>NC_141691.1:2006425226-2007120226 GCF_964263255.1 Lissotriton vulgaris | reverse complement strand
ATGGTCTCTCATTTTGTCATGTGTGTTATGCAGTTGTTATCAGAAACATGATATATCAGATGAGCTGTCTGGTTTACAGCCGTGCATGATCTTGCAACAGATGTTTGTAGTTGATGCATGCTTGAATGAGAAGCAATGAAGAGCCCCAGGGTGGAGCAGTTGTGGTCTTGTTTGTGTTTGCCAGTGATGAGGTGGGCAGCCTGTGAGCAGAGCATCAGTGACCATCAGTGCATGAAAAGACTTGCGCTGTTGAGGAGAAGGCATGGGTTAGAAGGTGGGGTTTGCACATTCATAAGAGGCTCTGTATGTAACTGCCTGCTGGGGCACCAGGTATGAAAGGCCAGAATCCCTAAAGAGGTCCAGTGCGATAATGAAAGTAGCCACCCTTATTTTATCAAGCAAGTCTATGATTTTCCATTGGAACTTGACTCTAATTACACCAGTTACCACATCCAGGAACCCATGAGGACTGTACCCTAAGCCCTATATGTATTAGTCAGATGCCCCCTTTAATGCACATGATCCTCTTGACTGGCAGTGGGCAGCTGATGGTGCCCTCACATAACTGTGTTACATTCCAACACATCTTCCACAACCAATGAAAAGAAGTGCTTCCATTGAAATGCTTGGATGGTGAAGCATCCATTCATTGCAGTACAAACACATCTATCCACTTTATGCACTTGGCCTCACCACTATGCAATGGCAGCCAGATGGTTGGATTAGATAACACATGAAAGGTAGAGGCGCAGTGACCCGCAATAGTGACGTGAGCGATGATGGCATTGCACAAAGGTGCGCAGGAGAGGTAGACCTAGGACTGGGTGTCCCCTCTACCCATCCCTGGCTTGTGTCTGGTTCTTCACCCTGGGTATATTTCATTGGAATTACAATTTGGACAGTCTGTAGTGGTCTTGGTCTCTGGAAATTACAGAGCTAACTCGTGCTTGTGGAAGTGGATCCTCAGCTCCACACTTTGGTGTGGGGAGTTGTTGAAGTGCAAGAGATGGCCTCCTCCGCCTCCTCATCTAAAGAAGTTTGATAATGAGAGGGGTCTGTGTGACAGCCAGGGCCAATGTCCAGAGCCCATGGGCTGCCTATGTAAGTAGCGGCCCTGCGCTGTAGTGGCCTGGGCGCTGTACGGCCCTTCCTCCTGGACCCAGGCGATGCTCACCTCCTGGCTCCAGTGGGGTGGGCCACTTCACCCGGTGCTGTGCTCTCCCTGGACTCTTTCTGAACCCACTCATGGACCATGTGCTGCACCCTTCAACCACAGACGCTGCACCCCCAGACACTGCACATGCAGACACCACACCCGCAGACACTGCACCCCCAAACACTGCACCCGCAGACACCGCACCCGCAGACACCGCACCCCCAGACACCGCACCCGCAGACATCACACCCGCAGACACTGCACCCCCAAACACTGCACCCGCAGACACCGCACCCCCAGACACTGCACCCGCAGACACCACACCCACAGACTCTGCACCCCCAAACACTGCACCCGCAGACACCGCACCCCCAGACACCGCACCCGCAGACACCACACCCACAGACACTGCACCCCCAAACACTGCACCCGCAGACACCGCACCCTCAGACACTGCACCTGCAGACACCACACCCACAGACACTGCACCCCTAAACACTGCACCCACAGACACTGCACCCCCAGACACTGCACCCGCAGACACCGCACCCACAGACACCGCACTGCTTCTCCTACCCAAGACCCTCCGGTGCTTCCTCCCTGCTCATCAGTGCTCTCCTGGACTCTTTCTTAACCAACTCATGGCTTCTGTTCTGTATCTTGCACCCCAGACACTGCACCCCCAGACAGTGCGCTGCTTCTCCTACCCTAGACCCTCGGGTGCTTCCCCTCTGCTCACCACCACTCACAACAGACATAGTGGAGTCCCTAATGAAAACAGTTAAATCTGGCTCACCCCAGGATGCCCTACCCGTTAAGGTATCCTCATAACTTCACAAGCAGTTGACTCCCCTGATCTGCCCCATTCCTCTCTGACCAAGGGCATATTACTTTCCGAATGGAAGGCAGCCCAAATAATTCCAATCAGGAAGAAACCCAATGCTCCTCCAGACGATTTGTCTAATTATCGCCCTATCTCCTTGCTACCCTACTTGAGCAAACTCTTAGAGAAACATGTGAATAAGCAGCTCTCGGACTTTATTGACGCAACAGGAGGCTTTGACTCCTCGCAGTCCGGCTTCCGTCGCATATTTAGCACAGAGACAGCACTAATCTCACTCACAGATAACCTCAGGCATTTCCTAGATAATGGACAGGCAGTACTATTGGTGCTGCTGGATCTGTCTGCAGCATTTGACACAATATCCCATCCCATTCTATTAACTAGATTAAGAATTGCTGGTATTCAAATTCCAGCCTTCCAATGGCTGTCAAACTTTTTAAAACATCGCACTGTCAATTTGGGCACCTTCCAATCGACTACATCAGAGTTGACCAAAGGTGTGCCTCAGGGATCATGCCGGAGTCCCACATTGTTTCCCCTTTATGTGGCCCCTCTTGCAGATCATCTTAGGAATCTGGGTTTCATCCCTATTTCTTACGCGGATGACACCCGGGTTCTAATGGCATTAGACAGAAATCCCATCAATACCCAGTCTGCAGTCTCTGAAGGTATGACTGCCATTTCGGACTGGATGAGAATCAACTTTCTAAAGCTGAATGCCAGCAAAACTGAAATGATGCTCTTTGGCGAGCGCCCCTACTCTGGTCTCCAGGATGGTGGCCCAATAACTTAGGGCCCGCTCCTATTCCAAAAGTAG
The DNA here is from genome assembly GCF_964263255.1 of Lissotriton vulgaris. Classification (NCBI taxonomy): domain Eukaryota; kingdom Metazoa; phylum Chordata; class Amphibia; order Caudata; family Salamandridae; genus Lissotriton; species Lissotriton vulgaris. Next base: position 2,007,117,409 of record NC_141691.1, on the reverse strand, counting down.
TGGTGAAAAACTTAGGAGTACACTTAGACCAGAAACTCTCTATGAAAGAGCAAGTCACAACCACTGTGAGCTCTTGTTTCTATATGCTAAGTCTTCTAAGGAAGGTTTTCCCTTTCCTCCCTATGATAGTTAGCAAAAACCCTACTACAGGCATTAGTAGTCAGTCGTCTCAACTAATGTAATCAGCCAATGAAGCCTCTCTTAACAGACTCCAGGTAGTTCAAAATACCGCCGCCCGAGTGGCCTCCAACTCTCCAGCTAGGACTGCTTCCTTGCCCTACTCCAGGGACTACACTAGCTACCTGTTCCCAAGTGGATCCACTTCAAAATATGTTGTGTAGTACATGAGGCGCTTCGGGAAGAGGTGTGGCGCGGCGGCCAGGGTGACTGACTCTGGAACCCGGGGACTCACTGTTCGATACCCGGCACCGGCGGCAGATTAGCCCAGCACCATGTGACTCTGGGCAATAGCTTGCTTAATCTTCCCGACGGCCCCCAGCGCCTTGACACCTTCGGGTAATTGTTTGCGCTTTACAAATACTGGACATTTACATTTACTTGGCAATGCCCCCAGCAATCTGGCTGACAGACTCTTACGGTACCAGCCTTCAAGAACACTCCGATCCAGATTTAAATCTCTTCTTGTGGTGCCCCGGATAAAGAAATTACGTTCAGGGGGAAAGCCTTATCACTTGGCCCCCTCATATTGAAATCAAATTCCTCTACACCTTCGCGAATGTACCAATTATCTACAATTCCGTCGGTCTCTTAAAACCGAACCCTTCCAAATCTCCCTGCTGACTCGGTAACCTCCCTCCAAAATCCTTTGCTGACCTGTTAGCACTTCCACAGCGTGGAGATACCCCTTCGGGGGTGATTCGGGCGCTTTACAAGATAAATAAAAAATATATAAATAAATAAATCAGTGCTCTACCTGGACTCTTTGCTGGTTCTTTCCTCCCCTTTGCTCTGGATCTCACCTTTACACCCAGTGCATGGCCACGGATGTGACCAGTCGCGAGCCCCAGTACTGCGGATGGACAGTGGTGCACTGATGAGTGTGAGAGCGGTACGAATGCACTGAACACTTTCCTGGATGCTTTGTCCTAATCCCACAGACGACACTCTACATGTGGCTGCACTGCTGAGATACATATACTAATGACCCGATTTACGCACTTGGGCTGTAGCCTTTTGCATAACATTAACACTGTTCAAGACTGATTTTACAACAAAAATACACTGATTAGACAATGTATTTATTGCAATCTAAATACATTGGGCCTCATTTATGAGCCCTTGCGTCACTTTTACGCCGCCGGTGCGTCACTTTTTGTGACGCACCAGTGGCGTAAAAAATGCGCCTTGTTGCGCCATATTTACAAAGTGACGCATCTAGGAAGATGCGTCACTTTGTAAACCCCTGCGCCACATTATACCTGTGCCAGGTATAATGTATGCAAGGGGGCGTATTGACACAAGAAAGGGTCGTAGAAGTGACGCAGTGAAATCTATGAGATTTCACTGCGTCACTTCTAGGACGCCGTTGCGTCAAAATCTTGCGCCTGCCTCACAGCAGGCGTAAGACTGACACAGGCCCTTTCACATGGGGCTTGCCCATGTGAAAGGACGCATTGCTGGAGCTGCGTCACTTTTGTGACACACTCCAGCAACGCACCACTTTTGCACTTACAGATACGTCAGAAATACTGACGTATCTGTAACTCCTTGCGCAATGATGCGTCATAATGTAAATATGACGCATCATTGGTGTCGCAAGGAGGGCGCAATAAAAAGTGACGCATCGCTGTTTTCACGCAGCGATGCGTCACTTTTCATAAATGAGGGCCCTTATCTATAACCAGGGCCAGCGGAATTATGAGATAATGCTGCTGTGACATTCTCCGCATAATTATGGGTTTGCCGCATGTGCTAATCCTCCATCGGCGGGCTGATAAAGAAAGCAGGCGGTGAATAGTGAAAAACGCCTAGAGAGAATGCCTATAAATTTGAAATCACAATTCCTATCGAACAATCAGAAGGGCAGGTCCATCCAAAATAAGGTTTACTTGAGGACTAAAAGAGATTTAATACAGAAGGAAAAAAAAGCTTTACCATATTGGCAGATGAGTCCAATGTGGGAAATTAAGATGCCCTGATGAGAGCCCACAGAGAGAACAGTGGGGCTTGAAACGCGTCTCAATTTGAAACAAGCATTTACAATGCAATGGTCTCGGCATCATTAAAGGTAGAGCTATTGGCATTGCTCATGACATTTCTTTTTTTTTCTTTAAATCATAAATAAATACCATTGTCATTTACATTGCCAATACACAGCACTCTGCACCTGCACTCACTACTCTGCGCTCTGCACTCACTACTCTGCGCTCTGCACTCACTACTCTGCGCTCTGCACTCACTACTCTGCACTCACTACTCTGCACTCACTCACTACTCTGCACTCACTACTCTGCACTCACTACTCTGCACTGCACTCATTACTCTGCACTGCACTCATTACTCTGCACTGCACTCATTACTCTGCACTCACTACTCTGCACACTGGCGGGCTGATAAAGAAAGCAGGCGGTGAATAGTGAAAAACGCCTAGAGAGAATGCCTATAAATTTGAAATCACAATTCCTATCGAACAATCAGAAGTGCAGGTCCATCCAAAATAAGGTTTACTTGAGGACTAAAAGAGCTTAATACAGAAGGAAAAAAAAGCTTTACCATATTGGCAGATGAGTCCAATGTGGGAAAATAAGATGCCCTGATGAGAGCCCACAGAGAGAACAGTGGGGCTTGAAACGCGTCTCAATTTGAAACAAGCATTTACAATGCAATGGTCTCGGCATCATTAAAGGTAGAGCTATTGGCATTGCTCATGACATTTCTTTTTTTTTCTTTAAATCATAAATAAATACCATTGTCATTTACATTGCCAATACACAGCACTCTGCACCTGCACTCACTACTCTGCACTGCACTCACTACTCTGCGCTCTGCACTCACTACTCTGCGCTCTGCACTCACTACTCTGCGCTCTGCACTCACTACTCTGCGCTCTGCACTCACTACTCTGCGCTCTGCACTCACTACTCTGCGCTCTGCACTCACTACTCTGCACTCACTACTCTGCACTCTGCACTCACTACTCTGCACTCACTACTCTGCACTCCTCTGCACTGCACTCCTCTGCACTGCACTGCACTCCTCTGCACTGCACTCACTACTCTGCACTGCACTCACTACTCTGCACTCTGCACTCACTACTCTGCACTCTGCACTCACTACTCTGCACTCTGCACTCACTACTCTGCACTCACTACTCTGCACTCACTACTCTGCACTCACTCACTACTCTGCACTCACTACTCTGCACTGCACTCATTACTCTGCACTGCACTCATTACTCTGCACTGCACTCATTACTCTGCACTGCACTCATTACTCTGCACTCACTACTCTGCACACTGCACTCACTACTCTGCACACTGCACTCACTACTCTGCACACTGCACTGCACACTGCACTCACTGCACTGCACTCACTGCTCTGCACACTGCACTCACTGCTCTGCACTGCACTCACTACTCTGCACACTGCACTCACTACTCTGCACTGCACTCACTACTCTGCACTGCACTCACTACTCTGCACTGCACTCACTACTCTGCACTGCACTCACTACTCTGCACTCACTGCTCTGCACACTGCACTCACTACTCTGCACTGCACTCACTACTCTGCACTCACTGCTCTGCACACTGCACTCACTGCTCTGCACACTGCACTCACTGCTCTGCACAATGCACTCACTACTCTGCACTCTGCACTCACTACTCTGCACTCTGCACTCACTACTCTGCACTCACTACTCTGCACTCACTACTCTGCACTGCACTCACTACTCTGCACTGCACTCACTACTCTACTACTCTGCACTGCACTCACTACTCTACTACTCTGCACTGCACTCACTACTCTGCACTGCACTCACTACTCTGCACTCACTAATCTGCACTCACTACTCTGCACTCACTACTCTGCACTGCACTCACTACTCTGCACTGCACTCACTACTCTGCACTGCACTCACTGCTCTGCACTGCACTCACTACTCTGCACTGCACTCACTACTCTGCACTCTGCACTCACTACTCTGCACTCTGCACTCACTACTCTGCACTCTGCACTCACTCCTCTGCACTCACTACTCTGCACTCTGCACTCACTACTCTGCACTCTGCACTCACTACTCTGCACTCTGCACTCACTACTCGGCACTCATTACGCACTCACTACTCTGCACTGCACTCACTACTCTGCACTGCACTCACTACTGCACTCACTACTCACCACTGCACACACTCACTACGCACTCACTACTCTGCACTGCACTCACTACTCTGCACTGCACTCACTACTCTGCACTGCACTCACTACTGCACTCACTACTCTGCACTGCACTCACTACTCTGCACTCGCACTCACTACTCTGCACTGCACTCACTACTCTGCACTGCACTCACTACTGCACTCACTACTCACCACTGCACGCACTCACTACGCACTCACTACTCTGCACTGCACTCACTACTCTGCACTGCACTCACTACTCTGCACTGCACTCACTACTCACCACTGCACTCACTACTCTGCACTCTGCACTCACTACTCTGCACTCTGCACTCACTACTCTGCACTCGCACTCACTACTCTGCACTCACACTCACTACTCTGCACTCACACTCACTACTCTGCACTCACACTCTGCCAAGAAGCGACGTGGCCGCCCCCCATGTGGGGTGCCGAGGCCATGGCAGCCTCCTCTGGCGTTGGTAGGACGATCAAGGCACCCCACGGGACAGGTATTTCACAGCCCAAGACGGGAGGTCGGCAGCTCTTTGCACACACACCTGGGAAATGGAGTTTCCTCGTTCAATAGGCAGAGATACAGGACTCCACGGGGTGAAACATGGTAAATAAGTCTGAAAGTGCTCGCTCATACACACAAGAAACAGGAGTTAAGTACCACATAATCTCTGAGGAATCGGTGCAAGAACTTTCTGGATGCCGTTCAAAACCCTCTAAATGATGTCGGCGTCCATTCCCCCCTCCCTCCCTCCCCATTTTCAATAAAGCCACGGATAGGGTCAAGAAAAAACACCCTCTGAGATGGAGACGTACACAAACACCAGCCGGATAACAAATTCAATTTTATAACGCTATAGTAAAGTTCCCGCCTGCACGGCTAATTCAGTGGCGGAGTTCCGAGAACTTAACACTGGGGAAATCCATTTTTGCGAAAATAATGGCACGTTAGAAACTGCCCCACAACAATAGGAAGATAAACAACACGGATGAACAAAAATGCAACCTAATAATCAAGCGTATACTCATGCGTTCTCCATCCCTCTCTAAATATACATCCCTTTAAGCGCGTGGAAAAATAACGCCGGGCACACAAACAGTAACATCCTGGACATAACTGCAACCAGTTTATGAAAACAGACCCACGGCTGTGAATCTCAAGAAAAGTTCAGGTGACCCCGTTTTCTGATCTTCGTAAATATAATTAAAGTACTTTTTGTGGCATTAATAAAGACATATTTGTATAACATTTCCACTGCGCTGCAATTACCGAGACCTAATAAAAGGAGCCGGGCGCACACAAAGTGGCAATCGAAGTGTCACGCATTTAGCAATAGAATGTCACTAATGATTTAACTGAAAACCAACAAAATGTCACACGTAAGTAATGTGAAAAGTTAGCAGCTACGTAATCGAATCGAGTTCGCGCTGTACAAAGCTGCAAAAGAAAACAAAATAGCGATAGCGTCCCATCAAATCTAATTTCCGTAAACATGGAGGTTCGGTTAGAAACAGCCGGGAGTCTGGATGCTAACATGGAGCAGCAGGAACAAGAAGCCGCACCGCTGCCGGCCGCGTTACGTGCGAAAATAGAACAGAATCGGCAGCGAGCGCTCATTCTCCGCCAGGCCCGGCTCTCCAGCCGGCCATACCCTGGCGCTTCAGAAGGTGAGAGCTCCGCCGTGAAAGCAAGGGTCTACGATTGTCAAGTAGCAGTTTCCTTGGCTGGCAGCATTGATAAGGGAGACTTGCGTGCGCTCTAAATAGTTACAAGTCACTCCTTGTTGTTTTATGTATTGCTAGGGCTACGCACGAGCATAGTTATGAAGCAAGAAACAACGGAATAAAATAAGCATTGACAAAATCCGCAGTAACAGTTGAGTCAACTGAAGTTGCATGTTGCAAACAGTACATAACCTACCTCTGTGAGGTCTCGAGAATGCAATCATTTTGAATCTGAAATGACGTTTTACCCAATGTTTACAGCATAGTGGGTTTTAATGAATATGTTTTACTGTTATTGTTGGTGCATCCACGACTCTGGGTGCTATCTTCGCACACAGAGACTGCTAGGTGGAGGAGGCCGCGACTTCTTGGGGCGGCTGTTGTTGAGAAATGGCCAAAAGAAAAGCGCCACCATTTTCAGATTCGGGGGCGTGTTTTTTGCGCCCTGAGTGACAGACGACGTCACAGGGCTAAAGAATGCAAAAAATCACGCCCCCGAATCCGAAAAAGACGGAGCTTCTTTGGAGGGACGGCTCTCTCCTCCAATGGCTGGCCTCCTTTTAGGAAGCCAGCCAATGGTGGAGAGACAGAGCAGGGAGGCGGGTTCTGAAGCCCCACTAGAGGACATTAATTCTCCTGACCGGAAGCTGCTTCGCAGCTTAACGGTCCCGAGACCTAAAAAAGAACTCTTACTCAATTTTTGTGTATAAAAAAAAGAGTTTAATCTTTGTTCCACATTGGTTTTGTTCCTTATGTGGTTGTATTGTGAAAAGTATTGTAACAGTCTTTTTCAGTGGTCATAATCTGTTTTCCTTGTATATATATATGTAAATTGTGTTATATATAAATGTATGTTGTATATGTTTGTAAACTGGTTGTGTAGCTATGTGAAGGCCAGATTCCTTCCCCAAAAGAAATCATGAAATTATGAAAAAATAGGGTGATTAAATAAACCCAATCAATAAAGGAATATAGCATGGTTTGTTTTAAGCAAAACAAGTGTAAATGATAAGAATACCAGGTTCATCATTGTTTATACTATAATCCTCCATCGGCAGCATAATCTGCAGATTTTAACAAACAAAAAAATGTTTTTAGGTCTAAAGTTGTGGCGGCTTTTTGGTCCTGCGCACCAGAAGGCCCTACGCAAGGAACTGTTCATCTTTAGGCTGCTTATTGCAGTGTTGAGGTACTAAGCAGTCTTTTCCTACACTGTTACTAGGATGTAAAAATGACAAATTAATTAAGTAATGCTATCACAAAATAGCCCGCATAGAGTGGGTCTTTTTTGCCGCGCAATTTAGTCAACCCTGCCGCACAATTTGGTCTTCCACTGCTGCATAATTCCAGTGGCCCTTTCTAAAACTGATGTTTACCCCGTCCCCAAGAGTTAGGCTTCAATCTCTGGGTTCACTATCCCATGAAACTCAAAGTGGCCAAAAATAGGGGTTACTTGGCAATTCAGTGAGTTTGAGTAGTCTCTGGCTAATAATGGCTGCTCTGTTTGTTCATTGTTGTGGGGCCCACCCTCAAGCACCTCCACTTTGCCTCTTTCCCGGTATCCCCTGGCCTGTGTTCTGTGAATCACTAAGCATAGGCTACCACAAGCCTAATGTCTTCGGTGCCAGACGTAGTGCCCCATAGCCACGCCTGGGGGCTCTTGACCCTGTCTTGATATATTTATTTATTTGCATTTTTACACAACGCAAACATAAGCCAAGAGTATCAGAGCACTTCATGTAGGACAAGTTCCACGTCATACGAGCAGTTTACAATGAATATATGATCCCATTCCGCATTAAAAAATCCTGCATACCATCACTCCGCATTTTTTAGTACGCAAGTCCACAAGCCATAATTCCTCAAATTTTTACAACGCATATGACTTTACTACGCATGCAATTACAACGCAAATGCATTTGTGGTGAAGTCATAGACTCTGTAAAAGTACTTTATTTAAAAAAAATATATATATATTATATATATATATATATATATATATATATATATATATATATATATATATATATATTATATATATATATATATATATATATAAATATAAATATATACACATATTTTTTTTATTAAAATGAAACATTATTCTTTTTAAATTACATTATATTTATATCTATATTAATACCCCAGCACCCTTAAACACTAACCCATCCTGACCCTAAAAATACCCCTGTACCCCAAAACCCAAACCAACCCGAACCCTAAAAATACCCCTGTACCCCAAAACCCAAACCTACCCCTGAACCCTAAACATACCCCTGTACCCCAAAACCCAAACCTACCCCTGAACCCTAAAAATATCCCTGTACCCCAAAACCCAAACCTACTCCTGAACCCTAAAAATACCCCTGTACCCCAAAACCCAAACCTACCCCTGAACCCTAAAAATACCCCTGTACCCCAAAACCCAAACCTACCCCTGAACCCTAAAAATACCCCTGTACCCCATACCCAAACCTACCCCTGAACCCTAAAAATACCCCTGTACCTCAAAACCCAAACCTACCCCTGAACCCTAAAAATACCCCTGTACCCCAAAACCCAAAACTATATCTGAACCCTGAAATACCCCTGTACCCCATACCCAAACCTACCCCTGAACCCTAAAAATACCCCTATACCCCAAAACCCAATCCTACCCCTGAACCCTAAAAATACCCCTGTACCCCATACCCAAACCTACCCCTGAACCCTAAAAATACCCCTGTACCCCAAAACCCAAACCTACCCCTGAACCCTAAAAATACCCCTGTACCCCAAAACCCATACCTTCCCTTAATCCTTAAATACCCCTGCACCCCATAACCCAAACCCACTCTTAAAATACCCCTGAACCCCAAAAACATATACTCCAACACCCCCAAACTAAAACCATATACTTACCTTACACTTAAATATAAAAAACATATGCTTTTACCAATCATGCTTTTACAACGAATTTCGTTGTAAAAGCATGCGTGGTAAAAGCATATAATATATAATGGCATTCGTTGTAAAATTATGCGGAGTAACGGTATCTGCGTTATCATGGTATGAGGAGTAAAGGTATGCGGAGTAAAAAATGCGGAGTGACGGTGTTTTACCGTTTACAATAGGAGGGCTCCAGTTACATCCATAAAAGTTACAGATCACACAAGTGAAACATAACAGCGCAGGTGGCACTGATCTGAATAAAAGTGTAGATTATCTTCTGTGCACTTATGAACGAAAATAACTGTTTTGTAGAGAAAATAAGAGTGTCCCAGTATTATATGTTTATAAGGTACTTGGAAAAAGAAATCAAGAGGGCCTACACCCAATTTATTGCCACTCATTGCATGCAGTATTTGGCGGGAGTGAAGGAAGCAAGTGTGCCAGTGGTTTGGATTATTTGCAAGCACTCCTCCCATCAACAACGCACACAACTGCAAGGAACTCTTCAACATCGTGAAAGAGCTATCCAACCCCAGCGCAGGAAACAACGACATCACCCCATCGCAAGACCTCTGCAACTCCCTCGCTTCATACTTCCACAACAAGATCGCGGACATACACAACAGCTTCAACAACCAACCAACGCACACCAAGACCGAACAACCACCCCTCACCACCACCCTCCACGCCTGGACCCCGATCAGCACCGAAGACACCATCCGCACGATGAACTCCATCCACTCCGGATCACCGACCGACCCCTGCCCTCACCACGTCTTCAACAAGGCTGACGCTGTCATCGCACCCCACCTGCGAGACATCATCAACACATCCTTCGACACCGCCACCTTCCCTGAGAGCTGGAAGCACGCCGAACTCAGCGCTCTACTCAAGAAACCCACAGCGGACCCCTCCGAACTCAAGAACTACCGCCCCATCTCGCTCCTCCCGTTTCCAGCCAAAGTCATCGAGAAGACCGTCAACAAGCAGATGGTCGCCTTCCTCGAGACGAATGGATCCCTCGACCCCTCACAGTCCGGCTTCCGAGCCAATCACAGCACCGAGACCGCCCTCATCGCCGCCACCGATGACATTCGAGCCCTGATGGACAACGGAGAAACAGCGGCCCTCATCCTCCTAGACCTCTCCGCAGCATTCGACACGGTCTGCCACCGCACCCTAGTACAGCGCCTCAGCAACGTCGGAATCCAGGACAAGGCGCTGGAATGGATCATCTCCTTCCTCGACGGAAGAACACAGAGAGTCCGTCTACCACCGTACAAGTCAGAGGCCACCGAAGTCATCTGCGGCGTCCCTCAAGGATCCTCACTGAGCCCCACCCTCTTCAACGTCTACATGATCCCCCTCGCGGCCATCGCACGCCAACACAACCTCAACATAATCTCCTACGCCGACGACACCCAGCTGATCCTCTCCCTGACCAACGACCACGCCGCCGCCAGAGCCAACCTGCACGAAGGGATGAAAGAGGTAGCCGAGTGGATGACGACCAGCCGCCTGAAACTGAACTCGGACGAGACGGAGGTCCTCATCCTGGGCTCCTCACCCTCCGCCTGGGACGACTCCTGGTGGCCTCCCGCCCTGGGCACCGCACCCAAACCGACGAACCACGCACGCAACCTGGGCTTCATCCTGGACTCCTCCCTCTCCATGACCAGGCAAGTCAACGCCGTCTCCTCGTCGTGCTTCAACATCCTGCGCATGCTTCGGAAGATCTTCTGGTGGATCCCCACGGAGACCAGGAAGACCGTCACCCAGGCCCTTGTCACCAGCCGACTGGACTACGGCAACGCCCTCTACGCCGGTACCACCGCCAAGCTCCAGAAGAGACTCCAGCGGATCCAGAACGCCTCAGCCAGACTCATCCTCGACATCCCTCGAACCAGCCACATCTCTGGACATCTGAGAGACCTGCACTGGCTCCCCGTCAACAAAAGAATCACCTTCCGCCTCCTCACCCACGCACACAAAGCCCTACATGACCAAGGCCCGAGCTACCTCAACAGCCGAATCAACTTCTACGCTCCCAAACGCCACCTCTGATCAGCCAACCACGCCCTCGCCGCCGTCCCCCGCATCCGAAGAGCGACTACAGGAGGAAGGTCCTTCTCCTACCTGGCCGCCAAGACCTGGAACTCCCTCCCGACCGACCTGCGCCTGACCCAAGACCACCTCTCCTTCAGGAAGAAGCTGAAGACCTGGCTGTTCGAGCAGTAGCGGCACCCCCCCACCCCCAGCGCCTTGAGACCCTACGGGTATGTAGTGCGCTCTATAAATGTCATTGATTGATTGATTGATTGATCACCTTCTGTGTGTTTGTTCTAACACCACAAGTGGCCCATGCTGTGTTCAGATCTGGTTCCCTTGCTCGCCGTGCCACAGGATCCAAGCTGGACCTCACTGTTGAGGCCTACTAAGGCCATAAGAGCTCTAGGGCTGCTTGTGCTCCCTTCTGCCATTCGCGATGGACTGTTCCCATGAGGAGCAGGGTCAGTACTGATCTGCATAAGGCTGGCCTCAGTCGAGAGTGGCACAGTGGCTGTAAAAGTTTTGGTTAGAATGCTCCCCCGGGCAATTTCCAGTGGTTTAGACTATTTGCAAGAATTACTCCTAACACATTTTGTGTGTTTCATGTTCTTAACATCTGTTCTCCCATGCAGATTGAACACAGTTTTGGAAAGAGAGTGCAAATATCATTGCCAATGACTGATAAAATTACCTAATGGCTGAAGGTGACTGCAATTCCTACCTGGATCTGGCAATGAAGAGTACATTGGAAGAAAAAAAAAATTTAGACAGCTTTATCAAATTACTGTTTGCTTAGATAACTCCCCCTATCTCCTGCTAGGTCTGCTCGACCTGCTGATCTTTCACCCGTGTGGTACACACAAGCTTTTCTATGTAATAAACATTGTTATTGAAAGTGTGCTATGATGATACACATTTCAGTGAACTAACTAGCCTCCTCATTGTCCATTCCTCATGCTTTCAGATGACATGGCATCTACAATGACCTCATCAAATGAATCCAAATCCTTTACTCACCTTTATTCTTTAGAAGTAAAATTCACAAAGTACTTCAGCAGTGGCCACCAACTGGGAGTCCTTCCCAGAATCCTGTCAACATATCATGGACCGAGAGTCCTCCTTAAATCTCCCTTTGTTGGAATTAGTGGATAGAATTCACATGATGATCACTCCAAACACATTATAGACCTTCTTAATGCAGTGCGTGTCCCTGCCATGTTTAGGGGCATAAAGGGCACGCAAACAGCCCAATCTCCCTTTGGCTTTTTCTGCCACCAAAAAACATATTAGATTGTAACAGCGGACCCTTGGGCCATGCCATATCTAATCTGGATACCTCACCTTGGACTCTTCTTGAAAAACATGCTTACATTGCACCACCATGCACTCATGATGCCTCCACCACACAAGGTATCTCTGTTGAAGGAAGGAGTACCCAGCAGCTCACAACTTAGTAACAGTTTTCTGGGGTAGGTAGGTCTCTGGATTGCGACTTCAATTGTGATTTAGTGGGTTATTTGGAAACTGTGAACCTTGCACAACGTTTTTTTATCCCTGGTATCCCCATTTGGCCAATTATGCACTCTTTGAGAAATCGCCCCTTTTTGTACGGTTGTTAGAAATGGGGGTCTCTAGTTGGCTAGGGTTTGCACCTTTATCCAAGTACGGACCTTTCTTCCTAGTCAGGGTAAGGGAGTTACACTCCTAAAATAACCACTCCTCACCCCCTTGGTAGCTTGGTGCGAGCAGTCAGGCTTATGTCAGAGGCAATGTGTAAAGCATTTGCACATAACCAACAATAATACAGTGAAAACTCTACAAAAGGACACCACACCAGTTTAGAAAAATATGCAATATTTTTATATATCTAAAACAAGACCAAAATGACAAAAGTCCAACATACAGTACTTTAAACATTTGCACTTTGCAAGAATACTTAAAAAAACACAATTCCTTGGAGTCAGTAGCTTTGTCTGGTGCTACAGCAGTGCTGTAAACAACAGAATCCAACAGTTCTGTCTGACCGCGTCGGTCAGGGGTGTCAATAGACTTGTAAACAATAGCTTTTGTGTTGCTGCCAACACGTTGGTGCGAGCCGGTCGTGGCAACCGCCGCAGTTGCTGTGTGAAGCGGAGCGGCGTGCAGTGCCCTCAATTCACAGTGCAGGCAACGGCTTGGTGACTGTCGGCCAATGGTGTCGGTGAGACAAGGGCTGCAGTGCGGAGGGAAGACGGTGCTCGTTGCAGTGCTGACAGATTACGTGCATAAGACATAGCCGGTTGCGGGAAGCTGGCATTGGTCTGTCTGGACTGCGGTGCGTCGTGTGACTTACAAGCGGTGCACCCAAGCCACAATGCGGTCACCGAAGTCACGTTCAGCGTGCAGAGACGGTATCAGTGAGACTAGGGCGGCGAAGTGAAGCAGCTGTGCAGAGTGCGTTGCCCACAGTGCAAGCCGCAGCTCGTTGGCGGCGGTTGTCGGTGAGACTAGGCTTGTGGTGTGAGATGCAGAGGTGCCCTCTACTGTGCCTTCCGGACACAGAGCCAGCGACGGAGTTGGTGACGGAGTCGGTTACATTTCCCTTCTCTGTGGCAACTGAAACAGCGGTCCCAGAAGCGGTACCCAGAGGTTGGTAAAGTCTTTGCAGTCCCTGAGACTTCAGAACAGGAGGCAAGCTCTTGGAGATACTCAGCACAAGTAAAGAAAGTTCAGTCCATCCTTTTCCCTGCCCAAGGCAGAAGCAACAACAGCAGGCCAACGCAAACAAAGCAACAACACAGTAAAGGGACAGTACTCTTCCTGGCAACTCTTCTAGCTCTTCTTCTTGTCAGGTTCCTTGCTTCCAGCAAGTTCTAAAGTTCTGGGGTCTGGGCCCCAATATTTATACTCCAAATCCCTTTGTTCTCTCAGGCAGAGAGTGTCTGTGCTTAGCCCAAACCGGTTCTGTCCTATCTGGCCCAGCTTCCTGGCATGAGGTGGACACATCATTGTTTCAAGGCAGACCAGGCCCATTCAGGTGCAAATAAATCTCCTCTTACTACTCTAAATGAAGCACAGAACACAGAACATAAAAATCACCTTTACTAAAAGATGCATTTTTACATTCTGAGTCCAGGCATACTAAACTCCATTTCCCCATTTAGTCCCAATGGGAAGTTGTATTTATAAGATGTTATAAATAAACTCCCATTCTACCCTATGGGACAGATCTCCTTTCCATTATGAAAAACGAAATGCACTGTAATTCACTACCAGGATGTGCCACACACACCAGTACACGATCCTACATTCAACATACAAAGCACCCTGCCCACAAGGGTACCCTGGGCCTACCTTAGTGGTGACATATATGTAAGAAAAGCGAAGAGTAGGGCATGGCAAGTGGGTGCACTTACCAGGTCGACATGGCAGTTACAAACTGTGCACAGACTCTGCTGTGGCAGGTCTAAGTTTCCTTTACAGGGCTACTTCTGTGGGTGGCACAATATATGCTGCAGGTCCACTAGTAGCATTTCATTTACAGGCCCTGGCAAACTGAGTGCACTGTACTAGGGACTTACTAGTAAATCAAATATGCCTATCATGGAAACACCAATCCATAACAAGATTTACAACAGGAGCACTTCCACTTTAACACTGAACAGCAGTGAGAAAGTGCGCAGAGACACTAAACCAGCAAAAACAGTTTAAAAACCAGGAGGTCAGAAAGCAAAAAGACTTGGCAAACGTGTCAAAAGATGCCAACTCTAACAATGGTCAACTCCATTTTTTGCTGCCTTTCATTGTTGGTTTTCAGACTCTGCACACTTGGACACAGCAGCCCAGTGCCCCGTGCCCCGTGTATGTGCTCTGGCCCCTAAAACATCTAGATTGGCTAACCACTTGTTGGCATAGTTAACGCTCCTCTAGGGCCATAGTATATGGTGTAGAAACTACACCAATGGCATGGAATGCTAAATATCATCTGTGGACTGCAGCACTCATTGTGCCAAGAACAAGGAAAACATGGCTTCAGGAATACCATTGAAGCCTGACTGATGCAGTTCATACTTGCAACCTGACCTGGCGGAAGAAAAACCTTCCTTGTAAATATTAATAAGTCACTCCCATGTAGGCTTTGTAACCCAACAAGGTAGGGTGCATTGTATTTAAAAGTTGGATACGTAAAAATGTAATGTTACCAAGTCTCTCCAGTGGCAAGGCCCCATTTTCACTTTGGAAGACTATGGCTGTCCTTTGAGAAAATTACAGGTTAAATATAAATTCTGATATTTTGGGTTCGGAACCAGCTAGAAAATTATTAAACCCCTATTTTTTAATATTTATTCATCATCAAATCTTATGGAAAACTAAGATTTGTAATAAATATTTAGGAACAGTTACTTTTAGAAAGTTACCTTTTCTTTGCCTGAAGCTCTGGGAAGCTTATTTGAAGCAGCTGCCTGTCAGTGTTTGACCTAAATGGTGTATGGAAGAGGAAAGACTCCTACATTAATCCTCCCTACAAATATCCAAGCACACATGGTGCGCGGAGAGAAGTACAGGGACAGCGGCCTCACCTTGATGAATGTTTGACTACAGGGAGCCGCCATCGCTCCCGTGCATTTTCGATGCTTCAACAATAGTGACACTCAGTATTATCGCAGTGTGTATAAACAGCCCAAGACCAGAATGGATCTATCCTCAACCTACTGAATTAAGGTAGGAAAGTAGGGGAATAAAGGGGATCTTAGGTCATGGCGAAAGTCGTAAAGACCCGCTTTAGGGCTACATAAAACCGGCTGAAACATGTTGATGTGTATGTAGTTAGGAGGGGTGGAGGGCTACTAATAATCCCTGTCACCACCATCCTATATTTATTTTAATCATGACCATGAAGGCCAGGAATAAAGTATATAGGCGGATATTCCTGAGCCAGTTTTAAACTCTATGTTCTGCACCAATTTTTCTTTTTTTTTTATCCCTAAATTTTATGTTTGTATTCTCTTACCACTCCCTTTTGCTCCACCTCAGGCGCTGGTCTGCGCGGGGGTGCTTTTTAATAAGCCCTATGATGAAGCATACCACAATTTGTGGGTGAAGGCAGGTTTAAACAAATTACGCTTGCCACCAAGTATAACAGCTTGTTTTCATATACTCCTACTTCTCTTGTGTGTGCTTGGGTATGAAAACTGCTCACAGACAGAAACAAAGGCCTGGGTGTGGGGATTTGATTTTCTACCCCTTGGAGAAAGATCAATCAGGGTGGACCCAGGAAGTTCATTAACTTGAAAAGAACCTGACCTTTCACAAGACAGTATAAGGTGAGACCTGCAGAAGGTAAACATTTGTTCCGCCAGGCAGGCTGGCTCCTAACCAGGTGGAGGGAAGCTACTCCGAGAACAAGTTTAAAGTGACCACAAAGGACGAGGCTACTCATGTCACTGGGCACACCTCTGGGCAGGCAAACAGGCTCTGCAAAAGGGACAAAGGGTTTCCCCATCTTTAGAAGTAAGGTTCGCTGTGGGATTGTTCGCATTAGGGCAAACAGGGACTTCTGAAAAAGTGGGTATGGTTACTCCTGACAACTGTTACACCATTGGTTAGGGATGAGCTATGAGTCACCCACACGCACTAGCTATTGTCAATCAGAAATGTGGCACCCTAAAGCACCCTCCAAAGATAAATCTCTGGACCTTTGAAAGGACAGAAGAATGACTGCACAGCCAGCTTGAGACTTGTATGGAGACCTAAAGAGCTGAACCTCCTCGTACTTATACTCAGGACAAAGAAGTGGACTCCAAGGGTCAGTTGGCTGACCTCCTGTATGGCTACAGGAACACAATAGGCTGCAAGAGGCCTTTTTCCTGAAACGGGGACCAACCACCCGAGCTGAACTGGCCAAGGCACAAATTTTCTGGGCTGAAGAAACAGTTTATTCCGCTTGGAGCTTCCTCTCAGGAGTAAATCCATTTGAGTGGGCCCTCTGCATCGAGGAGCTGATCACAGGATACGACCTGCAGCCCTGCCCTGCTGGAGGGTTTTGACTTCCACTTCAGAGATTAAGACAAAAGGTAAAATCTTTTTACCGGGATGAATCTGTTTGATGCATCCAGCCCGCGCTCAATTGCAGTCGGCCTGAAATTACACGTATGACCCAGTCACACGCTGAGAGTAGCTTCTATTGAGCTTTACTTTTTCTTGGCGCTTTTTCTCTTATATTTTTAAAAATTCAAGGCATGGGGAAAGTGGGCCCTGACCCAGGAACCCAATCTTTCGGGGGGGGGCCCTGATAGAGCCTTGTCTGTTCTGGAGTAAGCCTTGCCCTGATGACCTTGAATAATTCTTAAAGGGTTTGTTTTAAATACCGTTTTCCTTTAAATTATTTTTTATTGTAGGTGATGTGTGAGAGCCTATTACAGATAGTTTGAAGAGAAATGTGTTTATGTTTCATGCAACATCCATAAATAAAATTTCCTTTAGATTAAAACAGGACCTCATATGTGAGAAATGGGAGGGTGTCACAGAGATTACTTGTAATAATAGTGAGCTGCTGCTGTGCTACAATATTGAAAACACACAGCACTATCCCTGAATATTAGATTAAAAACATTTAGACGAGTGTGCGTGGGCCATAGAGGGGATGTCAAAACCTAAATTGGATCATAAATTCAAAGCTGTTCTGAACAGGGACCCCAAATACGTTTGGCCCAGGGCCCCCAACATTCTTAAGATGTCCCTGATCTCCATCTCCCCTTATTGTTTTTTTCTTGTTTTGGTGTCATTTTGTTGATTCAATTTTGGTCTAATTTGATAAATTGGCATAGATTTTTTTGTGTTGCATTTTTGATTTGTATCTGGTTTTGGTACTTTTAAATGATGTACACATTTTCTCTAAATTAAGCCTGTCTGCTATATGTCATAGCTATCAGGAGTTCAGCTCAGATTTAAAATACTGTAATCTAAGCCAGGGCGGAACCCCGCGGAGTGCAAAAAAAACTCTGCCGCGCTACGCAAAGCTCCGAAAGCGGCGGAGTTTCTTTAGATAAATGCCACTTGCGGTGATTTTCAGTACCATGTGCTTGTCCGTACTGTGCAATCGTCGTGAACAGCACCATGCACAGGGCAAGCGGGCGCTGCTTCCTTTCTGCCACGCAAGAAGATTTTTACTTGAGATTTCTTAACGCGAACGGGCGGGTTTCTCAACGCGACTGGTCGCGAGCATTCACGACCACTCGCAATGAGAAATCTAATCGCCCGCGTTGAGAAATCTCGCCGGGAGGTTGATTTTCCATGCTTGCGCTTGCCAACTCGATGTTAACGATCGCAAACGAGGAAAAATCTCTTCGGGAGGTGGATTTTCCTCGCTTGCCAACTTGACGCGAGTGAGGGAATAAACTCCGCTACGCGGAGCTGAGTTTTTCGTAACTCTGCGAGCTCCGCGTAACACAGAGTGCAGAAAACTCATCAAACTCCACTAGCGGAGCAGAGTTCGCCGCCCAGACTTACTGACATTTTTGCCTGACCTAATAGTTTAATTACTTTGTTACTTGTGGTGGACAAGCATCCACCGCTATTAATATTTAACTTTCTTTCACATGGTAATCACGTCTTACATTTTTTTTCCTTCTTTTTTTGGGAAAGATTGAAGTATACAGAAAAAGTGAATGATGGAATGCTTGAATTAATATCAGAATTACTCGAGGGTCCATCTTATTTTACGCACCATGCCACCTTAATTTGGACTCAGCCATTAGGCAATCGATCTTGACCCTGGTCCAATAGAAACAGTCCACCCTCCCCCAAACCCCCCCCCCCCCCCCCTACCCCCCACCCCCCTCCACCCTAAGGTCAGGTCCTCCATAAACCAGAACACAAGCAACCCAGGATCGGTGGCCTTGGAAAAACACCTAATAAAAAGTGACTAACTTTAAAACAAACTACATCTTCTTACGTCACTTCCAAGAAGCTTTAATAGATCTATAAATGCCTTTATCATAAGATAGCGTCTCAGTGTTTTGGCGAGCAAAATAAACGGAGGAAGCTTTTAAATCCATGTTTATAGTTTGGCTGTTAGCTGCTGCGCCCTAGAGAGGAAGATACAATCTTGGCGCCTCCAGTTAACTACATTCTGACTGTCTGATCCTGGACAACTCACTTTTATTATCTTGGGCCTCACGTCATTTAAATGGCAAAATACGGATGCTTGGAAGGCGGTTGTTTACGCATGCCAGACGCTCTATTAGGTGGTGACATTTACTTTTACGCACCTGGAGCAGTACCAGGTATGGATGGCGTACTCACCGGAGTCGGGGGGTCTCCTCCAGTCCTTGCTGCCGGGCTGGGTTCGGGGCACTTCACCCCCCAGGCCAGGAGGAGCAGCAGGGGCAGCGTGGGACTCCAGGTAGAAAGCATCCCTCCTGCTGGGGGCGGCGGTGTCCTCCGGGGTAGATTTAGTTGCCAAACACCACTGACCCCTACTGGTGGGGGCGGGATGGTGCAGGGAAGAATAGGAGATGTACAGTCGTAAAGAGGACAGAGGGCGGAGGTGTTCGGGAGCTGTGGAGGGGGAAAGGGTCACTGAAGATGTAAAGGACCTGTGGAGGGGCAGGGATGAGGGTACGTAATATTGTGGAGAGCACAGGAGTTATGGAGGCGCTCTGGAGCTGTGGAGGGTTAGACAGAGGAGCTGTAGAGCCTTGTAAGAGCTGTAGAGGGTAGATGAGATGTGAAAGACGTAGACGCTGTAGGGGGCCAACGAGGTGTGAAGACGTAAATTTGAGAGTAGAGAAAGAATGGAGGTGGACTGGAGCTGTGGATGAGAACACGAGCTGTGGAGAGAACGGGGGGGGGGGGTGAGAAGGAAAACCGGCGACGTGGAGGGTCAGAGGAGGAACTGTAGAGCGATAAAGGAGCTGTAGAGGAGCCGAAGAGCTGTGGAGGACGAAGGAAATGTGAGGAGCTAGAGGAACTATGGACGAGGACCAGGACGCGTCGGATGAGTCTAGAACTGATGCGTGCAGGGTCTTTGGGGAGCTGTGGGGGCTGCAGAGGGGGTGCTGGAGCTGCAGAGCTGTGCAGGCTGAGGCGCAGAGTGCAGACACTCACAGCTGCTCTGCAGGAAGTGGAGTCTCAGCCCCCCTCCCCTCTTTTTGTCTTCATTCCCAGGACTCATTAAAGTCCAGCAGAGACCCCCAGGCGCAGCAGAAGTTAGTAATTAGGGGGGAGCGGCCATGCGATCAGCAGGGTACACGCAAAGCCTGAGAAAGACTGACAGCCCAAGGGGACGGGGTGACTGGAAGCAGCGGCCGGAGGTGCAGGCAGGGACGGGAGGGAGCGCTGTCTGTCCGAGGGGGACAAGGGCGGTGAGAGGGTGTAAGTGGGGCACGTCCCGTGCAAGCGGGGGAGGGAGGTGTTGCCAGGATTCAGCGAGTTAAATACATTTATGAAGGCCTTGCGCCACCGGTGCGTGTCTTTTTCCCATTTTAAAAGTCACGTAAAAGTGGCGCAAGTCCTTCATAAATAAGGCCCAAGGTGGGAGCTGCAGGTCACTAAATAGAACCCGAACTCCGCCTTTCATCCTCCCAAGGCGCACACACTGCGTAGCATCAAATTAATGAAGCTGTATACTACAGGGGTAGTTGTACATTAATTAAGTAGTATATATATCACAGGGGTAGTGGTGTTTATGCGCTGTTTTAGTGTTGAGTATAACAAACAGTTCCACAGCTCGGAGTCTGGCAAACAGTTCCAGAGCTCAGAGTCTAACAAACAGTTCCACAGCTTGGAGTATAACAAACGGTTACACAGCTCAGAGTCTGATGCCCAGTTCCACAGGGAGTCTAACAAACAGTTCCACAGCTTGGAGTATAACAAACAGTTACGCAGCTCAGAGTCTGATGCCCAGTTACACAGCTCGGAGTCTAACAAACAGTTCCACAGCTCCAAGTGTAACAAACAGTTCCACAGCTCGGAGTCTAATAAACAGTTCCACAGCTCGGAGTCTAATAGACAGTTCCACAGCTCGAAGTCTAACAAACAGTTCCACAGCTCGGAGTCTGACACACAGTTCCATAGCTTGGAGTCTAACAAACAGTTCCACAGTTCGAAGTCTGACGCATAGTTTCACAGCTCGAAGTCTAGCAAACAGTTCCACAGCTCGGAATCTGACGCACAGTTCCACATCTCGAAGTCTAACAAACAGTTCCACAGCTTGAAGTCTAACAAACAGTGCCACAGCTCGGAGTCTGACGCACAGTTTCACAGCTCGGAGTCTGACAAACAGTTCCACAGCTCGGTGTCTGATACACAGTTCCACAGCTCGGAATCTGACAAACAGTTCCACAGCTCGGAGTCTAATAAACAGTTCCACAGCTCGGAGTCTAACAAATAGTTCCACAGCTTGGAGTATAACAAACAGTTACACAGCTCAGAGTTTGATGCCCAGTTCCACAGCTCGGAGTCTGACAAACAGTTCCACAGCTTGGAGTATAACAAACAGTTACACAGCTCAGAGTCTGATGCCCAGTTCCACAGCTCGGATCGGAGTCTAACAATCAGTTCCACAGCTTGGAGTATAACAAACAGTTCCACAGCTCAGAGTCTGATGCCTAGTTCCACAGCTCGGAGTCTAACAAACAGTTCCACAGCTCAGAGTCTGATGCCTAGTTCCACAGCTCGGAGTCTAACAAACAGTTCCACATCTCGAAGTGTAACAAACAGTTCCACAGCTTGGAGTCTAATAGACAGTTCCACAGCTCCTAGTCTGACAGACAGTTCCACAGCTCGGAGACTGACGCACAGTTCCAGAGTTCGGAGTCTAACAAACAGTTCCACAGCTCGAAGTCTAACAAACAGTTCCACAGCTCGGAGTCTGACACACAGTTCCATAGCTTGGAGTCTAACAAACAGTTCCACAGTTCAAAGTCTGATGCATAGTTTCACAGCTCGGAGTCTAACAAACAGTTCCACAGCTCGGAATCTGACGCACAGTTCCACAGCTCGAAGTCTAACAAACAGTTCCACAGCTCGGAGTCTAACAGACGGTTCCACAGCTCGGAGTCTAACAAACAGTTCCACAGTTCAAAGTCTGACGCACAGTTCCACAGCTCGGAGTCTAACAAACAGTTCCACAGCTCGGAATCTGATGCACAGTTCCACAGCTCGGAGTCTAACAAACAGTTCCACAGCTCGGAGTCTGACGCACAGTTCCACAGCTCGGAGTCTAACAAACAGTTCCACAGCTCGAAGTCTAACAAACAGTACCACAGCTCAGAGTCTGACAAACAGTTCCACAGTTTAACAGCTACATATATAAACACTGGCAAAGCTGATTGGTTTCACCCTTCCATTTAAGCACCGACAAAAGAAACAAAAGTGCCAACAGCAGAGGGTGTATTTGGGTGGGCCTCTGGGGCTCGATGTGTCACATATATGTCTGGGCAGGCTTGCTTCAGGACCCTTCTTTATCTCTTCTTAGTCTTGCTAGGCCCAGTAAAACGCACACTTTTCCAAATCTCTTTTTAATGTTATCACTCTCAAAAAGTGTTTTTTCCATGTAATGTTCCTTTGATGGGAAGAGGAGGTTTCTGAGGTGGGAGTATCAGGCAAGTGACACTTTTCGGGCTCCCTCTGGGCGAGCCTTCAGGAAGAATCCCTCTTCATTACTACCTCCACCTGACCCCGGACTCTGCAACACACTCCCTTACAGGCTTGAATATCCACTACTCCTCTCCAGTGCACCTTTTCTCACAGCTGACATTGGGCCCCAGCCCCATATCAGGCACCATCGGGATCCACTTTCATTTTTCCCGGTAAAACATTAGAAAAATCACCTTCAAACTTAAAACATTGAATATAGCAGTAAATATAATTAGCACGCACTTTAAATTATGTTCCACAGTAGCCTTTATGACCCGACTGCTAATTTAATAAACAAAAACAGAAAGGCCATGGCAGGGCCAGCTTTAGCGCTGATGCGAAAGTCTTTTTTGGCACCGCACCAATAACCTCTTTCTCCGTAAATACCTTTACTACCACCTTCCAACAGTGCCCCTCATCTCTCCATGACCCCCCTATTGACCTCCTCCTCGGATTCCTCACTGCCTCACGCCACAAGTGCCCCTCATATCCCCATAGCCCCTCCCCCTCATGACCTCCTCCTCGGCGATCAGTAACTCTTATCTCTCTGTAGCCCCTCCCCCTCATGACCTCCTCCTCGGCGATCAGTAACCCTTATCTCTCTGTAGCACCTCCCCCTCATGACCCCCTCGTCTGACTCCCTCACTGCCAACCTCCAACAGCGCCCCTCATCTTTACACAGCCCTTCTCTCATATGCATTTTGTTGGACCTAGGGTATCCTAGACTACATAGGGTAGCCTGGCACAGTAGTGGATACAGCTAAACTCAAGGCGTTGGTTAAGTGCTTACAAAACCCACTTACAGTAACTCAGTGATTAACCACTAAAACAAAAGACACAACACCGATTTTTGGAAAAATACCATTACCTTTTATAAAAATAATATGACTCTTCTTTTTATGCAAAATGGGTTTACAATTAGTTTAGCAATAATGCACCTGTGTTACACCAACCACAGTATTTTTCCCACTCTAGGAATGCTAATTCATAGGTACATTTCCTTTGTAAGAAACTGTTATCAATCCCACAAAATTACTTTATCAATCAGTCAGCACAGTCAGGAATATTCACTATACAGGTTACACATTTACATTACAGACCTGGCATGTACATTTCATTACCCTTCTTGATCTCAGCGCTCTTGTTCAAGCACGACAATCTCCTACCCCCAGCAGTGCTGTCCTCAGAACTTACAGCCAACTAAAAGCTAAATAGGAGACAAGAGGAGTTAATAAGGATTCCCCCCTTGTTTATTGAATGGCTACACTTCTCTGTTAAGGGTTCCAACTCCAGGGGTGTGATGATCGAGAACCTGACAGAAAGTTCTGACTTCAATGGTTTTCTAATGCCCAGTCCCTTGACCACTGGCACAAGTACCTGAACCTGACAGAACGTGCCTGGAGTTAATAATCTGAAGTCAAGTTTCCCCAAGGTCTACTGGGAAGGCCTCAACACTTCTTAGCCGTGTTTGCTGCTCAGTCACAGGGTTTATTCAATGCCGGCACAGCCGCCTCCCACTCCCTCACTCCCCAGCTTACTTCTGGCGTTGTAGTCGATGCAGCTGGCGTTGCCCGTGTCACGCGGTGTCAGGGAAGCCTTCCCGCAGATGGCGAAGCGTGTCAGAGAAGCCTACTCCAGTCCGAGGTGCTCCACCGAGGCGTCCGTTGTGGCGCTTCTGCCCCCTCGATGTTCTCGCTGACTGGAGCTCTGCCTTGGCGCACCTCCGATGACGCGTCCGGCCCCTCCTGACTCCGCCTTGCGCCCGCCTCTTCCGACGCGCTGGGTCCTTCTTGCCGGTTCCGGCTCAGCGCACCTCTTCCGATGCGACGGCGTCCCTCACCACCTCGCAGACAATCAGCTGGGCTCTGCTTCGCTTCCCGCCTCTTCCGGCGCCTCAACGGAGCTCCTCGAATGACGAGGCAAGACAGCTGGGCTCTCCCTTTTCCGTTGCCCTCATGTCAGGAAATGCACTCGGCGGCAGCGTCGCTTCCAGGTAGGGACGACAGCTGGTTCTGCCGCTTTCACCGTCAGGGGAGGGTGTCAAGCTGGAGCGCTGCAGTCGCGTGTATCTCCGTTTATTATCCCCTGACTTTAGGGTCAGTTAGCTTGGGGCTGGGTCTCAGCTCGCCCCCTCTGCACACGACCTTCAGGATGGGTCTAACAGGTCCCTGGTAGCCACACTTCAGGGATTACAGTTCTTGACAGACTTGTCGCAGAGTCTCTGATAACTTGAAGTTGGTTGCTGAAACAGTGGGGTTTGGTCAGCCTAGGTGGGGGCACTTCCCAGTAAGCGACAGCCGGCCCCGCAGGTCGATCTTGTCACAACTAGTGCACAATCCTCCTCCTCAAATCGCCTCTCTCCACACTGGTCATCTCAAGTAATGCCCAAAATGGCTGCTGGTCACTGGCCTTTTATAGAGTGGCCTGGGACCTGCAGAAGTCACTGGTTGTTTCTAGAAAGTTCCTCATGTTAGCCTATGGGCCTGTCCTCCAGTAGTGTCCGTTATGGCAGTTGGTGGACACCATTTTAGGTTTCTGGTTGTTCCTGGATTTTCAAGAGCTGACTAGGCCTCATAGGATATGAGGGAAAAATGGCATCATAGCCAAGGAACACCTAGCCCCCTGACAGCACTGAAAAATCCTGGTGGACATATATATAAAAATAAAAATAGAAACTCTGGGAGGCTAAGGGGGACAAAAATAAATAATAATGGTTAGAACATCCCCAGAAGCGGACAGGTCTAACACGCGTCCCCCCCAGCTGAAAGTGGGGAGAACTACCCAACCCCTTGGGAGTCCTCATCACTAAGGCGGAAATACCTGGATAGACCGTCTGCATTGGCATGGTCCGTCCCAGGTCGATGTTCCACCCTAAAGTCCATTCCCTGTAGGGAGATGGACCACCTTAGCAACTTGGGATTCTCCCCCTTCATTTGCATCAGCCAACGAAGGGGGCGGTGGTCAGTCTGAACTAGGAAGTGCGAGCCAAACAAGTATGGCCGCAGCTTCTTCAGAGCCCAAACCACCGCAAAGGCTTCTCTCTCAATTGTACTCCATCTCCTTTCCCTGGGGAGTAGTCTCCTGGACAGGAAGACCACGGGTTGATCCAAGCCCTCATCATTTAGCTGCGATAACACTGCCCCAATGCCATGTTCTGACGCATCTGTTTGGACAATGAATTCTCTAGAAAAATCAGGGGCCTTGAGAATGGGAGCGGGAACACAATGCTTGTTTCAAGGTCATGAAGGCTCGCTGGCAAGCCTCCGTCCAGACTACCCGTCGGGGTTGTTTCTTGGAAGTAAGTTCAGTGAGGGGTGCCACAATGGTGCCATACCCCTTCACGAAGCGACGGTAGTATCCAGTGAGGCCCAGGAAGGCTCGGACCTCAGTTTGAGTCTTGGGGGGCTCCCAGGCGATGATAGCCTCAATCTTTGCCTGGAGGGGCTGCACCGTCCCTCTGCCCACCAAGTGACCTAGGTACACCACCGACCCCTGTCCGATCTGACACTTGCTGGCCTTGATTGTCAAGCCAGCCTGTTGCAGGGCATGAAGAACAGCTTGCAGGTGCTGCAAATGGTCCTCCCAGCCGCTACTGAAGACAGCAATGTCGTCCAGGTAAGCAGCAGAAAAAGCTTCCATTCCAGAAAGGACCCTGTTCACCAGCCGCTGAAAAGTGGCAGGGGCGTTCTTGAGCCCAAAGGGCATCACACGAAATTGGTAGTGTCCCTGAGGTGTAGAGAAGGCTGACCTTTCCTTCGCCTCCTCGGTAAGGGAAATCTGCCAGTACCCTGAAGTTAGGTCAAAGGTACTTAAGTATTGGGCAGCTCCCAGCCGGTCAATAAGCTCATCCGCCCGTGGGATGGGATGTGCGTCAGTTTTGGTTACTGAGTTCAAGCCTCGGTAGTCCACACAGAATCTCAATTCAGGTGTGGTGCCTGGTGGGGCAGCCTTTGGTACCAAAACCACCGGGCTAGACCAAGGGCTACCAGAAGGTTCAATCACTCTTAGCTCCAGCATCTTGGCGACTTCACTTTTGATGCTGGCCTTCACCTTGTCCGACAGCCGGTAGATTTTAGACTTCACAGGTGGGCTGTCTCCTGTGTCCACGTCATGGGTACACAGGTGGGTCCTACCCGGGACAAGGGAGAACAGAGAAGAAAATTGCTCCAGGATCTGGCGGCAATCACTCTGCTGTTCAGGAGTCAGGGATGGCGAGAGAATCACTCCCTCCACCGACCCATCCTTTTCTTGGGACGAGAGAAGATCAGGAAGAGGTTCGCTTTCCTCCTCTTCTGCTCCATCAGTCACCATCATTAAGACAACCTCGGGCCTCTCATGATGTGGCTTGAGGCGATTGGCATGCAGCACCCTGTGGGGCTGCCTCGGGGTCTTAAGATCCACCAAGTAGGTGGACTTACCCTTTTTCTCCAAAACCTCAAAGGGGCCTGTCCAACGGTCCTGGAGGGCATTTAGCTCTCCAGGTTCCATTACCCACACTTTCTGTCCAGGCTCCAGTTCCACTGGGTGAGCGTTGTGGTCATACCACTCTTTCATAACTGCTTGGCTGGCCTCCAAGTTGTCTGAAGCTTGCTTCCACAACTTAGCCATTTGGCTCCGGAAGGCCAGCATGTAGTTCACCACGTCCTGGGGAAGCTTCCTGGGAGTCTGTTCCCATCCGTCTTTCACCAGGCTGAGAGGTCCCCTTACAGGGTGCCCGTACAAAAGTTCGAAGGGGCTGAAGCCCACTCCCTTCTGTGGCACTTCCCTGTAGGAAAACAAGAGACAGGGTAGGAGGACGTCCCATTTCCTCCGCAGGCTCTCAGGTAGACTCCGTATCATACCTTTCAAGGTTTTGTTAAACCTTTCCACAAGACCATTGGTTTGTGGGTGATAAGGAGTGGTAAACCAATAGGTAACGCCGCACTCCTTCCACATAGCCCGCATGTATGCTGAAAGGAAGTTAGTCCCCCTGTCGGACACAACCTCCTTGGGGAAACCCACTCGGGTGAAGATCCCCATCAGGGCCCTTGCCACTGCAGGTGCAGTGATGGTCCTCAGAGGTATTGCCTCTGGGTACCGTGTGGCATGATCCACCAAAACCAGTATGAACCGGTGACCAGCTGAAGTTGGTGGATCCAATGGCCCTACAATGTCGATGCCCACCCTCTCAAAGGGGGTGCTAACGACAGGTAGTGGTTCCAGGGGAGCTTTTAGCTTCACCCCTGTTTTCCCACTGGCTTGGCAAGACACGCACGTCCGACAATATGTATCAGACGCCACTTTCATTCGAGGCCAGTAGAAGTGGGGGACAAGCCGGGCAAAGGTCTTGTCCTGTCCTAGGTGTCCTGCCAATGGTATCTCATGAGCCAGTTCCAAAAGAAAGGCTCTAAAGCATTGAGGGACCACCAAGGCCCTGGATGAATCATGTCCAGGTGCCTTGGGCTCACTGTAGAGGAGTCCATCCTCCCAGTAAATCTGGTAGCTCCCTACAATGTTCCCTGCTGCCTGGGCTTTGGCCTGTTGCCGCAGCCCCTCGAGAGTAGGACACTCCTTCTGAGCTTTGCAGAACTCTTCCCGGGAAGGACCTCCCTCCACATGCCATTCAGTAGGGATGGGTAGGTTCTCCAGGGAATCAACATCCTCCCCTGTGGACTCCAGATCCACCTCCGCAGGTGACCCGTCTGTCTCACGAGGTGGAGATGTCGAGGCAGGGTCCTCCGGCCTCCTGTCCTTCTCCTCTCTGGCAGCCGGCTGGGCCATTGTTCCAGGCTCCAGCGTAAGTGAACTCCCCCTTCGGGCAGTCGCGGACCTTGTGCTGACACAAGTCCAGTCAGGGGGTCCCAGCATCTCAGAGTGAGTCTGGTACTCCACCCTCCTCCAAGCATTGTGCTCCATATCATTCCCTAACAGGCAGTCAACAGGCACGGTAGGGCTTACGGCAACTCGAAGTGGACCTGCAACCCCTCCCCACTCAAAGGGAACCTCAGCCACAGGGTAGTGGCCCAATCTGCCGTCAGCCATCACGGCGGGATGGAGTACATCTGGGATGACCTGCTCTGGAGACACCAGCTGACTCCTTACCATAGTCATGCTGGCTCCTGTATCTCTCAGAGCCTCCCCTCTACGGCCGTTGATGGTGACCCACTGCTCATACTTAGTAGTATTAGAGGGCAGTTGGGTCTTTGGAACCATCTCCTTATCTCCCAGGGACACTAAAGTGACACCCGCCCGCTCCCCTCCGTTACCCAAAGGCATCTCCTCCCCGAGCACTACACTAGTTATTCCCGGGGCTTTTCCTCCAGTGGGAGGGGGTGGTCTTTTTGGGCATCTCACATCTCCTTTATAGTGTCCCACACCACCACACTCAAAACAATGAACAACCCTTGGCTGCTGGCTTTGGCCAGGGGTAGGGTTGCGAGGGGGGTTACTCTTAGGGATGAATCCCCTGCCCCTTCCTTGCGAAGTATTTTGTGGACCTTTTGAGAACTCCCTCTTATTATCCCCTCCCTCTTTCTTCTGGGGGGCGCCCTGGCCATGCTTCTGGGAATCCCCTCCAGTCCCCTTAGTTGACACCCGGGTACTAACCCAGATGTCCGCCTCCTCAGCAAGCTTCCTGGGGCTGGTCAGCTTGCTGTCCACCAGATGCTGTCGTAGTTCGGGGAGACATTTCTCGAGTAGGTGTTCCTTGAGTATGAGGTCATATAGTCCCTCATAGTCCCCTACCTCGCTGCCTCTCACCCAACCCTCCAGGGCCTTCCTGGAGTAATCCAAAAAGTCTACCCAGTTCTGCGTGCCTAGTTTGTGGCTGCCCCGGAACTTTTGCCTATACTTCTCAGGGGTCAATCCAAACTTTCTTAGCAGTGCTGACTTCATAGCCGGGTAGTAGGTCTGTTCACTTTGATCTAGGGCCAACAAAGTATCCCTGCCAGTGGGGGGCATGTATTTATATAACCCACCCCCCCAGTGGGCTTCCAAGATCCCATGGGCCCTCAGTGAAACCTCGTAGGCGGCTAGCCATTTTGCAATGTCATCACTGGGTACATAGCATGCCATAATATCTTTTGGTAGGTAAGGTCTGGGTTCTCTGATGTTGGTCTGGGTATCGCTGCCACCATTCTCTGATTTGGGGGTTCTTAGGTTTAGGGCTTGTAAATCCATCTCTTTGATGGTCCGCTCATGCGCCAACCTCTTGTCCTCCCTTTCCATGTCCATCCTGGCTAGTTCTATTCTCATCCTCCTCTCCTCCCTCCTATCCTCTAACTCGGCGTCGGTCAAACCCCTCTCCGAGACACTACTGCCCACTCTGGAAGGTGTCCTAGGACCTGTTAAAAGGTTCCCCCCTCCCGCCTGGTACAGTGTTGCGGTCTCCAGGACAGTGTCCCTGTCACTCCCCTCAGGATCTACTTCCTCCCCGGAATGAGCCTCCACCCATGCCCGGATACTGGTCAGCAGCTCAACTTTCCTGGCGCCTTTCTTAAAAAGCACCCCCTGCTGCTGACACCATTCCTTCAATTGGGTCACGGTATAATTTTCCAGCTCTTCCACATTTATCTCCATTTCTATTTAGAGTATAAACTTTTACACAGGAGGGATCCAAAAAGCGACCTGGGGTCAACCTCCACCCACCACCAGTAGTTAATTTAGAAAAAGCAAAATTTAGATTAGGAGGGCCGCAGGGAGAAAACTCCAGGTGAGGTCCCGTGGTAGGCACTGCGTTACTCCTAAGTGAGTGTAAGCACAAATCCGTGATCCCACCGCTGCAACACCAATTATGTTGGACCTAGGGTATCCTAGACTACATAGGGTAGCCTGGCACAGTAGTGGATACAGCTAAACTCAAGGCGTTGGTTAAGTGCTTACAAAACCCACTCACAGTAACTCAGTGATTAACCACTAAAACAAAAGACACAACACCGATTTTTGGAAAAATACCATTACCTTTTATAAAAATAATATGACTCTTCTTTTTTGCAAAATGGGTTTACAATTAGTTTAGCAATAATGCACCTGTGTTACACCAACCACAGTATTTTTCCCACTCTAGGAATGCTAATTCATAGGTACATTTCCTTTGTAAGAAACTGTTATCAATCCCACAAAATTACTTTATCAATCAGTCAGCACAGTCAGGAATATTCACTATACAGGTTACACATTTACATTACAGACCTGGCATGTACATTTCATTACCCTTCTTGATCTCAGCGCTCTTGTTCAAGCACGACAATCTCCTACCCCCAGCAGTGCTGTCCTCAGAGCTTACAGCCAACTAAAAGCTAAATAGGAGACAAGAGGAGTTAATAAGGCTTCCCCCCCTTGTTTATTGAATGGCTACACTTCTCTGTTAAGGGTTCCAACTCCAGGGGTGTGATGATCGAGAACCTGACAGAAAGTTCTGACTTCAATGGTTTTCTAATGCCCAGTCCCTTGACCACTGGCACAAGTACCTGAACCTGACAGAACGTGCCTGGAGTTAATAATCTGAAGTCAAGTTTCCCCAAGGTCTACTGGGAAGGCCTCAACACTTCTTAGCCGTGTTTGCTGCTCAGTCACAGGGTTTATTCAATGCCGGCACAGCCGCCTCCCACTCCCTCACTCCCCAGCTTACTTGTGGCGTTGTAGTCGATGCAGCTGGCGTTGCCCGTGTCACGCGGTGTCAGGGAAGCCTTCCCGCAGATGGCGAAGCGTGTCAGAGAAGCCTACTCCAGTCCGAGGTGCTCCACCGAGGCGTCCGTTGTGGCGCTTCTGCCCCCTCGATGTTTTCGCTGACTGGAGCTCTGCCTTGGCGCACCTCCGATGACGCGTCCGGCCCCTCCTGACTCCGCCTTGCGCCCGCCTCTTCCGACGTGCTGGGTCCTTCTTGCCGGTTCCGGCTCAGCGCACCTCTACCGATGCGACGGCGTTCCTCACCACCACGCAGACAATCAGCTGGGCTCTGCTTTGCTTCCCGCCTCTTCCGGCGCCTCAACGGAGCTCCTCGAATGACGAGGCAAGACAGCTGGGCTCTCCCTCTTCCGTTGCCCTCACGTCAGGAAATGCACTCGGCGGCAGCGTCGCTTCCAGGTAGGGACGACAGCTGGTTCTGCCGCTTTCACCGTCAGGGGAGGGTGTCAAGCTGGAGCGCTGCAGTCGCGTGTATCTCCGTTTATTATCCCCTGACTTTAGGGTCAGTTAGCTTGGGGCTGGGTCTCAGCTCGCCCCCTCTGCACACGACCTTCAGGATGGGTCTAACAGGTCCCTGGTAGCCACACTTCAGGGATTACAGTTCTTGACAGACTTGTCGCAGAGTCTCTGATAACTTGAAGTTGGTTGCTGAAACAGTGGGGTTTGGTCAGCCTAGGTGGGGGCACTTCCGACGCGCTGGGTGCTTCTTGCGGGTTCCGGCTCAGTTCCTCATGTTAGCCTATGGGCCTGTCCTCCAGTAGTGTCCGTTATGGCAGTTGGTGGACACCATTTTAGGTTTCTGGTTGTTCCTGGATTTTCAAGAGCTGACTAGGCCTCATAGGATATGAGGGAAAAATGGCGTCATAGCCAAGGAACACCTAGCCCCCTGACAGCACTGAAAAATCCTGGTGGACATATATATAGAAATAAAAATAGAAACTCTGGGAGGCTAAGGGGGACAAAAATAAATAATAATGGTTAGAACATCCCCAGAAGCGGACAGGTCTAACACATTTCATTTGTTGTATAGCGCTACTCATATCAGTGTAGAGTGTCGCAGTACTTTACACCACACACACACACACATTATACAGAGACAATGAATCATACAAGTATGTAAATCAGTCTATAGGGAATGTCACATAAGCCAATGAGGATTACAAGGTATATGAATCACATGTCATCCATACTGGTGGGCAGTTTATTTTAAAAGGGTTTGGTATGGGGAAACACAACCTTAGGATTTAAAGAGTATTCCATGGGGGTCAGCTTTACTGATAAAAATGTATATCTGTCCAAACATACTCATTTTAGCAATATTAGAATAATGAAAGACTGGGGAAGTTCAAACTGTATCACAAAACAAAAAAAAGCGAAGTTCTAACTATACCATTCATGTTTGTGGGCAGCTCTTCGATGACAGTTCATAGGTCACTGTTCTATGATACGATTGTAACTTCTGAACTGCAAGTTAGATCTCTGTGACAAAGGCAGTAACCCACTGAGCTATCCACATAAAATACAGTTCATCTGCATTTAAAAACTACTAACAGACAAATGATTGCTCTCCAGCAGGATCATTAAACACCAGCGTTATCTGGGCATTTTGTATTTTTTTTTTTTTTAAGGGAGTTTATAAAGCGCCTGGTGACGCCTCCCGGCGTGTCTCCGCGCTGTGGAGAAGAGAATGTTAGGAGGGGAAAGCAGGACCATTAAGAAGTGAATAAGAAGGTTTTCAGCATCTTTCTAAAAGAGGCCTCATTGATCTCTAGCCTAATGTTCATTGGAAGGAGATTCCAGTGCTTGGCTGCCAGTGAACGAAAGGATTTGCCTCCCATTCTGGCTTTTTTGGGGCGAGATGTTCTGAGCAAGCCCATCCCTTTAGATCTAAGGGATCTGTTAGGTTCATACAGGGATGCTAGATCCGACATATAAGCCGGCGCTTTTTGATGAATTATCCTATGGCACCATAGTAGAGCTTTGAAAACAATCCTCTTGCTAATAGGCAGCCAGTGGAGGGAGGCCAAAGAGGGACCCGAGGGGGCTCTACGGGGAAGTCTTAATACCAGGCGTGCTTCAGAATTTTGCAGGACCTGTAGCCTCTTGATTTTTTTAGCAGATGTAACCAGGAGCAACACATTCCCATAATCAATACGGGATGTGATAAGTGCCTGTGTCATGGTCCGCCTGGAATTCAGAGGCAGCAAGTCTAAGGTGCGATTAACCGTTTTCATTACTCCAAAACATTTGCCTACTGTTTTCTTGATATGACTATTAAAAGACAACTTGTTGTCTACCCAGACACCTAGGTTTTTGGCTTCCCGGTTGGGAGTGGGCAAGGGACCCAAACAGTTGGGCCACCATTGTTTCGTCCATTTTGTCTCCTTGCCCCCGATTATAAGAACCTCCGTTTTTGTGCCATTTAATTTAAGACAGTGCTCTTTCATCCAATTGGCAAGCTGACACATGCAAGCATTGAGTATTGTCTTATTGTTGTCCTGCATTGGCTATGATAATGATAAAAACTGTTTAAATGAAGCACACACGAAGTATGTGTCTTGCTGGGCCTGTGCAGATTTTAAAAAGAAAAAAATGTAGTAACACATTCTCTTACCTACTCCATTAGTCAAATTTTGTGTCACAGCCTGATGTGATAAGCCGCTGCAGGGGTTAGGGAAGGTGACTAGGAATAAACAAACTTATTTTCTCCTGTGCTGCATAGAAAAAGAAATATCCATGTAGCAGGACAGTAGGCAAAGGTTACCAAAGGTTACCAGTGTCAAAGAAAGGATTTGTCACCTTTCACCATGCAGAGATTAAAGGGGTGAAAAAATAAACAAAGCCTCATTAACATGTTAATGCTCTTTAAAGACCTGTGATGTACTCGGGTGCGCCTGCGATCATCTCTAAAACTCTCTCTGTGTGTGCGCCCGGGAAGCTGTCTCGGCCTGGGCTGACACTCACGACCTGTGCGTTGCTCGCCTGCCTTCAAGCCCTCACTGCTGAGGGCCAAGGCTCCTGTTTGGGTGGGCCAGGCTCATGTTTGGGTGGGCCTGGCCCACCCGCTAGAACCGGGCCTGTTACAGAGTGTAACTTTTATCGATAAAATGGGCCCTCGTCCAAAAGGATATATCCAAACAGCCAATCAAAAGCCAGAAAGTATAAAATACTCACGTAGGCTGTTAAAGAGTGATTAACAATGTCCCTAACCAATGGCGAAACAGTCCTTAGCCAACTAAGCCAATGTTTAACCACAAAACCTCAGGGGAGACCTGAGGAAGAGAACCAGAGGCATGGGGTGCTAGGAGTAGGCAGCCTCCAAAGAATACTGTTTAGCACAAAAGAGCTACTCCTAGTATGATGACCTAAGCCAATGACTGATGGAGGCGGGGCCAAAGCCACTTAGATTATGTACAGAACAGAATATACGTGCCATGAATAGTGCAAGTGCCATAATGCATCAAACTAAAAAAAAGGAAACCAGTCCATGCCACAACACTTTATGCCACTGCACTCTATGACATTCTACTGTGCACCACTCTACTCTATGCCACCTGCACTCTATGCCACTCTACCCTACAGTAATATACCCCACTGCACTCTAAGCCACTCTACAGCATTACACTGTACGCCACAGCACTCAACTTGGCACCACTCCACGTCACTGCACTTTACACAACTGCACTTTATGCCACTGCACTCTATGACACTCTACTGTGCACCATCATAATCTACCCCACTGCAGTTTATGCAACTGCACTTTATGCTACACCACTCTACTCTCGGCAACTGCTCTCTTTACCAATCTACTTTACTCTGCATCACTCTACTCTATGCCACTGCACTCTACGCCACTCTACTCTACAGCACTGTACACAACTGCACTCTAAGACACTTCACTCCACTCTGCACCACTGCACTCTTTGTCTATTCACTCTACATCACTGTGTTATTATTAGTGTACAGAGATTTCAGTTTGTGAGGAAATAAAAGGACAGGGGTGGCTCTGGGTTGATGTGGGGTCGTCCGACGTCCCAGTAGTTCCTTGAAAGGGTTGGTTCTTGGGTAGGCGTTGGTTGGGGTCGTCCAGCAGGTCCGGTTGGCCGTTCGCCGGGATGGTGGTTCCTCGGAGGTGTGGAAAGGAGAGAAAGAGAAAGGGCCGTTAGTTTGACTGTTGTAGGTTGCTTTGATACCGAATATCGTCACCAGGTGTGTGGGATAAGAACGAACCGTGAGGAGGGCGGGGAACGGGACAAGATGGAGAGGAAAAGAGTATCAGGGAGAAAGAGGGGTTGGTGCTGCCGTGAACAAGTGCGGGGATTCTGTACAGTGACGTCCGTGACGGAACGTGAACTATACAATATATACAGTGGTAAGTGCAAAGGTGCGGTCGTGATTGTTCTAAGCTACGGCTATTTATACTCTTCAAAATGCAAAGGGTTTGTTACTCACATGCCCCGCCGCAACTCTCCCGTGAGTTGCGGCCGCTCTCCAGCGTCCTCCACCGGACTCCACCAGTCCTCGGTACAGACTTCCTCGTCTTCACCGATGCTCGTCTTAGGTTCACCGTCAGCTGTCTCCTGCCACGAGTCCAACTCCTTGAACGAACTGCCGTCTTCGCTTCCGTCTTTTCCGTGTTCCGACTCCGAGTAGGGGAATGGACTTCCGGGGGTTATTCGGGAGTCCTTCCGGTTTTCCGCTTGTTGTGATTGGGTCCTGCAAAGAAGGAGAGAAGGGTGGAGTCTGAGATGCTTGAGAGGCCGGAGGATCGGTCGGAGATGTCCGAGATCTTGAGCGACATGGCGACCTAGGCGAGGTAGGGGGCGTGTCCCGTTCACATCCCCTTCCCATAGCTGTCCTTCTTGATCTGGGTGGAGGGGGCGGATAACGGGAGAGGTAGTCAGCCTTTCCCTGATCAATGCCTTTTCTATGCAAAGTCTTGAACCTATAAGGTTGTAGGGACAAAAACCAACGAAGGACGCAATCATTGTGTCCTTTGTTGCGGGCCATCCATTCCAGCGGGGCGTGGTCGGTGTACAAAACAAATTCTCGCCCCTCTAGATAGTATCGGAGACTTTCAACCGCCCATTTGATGGCCAGGGCCTCTTTTTCAACTACGGCGTAGTTCATTTCCCTAGGGAATAGCTTCCTGATCATGAAAAGAATGGGCCGTTCTTCACCATTGCGGTCCTTCTGGGACAGAACGGCTCCCAAACCCTGTTCCGACGCATCAGTCTGAAGGATGAAGGGTAGGGAATAGTCTGGGCTGATGAGCACAGGACCAGACATCAGGGACTGCTTCAGTTGGTGAAATTCTTGTAGCATACGGGGGTCGGAGTGTTTGAGAGAGTCCTCAGTCTTCGTAGACTTTTTCAAAAGATCAGTCAGGGGTGCTGCAGTCTGCGAAAGTTAGGTATGAATCTCCTATAATACCCCAGGAGCCCTAGAAATGCACGGAGTTCTTTTCTTGTTCGTGGAAAGGGGATTGCTTGTATGGCAGTGATTTTCTTGTTCTGGGGTCAGGTAACACCCTCGCCTAAAAGGTAACCCAGGTACTTGACTGTTTGGGCAGCTAGGGTGGTTTTTGCGGGGTTAATGGTAAAGCCATAAGAACCAAGGGAGGAGACTACCTCTTGTAGATGATGTAGGTGTTGATCCCAATCGTCGCTGTAAATGATTATGTCATCTAAATAAGCGCCTGCATATTGGGAATGAGGCCGTAACACATGATTCATGGCCCTCTGGAAAGTAGCGGGAGCACCGTGAAGGCCGAAAGGCATCATGGTGAACTGATACAGACCATCGGGAGTGGAAAATGCGGTTTTCTTTTTGTCCTCATCTCTTAATGGGATCTGCCAATAACCTTTACAGAGGTCGAGTGTACGGATATATTTGGCCCTCCCTATGCGTTCGATCATCTCGTCCACACGAGGCAAGGGGTATGTATCAAAGGACGAGATCTTATTCACCTCACGAAAATCGATACAAAACCTGATCGAGCCGTCAGGTTTTGGGACCAAGACTATGGGTGAATTCCAACTACTGATAGACGGTTCTATGACGCCCAAACGCATCATCTGGTCAATCTCTTCCTTGATGACAACTCTATGGGCCTCAGGAACCCGATAGGGTCGTTGTTGTACTGTTTTCCCGGGTTCTGTTATGATGGCTTGTTCGATCACAGAGGTACGACCGGGGTATGATGAGAAAATCTGTTGCAGCGGGCTCAGGGATTTACGGAGCTCCTGTCTCTGTTTTTCTGTCAAATCCTGATCCATACAGACTTCATATGACAGAGCCTTCTCGGGTTCTGTGCTGGATAGTACGGGACGAGGACCTACCCATTTTTTAAGTAGATTTACATGGTAGATCTGGGAGGTATGCCGGCTAGGGTCGGTTTCTACCTCATATGTAACCGGCGTTACTTGTCGTAGGACAGAGAAAGGACCCTGCCATTGACTTAGCAACTTGTGGTCTGAGGAGGGCATTAAGAGAAGAACCAGGTCTCTTGGGAGAAAAGACAGCGGTTTTGTACCCTTATCATACTGTTGTTTCTGGTTTGCTTGTGCGGTTACTAAATTCTGCCGCACGATATCCCGTATCTGGCCTAAATGGGTCTTGAGGTTCTCCACATACCCGGGGAGCGGTTTGGTTCTATCTGGTTCAGCCTCCCACATTTCTTTGGCCATATCTAGCGGGGTTCATGGGGGTCGCCTGTACTGGAGTTCATAAGGTGAATATCCGGTGCTACTTTGCACCTTGCACCGGATCACAAACAGGGCTAGGGGTAACATTTCTTCCCACCTCCTACTCTCAAGGGCTAGCAATTTTTTCAGGGTAGTTTTTAGGGTGGCGTTGTAGCGCTCAACAAGCCCATCCGTTTGGGGGTGGTAAGCGGACGTCCTTATCTGTTTAACGCCTAGTTGAGAACACACCTGCCACATGAGAGCGGACACAAAGGGGGTCCCCTGGTCTGTTAGGATTTCTCTAGGGAAACCTACCCTAGCGAAGATCGATATCAGGGCTTTGGCTATGTTCTGAGCCGTGGATTGTCTTAAAGGGACGGCTTCAGGAAAATGAGTGGCATAGGCAACCAAGACCAAAGCATACCGACACCCGCTTCTGGAGGGCAAGAGGGGGCCTATGATGTCCATCCCTACCCTGCTGAAGGGTATATCAATAACGGGTAGGGGTTGCAGAGGTACTCTGGGGGGTCTGTATCTGCTATTCTTTTGGCATATCGGGCATGCACGACAATATTGTTTTATTTGCTGATAGACACCTGGCCAATAAAACTTTTCCAGAATTGCCTGCCCTGTCTTCTCGTCGCTAAAGTGACCCCCCAGCAAATGGCTGTGGGCAAGAAACAACACCTTATCGTGAAAGGGCCCTGGTATTATCAACTGTGGTGTTTGTTGTGCCCCCCCTTTTCTGTACAAAAGGCCGTTCTTTTTAAAGAAGTAGGGGCCTACTTGTAGCGGGTCTTCATTGTCAAGGGCCCGCCCCCATGCATCTTGAAGGACGGGGTTTTCCTGTTGTGCAGCACGAAACTCCCTGTCCGTTTCCCAGGGATGCTCTTCTACTCGAACAGGACAAACTGTTGCGTAGCTTCTTTTTTCTTTCTTCTTTTGATTTTTGGTTTTATGAGGTCTGATTGATGACTCCGGACATGGTTGGCCGTGGGGAAATGGAGCTTCCGACCACCATTTTTCCAGGGACTCGGTGGTATCATGGAGAAGACGGGGGAGTCCTGAGTAGTCACTGCCCAATATTTCTTGTTCCAGTAGGTTGGGTATCAGACCAACAGTTAGTGTGCTTCCTTGGTCGGCAGGGTGTTGAACCTTAACCCGGGCGTTAGGATACAGTTTTGTGTCCCCATGTACACACTGAATGGCCACTCTACCGGTCACTGGTCCCACGGTTTTTGGGAACTCCTGGGGTCATAGTACGCTTTGTCTACAGCCAGTGTCAGCAAGGGCTAGGACTGGGTGTCCATCGATCTTCACCGGGCAGTGAAATCTGGGTGGGCTAGAGTCCGCAGTGAGACACAAAAAGTTCTGGGCGAGACCCACCTCCATTGGTTCTTCTTTCTGGGGGCACACTCGGGCGATGTGTCCATATCCTCCACAGTGGTAGCACTGAGGACCGGGGAGAGGTGCTCGGGGAATAACGGGATAAGGGAGTACCGGTATTGGATCCGGTTTCTTGGGTAGGGGAGGTCTCGGAACTCGGTTCGGGTTATGGGGCTGGGGACGGTGCGATTGTTCATCTTTTGGTTTTTGTAATTCCTGTGCTCGGCTGTAGGCACTGTCGATTTCTATTGCGTTCTCGAGGGTAAGGCGGGCGTGTTGGCGAACCCACTTTTGTGTGGAGGGAGGCAGGGATGCCAGAAACTGCTCCAGGTAGATTTTAGAGAGGATTTCTTCCTTTGTGGCAGTGTCAGGTCGTAGCCAACGGTCCGCCAAGTCCTTAATACGAAAAGATAAAGCCCTAGATGTTTCTTGAGGCCCTTCTCTGGCCTGTCGTATGCTCAACCTGTAGGTTTCATCATCTATGCCTAGACGTTCGAGAATGCAGGTTTTAATATCAGCGTAAGGGGTTTGCCCCAGAATGTTGGCCTGTTGGTATGCTGCTTGTAACTCGCCCGTTAGCAGTGGACCCAGATAGTGACCCCAACGATCAGGCGGCCAGGCAGCAGCTTGGGCCAGGCGCTCGAAATTAGTAAAGAAAAAGTCTGGGTCTTCACCGGGTACATACTTTTGGAGAACCACCGAGGGGAGTGATGCGACAGGTCTTTGTTGGCCTAGTACATCGGTGAGGCGTACCATAGCTTGATCCTGGGCTGCCCCTTGGCCTTTCAAGACATCGTGTAGCTGTCCTCGGTCGTCTTCGGCAGTTTTAAGAAACTGCTCCATCATCTTTCCCAGCTGCTCCTGGGTCTCCGCTAGTTTCTTTACAGCGGCCTCCATGCTTCCGGACGATCCCACTTCTGACACCACCTGTGATCGTGGGCTGTGTGCGGACCGGAATAACAGGCGTGGAGGCCGTATATAGTGGGCTATTTCGGAGCCGGGTTTTATTATTAGTGTACAGAGATTTCAGTTCGTGAGGAAAGAAAAGGACAGGGGTGGC
Organism: Lissotriton vulgaris; assembly: GCF_964263255.1. Taxonomy (NCBI): domain Eukaryota; kingdom Metazoa; phylum Chordata; class Amphibia; order Caudata; family Salamandridae; genus Lissotriton; species Lissotriton vulgaris. The sequence continues at coordinate 2,007,076,912 of NC_141691.1, read as the reverse complement.
TCCGGGTTGATGTGGGGTCGTCCGACGTCAAGTCAAGTCAAGTCAGAGAATTTGTATAGCGCACTACACACCCAGAGGGTCTCAAGGCGCTTAGGGAGGGGAGGAGGATTACTTGGCAAATATCCACGTTTTAAGTTGCTTTCTGAATGCTAGGTGGTTCTGGGTAAGGCGAAGGTAAGTGGGGAGTGAGTTCCATGTTTTAGCAGCCAGGTATGAGAAGGATCTGCTTCCCATGGTGGTCTTGATGATGCGAGGTACAGTGGCGAGGGCTTGGCTGGAGGAGCGTAGTTGGCGGGAGGGGGTGTAGAAGGACAGTCGTGAGTTGAGGCATTCTGGTCCGATGCGGTAGAGTGATGTGTGCGTGGGTTAGCAGTCGGAAAGTGATCCTCTTATTGACGGGTAGCCAGTGGAGGTCTTTCAGGTGGCCAGAGATGTGTTCGTTGCGCGGGATGTCTAATATGATCCTGGCTGAGGCGTTTTGGATTCGTTGGAGTTTCTTCTAGAGTTTAGCGGTAGTACCTGCGTAGAGGGTGTTTCCGTAGTCCAGTCGGCTCGTGACCAGAGCATGGGTGACTGTTTTTCTGGTTTCGGTGGGGATCCAGCGAAATGTTTTTTTGAGCATGCGGAGAATGTTGAAGCAGGATGAGGATACGGCGCTGACTTGTCTGTTCATTGAGAGTGAAGAGTCCAGGATAACGCCTAGGTTCCGTGCGTGGTCTGTCGGGATGGGTGCTTTTCCAAGGGCTTCCGGCCACCAAGAGTCGTCCCATGCAGAGGGGGATGTACCTAAGATGAGGACTTCTGTTTTATCTGAGTTCAGTTTCAGACGGCTGTGTTTCATCCATTCCGCGACTTCTTTCATTCCTTCGTGTAGGTTAGTTTTGGCGGTGCTGGGGTCATTGGTGAGAGAAAGGATCAGGTGAGTGTCATCCGCGTAAGAGATGATGTTGAGGTTGTGTTGGCGGGCGATGTCCGCGAGGGGGCTCATGTATACGTTGAAAAGGGTGGGGCTGAGTGAAGATCCTTGTGGTACGCCGCAGATGACTTCAGTGGCCTCTGACTTGAATGGTGGGAGGCGGACTTTCTGGGTTCTTCCGGAGAGGAACGAGGTGATCCATTCCAATGCTTTTCCTTGTATTCCGATGTTTCTGAGGCGTTGTAAAAGGGTGTTGTGGCAGACTGTGTCGAAGGCTGCAGAGAGGTCGAGGAGGATGAGGGCGACTGTGTATCCATTGTCCAGTAGAGTTCGAATGTCGTCTGTTGCTGCGATGAGGGCGGTTTCAGTGCTGTGTTTTGCTCGGAAGCCGGACTGTGAGGAGTCGAGGGATTTGTTGGCTTCGAGGAAAGCGGCGAGCTGGTTGTTGACAGCTTTCTTGATTACTTTGGCCGGGAATGGAAGGAGCGAGATGGGGCGGTAATTTTTGAGTTCGGTGGGGTCCGCTGTGGGTTTTTTCAGAAGGGCGGTGAGTTCAGCGTGTTTCCAGCTTTCCGGGAAGGTGGCGGAGTTGAAGGAGCAGTTGATGACATCTCGGAGGTGCGGTGCTATGACGGAGTCTGCTTTGTTGAAGATGTGGTGAGGACATGGGTCTGTGGGGGATCCTGAGTGGATGGAGTTCATAAGGCGGATGGTGTCCTCAGTGGAGATTGGGTTCCACTCGTTGAGGGTGTTCAAGGGGGTAGAATGTTCAGCATATGGTTAGGTGGGTTGGTCTCCGGGTTGGTTGTCGAAGCTGTTGTGGATGTCAGCAATTTTGTTGTGGAAGAATGAGGCTAGGGAGTCGCAGAGGGCTTGAGAGGGGGTGATGTCGTTGGAGTTGGCCGAGGGATTGGTAAATTCCTTGACGATGTTGAAAAGTTCCTTGCTGTTGTGGGCGTTGTTGTCAAGTCGATCCTTGAATGCTGTTTTCTTGGCCTTTCGGATTAGTTGGTGGTGTGTGCGGGTGGCGTTTTTGAAGGCGTCCTTGGTGCTAGTGGTTGGGTCTTTTTTCCAGACCTTTTCAAGGGAGCGGCAGAGTTTCTTGGACTTTTTAAGATCATCGTTGAACCATGAGGCCTTCTTGTTGCCAGGTTTGTTTGGACGTTTTTTCAGTGGTGCTAAGGTGTCGGCGGTGTTGGATAACCATAGGGTGAAGTTGGCGGCGGCTTGGTCTGGGTTAGAAGAGTGGGCTGGGGTGTTTAAAAGGAGCGATGAGGAGATCTGGTCGATGGTGATTTTGTTCCAGTTTCTTTGCAGAGTTGGTTGGAGGTGGTTGATGGGTTTTGGCTTGTTGTAGGTGAAGTGAACGCAGCTGTGGTCAGTCCAGAGGAGATCCGTAGTGTGGCTGAAGGAGACATGATTGCTGGAGGTGAAGATGGGGTCGAGTGTGTGACCTGCGATGTGGGTTGGGGAAGTGACCAGTTGTTTAAGTCCGAGGTTGGCGAGGTTGTCCAAGAGCGTGATGGTGTTGCGGTTGTTGATCTTTTCAAGGTGGAAGTTGAGGTCTCCCAGAAGGATGTAGTCTTTGGAGGGGAGCGCGTGTGGAGTGATGAAGTCGGTGATGTCTTCACTGAATTTTGCGCGGGGTCCTGGTGGTCTGTAGAGGAGGGTGCCTCTGAGTGTGGTCTTGGGGTCGATGTGGATCTGGAAGTGAAGGTGTTCGGAGTTGGCGAGGTTGGCGTCAGAGCTGGTTGAGATGCGGATTGATTTTTTATGGACGATAGCGATTCCTCCTCCTGTGTGGCCGGTGCGGTCCTTGCGTGTGATCTTATAGTCTTCAGGGATGGCGATGGTGATGTCTGGGGCGGAGGAAGCGTTCATCCATGTTTCTGTTAAGAAGGCGACGTCTGGAGAGATGGTGTCTAGTAGGTTCCATAGGTCAATGGCGTGCCTGTGGACCGATCGGGTGTTGAGCAGGATGCAATGTAGGTGGTTGGGGTCGGGAATCTGAGGTGTGATCGTAGCGTAGTTGGTGAAGGTACCGGAGAATTTGCAGGAGTAGCAGGAGAAAGGTCCATGGGTGTGTCCAGGAGCGGCTTGGACGCAGTCGGGGGCGCGACCGGGGTTAAGGGTTAGGAGGGAGGCGGCATCGTAGGTAATGCGGGAGGGCTGGGCAGCGCAAGGGGCAGGGGGTCTGGCCCTGGGCGCGGTCCAGGCGCGGACGGGCGTAGACGGGCTTACCTTTGGCGCACCTTCGGCGCGGGTTGGGCGCGGTCGCTGCGCGTGGACGCTGCACGCGGGAACAACTGTCATATATGGATAGTGGAGGGGGAGGGGCGAGGGCGTCTCAGCTGGGAGGCGGGGCGGGCTCCAGAGGGCGACCACAACAACCAAAATGGCAGCGGAGGGGTCAGCGGAGCGGAGCGCTTGGGGCGAAATGCGCAAATACTGATAAAATTACAAAGCGCTTTTAAAATGCAATTAAGTAAAGCGGCAAGCAGGGCAGACTGCAGGCAACAATAGGAGGCAGTTATTCGAGATAAAGCGGAACAACGATACCACAGTTCACCAGGGAGGCAGGGGAGCGACCACTCAGCTTGGGAGCGAAGCGAGTCACAGCGCGTTTAGGTCACGGACCGCTGTTTGTAGGCAGTGGGAGGGCGTCTCAGCTGGGAGGCGGGGCGGGCTCCAGAGGGCGACCACAACAACCAAAATGGCAGCGGAGGGGTCAGCGGAGTGGAGCGCTTGGGGCGAAATGCGCAAATACTGATAAAATTACAATAGCGCTTTTAAAATGCAATTAAGTAAAGCGGCAAGCAGGGCAGACTGCAGGCAACAATAGGAGGCAGTTATTTGAGATAAAGCGGAACAACGATACCACAGTTCGCCAGGGAGGCAGGGGAGCGACCACTCAGCTTGGGAGCGAAGCGAGTCACAGTGCGTTTAGGTCACGGAGCGCTGTTTGTAGGCAGTGGGAGGGCGTCTCAGCTGGGAGGCGGGGCGGGCTCCAGAGGGCGACCACAACAACCAAAATGGCAGCGGAGGGGTCAGCGGAGCGGAGCGCTTGGGGCGAAATGCGCAAATACTGATAAAATTACAATAGCGCTTTTAAAATGCAATTAAGTAAAGCGGCAAGCAGGGCAGACTGCAGGCAACAATAGGAGGCAGTTATTCGAGATAAAGCGGAACAACGATACCACAGTTCGCCAGGGAGGCAGGGGAGCGACCACTCAGTAGTTCCTTGGAAGGGTTGGTTCTTGGGTAGGCGTTGGTTGGGGTCGTCCAGCAGGTCCGGTTGGCCGTTCGCCGGGATGGTGGTTCCTCGGAGGTGTGGGAAGGAGAGAAAGAGAAAGGGCCGTTAGTTTGACTGTTGTAGGTTGCCTTGATACCGAATACCGTCACCAGGTGTGTGGGATAAGAACGAACCGTGAGGAGGGCGGGGAACGGGACAAGATGGAGAGGAAAAGAGTATCAGGGAGAAAGAGGGGTTGGTGCTGCCATGAACAAGTGCGGGGATTCTGTACAGCGACGTCCGTGACGGAACGTGAACTATACAATATATACAGTGGTAAGTGCAAACATGCGGTCGTGATTGTTTTAAGCTACGGATATTTATACTCTTCATTATACAAAGGGTTCGTTACCCACTTGCCCCGCCGCAACTCTCCCGTGAGTTGCGGCCGCTCTCCAGCGTCCTCCACGGGACTCCACCAGTCCTCGGTCCAAACTTCCTCGTCTTCCTCGTCTTCACCGATGCTCGTCTTAGGTACACCGTCAGCTGTCTCCTGCCACGAGTCCAACTCCTTGAACGAACTGCCGTCTTCGCTTCCGTCTTTTCCGTGTTCCGGCTCCGAGTAGGGGAATGGACTTCCGGGGTTATTCGGGCGTCCTTCCGGTTTTCCGCTTGTTGTGATTGGGTCCTGCAAAGAAGGAGAGAAGGGTGGAGTCCGAGATGCTTGAGAGGCCGGAGGATCGGTCGGAGATGTCCGGGATCTTGAGCGACATGGCGACCTAGGTGAGGTAGGGAGTGTGTCCCGTTCATAATCACTCTACTCTATTCTGCACCACTACACTCTATGCCACTTCAATCTACACCACTGCACTCTATGCTGCACCACTCTACACCATTGCACCTTACTTTGCACCATTCCACACTGCACCACTGCACTCTATGCCACTCTAGTCTATGCCACTGCACTTTACTCTGTACCACTCTATGCCATTGCACTCAAAGCTACTCAACTCTACACCACTGCACTCTATTCCTCTGCACTCTACTATGCACTACTTTACTCTACTGCACTCTATGCCAATGCACTCTACGCCACTGTACTCTACTTTGTACTGCTCTTCGCTACTGCACTCTATGCCACTGCACTCTACACCACTCTACAGCACTCAACACCACTGCACTCTAAGACACTTTACTCTGTATCACTGAACTCTATGCCTCTGCACTCTACATCATTCTACTCTACTCTGTACCACTACATTCTATGCCAATGCACTCTACATCACTCTAATCCTCTCTGTGTTGCTTCAGGCTTCAGGCTATACCTCTGCACTCTTTGCCATTGCACTCTACCCTGCACCACTCTACGCTATGCCACTGCACTCTACGCCACAGCACGCTACTCTGTACCACTATACGCCACTGCCCTCTACTACTCCACTGCACTCTACGCCAGTGCACTGTAATCTGCAGTACTGCACTCTATGCCACTGCACTCTATGCCACTTCACTCTATGCCACTCCACTTGACCGCAATCTACTCTACTGTGCACATCTGCACTATGTGCTACTGTGCACCAGTCTATTCCATGCCCCTGCACTCTATGCCACTCGACTCTACTTTGTACCACTCTACTTTATGCCTCTGTGCTCTATGCCACTGCACTCTACAACCCAGGACTGTACGCCACTCTATGCCACTGCACTCTACTCCACTGCGCTCTGCTCTACACCACTGCAGTGTACCCAGTGCACTATATGCAGCTCTACTCTACACCACTCTATGCCACTGCACTCGACATCACTGCACTCTACTCCACTCTACTCTACGCCACAGCATTATGCACCACTATACTCCACACCACTGCACGCTATGCCACTATACTCTATGCCAGTCCACTCTGCGCCAATCCACACTATGCCACTTCATTCTATGCCACTCCACTCTATGCCACTCCACTCCACACAGTGGCACTCTCCACCACTCTATCCCACTTCACTCCGCTCAGTGTCACTCTACTCTACATCACTCTACTCCACGCCATTCTACTCTATTCCCCTCAATGCCACTCTACACCATACCACTCTACGCCATGCCACTTCACTCTATGCCACTCTAGTCTACCCCACTTCACTTTACCCCACTCTATTTTACTCAACTCTATTCTGTGCCAATCCACTCTACACCTCTGTACTCCACTCTACTCTATGTCACTCCACTCCACTGTATGCCACTCTACGTCACTTCACTCTACACCACTCTAGGCCACACCAAGGCACTGTACGCCACACCAAGCTGCTCTATTCCACTCTACTCTACGCCTCTCCAGTCAAAGCCACTTCACACCACTTTATGCCAAGCCACTCTAATCTACTCTACTCCACCCCACGCTGCTGTACAACATGGCTCAAAGACATTGGCAAAGCCAATAACACTTCCATGGGTAAAACCATTGGCTTTGCCAGTGCTTGTTGCACATGTTTACATTGTGAGCACTAGTCACAAAGGTACACTTACATGTGAGTAAATTTACAAGAGTAAGTTTACTCTTACATTTTTGGGTAACTTTACTACTTTGGGCTATTCACATTTACTATGGTCGTTACTCAAAAGTGTAGACTTTCATGTCTTCATCCCTGAAATCTGGTGAAGCCAGATTTGCAGGTGTAAAGTTGCCACAGATAAAAAGGAGCAGTAGTAAGTCACAGTATGAACATGTACAACATGGGATACAAGTGTGTGTACGTCAAGTAAGCATGAACATTGATTTAAGATCAGATCGAACACCTCTTAGAAAGGCAACATAACCCAATGCTCTGTAACGTTAATACCCTGACCAAGAACTGAGGTCTTAGCGCGTTTCAACAGGTATGAATGGACTCTGCGAGCTTGGGGCGTAGGGCGATGGCAAATCCAACCCAACGCTCAGATGGAAGGAGAGAGGCCTCAGAGTGTGGTTGAAGGATGTACGGTCTGCATAATATGGAACACCCTCTGTTGATAGCGTGGCGCTTTAAGTGCGCCATTTTATATGAAAGACTGGGTTGACCCTGTGGCCCTCAGAACCTGGGTAATCAATGGTTAAATATAAAGGGGTTCTGTCGGGTGACAACACAAATGATATACAAATGCTATTCCATGCAACGAAGAAACCTCCCTCTGACAAAAGCAAAACACAAGACAGGTTCTTACAATAAATGAGAAGAAAGCCTGTATATAACTTGTTGTATTTTATATTTATCTAAATTCGATTAATTTAGAACAATTTATACCATCAATAAAATGACTGTCAATACATTGATAAAAGTGCAAAAAGTGACAATGGTGAATAGTGATCACGTGACAAATGCAATATATACAATAATAATGCATTTCAATATAAGCAATCTATACAAATATATACAAATGTTAATTTCATAAAGGCCATCCGTTAGTATGATTTTTCAGAATCCTATTTGTTTCTTTCAATTCGCTAGAATTCTGGAATTCTAAGGCCTATGAAGATATGTCGATGTTTTGACCCTTAGGGCGCCAATGTTTGAGGTCGCGGCGGGTCTTTCTCAAGACAAGTGTACAGGGCACGACAGTCCTCGGTTCCAAGTGCGTATCAGTCACCTGGACCGATTTGGTGCAAAATCCTTTAATCGAGTCGTTTGTAACAATTTTCGCTGTATTGCGCGTCTGCTCGTCCATCGGCTGCAGAAAGTCAGCGCTATCCGTATTATAGAAGGGGACGCACAAGCATCTATGCCCCCTTCTATAATACCAAAGTGCCAGGGGGGGGGCGCGCAAAGCAGGTGCAAACGCCCACTGCGCTCCCGGTGCATCATCTGTAATACGGCCCCTGGTGTGAGCTGAAGGTGGCAAAGAGAGGCTGGAGTAGAAAGTCTACACCTACTTGGCGCGCTGGGTCTTCTAACTGCGGAAAATAAAGTTTTCGATAGGAAGAAATGCCTCAAATGTAACAGTCATTGCCAATCAATCAATCAGTAGGTTTATAGAGCACTTCGTGTCACCCGTGAGGGTTTCTAGGCGCTGGTGTAGTGTGCCTGGCACGCACACTGAGGCACCAAAAGCTATTTCTTTAACATTTGTAGGTAGGATTCCTGTGCACCTGGTATGAAGCTGCTTTCCAACAGATAATTATCATTCACAGCAGAGATCCAGGGTGCAGAAGAGGTTGGGTAGGAATAATCAGAAAGACATTCTCATTTCAAGTGCAGTCAGAACAGGTGTGCACTTACTTGTCGTTTGAAGGACAAATAAACAGTTTTGGTCCTTACACCTGCTGGAAGAGAGTGATAGTGACTCAAAACCTTTGTTGTTGGGCTTGGTCATTCTGAATTTAGGTGCATTTGAGTGCAGAGAGTCTCTGCTCGTCAGACCTATTTGTCTGCCTGACATGCAGAGTGTACTCATCAAGTGATTTCAGGGGCATTTATTGTCTAGACATCCGATTTTAAATTTGACTCTTGCTTAGGGTGAACAGGATTTTAAAGCCAAAAACCGGGACATTTCCTAAAAATAGAAGTAGGACCACAATTTTACTTCAACCTAGCGCACCGAATGACAGTGCTTCTTAGCAGAGATCTACAGAAGAGGCAGTAAGAACATACATAACATGCAATTTTTTAAAAGCCAGTAGCATGCCTGTTAATTAAATAGCTTTCTTATCCCTGCTTTGCAAAACATAAAAAGATTTCCCCACCGTTTTCGGCCGACCCTCTCTAAAAACCAGGACATGAGCTTAATTTCCTGAAATCTGCCAGCACAGCTGACGAAAACCCAGGACTGTCCGGGCAAATCCAGGACGCCTGGTCACCCTACTCTTGCTTCAAGTATTCCCAATGTAAACTGGAAAACACTGGGCATTCTGGGACTTGTAGTTTTCCTATAACAGCTGGAAGACTACATGAAAACGAATGCAAAATAAAGAAGATATTAGTGACACATCAATACCGCACTCCTGATGTTTTAGAAGACAAAGAAGAGCATATTCAGCTTTTCTTTCTAAAGTTTTTGACTGATTTGTGTCAAAGGACCTCAAGTCATTTAAATGGTGTGTTTTGTATAGACACAGAGGTATACAGACATACCTGCACGATACCACATACCATGTGTCACAGGCAGTCTTATGTTTTGGGTGAGTAGCATTTTGAATGCTATAATTTTTTGGTCAAGCCCACCACACAGTGCAAGCTGCCTGGTAGCAAAATACCTATTGTTGGCTGACCAAGAACTACTACAAGCATTAGCAAAGCCAATACGACTCGCATTTGGGTCCTACTGGCTTTGCCAGTGTTTCTATCCATGTTGTACAGCATCCGCAATGCTAAAAAACAAAAAAACTGGATCCGTAAATATAAAAAAAAATAAGTAGCACTTTGGAGAGCATCACAAAGGATGCGGGTGGGGAAAATATCTCATAGGATGCGGGTGGGCGAGCATCACAAAGGATGTGGGTGGGGAAAACATGTCATAGGATGCAGGTAGGAGAGCATCACAAAGGATGTGGGTGGGGAAAACATCTCGTAGGATGCGGGTGGGCGAGCATCACAAAGGAGGTGGGTGGGGAAAACATCTCATAGGATGCGGGTGGGCGAGCATCACAAAGGAGGTGGGTGGAAAAACATCTCATAGGATGCGGGTTGGAGAGCATCACAAAGGATGTGGGCAGGGAAACATCATGGGCTTGGCAGGGCATCAAAACATGAAGGGCATGGTTGGTAGGAAGCAACTTGGAAGGACTCAAGAGGTGCAAAGCAACACAGAGAGCGAGGAATGGAAGCAAATTGAATGGGATTGGGAGAAGAAAAAGCAACGTAAAATAGGCTATGGAGAGCCAAACAGGTTATAAAAGCAGTCAGGGTGGAGAAGTACATGAGGGGAAGTGCTGCATTGAATGGTCGGGGAGAACCACACAGGCGACAAATAGCAACACAGAGTGCAGAGGGAGAGAAGTAGATGGAGGAAGTCAACTGGAGTACACATTGAAAAGAAGACGGTATACCAGGTAAGTTTCCTAGTCTTCTTTATTACAGTCCGGTCTCACAGCTTCCCCGGCAGCAACTGTCCGATCCCCGCATTCCAGGTTCCACACAGGGAACACCGAGAAGGAATGCACGAGAGGACAGTGCTCGAGATCCCAACACAACACACCTTCCTTCCCACAAAATGAAAGCAAAAAAAGAAATTAAAAATAGAGAAAGATATACAACAGAGCAATGAGATAAACAAAAGAGCAAGAATATACAACCAAGATACCAACATTTCAAAACATGTCCAGACTTTTACTGGAAAAGATCAGAACCTGAAAGAAAACATAGTATATACTCAATACATGGCATAGCCTTGAAACTTAGCAGGTGTAGATCTCATCCTTGAAGGAAATCTTCTGTAAGAAGAATAGTTCGGATGATCATTCCTATTTGGAGGAATTGCGTTCGGAGAAGAACAACTTGGAAGAACAGAAGTTACATGAGAGGAATCAAAATGAACACCAATCTTTCCCCCCAACGTACACCATTTTGGATTGAGGAACAATAGAAATGACACATTTATTCCAAATCTTACCATTCTCTAATACTACCACACTGTCTTTTACTTCTCTCACTGTAGCCGGAGCTGAAAACCGAGAAAACCCCTTGCAAATGAAACCAGGCTTCTTGATTCTTATCCAATCGCCAACACACACAGTAGAAACTCTCTCAGAAACAGTGGTGTACTTGGACTGGACAGCGGTTCTTACATCCACTACCTTGCTGAGTTTAGTTTGGTGAACCTTCTTCGTGGACCTCCAATCTTTATTCAACTTGGAACCAGCAACTCTTCCTCTAAGCAATATAAAAGGAAATATCCCAGTACTAATATGAGTGGTTCTGATTGCCCACAGCATGTCTGCCATAGCCACTCGCCAGGGTAAGCCATTCACCAAAGCTAATTGCAGTTGATCCTTGATAACGTGATTAAAGCGCTGAACTAATCCGTTGCTGCGGGGATGATAAACCGAGGTTAGAACATGTTTGATGCCATGTTCTTAGAGAAAATGTTGCATTTCTAGAGACACCAATTGAGTCCCATTATCTGTCTCTAGTTCCTCAGGAAACCCCTCCTGGAGAAACACTTCTTTGAGGAAATTGATGACAGACAAAGAGTTCACACACTCTACAAATTTAATTTCCTGCCACTTGGACATATAATCTTCCAAGACCATAGCATACAGAGGTGAACCACCAGAAATCCCAAATGGGCCAGCAACATCAAAAGCTAGTTTGCACCAAGGTACATTTTTGACAATCACAGGATCAATGGGGGAGGGATGGGTCACCTGAGTCTTATCGCTGAGAACACAAGCACAACAGTCCCTGACAAAACGCTCGATGGACCTATCCACACCAGGCCACCAAAAGTTCTCACGGATTCTGCGTTTCATGGCTCGAATACCCTGGTGACCTTCGTGGGCAAGATATAAAACTTTTTTCTGCATACATGTGGGAACAACCAAAAGACCACCTCTGAAAAAAATTCTATCCACCAAAGATAACTCTCACAAACTCTTTTGAAAGGAATTAACTCAGAAGAAAGTCCTTGTTGGCAGGCCACCCCCGAACCAAAAAGTCCACAACCATTTTGATATCTCTGTCCTCAGATAGAGCTTTCAACCATTCATGCTCAGAAAGTGCACCTTTCACCATGTCAACAATAGCACCATCAGCACATACCATTTCAAGATCCTCCTCAGAAAATTCGCTGATGTCTTTAGCAAGGGGTAAACGGGAAAGACAATCAGCAATGTTGTTTTTGACACCAGCAACATATTCTAAACGATAGTTGAATTCCTGTAATCTATATTGCCATGTGGCAATTCGTGGAGTGACACGACCACCACCTTTGGTGGTGAAAAGATCAACCAAAGGTTTGTGATCGGTCCTGAGAATGAATTTGTTTCCCCGCAGGAAATTCCGAAAGTACTGGACACCCCACCATAAAGCTAATGCCTCTTTCTCAATGGTGGAGGAAGAACTCTCAGCACCATGAAGTGTCCTGGAAGCAAACGCAATGATCTCCTCACAACCGTCACTCCTCTTCTGCATCAAAACAGCGCCTAAGCCAATATTGCTTGCATCGGAAGAACCAATTTCAAGGGGCGAGCTTGCACGATTTCCCTTTTAAGCATATCAAATTGGTTAACACATTTTTCGCACCACACAAATTTAATATTCTTTTTTAGTAACTCACGCAAACAGGAAGTTTTATCAGCAAAATTCCATACAAATTTGGCATAGTACTCCACACGTCCTAGGAAAGAACGCAATTGATCCTTGTTGGTGGGTGAAGGTGCATTTTGGATGGCATCTAAAATTTTGATTTTGGGTTCAATTCCTTTGCAGTAAATATGGTGACAAAAATAATCCACACCCTCCCGAAAAAACTTGCACTTGTCCTTCCTTGCAGTGAGGTGTGTGACCTGCTGCGTCATAACCACAACGCTCTGGGCATGCACCTACTTGTCAAAAACTGTATCTGCATTGATTACATGCAGTCAGACCCTTTCATGTCCTTTAGGTGACTGGCTGCACCACTTATGTTGTCATCTCCCCTTTGGCAAGCTAAGACGTCTGTCTGAAATCTCGCAGTGCGCATGTCTCAAATGACCTCTAGCTTGTGCTGTCGCATTTTTCACCCTTTGCAGCCATCAAACGCACTCTGAGGCCAAATGGCTCTTTTGACCCAGTAATAGAGGGTGGTAGAACCATCAACCAAAACCCACCAACAACAATAACTTTAAACATTATGATGCATTTGACGTTCAAGAAAGCTCCAGTCAGGAATAATGTTAGGGAGTTTTATTACAGACGCAAGCCTAAAGTCATTTGGAGTGTTTGCAATGCCAAATTATAAAAATACATACTCACCAGGGGTTATCCAAAATGACAGAATAAGTTCAGACAGACCAGCATAAACAAAAATAAACATCCAATAAAAAGAATGATGAGATACAGAAATCAAACGCTGCTCAGGATTAGCAATCATCAGTCAAGTCAAATTTAGCAGTCACACTTTAGGTGGGCAGTGGCAAACCCAACAGCTAGCCAGATCAAGGAAATGCATGCGTGGGCAGTAACACATGCGGGCAAAATATAAAAAGCACAACACTAAAGCTTGCTACCAGATCTAACAAGCATTTGCAATGCAATAGAACTCGCATTTACAAGAGACTTATTGCATTGCAAATGGTGTGTGGGCGGGGTGAGAAGCCACAGAATGCGGGGGAGAGTGGAGAGAGAGAGAAGGCACATTAAAACATTTTTGCTCACAATCTAAATAAAACATACCATGCAACTCTCAAAGTAAAGGCCCAGTAACCATGGAAGGATACAAATGACGACATGACCATCATAAGGAGGGACTAACAAGCCTCTAAACCAATAGGAAGGCAGCATTTTGGAAGGACAAAGACACATGCCAATAGAAATGATGGGCAGGGCTTCCCTCATGTAGTACACTAGCACAGATTAACCCCAGAGCAGCGCCTGCACGCTGGCTCAGGGCTCGACCTAAAAACTGACCAGAGAAATCAGTCAGGAAAAACAGCACATCCAACCAAACTTTATCCCCTGAACACAGTGAGAGACAAGAATTGAAAATCTTGTTCATGGGAAGCAGTGTTTGACTGAACGTGATGATAAAACCAAGCTGGCTCTTGAAAGTGGGGTCAAAGAGGCCTTTTCTATTGGACACCATGAATGTCATGACAGGTGAGGAATTTACCTTCATGTCAGGTGCTACATGACTATGGCCAGCAAAGACTATGTCTCCAATAAACCCTGGTTTTTCTTCGCCTTTAAAAGGCACCATGACGTCTAGTCTACGTCATCGATGCTGCTGCAGGCCGGCTGTTAGTTGAGCTTCAGATCTGGCACTCAAATACATAGGCGTCAATTCACCAAAATGCCAGGGGTAGCAGAAGTGGCATTACATAACTTCCCTTTGACACAAAGACATCACAGGAGGTGACATCATATGGTCTGACACTGAATTCTCCCAGGAAGTGATGCCACATGATCGTAATCCCAATGGCATTACAATAACTGATATTGTTGAAAATAAGACACTCTGATGTGCACAGGTACATATTGATTCAATTTACAATTGTCCACTTTATATACCACTTATCTTTTAAATAGGGTACTGACACGATTGGTACATTTCACAGCTCTGTTTATTTTACTGCTCAAAAATGATGTGTTTGGTGGGAGGGGCAGTAGAGAGAGATGGATGAAGGGCTCAAGGAGGGACTGGGAGTATCTGCATCAGGATTTATGATGTAACTCTTGCTAACCAGCAAATGCATGACGGAAATCAAATATTTACTGTAGGTCTGCAAAAAAACAAGACATATAGTTTAAAAATAAATATATGTGTTTGATGAAAGAGGAAACTATAGGCACTAAAATGCTGGGAAGTGCCTCCTCAAACACCTGATTTTAGTTTCCTTAGTATATACCATCAGCTTAAAATGAATTGAAAAGTTACAGAAAGAAACACAAAAAGATTTCAAACACATTATTGGTTTTGTCCACTGGAATTTTTGTTTTTAGGTCAATGCGAACAATGTTATTGACATAAGTAGTTCCTTAACATTGTTAATGCATTTTGGTTAGTGTAGCTCATTATATCACATGGGATAGTTTTTTATTTAAACGCTCGGAGCCTGATTCACAAATGGTCTCTGCGCTTGTGGCGGAGGCCGCTCAGTCATAGGTGAGTCTCCGCTCTTGGGCGGAATCTCCGCAATGGGAATTCTCATTGTAGATATTCCACCTGAGTGCGGAGACTCCCCCACATCCGAGGGGCCTTGGCCGCGAGTGCGGAGGCCCTTTGTGAATCAGGCCCATGGTTTTGTTCATGTTGCGTTCAAGAGGAAACTGAAAACACATCTATTTACCTGAAGCCTACTGCACTTACCCTGTTTGGCACCGGGCCGGGACACTCATGAGTATCCGCACCCATTATAAACTCCTATAACATAACAGAACATGCTCACAATAATCAAAATATGCAACATCCTGTATAAAAATTTATATTTTTTATTTTTCATAATGTTATACTGCACTTCTGTATACTTGTTTTAAATTGAAAGCCTTGGTTCACAGATGGAGCTGCAGAAAGTAAACTGGGCACATTGCAGCATCGTTTACCTTCTGTTCTATTCTTGCCACTGCCTTTACCAACTCTGAGGCCAGGTGGTCGCAAAGGAAGTCCCAGGGGTTACAAGAGGCAAGCCAAGGGTTGCAGCTGCAACCCCGGTGATCCCTAAATGACGCGCATGCTCAAATGTGTCTAGCTATGGGGCTCTGTCCACTCAGGGCAGTGGTCTCCTCTTCAGAGGAATGTCACGCTGAAGAGCTGTTCCTGGAATTACTAAGAGGCCTGGGAAGTCTGAGTAGAAAACTGCTGAGACTGCCCACAGATGACTCAGTGGAGCTAATTGTCCCTCATAATTGCCCCATCAACAGCCACAAGCAGACTGAAACAGGGTTGTATGTTACATCATCCCATGCCACTAATTCCACTCCACTACATCCTCTCACAGTACATTGTCTCAGCAGAGAACCTCCTGACTGCTCTTTTTTAAGTCAAACGTTGACTCAATTTTTTATTTAACTAAGCCCTGACCAAAACCTACTGGGGCATATTATCAAAGATGTAGTGAAGAGAGGCGTTGGCCGTCTTGGCTTAACGCCTCTCTTCGCCAATTCAGAAACGCCAGGCTGCCCCATATTACCAAGGATATGGTGCAGCCTAGCGTTCCCCCCTGCGATGGCGATAAGTAACACCACTTATCGCCAGCGCAGGCCCCCTTGCACCGGAGTGCAAGGGGGCCTGCGAGCAGGGAAGGTTTGTTTACGTACAGGAAGGTGTTCCTTCCTGTACATAAACAAACCTTAAATGCAATTTTCCGACTTACATGTGTGCTGCTTCATGCAGCACACATGTAAGTCACAAATTGGCACTTTGTTAGTATTACATCTTTTTATTGAAAACTAGGCTCTCACATAGTGCAGAAAATATCCAGCATACGAAGCATAAGCAATGAGTCCCAGACCAAAAGCGATAACATCAGAACAGAGCTGTCTAGGAGGCCCATATTGCCAAAAAGACTCATGATATAGTCGGTAAAGCAGCTGGTTCAGAACCAATATCAGAAGAGCCAGATAAAAGGAACAACCCCATCCCCAACCCCCCCGAACCCTAAGCATCCCCTGGCCTATCCACCCTCCACCCTCGGTCCAGGTCCAGTACCGCACACCAATCACGCATCCAGTCTCTCAACTCTAAGTCAAGCATCAGGTTGTGATAATCGCAGCAACCGCAGGTATCGGGGATATGTCACTTCCCTGAATTCCGTGGCCAACAGAGACAAGAAGGGTTGCCACTGCTCTGCATACTTAGCCCCTTCCCCTGCTTTAACCAAGGACAGTTTTACCATACCCAGGACGGACCAAAGCAGACTCAGCCAACCCTGAAAAGTAGGGACCTGTGAGGTGCGCCACAAGGCCACAATGTTCTGGGTGGCGGAGCCCAACGCTATTGCAATTAATCGGCCTCTGCATGCTCTCAAGGGAAAAGTGATAACATTGGGGAGCCCTAAGAGAACATAGGCCGGAAATCTTGGGACCTCTGTTTCGAAGTGAGCGTCGATCTCATCGAGGACTAACTTCCAGTATCCTTGAATGTGTGTGCAATCCCACAGGAGGTGTGTCAGTGTGCCTGTCTCGCCGCAGCCCCGCCAGCAGGACGCGTCCTTGGTGTGATCCATCTCATGCAACCGTTCAGGCGTGTAATACCAGTACGTCACATATTTAGTGAAAGTGTCCGTCAGTCCCATGTGATAGGCAGAGTGTCTGGCCCGATAGCAAATGTCCTCCCACTCCTTATTGCTCAGGCCCCTTCCAAGTTCCCTCTCCCAGCGCGACCTCCCCACGTTATAGACACAGGAATATCGCTCCAATAACATGCGATAGAGGTCTGACATGAATCGTTTGTCCACCGTCCGTGTAATCAGCCAGTACTCATACCGACTGAGCTTCCGGTCAGCCCCTTCTCGAACCTGCGGATTGAGCGCCATATGACGCACTTGTAAGTAGCGGAGACGCTCTGTTTCTGGTAGGATATTAAAGAAAGGTTCCAGCAAGGGATTTTTTTATGGAAAAGATTATTTGAAAACAATATGGTATAGTCTCTATTACTTGAAACTATTAGACCGTAGCAATCAGCCACTGTTGTGAAATTTTTTTTTTGACTTAAGACCTTGCACAAGGCTACCACACTAGCCTAGACAAATTAACCAACTGTACTGGTAGGTCTATTCAACAAATGAGAAAAGGAAAAAAAGAAAAAGCAACACAATGAATAATTTATAAGAAACTTGTTTATCTATTCAAATCAGATTCAAATTATAAAAGGGTACATATTTGAGAAAAAAATGCACATAGCTCTTAGGTATAGGGAAACTGTAAAATCAATCCATCAATACATAAGAGAAAGTCTAGTCTGTAAGTGAACAAACAAAAAACTCCTTTTAAAGATAAACAGAAAGTTTGATGTAGATGTAGACATAGACTTTTGGTGTCGACGTTTCGGTCTCACACGTTAGATCCAGAGACCATCATCAGGACGGTAATCTTTTAAATGCAGTATGAAAGACCCTCATAAAATAAATGGAGAAAGCGCAGAGGATGTTTTTGAAGGTACAGAATCACTTGTATCCTTGGGGATTCCACAGGTTATCCCTTGGTTTAACTTGCTCCACGTGTTAATCCAAATATGCAAAACGGTTTCTGGTTCAAGGTCCAATTGTGAAATCAACGCTCCGGCTCGTCGGAAATCTGGTCAAAGGGTTTCTGGTAGGCCATGATCCCGACGTAAGCACTTAAAGGGTGCCACTCCCTCACCAGAGTACATGTGGAATAAGAACCGACAACCTGCCGGGCGCCACCGAGCGAAGGCCCGTACATCTCTACCGGGCCCAAAGTCCGGATTTTCCAACAAGGGCGTCAAGGGCGACGGGAAAGTCGTCAGGTTGTGCCGGACGCTAGTCTGGTCCCACACTTCCAATGGCACCCTGGTGATATAGGATGAATATAGGTTAGGAAGTCGGTGCTGTCTACGGAGGAAGGGGACTTCCTGTAGCGGGCGGCCCGCCACCGCCTGGTCCTGGAAAAGCCAGTGCCGCTCCGATTCCCACTTACTCCACCAGGGTTCGGAGTTGCGTCGCTTGGTAGTACAGCATCAAGTCAGGCAGCCCCAGTCCCCTCTTCTCGGGAGTAAGCATTGCCAGCCGCAGCTTCATCCTAGGGCACCTCCTGTTCCAGATAAACTGTGCGAGTTCGAACTGGGTTTGGCGAATCCAGCCTTCAGGGGGTCGAAGCGGAACAGCCAGAAGATATACAGGACCTGTGGAAGAATAGTCATCTTCACCGCTGCCACCCGCCCTAGCCAGGAGAGCGGTAAATGCCGCCAACGCCCCAATTCTGTGCGGATGGTGTGGCGGAGGTTGGCATAGTTGATACGCACCGTATCTTGCAGAGTCGCTGCCAGCTGTACCCCCAGATAGGGGACTGCCTCTGACGACCAGTGGAAGGGAAAACACTCTTCCAGGGAGGAACGAGTCTGGTGTTCCAGAGAGAGATCAAGAGCCAACGATTTTGCCATATTAACCTTAAAACCAGATGCCTCTGCGTACGCATTTAGAAAACTCGACAATGGCCGGCAAAGACTCTCTTGGAGCGGCCAAAGAGAGGAGTACATCGTCAGCATATAAACTGATTATATGAGTGTAAGCGCCAAATTTGATCCCCTCAACTCTGGGATCCGTCCGCAAGGCCTGCGCCAGTGGTTCCATGTACAGTGCAAAAAGTAGAGGGGAGAGTGGGCACCCCTGCCGGGTCCCGCGTTCTATGGAGAAATGGGGTGACGACCACCCATTAACGCGCACCGTCGCCATGGGGAAGGTATAACAATTCAGTACCCAAGTGCGGAATTTGGCACCCAGCCTTTACTAGCACTTGTTCCAAATATGGCCAAAGGACCCGGTCAAACGCCTTTTCGGCGTCAATTGCAAGCATCATGTATCCCCCGGGCAATCTCGTGGCCCGTTCAATCAAGTGGAGTGCTCTCTTAGTATTATCGGCAGTCTGTTGTTCAAGAATAAATCCCGCCTGGTCCGGGTCGACCAGACCTTGCATGAGCGGCGCTAATCGGGCCGCAAGAATACTAGTGTAAAGTTTTTGATCCATGTTAAGGAGGGATATGGGCCGGTAGGCTCCGCATTGCGTGCGGTCTTTCCATGGTTTAGGGATAACCGAGATAGTGGCGTCCATCAGGTCCCTCGGGATAGCACCTGGGTCTGAGAATGAATTAAAAAGAGCGGTTAACAGCGGTGCCAGCTGGGAGCAGAAGGTTTTGTAAAAAATTGCGATGAAGCCGTCCGGGCCTGGTGCCTTAGCCAATTTGAGGCGCGATATTGCTGATATTACCTCATCCAGACGGATTGCTCCTCCAGTAATTCAGACTGTTCCGCTGACAGGGCTGGCAGTATGACAGATTGCAATAAAGCTGCACTATCCGTCGGGGTCAAGCCGGGCTCCGGCATATAACAAGGAGTAGAAATCGCTAAAGGCGTTCACTATGTCCCTGTCCCCAGACACTCTACATCCCTCCGGAGTGGTGATCTCTTGCACCGTGTGTCGCTGTTGCCGTTCTCTGAGCGCTCGCCCCAGCAGGCGCCCGCACCTGTCCCCGCCCGTGTAATACATGTGACTCACCCTCAGGGCCACATATTCGGCCCGATCTTGGTCTACAGATGCCAGCTGTTGGCGCACCAAAGCTGTCTCCAGACCCTCGGCGCCCCAGTTCGCTGATGAATCCTTTCCAGTTCACAAGTGCGTGCCGCTATTTCCTCCCTCTTGCGCGCCCGTTCCACGTTCTCCGCCGCCGAAAGCGCTATAAACTCGCCCATAGTACTGCCTTAAGCGCCGCCCAGCGTGTAGCCAGTGAGGTATCAGTGGGCTGATTGTATGCTAGATAATCTATTATGGACCCCTTGATTTTGTGTACAACTTCCTTCCGGTGGAGTAACGCGTCACGCAGTCTCCAGCAGCGTGGAGTGCGAGTAAGGGGAGGGAAGGCGAACACTACCGTGAGCGGCGCATGATCTGAAAGCGCCATTGCCCCTATATCTGTCTGAGACGCCAGCGGCATGAGGGAAGTGGATGTAAATCGGTAGTCCAGTCGTGCATATGTCTTGTGAGCATTAGAGTAGTACGTGTAATCCCTGACTCCCAGATGAAAGCTCCGCCAAAGGTCAGTCATCCCCAACTCTCTCATTCTACAATGCCCTCCCTCTGATAGGGTGCCTGACTGCGAGGAGCGCTGCCCTGACCTATCCAGAAGGTTATCAAAGACTAAATTGAAATCGCCCCCCACGACAATGTGTCTATCGGATGAGGTGGCCGTGTCGCTGAGCACTTGTTGAAAAAAGTTCTCCTGCCCCTCATTAGGTGCGTTGGCAGAGCTGGCTATAAAGGTGTCATCTTCCAGTGAGAACCTGTAGGAAAGCAACCGCCCTTTAATTTCAGCACCCTTCTGTAGGACCTTACCCTTAAAGTGTTGGGACACCAATATGGCCACTCCTGCAGTCTTTGTAGGAGCGGAAGAGAAAAATTGCGTTGGAAAGTGGCGAGATTTCAACCTATGGCAATCTTTGGGCAGTAGATGTGTCTCTTGGAGGAGGCAAATATCTGCGTTTGAGTTCTCTAGGAGCGACAAGACCGCCCTGCACTTTACTGGGTTGTTAAGGCCTCGCACATTCAAAGGGAGGAGGCGCAGTTCAGTCATCGGCATAGACAAACATCAACCCCCCAAGCTTTGCATCCTTATACATTGCCCTGGCTACAGCCTGTCGCCCCCTGCTCCTGGACATGCCTCCACCGCCTTACTCTCCCATGCCCCAATACCAGCCCCCTGCGGGGTCACCTCATCACACACATCCAACCACATTCGGACCTGAACCCCTCCCCCAACCCATCAACGCTAACCCTAAGAACACATATCAACCCCTGCCCCCCAACTCCCAGCCCCCACCCAGTGCCCTCCCTAACCTCAACCGTGGACCCTCAATTGTTCAAAATAGTCCCGGACCAGTCACTACCTTGTTCAGGTCCATGGTATAAGTCAGTAGAGGGAAACGTGGCACTGGCGACCCCAATGGACCCCACCCAACCCCTGTCAGACTCGCATGGAGGTAGAGCTAAGAGGAGAAACCCCCCCCCTTTCGTGAGGAAGTGCCTAAATCCGATGTTGCTGTGTCCTTGGACACCTCTTGGATGGCCGCCGCCTGCTCCTGTGCCATCGTCGTCGGGTCCGGCCTGAGTGACGCCTTAGCTGACCGTCTGCGCCGCACGCACTGCCATCCATCCTCCGAGGAGCGTGGGGATCTCCCCTGTGAAGAGCCTCCTGCGTCTTCGCTGCCTGTCGAATTCTCGGTCATGTCGTTCCCCAACAAGGCACAAGTATCTCTCAATGACCAGAATTGCTGTAAGGCGCCATTCCACTTGAAAACAAGTCGGAAGGGGTGACCCCAAGAATACGGAATCCCCTTGTCATGTAGGAACGTAGTGGCAACTTTGAAGGACTTCAAGGTGATAGCTGAGAGGTCCTAATAGAGTGCCACTCGTTGTCCTTGATAGCGAAGAGGCTGTTTCTGACATGCCTCCTTCATTATGCGCTCCTTCAATGGAAAGTCAGACAGGAACGCTAAGATATCCGGGGGAGGAGCGGGCGCTCTGCGTGCCAGGCCTACCCTATGCGCCCTCTCAATGC
The DNA here is from genome assembly GCF_964263255.1 of Lissotriton vulgaris. Classification (NCBI taxonomy): domain Eukaryota; kingdom Metazoa; phylum Chordata; class Amphibia; order Caudata; family Salamandridae; genus Lissotriton; species Lissotriton vulgaris. The sequence goes on along the minus strand of NC_141691.1, from coordinate 2,007,054,877 downwards.
GGATTATGAAGTCCTCACCTTCCCCAAAGATCACCCTGAAAAGGCCCTGCAGATAAAGGGTGACGCTATCCCCTTCTGCCTGGGATGGCACACCACGGACTCTTATGTTGTTCCGTCGGGAACGATTTTCAAGAACTTCCGCGTGGGCCTACAAGTCCACCTGTTGTTCCTGTAGGCGTTCCACTTCCTCACTCCGTGTCTGGTCAGCATCTTCGACTGCGGCCACTCGCTCCCCCAGACCGTCCACATCCTGGTGGAGCTCACAATACTCGCCCGCCATATCCTGTTTCAGGGTTTAGAAATCCTCCCACCAGGAGTTGAAGAGGGATTCCAGGAATGTTTTGGTTATTGGGGCTCCCTCATCTTCCCGCCCTGCTGTGTCCTTGGCCACTGCCGGCCGGGCCCGACGGGCTCTTCTCCCCCTTAGGGGCCCCTTTCATCAGCATGTCTGTTATAGTACGGCCTCCCCTGCATGGCCCTGTCGACATGGCGATCCACGCACTGGTTCCCCAGGGGCCCCACTGCGGATCAGCTCCAGAAGAGATATGACACCTCACCAGTCCACCATTGCACTGGATTCACCGCTGTCTCGTGGGCCAGCCGTCTCCACAAGTATCACACCGCACCGCACCACTCCAAACCGGGGATATCACAATCCTGGTCAGCTAGGCCCCAATCGTCCTAGACCCTCAGGGAGGTTCACCACTCCCGGGCCCCTACTCCCTTCACTGCCTGGCCCTCAAGGGGAATGTGCGTCCGTACCCCTCCAGTCGCAGCTCCCAGGCAGTGATCCCCCCTTTTGTGGCGTGTTCTCTGTTGGCCTGCGGCGGTGCCCCCTGTCCACTCCAGACCACGGCAATCCTGCTGATCCCTTGAGGAAGGGCCCTCCTGATAGTCCCTGAGGCCCGGGCCTCAAGCTATGGACGGGCCCCCACGTCTTGCTGGGCCCCCTCGCCACTCGGCAGTGGGCGCTCCAGAGACACCCCAGATGCTGCCGCTTTTTGTCCGAGCCAGCCCCAACAGGCCACCGCGGTCGTGAGGAAGCTCCCTCGCTGAGCAGCGCTGGGCCCCGGGACGGTGGGGCAGCAACCATGCAACAGTCCCCCAGGCGTAGGCCCCAAAGCCTGGACCTCGATTTTTGCTGATGCCCACTACGCGGCAGCCACCTCCAACCAATCACTTGGATGTAGGCCTCAGAACCTGGGCCTCAATTTTCGCGGAGGCCTCCCGCTCTCGGCCTGTCTCCTTCCTCAGTCGCCGTCTCCGCCTCGCTCCTCACCGTCCTCCGCTGGCCACCGCTTGCTAAGGGGACCCTCGGGAGCCCTCCGTTGCTGTACCCGGGACACTGGACGCTCTCCCCGTCGTCCACTCCACCAGGGGTAGGCCCCGAAGCCTGGACATCGATTTTCGCGCTCCCGCGGTCTGCGTCAGCTCTGACCGGGAGCGCTCACCCCACCGCTCACCTCCGTTAATAGGGCCGCTGTCCTTGAAATGCTGCCGACCTCAGTGCTCCGGGCCCACTCAGCCTCCGCTGTCCCCGCTCTCGTCAGTAGGCTGGGCCAGGCGCTGTATCCCCCGGCTCTGTCTCACCCAGGAGGCGTGGCGCACGGCCAGCTTCTGCGCCGCAGGAAGCAGAGTGTCGCGCTGGGCAGCCGCTGCGGTCCTTTCTGCAAAGGCGATCTGAGCTCAGTGACCACCGTGCTGGGAGCCCCAAGAAGCGTTGTCTTGGGGGGGGTTAAGAGCTATTCATGGGCCAAAAACTGGGGCTGGGACCAGGAGCCTCATGAACTTGCGTCTGCCGCGGTCGCCATCATGGGTTCGCCCCCGGCATTTTTTTAAAGAGGTTTGTTTATGTACTGGAAAGGACACCTTCCTCTACAAGAACAGACCAAGGCATTTTGCAAAAACGAGGAGAAATGAAGCATTTCTCCTCGTCTCGCCACCTGGGTTTTTCTGGTCTTCAGTTCGGCGCTGCCACCTATTATCACCTCTCTTGATAATAGGTGGCAGCGTCGAAGTGAATGGGTGTTGCGGTGAAACGCCCGCCGCAACACCCACTGCAAGCCCCCTTTCCCAATAAGTTTATTGTGAAAGGGACCGTATTATCAAGGCAGCTTTAAGCCAATTAACGTGGCTTTAAGCCACATTAAATGGCTTAAAGCTGCCTTGATAATAGGGCTATAAAATTATCGGCAGAAAAGTGCCGATAACGTGGCGATAGAGGGCTTGATAATATGCCCCATTTATATAACTTATCCTAGATGATGTATAGCTATGCGATGTAGTGGAAGCTACGTAGTTGTAGGTCGATGTCGATATAGTGGTAGGTCGAAGTAGTGAGGGTGTACCTTTAACAAAGATTAGCAACCATCTACCACGAGATATAATAGAAGCCTTGAACAGACTTGAGTGATAGGTTTCACTGATTGTTCCGCTACTTATGTCGGCTCTGTGATGGGCTAAGGAATCTCTTATTCCTTCACCTCATTTGTCACCAGGAGAGGAAGGGAAAGTGTGCATAGCACTGCTTTACCAAAAATATAAAGGGATGGTGGGGAAGGACATTCCCAACACCAGAAGTGATGGTCATATGTCTCGAAGAATTAAGGGCCAGATGTACGAAACATTTTAACAGTTGCAATCCCTCGGAGTCAGAGGTTTGTGACAGCTGACAAGCATTTTTGTATTTACTAAACTAAAATACCGATTGGGAAAGTCTTTCCGAGCCAGTAAGGGTACTTGGACAAAGATTACAAATAATACTTTGGAAGGGGAGTTCCAAATTGCAATTTGTACACTGATGTATTAATGGTTTGCAATTGTAACTCTTGTCGCAAACCATTGAAATGTTACAGACTCTAAAGTTGAAATTGTAACTGATTTGCAAAGTGGAAGGCGTCCAGAGCAGATCTGTTCCTCTTTGGGACATCTGTAGTTATGGTTAAGTTGAACTTTATGTAGCAAAAGTTATTTTTGTTTCGGGAAAAAACATTGGACAAATCCACATGAAATTTCGTCCAGGTTTCAGCAATCTAATCCCTCATTCAAAATCTTTGTGGAACTAGAGAAGGAAGTCATAGGTTCTTGGGGGAAACTTACTTCATGGGTGCACATATGAAATCCCAATGTTATTTTTTGCACCGATTAAATTACCAAACCAGTCGCACCACCATTTAAAACATATTTGATATAACATTTTGGGGATTTGCAAGAGAAGAGGCTTTTCGTGGTTTCGTTGAAATCACACAAACACTTTAAAAGATAGTTGTAATTAAAAAATGTTAATCCACACTTGAAATGGTAAACTTTTTTTGTTGTATTTGTAGTGTAAGGAACTGTGATTACAAATTAAGATGTTCCGTCATAGGGTGGCACCATAAACGATCTATGAATTTGAAATACATTTTTCAGGATGTACTAAGTCAGCGGTCCATGAACCAGTGTAGTCCCGCCCACTTCCTCTAGCTAAAAGGAGGTGCGCCAAGCGGACACACTACTGAACTTTTTAAAAATTCACCAGGTCAGACAGAGCAACGCGCTTTTATCTTCACTTCAGAAAAACTGTATTCTGCGCCGCTTACCTGCCTTGTACGTGTTCTCCCTGGTCCGCCGCAGCTTGTGCTGTTTGTGCGGAGGGGGATCAACACGGCCATCTTTGCTCCCTTGCCACCCTGGACGCTAGGTCAGCGGTCCATGCACCAGTGTAGTCCCGCCCACTTCCTCTAGCTACAAGGAGGTGCGCCGAGCGGATGCGGGCAGCGGGAAGGCACGCCAAAAGCAAGCCCGTCTGCGCCCGTCCTCGCCAGACCGACGCCAAACGCCAGACACCCTGCCCTTTTCATCCACAACTCCCACCTAACTGACCTGTACCATTAACAATGACTCCGATTCAATATACCAGCAAGGAGCATTTCTCACTCAACAAAGCCTACCCATTGGCAGCTGGCCCCATCCCCACTTATATCATCAGGGCAACTCCTATTCAAAAACATCCTCTTATCAAAGGACAAGACAAACAAATAAAAAACAAAATTAAGGCCAGAACAACCAGAACACAAACAACTAACTGGTCTATACTGTAACGCACGCTCTCTCGTAAACACGCACTTGAGATCTGGTCTCTTCTAGACACAGAAAAACCTGATCTCTTCTTTATCACCGAGACATGGCTTAACGAACACTCGCAACCCGACCTCTCAGTGGCTCTCCCACCTGACTATTAAATAATTTGACTGGACAGAAAAAACAAAAAAGGCGGCGGCATAGCCATTGCCTTTAGAACCACTACCAAAATTCATATGGCAGAGGCCGTGCAAGCCACTTGGTGTGAAATCTGCATTTTTTCAATGGAGAACGCAATAAGGGGAACCTGGAAAGGCGCCCTTCTCTATAGGCCACCCGGAAATAAAACCCACTTCCCTAGCAACCTTACTGAGACGATAGCACCACATGTCCTAGCTGCCGATAATTTTCTGCTACTAGGCGACTTCAATTTTCATGCCGAGCCTAATACAGACCTTATCAACAGTCTTGAAACCTTAGGTCTAAAACAGATGGTGACCGGCCCCACACACGTCGCAGGCCACACCCTAGACTTATTATTTACCAACTTCCCAAAAGTTAAAATAGAGCAACCTACCCCCATCCTATGGTCCGACCACCATGTAAAAATGTTTCACCTGAATGGGTTATTAACACAATCCCACTCCACGAAAGAATATTAACTAAGCAGATCCTGGAATAAAATTAATCCAGAGTCCTCCGCTGCCAATCAAATTCCGCCTGTTGTCTCTGAAATAACGAATGTCAACCAGGCTGCCAAAAGCTTTGACCTAGCGATTAGTACATCCCTGGACATTATTGCTCCCAAGAAAATAACCAAATGTCCGAAGAAACTATCCCCATGGTACATCCCTGATCTAAAAAGTGAAAAACTCATCGTAAGGACGCAAATGGAGACAAACAAAATACACCATGGATAGGCAACACTATAAAACTTTACACCACCACTACATGGAAAGTATAGCAACAACCAAAAGAGCATATCTATGCAACCATATCAACCAAGCTGCAAACTCCCATAAGGAACTATATAAGATCGTGAAGAGATTCACCAATCCCCCTTCCAGTCTACCATCCCAAACTGCTTCCCAGGAATGGGTTGATTCCCTCTCAGATTTCTTCATCACCAAAATAAATAATATCCATAAAGCCTTCCCTCTAACAAACAACACTCCACCATAGCAAAAATCTGCAGAATTCCTCCCCAGCCCTATCAACTACCTGAAAAATTTCAATCCAATAACAGAGGAAAAACACCTCAGTAACACTTAGGAAGATGCAATCCGGTTTGCCAGCGGATCCAGAGCTCCCACAAATCCTATCTAAAATTAAACAAATTCTCATCCCCAATTTAACCAAAATCCGAAATCTATCACTAGCGCAGTCAACAGTTCCTTCTCATTGGAAGGAAGCCGTGGTTAGGCCAATCATGAAAGAACCATCTGCTGATCCTAAACAACTATCGAACCACAGGCCTATCTCACTGATCCCCCTGTTTGGGAAAATAATAGAGTCAATGAGCAATAAGCAATTATCGAATCATCTAGAAAACAACAAAATCCTCGGCCCATCACAATCGGGTTTCCGATCCCATCACAGCACGGAAACGGCCCTAGTCGAGATTGCCGACAACATCAGGCTCTCTCTAGATGCCAGGCAATCCGCCATCCTAATCCTGCTAAATCTATCGGTGGCTTTTGACACCATATCCCATACCATCCTTCTGGAGCGCCTTAGGGAGTGTGGTGTCGAAGGCCCCGCTATACAGTGGATCAAATGCTATCTCTCAGACCGGTCTTTCAGGGTTAAAATTGATGGATTCTCGCCCAAAAGCCAGGCTATCGACATGGGTGTTCCCCAGGGATCAATCTTAAGCCCTACCCTTTTTTAACCTATATATGTCACCCTAGGCTAAAATAATCAGAGCACATGGTTTCAATAACGTGTCTTACGCCGACGACACACAGCTATTGATCACTCTTGACCCCGATCATATCAATACGCAGCACAGATTCATACAGTGCATGATAACCATCAATGACTGGATGTCCAACAACCATCTCCTGCTTAATGAGAGCAAGACAGAGATTCTGCTCTTTGGTGATGCCCAAAACCTTTGGTCCCCTAACTGGTGGCCACCCTCATTAGGATCGTGCCCCTCACCCAAGCTAGCTGTCCGCAACCTAGGAGTTATAATGGACAACAAACTCTCTATGGCCGACCACGTAAATACCATTACGCGCACATGCTATGGCATAATGCGATTCCTCAGGAAAAAATTTAAATGGATCCCACTTCACTCTCGCTTGCCCCTTGTTCAGGGATTAATTATAAATCGCCTGGACTATGGAAATGCATTGTTTGCACCCATAAATTATAAGCTCCTATCTAAACTCCAAGTACAGCAGAATACCGCAGCTAGGCTGGTGTTAAATCTCCCTCCACGCTCCCCATCGGCTCCCAGCCTAAAGACTTTTCACTGGCTCTCTATTAAAAAGGGGATTAATTTTAAAATATGCTGTCTAGTACATAAAACAATTAACAACAATGGCCCAACCTATTTGGCAAAGAAACTGACTAAATATCAGCCAGTAAGAACGCTCCGTTCGGTCAACAAGCACCTTCTGACCATCCCCAAGGTCCGCACGGTGAAAAACGGCAGCAGGTCCTTCTCCAGAACCGCGCCTGAGCTATGGAATACATTACCCCTACAGCTCCGTCTTGAAACCAACCACAAGTCATTTCGGAAAGCCTGAAAAACGTGGCTTTTCTAAACACTCTGTCCTGATCTGGCTTTCAGCTAGCGCTATGAGACCTACGGGTGAGATAGGCGCTTAATAAAAACCAATACATACATACATACTTATATGAATGTTTTTGCTCTGCTTTTGCTGGATCTGGGAGAACCCATTTGTTGAAAAATAATTCCTGAAGCTAGGTGGACCCTACGGGGTGGGGAGATGAGAACAAAACTCCAGAAGGAAGGAAAATTCTTACATTCCACAGTAAAACTGTTGAACATGGTAATCTTCAGAAACCATTACCTGTATTTGCAGAAGTCTAGCTGGGAGCAGTAGGGTCACGCTGCCTCCATTCATGTCCTTGCCAGTGCAGCAGGCATGGCATGTGCAGTTGCGGGGAATGAGATTTTGATACCTTTTCTGATTACCTAGATACCTATCTCATTCTTCCTTTTTGGATCGATTATTTTCTGTTATTGAGTAAAAGGCAAACCCACATAGGTTAAATCAACCCCATAGACTGACGCAACTCTGAAGAACCACTTACGACTGATAAAGTTTTAAAAATTTAATATAAAATCAGAATTAATTGCATATACAATCCTCTCAGGATAAGATTCAACAAGTATACAGGAACTAAAAGGAACATAAATTCCCTAAAGAATCTAAGTCTACAAAAGAATACAATTAAAATCAATTCCAGAATCAACAGATTAAAAAGCATAGACACAAAGTGGATCCGTTGTGTCATCTATAAAAAGAGAATAACAAGTTAATTCTGTCCCTACTCTATACTAGGTGGCATCCCTACTTCGCAAGTTCCTTACCTATAAAAGGTGTCAGCAGTTTGGCTTCCAAAGAAGTTCAAACTCTCTTAGCCTCTAATGGTAACTTATATCGAGAAACAGTACCCTCTCTGCCTACCCATCCACTCTCTAAGGGTCCTCGGCCTACTGTTCTCTTGCGCTCTGCTCTCTCTCTCTCTCTCTGACTCCTCAGGCCATCTGCGCTAACTTCTCCCCGGGGTGCTGTCCCTAAATACACAATCACAGTATGGGTGGAACGCCCCTTGACGCCCACCACGTATACATTTACACATGCTCTCATTCTTGGGTTTTTCCATCGCTTCATCTCTTCGCGTCGTCCGTTAAGTTGACCTTGCTTCTTAGGCACCATCTTCGTCATCTTGCTGGCGACTTCATTGACATTCCAGTTGGCCTCATGGTTCAACGATGATCTCAAGAAATCCAAGAAACTGTGCCGCTCCCTTGAAAAGGCCTGGAAAAAAGACCCATCCACCAGCAACAAGGACGCCTTCAAAAGCGCCATCCGTACTCACCACCAACTGATCCGAAAAGCCAAGAAAACAGCATTCAAAGATCGACTTGACAACAACGCCCACAACAGCAAGGAACTTTTCAACATCGTCAAGGAATTTTCCAACCCCTCGGCCAACTCCAACGACATCACCCCCTCTCAAACCCTCTGCGATTCCCTAGCCTCTTTTTTCCACAACAAGATTGCTGACATCCACAACAGCTTTGACAACCAACCCGGAGACCAACCCACCCTACCATCAACTGACCATCTTCCCCCCGTTAACACCCTTAACGCCTGGAACCCAATCTCCACTGAGGACACCATCCGCCTGATGAATTCCATCCACTCTGGATCCCCCACAGACCCATGCCCCCACCACATCTTCAACAAAGCTGACTCCGTCATAGCTCCGCACCTCCGAGACGTCATCAACTGCTCCCTCAACTCCGCTACCTTCCCAGAAGATTGGAAACACGCTGAACTCACCGCCCTTCTGAAAAAACCAACAGCAGACCCCACCGAACTCAAAAACTACCGCCCCATCTCGCTTCTTCCATTCCCGGCCAAAGTCATCGAAAAAGCGGTCAACAACCAGCTCGCCGCCTTCCTCGAAGCCAACAAATCACTCGACCCCTCACAATCCGGCTTCCGAGCCAAACACAGCACTGAGACCGCCCTCATCGCAGCAACAGACGACATTCGAACTCTACTGGACAATGGAGACACAGTCGCCCTCATCCTCCTCGACCTCTCTGCAGCCTTCGACACAGTCTGCCACAGCACCCTTTTACAACGCCTCAGAAACATCGGAATCCAAGGAAAGGCACTGGAATGGATCACCTCGTTCCTCACCGGAAGAACCCAGAGAGTCCGCCTCCCACCATTCAAGTCCGAGGCCTCTGAAATCATCTGCGGCGAACCACAAGGATCCTCACTCAGTCCCACCCTCTTCAACGTATACATGAGCCCCCTCGCGGCCATCGCCCGACAACACAACCTCAACATCATCTCTTACGCGGATGACACTCAACTGATCCTATCTCTCACCAAGGACCCCAGCACCGCTAAAACTAACCTACACGAAGGAATGAAAGAAGTCGCCGAATGGATGAAACAAAGCCGTCTGAAACTGAACTCAGACAAAACAGAAGTCCTCATCTTAGGTAAATCCCCCTCTGCATGGGACGACTCCTGGTGGCCGGAAGCCCTCGGAAATGCACCCATCCCGACAGACCACGCACGGAACCTTGGCGTCATCCTGGATTCTTCACTCTCAATGAACAGACAAGTCAGCGCCGTATCCTCTTCCTGCTTTAACATTCTTCGCATGCTCAGAAAAACATTTCGCTGGATCCCCTCCGAAACAAGGAAAACAGTCACCCACGCTCTAGTCACGAGCCGACTGGACTACGGAAACACCCTCTACGCAGGTACCACCGCTAAACTCCAGAAGAAACTACAACGAATCCAAAACGCCTCAGCCAGGCTCATATTAGACATCCCACGCAACGAACACATCTCTGGTCACCTTAAAGACCTCCACTGGCTACCCGTCAATAAGAGGATCACTTTCCGACTGCTTACCCACGCACACAAATCACTCTACGACATCGGACCAGATTGCCTCAACTCTCGACTGTCCTTCTACACCCCCTCCCGCCAACTTCGCTCTTCCAGCCAAGCCTTCGCCACTGTACCTCGCATCAACAAGACCACCATGGGAGGCAGATCCTTCTCATACCTGGCTGCCAAAACATGGAACTCACTCCCCGCTTACCTTCGCCTCACCCAGAATCACCTAGCGTTCAGAAAGCAGCTTAAAACGTGGATATTTGACAAATAATCCAACTCCCCTTCCTAAGCGCCTTGAAACCCTCTGGGTATGTAGTGCGCTATACAAATGTTTTGACTTGACTTGACTTGACACTTTCAGAGCAAAGTCTATCACCTCAACAGAACTCCATTCTTTACGTTTGTGTTCGTAACCTCGTTTGGTCCTGTGAACGGTCATTTCTAAACAAGACCCAAATTCCAAGCGTCTCTTATCTCACTTAGGCCATAAACTTCGTCCAGCATTGTCACCTTAAATCTAACAAGACCTTTGACTCTTGTCTCGCACGTTCAGATCAAGGCTATCCCCTGTTCCTGTGAGCCCACTAAATTACATACAGCGGACTACGCTCTTGCGAACTCTTGGTCAGTTAGGTTAAAATCACACATGACCACACTTTCTAAAACTCCTTCAACTCTTCTACACAGTATAACCTTTAACACACATTTATATATATATCGAATTAGCGAATCGGTGATTATACTTGAATCCATGTTACATTATTTTTTGTCTTCTTTCTCCGTCTAATGATTACATACGTATATTCAGTTTAGCACATTCTAACGTTCTTAAGCATTTCTATACATTTCTATATTAGACCACTACATATACGGTCTTTCTAAGGCATATTCTAAAGTGAATACAGATACATTTCCTATTACTTAGGTTACATCGGCTAACTTATACGCTACAAGTGCTACTTCATGTTACAACTTTTACGTTTATGCGATATGCTTGTAAATATGGTACAGATATATTTTTCATTCAAATTGCGCTCTCTCAGTTCCCCCCTTTGATGACCTCTGGGGTCATCACTAATATCAATTTGAATGACACTTTACACAGAACTAGTTACAAGACTCCCTCTTTTTATCGTTTCGAGAGCTCTTAAACTTTTATACTGTTGATCTTGTAAAGCAGCTAATCTCCTTTCTTGCTCACTCATGGACCTTTGTAACCGGTTCGACCTATACCATTTATACAGTTTCACTAAACCCAACAATGTAATTATGCAAATCAATATTATCAAAACAGGTTTCAATATGTACCACACAACACTTTTACCAAGATTGGCAAACCAACTTTTCCCACTCCATGATCTACTTTTTCCCAAACATTTACTTTTGTTAAATCTTCGATTTCTTTATGTATCTCTGTAATGTTCTGTATGACTTTCTCAAGTGGTTTTGAATTATCTGGAATGTAAGTACAGCATTCTTGGACCTTCAAAGCCTTGCAGACTCCGCCCTCTTTTGCTAGCAGAACATCTAAAGCAAGACGGTTCTGAAGAACCATTGCCCTAATCGACTGCATCTCTCCTTCTACTAGCATTAATGACCTTGCAGTACTTGCAGACAATCTATCTACAACTGTAGCTAGTCTCCTGATCTTAACATCGTTAAGTATTAAACCTAACATAGGAAACATTGCTCCAAATATGTCTCCAACTACTTCAGCATCTCCTATTTCCCTTTTCGTTCTTGTCGAAGCCTTTCCTTCTATGATCGCTAAATCCTTTGCATGATATATTTTGGGGAAGACAATTGCCAAGTAACACGAACCATACCAATTGTCAGGCAGTTTTACATAGGCATTTCTTCCACATACAAAATATACATTAGGAATCGCTTGCATCCCTTTCATAAAATCTTTCGTATAGTACTCTAATCGAAAAGCATGTTCGCAATTTACTTCACCTACAAATACACTCTCATAATACGTCTTGCTTCGAGTTAAACATAACTTTCCTTTCTGCGTTCTATCCAAAGCTATTGGACCATTGCTACCCTTCTTCTTGTGTGCTTTTTCTTCTTCGGTCCAATCTGTTTTCCACTGTCCTGACATTTTTAGAATCTTCTGCCTTCTGTATCGGTCATCTACCTGTCCTATGAACTTTTTCTCTACCTCTGACACTTTGCAAGTCAGATTATTTCTGCGTGCATATGAAGTATCTAATGTATCCCAAGGAAGAAAGAATTTTGTTAATCTGTCTTCCTTTTTATAATAGTCCCACTTATTCATTTGTTTATAATTAGGGACTTCAGGCAGTACCGAATCATAATTTGAAAAGTAGTACTCGAACCCTTCTCTACCATAAAATATACTGAGCAATAAACTACATGTTATCCCATATGTCAGTAGGAGATGATGATATCTGATGCCTTCGTCTACGGAAGCCGGCAATTGCATGCATACATAACAATCCTTGGCCTCCATGGCATCAATATACTCATACAATAGCTTGGCATATGCATTTGATCTAAAATTTCCCTGCGACTCGTCTACGTGTAACCTACGAGCTTCATTTGCCAGTAACGTCTTTTCACGGATGACATTGCTCTCCTCCTTATTCCCAACAAGAGCAGGTTTCAAAGTCGTTACAGGCTTTACATCTGTTGTCTCTTTTTCACTTGCATGTCCTACCATGTACGATGTGGTAACTACTGTAATAATAAGAAAAATTACTACCGCTATTAGTGTACCTATTATGCATTTGGCTTTTCGGTTTGGGTTGCCATTCTCCATGTTATCAAAACAGCGTAGCTCTTTCCTTCTCGAAGAAAAGTTTTCTTTCCAAGTCTTTGTCTTGCTTTATTTGCTTTCTTAGTCTGTGAAGCGCTCTTAATCAACAAAAGTCTCTTTTCATAACAATGTCTTTTTATCTTCAGCAATAGACAACCCTAACCCTTCTCCGTCCTCTAAATGTAATCCCTAATTTTATTCTTTTTTCCACTCGGCGCTAGGTTATCTTCTTCTTTATAGCTTAAACACAAAAGTCTTTATGCATCTACAATGATTCTCGTACCTGCAGCTCTAATAACATGTTCCAATATTTCTAAACGAATGACTTTTTCTTTTTGTTCTGGTATTTGATGCCCAAAAGTCGGAAACTCTAATCGATTCAGCACTAGATCTTTGATCCGACTTAGGTAAAGGGGAATGGGAAGTGTGAAAGTCAGTAACCCCTCAGTCTCGATTCCAGGCGTCAACATCCATATCTCCACTGCCACAAATGGATTGAGATTGATCACTTGCACTTCTCTCACTTTCCCAGATCTCTGTCCCCAAGACATCTGCTAGATAAGTCCACTCTGGGGTGGCGTACCTTCTGCAGGGCACACGTACCCTTCTTGATCTTCTCGGACTCTCAGAGCCTGAATCCGTAGCTTCTTCGTCTGGCTCTGAATCTTCGGAGATCGGGACAAGGGTGCTCTCTGGATTTACTCTTAAGCTTGACCTTCTCCTTCTTTCCGGCCAACTAGCTTCTCCATTCCTTGTCCTCCTGCTCCTTGTTCTTGGACTCGTCTCTTGATCACTTGCAGCTTGTTCGGTATCTGACTCGAACTCCCAGCTACTTTCTTCTTCTGAGACGACTTCGGTCTCACTGGTGTCCTGACCGTCGTCGGCCTGCTCCGACACAGGCTCAGCCTCTTCAATCACCTCTACAGCTTGGCTTTCCCCCTCTGTGGCTTCTCCGCTTTCCGCTGGATTCTCATCCGAGAGAGGAGCTGTTTCTTCCAGAGGTGCTGGAACTCTTCGGGTGTGTGAGGCGTGTATCCAGTTGGGCAAGCCTCCACACTTTACTGCAGTGTTCGTAACTAGTATGACTTGGAACGGTCCTCTCCAGCGCACGTCTAGACAGTTCTTCCTGACATGCTTCTTCACCAGGACCCAGTCCCCTGGACACAGATCATGGCACAAGTCTTGTGCTGATGGAACCTCTGCAGCCTGGACCTGGAGGGACACAGAATGAATGGCATCAGATAGTCCCTTGCAGTAGTCCAAGATCAAATCGTCTGTGATGTTCAACAACGCTGCAGTCGGAACCGATGGCAATCTCATAGCTCTTCCCATTAGCACCTCGTGTGGAGAGAGACCTGTTCTTCTATCTGGTGTGCTACGTATGCTCATAAGAACCAATGGAAGTGCATCAGGCCAACTCAGAGATGTCGATGAACAAACTTTGGCGAGTCTGGATTTAATTGTGCTGTTGATTTGCTCTACAATCCCCGAAGCTTCTGGTCGATAACTACAGTGGAGCTTCTGGTCTATACTCAAGGCTGAACATAGCATCTTCACTATTTCGCTGTTGAAATGAGTTCCTCTGTCCGATTCCAAAGAGGATGGCACCCCGAACCTCGGTATCAACTCTCTAATCAACAATTTTGCTACTGTAAGTGTATCGCACCTACGTGTCGGGTAAGCTTCAACCCATCTGGAAAATATACAGACAATCACTAAGACATATCTGAGTCGATTGCACTTGGGCATTTCAATGAAATCCAGCTGCATTCTATTGAAAGGCCCCCCAGACCTCCCTATGTGACTCAAAGTAACTGGTGTTCTCTTTCCTACATTTAGTTGCTGACAGATCGCACAACGCTGACATACTGCTTCTGCCGCTACTCTAAACTTCGGGTTATACCACGTTTGTCTGAATACTCTCACCATAGCATCTCTACCTATGTGTGCTGGTCCATGCAATCTCCTTGCCATTGGACTAACAAGTTCGTTTGGTAAAACTGCTCTCCCATCTGCAGAAATCCAAAAATTCATTTCACTTTTGGTACATCCAGCTGTCTCCCATGCTTTTTTCTCATCATCTGGAGCATTTTCCTGAACACACTTTAATTCGTCCCACGTATCTACAGTATCTAACAACATAGTCAACTCAGTTCTTTCTTGTATTCCCCCCACTTCTACATTGGTGTGAGAATACCCCTGTTCTGCACAATAACGTGCAACTTCGTCTGCGTAACGGTTACCTTGCGACACAAAGTCTGTATTCTTCGTGTGCGCGGCGCATTTGACAACCGCTATGGCTGTCGGACCTTGTAATGCCTCTAACAATAATCTCACGAATTCTCCATTCCTAATAGGAGAACCCGAGGAGGTCATGTAACCTCTTTGAGACCATAACTGCCCATAGTCGTGAACTACCCCGAAACCATACTGGCTATCGGTGTATATGGTGACTCGAATTTTGTTACCTGCCAAACAAGCACGGGTCAAAGCAATGATTTCAGCTACCTGAGCGGAATGTACTCCTTCCAGGCAGGCGGCTTCCACAACTCTGGTAATTGTACAAACTGCATATGCTGCTCTCAGCTGACCGATATCGTCTCTTACGCATGAACCATCAACAAAGAATATTTCATCGGGGTCAGTCAATGGCTCATCTACGATATCTGGTCTCGGTTTGGTGCATAGTTCAGTCACATCAAGGCAGTCATGATCTGTACAAATTTCATCATCAATATAATTTGGAAGTGGCATCAAAGTAGCAGGATTCAAGACAGAGCATCTCTTTAGGGTCACATTCTCAGCAGCCAATATGACTTGCTCGTAGCGTGTGAGCCTGCTATTCGTCAGATGCTGAGTCTTAGTCCTGGTCATTAACAATTCCACAGAATGCGGTACGTACACCACTAACTGATGTCCCATTACCACATTTTCACATCTTTCAATGCTGACACCCGTTGCAGCAACGGATTTGAGACATCCGGGCAACGCTGCGGCTACTGGATCTAATGTAGCCGAAAAGTAAGCAACTGGCCTACGCGCATTGCCGTGTATCTGGGCCAAAACTGCTAAAGCACAACCTTCTCTTTCGCAGCAGTAAAGCAAAAATGGTTTTTCGTAATCAGGCATTCCCAAAGCCGGGGCACGACATAAGTCCTCCCGCAGCTGCAAAAATGCCATCAAACAATCTTTGTCCCATGGTACCGGATCACTTACTCCCTTGTGCGTCAGTTTTAGTAAAGGTTTTGCCTTCAGTGAAAAGTTGGCTATCCACTGCCGACAATAACCGACCATGCCTAGAAACATCCTGACTTCTCTTTGTGTTTTAGGCGCGTTCATTTTCATGATCGCCTCTATTCTGTCTGGAGACACCTTCCGTTTTCCCTTTTCAATCCTGTGGCCCAAGTATTGCACTTCGGTGAGACAATACTGCAATTTACTTGGAGACACCCTGTGTCCGTTCTCGGCCAAGTGATTTAGTAAGGTGATGGTGTCTACTTTGCAAGCTTCCTCAGTTTCTGACGCCACTAGGAGGTCGTCTATGGACTGGACTAGAACCGAGTTCTTGGGCAGTACTAGGCTTTCAAGATTTTTCTTCAACAGCTGGTTAAAAATCGATGGGCTTTCTGTATACCCCTGGGGAATACGATACCATGTTAAAACGCGATTTTCCAGCTTAAAAGCGAACAGATACTGGCTCTCCTCATCTAAAGGAATCGAAAAGAAAGCCTGGCACAAGTCTATCACTGTGAACCATTCAGCTTGGAACGGTATCTGAAACAATATCACTGATGGATTCGGTCCCACTGGACAACATGAAACAACGATATTATTAATCTTCCGAAGATCCTGCACTATTCTGTATTTCCCACTAGTCTTCTGCAAACCCATAATCGGGGAGTTACATGGACTTCCCACGGTCTCCTTCAGTATTCCCTGTTTAATCATGGATTCGATCACAGGCTTTATTCCTGCAATTGTCTCCGGTGTCAACTTGTATTGTGGTGTTCTTGGATACTCAGCATTGGGTTTTACCATGATCTTTACCAGTTCTACCCCTTTAATCAGTCCTATTTCCTCTCCAGTAAAATCCCACACCTCAGCTGACACTGTCTCCTTCAAGTCCTGTGGAAGCTCCTCCACCGTTAGGGTAGGATATAGTTCCACGCATCCCTGCGAGTTTACAACCTTAAAATCGGCATCATCATCGTTAGTCTGCACTTCTACTCCTTCAGGTGTGCAATATATTGTGCAATTTAGTTTACACAACAGATCTCTTCCTAGCAGACCCACAGGGCTAGAATCACAGATCACAAACTGATGTTCATCACTGTAATTTCCTATCTTCACTGACACTGGTTCAGTCAGAGGATTCGTCATTCTCCTGTTTGCGACTCCTACCACCTGAATCGTCTCTCCCGACATTGGCAAACCTGGGACTACCGCCGATCTCAAAGTGGATCGAGTGGCCCCCGTGTCTACCAAAAAGGTCGTAGGACATCCAGCCACCTCAGCTTCTACGTATGGTCCTCTCTGGTCTACCTCCAGGGCTGCTCCTAGAGTACAGTCTTCTTCTCTATTCACTCGTTGCCCCGTAAGAGGATCAACGTAGTAGCATTCTTCTCCTCCTACGAACAGTGGCAGTTGTCTATAGGTTTTCCCTCCATTTGTAATGCGAGGCGGTTGAGGGAACGGCGCTCGAGGAGTCTGAGTCCCCCCTTTGATAAACTTTCCCTTCGGGACTGCTGTTCCCTTTACCATGCTGGTTTGAACCTCATCCTCCTCCTGTTCTAATTCCCCCGTCTCGACATTATAGGGACACTCGTGTCTCCAATGTCCTACCTCGTTACACTGATGGCACCTCGTTGTCTTTTTCAGTGTCGCGATATCTACCCTCGGTCTCGGTCTTTCTTCCTCATCTCTGCTTTGATTATTCTGTTTCTTTCCTAGTGTTCCTGTTCCCTGTTGCCGCTGTCCACCCTTTCCAGCTGATTGCATCTGCACCAACATCAGCTTCTCCTTCAGTTTCTTTGCTTTTGAATCTATCTCATCGCTACAGTACCTTGCATACCTCAGAATCTCATCTAAAGGTTTGTTCTGCCAACAAATCAAATGCTGTTGAATCATCAGGCTTATGTCTGGCCTCAATCCTAGGACAAACTTTGACACAAACTGTCCTATGTCTTTGGGGTCCATCACATCCAACCCACTGTACTGTTTGAATGCTTTCAGCAATCTCTCATAGAACTCGTGCACGGTCTCTTTAGGTTCCTGAGTTGTTCGATCTATCTTAACCCAGTCTATGTCCTGCACCGGCACCTTCTCTTTTAACCATGCAATTACCCTCTCATACTTTTCCATGACTCTCTCTGATGGACCATTCGTCTGGGCATCCCTCGCGGGTTCACAAATGGGCCATTCGACACTAAGTTTGCATGCCGTCCACAAATCTCCGGGTACTACGATATCAAACAGAGTGTTCAAATCGATACACAGTAACTTAGAGATCTTCACAAACCTCTCTACCTGCTTATACCACTCGACGGGGTTCTCCCTGAGCTTTGGAAAGGAATTGGTAAATGCCGCTAAATCCCCCCTACTCCAGGGTACATGCACGTAGCTTCCGTTCGCGATTTCTCGCAAAGGGAAAGCTTCCATTCGCATTATCTCTCCATCTTGGGACCTCGCAAGTGTACTCCTTCTGACGGATCCCCTCTTAGACCATCTTTCCTCCCATTTATCCAAATCCCTCCATACTCTGATACTCAGGATCAGTTCCTTTATGTGTACTTTCAGCCCAATCGTCCTACGCTCATCTAGATCTTGATCCGTGCAATTTAGTCTATGGTTGCCCTGTAAAGCTTTAGTTCGTGACATGTCTATCATATACCTGTCTGCCAATTCAGATAATTTTTCATGAACTGACCTCGCTTTCCGGGTAACATCCTTAGACATAAACAGTATTTCATCATGATCATACAGCTCTATCCTTTCCATTGGCAATGTGCCGTCTATGATTTCTTCCAAGTCTGATTTTAAACTCATTACATCGAGCCGTTTTGCTTTCATCTCCGCTTTCAGTACCTCACTCCTAGGCTGTTCGTTTACATCCCTCTCACCCCCACTACGAGCCCTACGTCTCGGTGCAGGTGAGTTATGAGGCGTCCTTCTTGCTTCTCTTTGTTCCCACCTCTCTAGATCCCAAGCTCTCCCATCCTCCCTTGGGGTATGGTGGAACAATGTTCTATCCCCCATTACTGCGTTCTGTCTTTTCGGCTCGGTCTCTCTAGATGCAAGATAGGATCCTCCGTTCTGTTCTACATCACTGCAACTCCCTTGCTGTCTGGTGTCACTCAATAAACGATAAGGTCCTTCACGGTCCTCCATATTCCCGCGATCCCGTCCGTGATCACTGGATGTATGGCGAGACCTTTCGCGACTCTCTATATTCTCGTGACTCCAATGTCGCACGTTTTCTCCCGGGGCATGGTGAGTGCACCTGAAGCTATCTCGGTACTCCTGCGTCTTTCGTTCTCCCTCACTAAGAATGAGGTGAGGCACTCCCCCACACCCTGCACTCTTGTCCTCACACATTTGTCTAGTGCCACCGATGGTATGACAAGTATCTCCCTTGCTTCCTTGACTCCCTCCCTCCCACTCCGGGCTGCTTTCGCCAGCTCCGCAGTGAGAGAGGATCCTGTTATCCTGATCTCTCCATCCTGCTTCTGTTTCTAACTTTTTATTCTGAGTCTCTTCGGCAGCATCCCATTCTTTCAAATACTCCCTTAATTCCTTAAAGGTTTTCGGTTTCGGTCCCCTCAGATCCATCTGTCCTCTCTGACCCCCTTGTTCTATCCAGGGACCCGTTGCTGAATCCAATGGGGTACTCCGACTCTTTGGTCCTAGCAACTGCCTTTGGGAATTGATCGTATTATTCCTACTTTCCATCTCTGCCCTTTCCCTGTCCCATCGTGCCTGTTCCTCCTGCTGGACTCCCTCTGGGTTGTAGATTGACACTATAGGACCTATGGTAACAGGTACTTGTAGAGCATCCGGCAATTGATACGACCTTGCACACTGCGTTTCTGGGACCTTCTGGACCACGAATCTTCCTACTACTCTCTGTATGGGACTAGATTGAGGTACTTCCTCACCTTTCTTGGGATCCCACTCTGATGTGGGGAGCGGTTTATATTCCCCCCACCTAGCCCCATCCCCTTGCTGTAGTTCGGGACTTTCGGCTTCTCTGTTGTACGGAGGTGGTCTATCTAATAATAGCCTCTCTATCAGATCCTCATCCGGCTCGCTATCCTCATCTTCCTCTAGAGGTTTCTTTTCTCCCGTAGTCTCTAGCATTGTGAACAGTTTGTCTGCTTCTATTTTTTGCACCCTCCACTTTTTAGCTTCGTCATCCCATTTAGCATCCTGCACTGCTTTTACCGATCGTCTCACTCTTTCTTGGCGCCTATTCAAGCTCTTTTCGTGTGCCGTTCTAAACCATGCACTAAGGGCTTCGAACTGTGTTGGCCTCGGTAGAGGTCTCGTTGCGAGCATTACCGCTTTCAGTTGGTTCAATGCTTCTATCCTAAACGTCCCGTATCTCGGGAACGTCAGTTCCTCATTTCCTTCTGTTAGCTTACTCCACTCGGAGATCCATAGTATGGAGTGTAACCCTACATTCACAGCCATATAATAAGCTGGTGTGCCTTCTGGTGGAGCTTCTTCTCCTGCATACAAGCTTCCTCTATCTCTCTTAAAGATCGCCCTTAAACGTTTAAAACACTTCATTTTCAAAATCTACGATTTTCCTTTTAATTCTCTTCCTTATTTACTTCCCGATGACAACCACCAATCCCTGCGCGGCTCTCGCTGACCAGCCTATTCCAGCGCGGTTCTACACTGACCGACCAATCTCAGCGTGGCTCTACGCTGACGTCACTCGTCCCCTCTGCAGCAGTTCCCCTCCTTTCTCAGCTCGTCTCACGGTCTTGCATGCGTTTTCATTCATACGCCGAAAAATGACTACTTCCGTCCAAGCGATCACTTTTCTTGACTGTACGTCCACAGTCTAACTGTAATTGTCACCTCAACTGACGAGACGTCTTTCCTCTCACGTTCAGACGCTCGCCTTAACTGATAGGTTACTTACACACAGTAAACGTCCGACCAGCGTCCTTTACTCATACACTCACTCTGTCACTCCCCCTATCATCGGTCCTAAGGGCGATCAATGGTACCTCATGACCCCCTTTACAATGGTAGACAATTACTCTGGGTGTTCGATACACCCGAACCACTTAAGCCCTTCTCTGGATCTTAAGATTTTATCCGGTTGCGCGCGCTCACAACCTTCCCTCAATCACACTACAGGCATTCAACTCCGCTTGACATTACAACACAAGTACAACACAAAACACCGCAATCTGGCAACGCATGACCCTTATACTCACTCTCGACCGACTCTGCTGCTTTTCTCTCGCACCGTCAGCACCGTCTTCGGCAGGGATTCTTCTTCTGGTCGCCGATGACTAGGGACCTTGGGGTAATCTAGACCTAACCTAGGTTGTCTTCCTCAAGAAGAAAACCATCTTTCTCTGCTACCAACTGCGGGGAATGAGATTTTGATACCTTTTCTGATTACCTAGATACCTATCTCATTCTTCCTTTTTGGATCGATTATTTTCTGTCATTGAGTAAAAGGCAAACCCACATAGGTTAAATCAACCCCATAGACTGACGCAACTCTGAAGAACCACTTACGACTGATAAAGTTTAAAAAATTTAATATAAAATCAGAATTAATTGCATATACAATCCTCTCAGGATAAGATTCAACAAGTATACAGGAACTAAAAGGAACATAAATTCCCTAAAGAATCTAAGTCTACAAAAGAATACAATTAAAATCAATTCCAGAATCAACAGATTAAAAAGCATAGACACAAAGTGGATCCGTTGCGTCATCTATAAAAAGAGAATAACAAGTTAATTCTGTCCCTACTCTATACTAGGTGGCATCCCTACTTTGCAAGTTCCTTACCTAAAAAAGGTGTCAGCAGTTTGGCTTCCAAAGAAGTTCAAACTCTCTTAGCCTCTAATGGTAACTTATATCGAGAAACAGTACCCTCTCTGCCTACCCATCCGCTCTCTAAGGGTCCTCGGCCTACTGTTCTCTTGCGCTCTGCTCTCTCTCTCTCTCTCTGACTCCTCAGGCCATCTGCGCTAACTTCTCCCCGGGGTGCTGTCCCTAAATACACAATCACAGTATGGGTGGAACGCCCCTTGACGCCCACCACGTATACATTTACACATGCTCTCATTCTTGGGTTTTTCCATCGCTTCATCTCTTCGCTTCGTCCGTTAAGTTGACCTTGCTTCTTAGGCACCATCTTCGTCATCTTGCTGGCGACTTCATTGACATTCCAGTTGACACTTTCAGAGCAAAGTTTATCACCTCAACAGAACTCCATTCTTTACGTTTGTGTTCGCAACCTCGTTTGGTCCTGTGAACGGTCATTTCTAAACAAGACCCAAATTCCAAGCGTCTCTTATCTCACTTAGGCCATAAACTTCGTCCAGCATTGTCACCTTAAATCTAACAAGACCTTTGACTCTTGTCTCGCACGTTCAGATCAAGGCTATCCCCTGTTCCTGTGAGCCCACTAAATTACATACAGCGGACTACGCTCTTGCGAACTCTTGGTCAGTTAGGTTAAAATCACACATGACCACACTTTCTAAAACTCCTTCAACTCTTCTACACAGTATAACCTTTAACACACATTTATATATATATCGAATTAGCGAATCCGTGATTATACTTGAATCCATGTTACATTATTTTTCGTCTTCTTTCTCCGTCTAATGATTACATACGTATATTCAGTTTAGCACATTCTAACGTTCTTAAGCATTTCTATACATTTCTATATTAGACCACTACATATACGGTCTTTCTAAGGCATATTCTAAAGTGAATACAGATACATTTCCTATTACTTAGGTTACATCGGCTAACTTATACGCTACAAGTGCTACTTCATGTTACAACTTTTACGTTTATGCGATATGCTTGTAAATATGGTACAGATATATTTTTCATTCAAATTGCGCTCTCTCACAGTACATTTTTTTTTTTTTTTTTTTAAATTTTTGAAAACCTTTATTGTGCATCGAATCAGAACAAATACGGGCCTACAACCTGCCGGCCGGCTACGAAAACAGTGAAGCACCAATGCAGCATTACGGCGACACAGTAATATCTCTCATTGAAGCAAGCATTAAAAAGGTTACACTGTAATTACCACATTACCATGTCCCAGAATCAGTGAAGGTTAATTTTTAAAAGTTTTCATCGCAACCATTAAGAGCAGGTCGTATTACTCCGTACTTATACAAATAAGAGAAAAGAAACTAGGTCCATGTAGGTGGAACTCGACAATAGACACCCTTACCAATCAGTACAGTTCGCAACATGCAGGTTCCGGCCAGAGGATGGCCACAAATTATGCACACCCCTGGAGAGGGCGCAACATCTCAACTAATACCGCGCTATCACCCATCCCCCAATATGCCTAACACGGGCCAAGAAAAAAGGAAGAAATTATATAATAGCAAAAAGGCACCATAGAAAGAAACACGAACTAAAATTTACCCCCCCACCCTACACACATGCAGAGGCTACGGCCTACCCCCACCCCTAGCAGAGTGTTTGTCACCCCATAACCCGAAATATAGCGAGAGAAGAGAAAATTGAGAAGGAGAAAAAGAAAAGGAAAAAAGGAGAGAGAAGAAAGAGTACAATTCACTTGGAGAAAGAGTTCCGTTAGGAAAGAAAAAGAAGGAGTATGAATCACATAAGACCGGGGGAGGGCCGTAAGAACATGTCCAAAACCGCCAAAGTACGTTATTCCGGCCACCCTTACCCCGACCCCACCACCAATACAGTACCAACATATGAAATCCACCGGCAGTCCATCAGTGTCCCAGCATTACAAGGAAGACAGCTCCGAAGGGAAAGGGGACACCCTCAACCTTGCCCCTTACGGTAAAATGCAGCGACGCAGTCCAACTGGATCGAAAACGGAGCAGATGAAATAAGGGGATGAGAAGACCTCGTCAGGATAGGAGAATGGTCACAAACGTTCATCCAGTCCGCTGCCGAGAAGACGTTAATGATACAGGAAGAGGCATCGCAAGGTAATGGTCCAACGAGTGCAGCCAGTCCCAACATTCGCCACCGCCCCAAGAAAGGTAAGTGCATTCCGCTAGCCGCCATTGAGGGATCTTCAAAAAATGGCGCCCGATGCCGTCTCTCCAGCCGTAAAACAGTCCCAGACATTCCGGTTCTACCCAGGGGTGTTCCCGCCAGTTCACATGCAGGATTGGAGTCCCGCGCCGCCTCCACTTCAGCGGCGACCGGGGCAGAGGAGCCACGAGGATGCATCACCGGGTGTGGCGTAGCGGCCAGATGCTGCGGACTTTCACGGACAGATAGGGGGGCCGCGGACAGTATCGCGTCCGTCCGATCCCCCAATTCCCCAGCGACGGTACGCAGGTCAGCCCTCAAGGCAGACAGGGCGCTCAGGATGTCACAGAGCCGCAATGGCTCCATGGGGAGAGAGGGCGCAGCATTGTCCTCCAGTTGGGGCAGATGTGCACAGAGCCGCTCCGTCGGTCGATAGCCTTTATTGCCAGCATTCCCTAATAACTCCAGCTGGTTCATAGCAAAGCGAGCCCGGACGGGGGGCGCAGGGGCAACAGTCTCTATCACCCACGCCGCAATGCTTTCCCAGACCCAGTCCCGGGTGTTCACCTTCGGAGGATGAAGGCAGGCGAGAAGATGGCGCCCGTCCCTGCAATGCAGTGAAACAAAGTAGCGGCGGAGCCGATTCGGGTCCGAGGGAGTGCTACAGTGTAGCTTCTGCAGCTTCGGCGCATAGGTCAGAGGGAGCGGCAGGCAGGGCTCCAGGATCGAGACGCAGCTTCGGTGACACGACAGCCAGCCCCGTCCAGCAGTCCCAGGCGATCGTCGTTTCACACGGGGCTGGGCTCACACTGAGGACAAAGACCCCGAGCCAGCCTCGCCGAGTCCGGAGAAGGTGAGGGCGTCGCGGCGCTTCCACTGCCGGGAGCAGGCTTCAAAGCACAGCGGCAGGATCAGGCTCTCCTCCCGGTTCCGCCAGCGCCATGTAGTCCGAGGAGTGCGTGCAGGATATCGCGGAAACCGGGAAAGCAGTAAGAAGGCGAGCGGAGCCGAGGAGTCAGGCGGCCATCATGGTTGCTGGCCAGGCTCCTCCCCTCAGTACATTTTTTTTTAATGCTTAGCAGTCATCATTACTCCGCAGGTCCTATCCAGGATCCTGAGGGATCTTTTTAAAATATAGCATTATAAAGTCCCAAAAATTCACTAGAAAAACTTACAAAAAGAATTATAGTGAAGTTCAATAAACTCTGCAAAAACACTGACATTAGCCATGTATTTCAATTGGCACCACTGGATGAATCACAACACACCCATGATCATACTTCAGTGGGGAGGAGCTTAAAGTGTGGATGTGATAGTATTAAAGTTTTGCCAATAATCAAATCTGGCCAACTTTAGTGGTAATGGTTTCTATTGCTCAAAAGAAATGAAGGTATGTTTACAAACACAAAACTGCGGTGAAGTCACAATTCAAGGGGCCAGCCAGTGTAGAGAAAAACCACAGTTCTCGTTACCCAGTCGTACATCGCTAACAATCACCAACAACAGACATCTAGAATGTGGTTATGTTTGATGATGTCAGTTTGAGTTTTGAGCTCTATTGTGACATCATTTCCTGGGAATTCCTTTAAAGAGACGTTAAGGGTACGAAACTAAACCAAACCCCACGGCAATACTCATGTCCTGTAGACATGCCTTGTGCCCTGCCCCCTGCCTGTAGCAGTCATCTAGGGGAACACTCTCTATGCCAGAATCACCAAGCAACTCACCAAAAGACTACCAACCATCCAGGAATCAGCAGCCAGACTCATCCTCAACCTCCCACACAACTCCGTCACATCACACCTCTGGGAACTCCACTGGCTCAAAATACACACATGTGCTCATTTGAAACTGCTCACACACACACATTCAAAGCACTGCACTACTACCTGAACAATCACACCTCCTTCTACCAACCACCCAGACACCTCCACCCTGCAAGACTCCTACTCGCACACATCCCACGCGTATACAGAACCAGATCAGGAGTACGAGCATCCTCTTTCACCACTGCTAAAGCATGGGACGGCCTCCCTCTCTGTGTCTCTTCTTGAATTCTGCAGGAAGCAAAAGACCTGGCTTTCCAATTAATCAGCCTACCATATGCAGGGCTGGGCGCCCACACCTGCTCAGCACCAGGATACCCTCGCGGGTGATAGTGCGCTTTACAAATACACATAACATAGCATCTGATCTGCATCCTCAGTAGATGGTACAGACAGGCCACAATGTGAGCACTTGAGCACTGACAGTAAGGGGGATCTGATGAGTGATGTCACAACATGTCTCAAAACCCAAGCCAACGTCATCATAGAAAATAATATCGTCAAATGCTTATTGATGGGCGTTGCCAATCATGCGGGAATGGGTAAAGATAATGTACTGTTACTCTTCACTATATGGCCTGTAATTTAAATCATAATCCTGAACTTCTAAGGAGCTGTGCCTCAGGTAAGTCAGGACATCATCACGTGTGAAAGTGACCTCCCCACAGTCTGGCAGATGAGGTCAGGATGCGAGTGTAAATGTCATGCTTATTCATACATGAAACCCTCCGTATTCAGACGGGAGATTACAGATTTCAAGGCTAATCTCCCACCTCATGATTGTTGCATGTAGAAACCCGATTTGTTGTTTTGTAAAACTGCCAAAAATAAAATGATGTTGCCCGTCACACACACTCCGTTCTCCCCCTACAAGAATTACCTCTGACATCAAAGGATAACGCTTTGTCCTTAATTCTTGGAGTGGGAGATTAGAGCATGTAACAGGCCTCAGCATTTTATTTTTGGCAGTTCTACATGCACAAACAAAAACAGAGCTAAGAACTCTCTTTTTGTTTGCGCTATGGTATTAAACTGACAAAAATAAAATGGCGTTTGTCATCATACATTCCAACAGACCCTATTTGGTCACATTGCCTCCAATATAAATCAGTGGGGAAAATACATTCTCCAAAATATTTTTCTTAAAACTCCCACTTATCTTCTCTAAAATGTTGGCATGTGTGCTTATTGACTAATCAGGTGAGGAAAGCTGCAGGGCAGTTCCTTAGCACCATCCTAAAGTGTGGCATATGTCAGATGGTGTCTCTGTAGAGCTGTCTTCCCCTCCCAGGTCTAAAGCAGCTGCGAAAAGTACCTATTTTTGTCATCTGTGCACAGCACGTACAAACACTGACCCAGCTTATTCATTACATGTAAAGATACTACATGCAGCGTCTGTACACAGAATCTGCATGTATCATGTATCCACTGCTTCCCCTTCATGTGTGTATTGTAGTCATACTGTTTCAATATTGCTTATGCACAATGTGTGCACAAAACAAGTGCTCACAATACTTCACATTCAATGTACATGGAGTATTTGAATAGACAAGCACACAGAACGTGTGAAGCGTACATACATAAAACATATGTAAGGTTACTAACATTTGTAAACTACATGTCTTCCATTGATATCGTCTAGTGCCACACTGCATTGTGCAAAGTGTGAGTTTCCTGACATGTGCATTAATTAGTTGCACATGCTTTGCACATAGTGTGTTCCTACATAATGTGTCTTCTTTATGTGGACCCGGTTTAGCATGACAATCTACTACTTCTTTGCAACACCAGAATAGGCCTGCTGAGGTTACTAAACTGCATCAGTTCATATGTAGAGGAGAATGAGCTGGAAGTAAACTGTAAAATAATGTTTATCGCTGTACTTTAAATAAGCACAAATGGCATCTTAGGGGAAACACAATTAATGACGCACCCAGGGCTTTAAGTGGGATGAAAAAACTGGGGGGTCTCTCAAAGGGGCGTGGTCAGTGTAATTCGGGGCGTGGCTTAAAATCACTTGCGCAAAAAATCTGTGCTTAGCATAGTGTGCTGCCCGACTTGTATTTTGCTGTTTCTGTCATTGCATCCAGATATTTGATACAAGTAACATCATAACTACAATAAGCAAGGGATATTGGCTTTGTCAATGGTTATTACTTGCAGAAGATAAATAAACTGCAACTATGACTTGTATATAATATTGACAAAGCTTCCAATTAAATCCTTGGTGACCCTACCACAGTGTTACTGTTCCTGAGTTTCAGAAAGAGAAGGGAAATCCAGAAAGAAAATGACTCTTAAAGGATTTCCCTTCGCCCACACAACGCTCACCTGGCATGACGTCATGCTGTAACTTCTCTAAGTGAGCAGTGTGAGCAGAGCACATCCATGTGCCTGGTGCTGTCTCGAAACGGGTCTCTATCAGGCTTTGTTTTGCACCATGGCACTTTTTCCGGACTGCAGTGACATCAAACAGCTGTCACTGCTGTCTGGGGAAAAAACGGACTGCCTGTGTCAGGGCTCAAAACAGAGCCCGATAGAGACCCGTTTCGAGGCCCCCTGAAAAAAACTGCTGGTGCTCAGACCCCTTGAGACCCGGCCCACTTAAAGCCCTGGACGCACCCACCTACGTGTATCTAGAAGTCAAAATAGATGCAAGAGCCATGTTCGCTCGCAGCCGCGGTCGGTAGTGGGAGTACCTGCAGGGAGGTGATGTGGGGAGGGGGAGGGGCATGGGGGGCATAGTAATGTTTTGGATTACGGAGCTTTACAGGCAAGTAAACATATAAATAAATAAAACGAATTTCGTTGCGTGCACTGAATCCCCGAATTCGATGCAGCGCGCGCAACGAAATTCGTTTTATTTATTTATATGCTTACTTACCTGTAAAGGTCAGTAATCCATAGTTTACTACCCCACACCCTGCCCCTCCTCCTCCCCATGTCACCGCCCGGCTGGTACACCCACTACCGACCACGGCTGTCAGCACGCCAAAGAGAGGCGATTAAGGGAAAGGCACAGGCACTCAATTATGCTTTTACAACACTGGCAACATCCATTCGAGGTCATGGCCTGAAGCCACTGGTAGCAGTAATGAAAGCCAAACAGTTACCAACTCTTGTGTATGGATCGAAAATAATGGGGGGTATCGAGTCTTGAGAAAATCATGATAAGGTCCAATAAACACATTTACTGGCTACCCAGATTGGCATCGCCCACCCAAGCTAGGTGGGAGCTTTCATTAACTCCTTAACCTTGGCGCAAATTCCGCTGTGGTGCGGGAGTTCTATTAAGTGGGGGGGGGGGGGCGTGTCGACCAACAGATGTGCGCAGTACTACCGAGGTAGTGCTCGTGACGGCTGTTGGCCGACGCGCGCACGCAACGGGTTAATGAAACAGATAATAGTCCGACCCGCTGCGGTATATTGAGTGCTGCCATAAACTGCGGTCAGCTGCTGATGGCACACTGGCTAATCTAGTCTGGTCCAAAATTAATCTTCAAAGGGGGAATGGTGAATACAAAAAATATCATGAAAACAGCTTTGAGATGCTCGAACTGGGCGACCTATGGAGCGCCGGTATACCTGGTCAAGCTCTTAGACGAGCAGTAAATAAATCCATTAAACTGTAAAGTTTAAGATTGATAAAGAAAAGGTGTCCAAGCGGTCCCACGGGTGGTTGGTCCTGGAATCGGGAAACAACACTTACAACGCAACTTTTACAACGCACTACCTTCACAACAAAACTTTTACAATGCAACATCTATTACAACGCATGCCATTAGAACGCAACCATTACAACGCATGTCACTACAATGCATACCACTACAACGCATGTCATTACAACGCAGTCATTACAACGCATACCATTACAACGCATACCTACACCATCCAACACTTACCCTACTGTTGCACCCCCTGGAGTTAGAATAGTATTTTTTACCCCTACACTATCCAATATTACCCTACTGTTGCACCCCCTGGAGTTAGAATAGTAATTTTTACCCCTACACTATCCAATACTTACCATACATGCAATGTAATGGTATGCGTTGTAATGGTATGCGTTGTAAATGTAGTATGCGTTGTAGTGGAATGCGTTGTAAAGGTAGTTTTAAAGAATTTGTTGTAATGGCATGCGTTGTAATGGAATGCGTTGTAAATTGTTGCGGTGTAAAAAATGCGTTGTAAAGGTATGCGTTGTAACGACATACATCCCCTGAATCTTATCCTGCCTTAAGAGAGTCACCCCTCCTGGAAGCTATTTACCACCAGAAGGAATAACAGAGCTTATTGGCACTAAGACTCAGTGCTATTCCAATATCAGATTCCCTTCCAAAGTGGAGGGAAGATGGCCGAAGAGGAGACGAGAATTGCTGCCTATGTCACCATGCAGGCGAAAACTTACAGCACATTATATGTATCTGCACTGCCCTGGGCACGCAGCGAAGAGGTTGGCTGAGAAAATAATTTAATAACCTAGTGATCAGCTCCTGTAGATCTGCACCGATGGAGTCTTTGGATCCAAGGAATACAACGCTGAACATTAGACTGGTCCACTTCCCGGACATCTTCACATCCCTTGCCAAGGCACAGGTGGGGGAGGATGAATGGCGAGGAAAGCCCCTGACAAGAGCCCCTGTTTGTATTATGCTGTGGCTGACTGATAGGGACTATGAACTCTTGTTGCTTCCTATACCTTCAAGTTGAGCACCAGTTTAATATTATTCTATTTGGTCCTTGTTTTTTGCACCTTTGGTGCAAATCTGCACATTGCACATATTTATTTATGCTATGGCGGGCTGCTAGGGACCACGAACTCTTGTTGTTTCCTATCCTGTAAAGTAAAGTACCAGTTTAATACTATTCCCATCAGTCCCCTTTGCTAAATATCAGCACTTTCTGTGTATATTTGCACATAGCATAGGCTTTTGCCAGTTTTTAGATACCAATGGCCGCACTTTTCCACTTTATGTGAAATGTGTCTACTGTATGCCCAGCAAATGTTGTATTAATGGCCGTTGTCCAAGTGAGAAAGAATGTTCCTACATGACTGATCACCTCATTCCAGATTTTACCTATTTATGTGACCTGTTTTGTATGTTTTTGTATTGTTGTTTATGTTTTTTTAAAACTTATAAACAAATGAACTACATACCAACCTACCTAGTGTAGCAAAGAACATGTACAAATACATTGCACACGTATGCAGTACATAAAGGTTTCCCCTACTATATTGGTCTAGAGGATGTGGTTATGGCTAGTGCCCTAGCGAACTGCAAAATGTAGGTGCACACACCCTGTGGATTTAGTATTTGCATACCACCTGTGCACACATTATGTGCATTCATTATGTTTATATGAACACAGTATCTGAAAGCACAGAGCAGGTACATAAAATGTGAGCACAATATGTATGCTCGCAGTGACGCATATACTATTGTCAGGGTCGGATTGGGATCACATTTCGGCCCGGGCACTGGCGAAAAAAGTGGCCCACATTCAAGAGGCGTGGCCCATATTTAAGGGGCGTGGCCCACATTCAAGGGGCGTGCCCCTTTCATGAAACACCATTTGCACAGACAAGGAATGAAAGTGGGAGGATACTGTTCTTGCACACGACACAGGGCCAAGGTGTAAAAGGGTGAGCCCAAACTACCCTCGATGCCCAGGCTGCTGGCGCAAGACGCCTCTTAGTTTCCATGCTGAATAATTACCAAATAAAGAGACGGGCGCTGGCGGCAGGAATCAAGAACAGAGTTTATTACTCATGAGGAGAGCCTGTCATTTCGGACACGAAACACAGTGTCTTTCGGGAGGTGCTCTAACAAGTGAGCGGAGACGTCTTCTTTTATACCTTACAAAATACTTGGTATTACAATCAGGACATTGTGACACAAAGAAAAGACATCCCTATAATCCTCGTGTCAATCCTACCCAACATATGTCATCAATAGAGACCCTTGAACTGTAGATAAGGGAGGGGGCAATGACGCAGCTGAGTGTTCTGCTGATTATTAGGAGATGTGCGCCTGATCGTATCCCAAGGGGTGGGGAAGCAAGGATCAATAGTGGGTTCTTTGAAGAGGGGTGACTCCATACCATAAGGGGCAATAAACAGTATCTTCCGGCTTAGGCGATGGCCTCGGACATGTGTGGACAGTCCATCGCGGAGGGACGGTCTACTAACAGAGGGGTTATTCATGAAAGGAAAGGAGGTGCTGGTCAGGTGCGGCCGTGACTCCCAAGGACAGGGTCTTGCAGAAGAGGAACGTTTATGACTTGTCCATGTGAGGGAGGAGGGGGGAGCCAGGGTGCGCACGGGGACAGAGTCGCATAGAGAGAAAAGGTCTTGTGACCTGTACATGAGAGAACAGGGGCAGTCAGATACAGCTGGGGGGGGGTTATGTCAGCTGAGACGAAGGATGCCTCTTCAAGAGGAAAATGGGGGGGGGGGTTTGCGTGGATCAAGCAGGAGGGTTGCCTTTCATAGCAGGGTCGTGCAGAGAGAGAGAGTGTCATGGTCTATGCATGTGAGGGGGGGGGGTTTAAGATACGCGCAGGAGGGAAGCCGGGGATTCCAATGGGCAAAAGGCCATGGTGCCTAGAATGGCTGTCACGTACATATGGGTACGGGCTTTTACTGGCGGAGTGATGCGGTCAATATTTTATGGTATTCATGGTGTTTACAGGGAGAGGAGTGGGAAAAAGGGAAATGGACGCTGTTTATGTACATCAATTTCTCAAATTTCCACAGTCGCCCCTTTTTACATTACAGCGTTCATTTTTGTACTTGATAGGGGTACAAGTAAACAGGCGTAGTTGAAGAATTAGCATTTGTCGATACTAACATTTGACATATAATCATGGACAGTTGATGGGATGGGCAGAAGGCAGCACAAAGGAAATTGCATTTGTCGAGTTCCTATCATTTCAAAAGCACTACATAGCATAAATGTTTCTGACTTAAAAACGTGACCAATGAACATTTTGACCAAGTAGTTGAGGGCGGAATTCAGTTCAATACACAAGATCTCTTCGTCACAGTGTCTTTTTAGCAGCGAGCCATCACTGGTAGGCTCTAGCCCGTGTCCTTTCGTTGGCGCTGTTGAGCACCGGCGGTGGAGCTATAGGTCCAGCTCGGGTCCATCCTTACGCGTTGCAGGGTGCGGTCAGTCCTCTGCTGTTAGACCACAGTCCTGTTCCCTAACCAATCCCTTTAGTGGTGCCTTATGCTCGGCACCCATATTCCTGCGGCGTACCCTATTTCCACCTGGATGTTGTTCTTCCTTTCGACAAGAAGTCATGTGGAAAAGAGGGTGTGGTTTCGATAGTCGTTGGGAGTGAGAGGGCGGAGTGGGGGCAGATTTTCCTGGGACACACCAAAGGGACCAAGGGAGCAAATGATAACAAGCAAGCAAGCCCATCAACCGGGCTTGAAGAGGGGGACGGAAGCTTCAGGCACGTGTGGGTAGGCGGACAAAAGGCTTCAGGACAGCCCTTCATCCTTTCGTTTTACCACATTGGAGAGTGCTGTCTCGTCCCGTATTCCTGTCGTGCTGGGGCTCCACCTTTGGTCGATGTCGCATGTGTCCCATGATCTGCGGCCAGGCTGTGTGTCACGTCCGACCCTTCTCCTCCGGTAATCGTATATCTTTGAAATAGGTACAAAACAAGCTTTAGAGAACTGGTCAGGGGAAGACACTCTATGCACGTGAATTCCTCCCTCAGCCCTTCGCATTTGGGAGGTACGCCCATTGGTCACAGTCAGAAGTTCATTTACCAAGCAGTACGTATGTCGGCATTCCTACTGAATTCATGCCAAGTTTTATTCATCGTCTATACATGCCACATATAAAGAAAAGTCAGGCTCTTATCAACTGTGCATTTCATCAAACTCAACATTTCGGAACATTTAACTTCAAGGCTGGCTAACCCTTTTAAACGGGGCAGGGGCGCTATCATCGAAAGTCGGGGAAAAACAGATTTTTGTCGAGGGACGACAGTCACTCATGGTCATCATGTTTATATCCGGGACAGCAGCTGGGGTCTATCAAATGGGGCTAGGGCGCTTCGGGCATTCGCGCTTGGGTGCAAAGGGGGTGGAGCAATCTGGGCATTGGGGGCCAATCTGGACATTGACGTTTGTCTCTAATCAACGATAAAAAAAAAAAAAAATAGGGTGCCATTGACATATAGTTCCCTTATTAAGAGGGCCAGATTAGGGGACTTTAGTCGTCTTACCTGTCCTTTCCTTCTCAGCCAATTCGAGTTCATTTATTTAGCAGAAAGGAGAGGTAGTAATATGGCGAGATACAATCATTTTATTTTCTGTCAATTTCACTGAACACCTTTGTGCTCACAGAGTATCCAATCAGACTAGTGCCAGCGGGGCACAAAATATATACACAAAGGAAGATGGAACAGGGGGACTCTCGTAGAGAGTGAGAGTCGTCCGCAACCTAAACGAGCTATTCAGTACACATATGACATGTAGAGAGAGAGAGAGAGAGAGAGAGAGAGAGAGAGAGAGAGAGAGAGAGATAGAGAGAGAGAGAAAGACGTGTACGGTAATAGGTCATTTAGTGCGCTCACAACACAGAACGACAGGGGTCAGGTAACACGCTAACACAGACAGAGGGAGGACATAAATCCGTACATTACATTCACACAAATTCGGACAAGGGAAGACAGTACATGTGTTACATGCAAAAGCGTTCAACACAAAACAGTTGTTGGCCAAACAAAAAATGTCCTTGCGTATTCTGCGCATTTTTAATATCTTATTTATCCATGGGCTGGGTTCTTTTTACCTTTCCTCCTCCTCTTCTCGTTTACTACTTCTGCGAGCGCTCCCAATTGTCAATACTTACACCTCGGTCAGCCGGTCAGAAATGAACCTGGTCGGGCTATTGCCCATAGGTGGATCTTAAACCACTTTTGATTTTCTTCCTTTGGTTGGACGTTCTCCAGGCTGAGGCAACAGAGGGTATTGATCAGGAGAACAGTCAGGCAGCTTGGTTATATCTATAAGAGGGTGAGAAGGGGGTGGTACATTTCGAACATCAACAACATTCCTAACTTCCCAGACGGGTGGTGCCGTGGTAACCCTTACCCACACACTTTTCTTTGTCCTTTCCCTACCTAGTCAAACGTCTAGTTACATTATCTAACGTGTTATTTCTAGTCAATTTTCGTCATACAGTACCCGTCAAGTTTCTATGTCAGTCCATCCTCCCAGTCGCTATGTTCTAAGGAGGAACAGTCATGTTTAAGTCTACGTCTTTTTTAAAACTTATCGTCATAAGGACTATGCACATATTTCCTCCTTCCCTTTTCGTCGGCGGTTCGATCATCGCTCTCCCACACTTCAGCCGACGTTCTGACGTGACCTGCAGAAGGGAGGAGAAAGAAGGGGTGGGGGGGGGGGGGGCAGCATTCAAAGCACATCAGCATGGAGTAGTCCGAAAATGTTTTTACCTACCACATACTCGACCTATCTCCACGTACTGCATTTCTTTACCATCTCGGCGTTTAAGCCCAGAGGGACCAGTAATGTCAGATAGATAATCATTGATGATCTGCGTATCTACATGAGTTACTTGGTCGCAACCCCTTTTGTTGGGTGCAAGGGTGGCGGTCAGGTGGCATTTCTGTAGTGTCGTTTTAAGGGCGTCTAAAACACTTTTCCGGCTGCCTGTGACACATAATGTAGCTGCTAAATATCTGGTCCTTTTTAACCTTCAGCTTTCATCATACTTATTCTTCGCTCACAGTAGCAAAACATCCAAAACTCATTAATGCAACCGCTACAACTATGCTTTCTTTTTCAAAATACTTTTAATAAAAAGTGTTGGTGTATAAATACAGGCCTACAACCCAGTGGACCGGCCACAGAGTAGATTGAAACTGTACATAAGAAGAACGAAGTTGGTGGCAGTTCATTGCATAAAGTGCAGCAGTGCAATAAAATCGCATTAAACTTCCCTACAGAGCAAGCATGATGCATGTCAAGAATTCAGTTTTTCAATTAATTCATTAATTCATTATCCAAATGCTCATTCACTGTCTAAATTACACCAATTCATTTTCCAAATCATAATTAGTACCCACCCTAAGTCAGTTCATTGTCCAAACATATGATCAATATCTGTATTGCTTTCTTCTCTAAGCACATAATCACTATCCATCTTATCGACTTTCATTGTCCAAAAATGCACACGTATCTCAGAGCATCAAGATTCGAGCAATCCGGGTGAGCAGGGAGTTTGAAAGTTTTGTTTCGTGTATCGGCGCCATTTTGGGCGAGGTCAGGCAGGTTCCAGCATAGTCAGAATGTCTCAAATGACTCGTAGTAGGACCAGAACCTTCCGTTGGTGGTTTCAAAAAGTTTTTCGCAATGGGTTAACAGTTTAGTAATATGGACCATCAGTCAAAGAGTGGGGAGGGCGGTAACAATTTTTCCTACCGGGTCATTCTGGTGTTCCTCCGGAACTGAACAAGTCTGTGCCTTGGCTGTATTTTAGCCATTTCCAAACTGAGGCTGGCGCTGGCAGGAGTGGGCCGATGTCGCTGTTCCCAGTGAGGGGGACGGGGGCGCCCATGCGGAGGGATCGGGGTGCCCCCCGGCTCTCATAGAATCTTCAAAGTTGAGGAGAGAAGGCATGGGGCGTGTGCCCGTCCTGGGCAAAAGACCGCTTTTCGACGTTGACCCTCTTTAAGCAAGAGCATTGGGGTGTCGCTGGAAGCCTCCACCTGGAGGGAGGTGGGGGAGGGTCGTTCGCGCCGCCTCCCCCTTCCAGCGACCCCACGCCGTTCTTCGGCTCCAGCGCTTCGGTATTGGCCGTGCCAGCCATTGAAGATGGGGGGGGGGTCGGTGGCTGAGGCAAGACATTCCCCCCCCCCTTCTGACATGTGGCGGGACTACTTGCAATTGTCCATGCGTTGACATGTGGCGGGACTACCTGTAATCTTCAGGCGTGGTCATGTGGCGGGACTACCTGCAACTTTCAGGGTTGTCCAACCTCGCCTGGGCTCCGGTCCTCGTCGATGGCCAGATCAGGCAAGAGAGGGGGGTGGGGGGTGGTCGGTGGCCGAGGCAAGACAGCCCCCTCTCCCCCCGTGGCCTGCAGGGCAGCAGAAGAGGGAAAGGGGAGACCTCCATGATTCCTCGAGCCGTCCGCCCTACAGCCTCCCCCTTCGACTGCGGCCAGCCGAGCCCTGCACGCATCGAGGCCTCGCCTTCCGGATGGGCGTAACCGCGGACCTGTTGCACTTCGGAAGCTTCTGGAATGGGGGTAGGTACCTATTGATTTGTATCTATTTCATGTGACCGTTATTTGGGCGTGGTGGGCAATGAGGCAGACATGTTGGGAGCAGGAATAGGCAGTGGAGCCTAACTACCTCGTGGCTGTCTTGCTGTCGATTTTTCGCCATTTTATATTTCTTATTACGAACTGTTTCTAATGTTTCTTATTTTTAGTGAAGTCGAAAGCTCATCAGGGGGTTACTGACTTAGCCCGAATTCTTTTTATTTTTCCTTCTTTTCCTTAGCGTGTTTCGAGCTAAAGTTTTCTGTTAGTAGGGTACGGTGATCACTTCATTTTTATATGTCCTTTCACTAGGGGTACTCCTGGACGGACCAGGTGAGTTACCTCCAATAAATGGTCCGGGTGGAACTAGATTATCAATCAAAAGGGGAACATATATTCCTTCATTAGGGTATCATCCCGGACAGACCAAAGGATGTACTTCCACTTACTAGGGTAGCCTCCTGGACGGACCAGATGATCTACTTCCACTAAATGGCCCGTGAGTGGGGAGCATATGTCCTCCATAAGGGTAGTCTCCTGGTCGGACCATGCGAGCTACCCCCCAAATAAACAATCAGTGGGGAGTGGGTAGGACTGACGAATTCACAAAGGGGCATAACCTACCCTTTACTACTTGCAAAGACTAGATAGAATATTTCTATTCCACGTTGTTTGCAGGTAGAAAATACCTCAAACGAAACAATTCCTGGAACAACAATGTCCAGGCAACCAATCAATCAGTGGGGAGAAAAACAGGCATGACGGATTACAACGGGGACAAATGTCTGCATTACCTGCCCTTCGCTATCTGCAAAGGGAAACAGAATATTCCTATTCATCTCTGTTTGTGGACAGGGAAGATCTCAAAGAGCAACAATCGATTATTAATCGATTTCAAACAATCAGTGGGGAGAAAAGTAGGCATGACGGATTACAACGGGGACAAAAGTCTGCATTACCTACCCTTCTCTATCTGCAAAGAGGGACGAACGTTCCTATTCGCCGCCGTTTGCAAACAGAGAATGTCTCGTTCTCAAGAAGAGAACCAATATTTCAAGTAGCATCCAAAGCTAAATGAACCAATACCAACAATATCAGTATACAAATACCGATTCCAATACAATCAATCAATCAATCAGATGGATAAAACCATCCTACCAATCAGGCGCAAAACGCCCTACTTAATCTTACCCGGACCGGACCATACGGACAGTTCTTCGTCTTCCTCCTCCAGCGCCCGATTGTTCTCTTTCTCCATGCAGCATTCCTGTGGGATTCCAGTCAGGACAATAGGTCGCTCAAGAGAGGTCCGTTCAGAATCGGTGAAGTTCTTTCGATCGGCAGCCGGGCGAGGGCCCTCTCAAGGCAGGTATACTCCGATCATTTAGATATTCACCTCATCGTCTGGATCTCTCTTACTGGACTTTATGTCACTGATGGGCCCCGCGTTGGGACGCCAATTGTAAAAGGGTGAGCCCAAACTACCCTCGATGCCCAGGCTGCTGGCGCAAGACGCCTCTTAGTTTCCATGCTGAATAATTACCAAATAAAGCGACGGGCGCTGGAGGCAGGAATCAAGAACAGAGTTTATTACTCATGAGGAGAGCCTGTCATTTCGGACACGAAACACAGTGTCTTTCGGGAGGTGCTCTAACAAGTGAGCTGAGACGTCTTCTTTTATACCTTACAAAATACTTGGTATTACAATCAGGACATTGTGACACAAAGAAAAGACATCCCTATAATCCTCGTGTCAATCCTACCCAACATATGTCATCAATAGAGACCCTTGAACTGTAGATAAGGGAGGGGGCAATGACGCAGCTGAGTGTTCTGCTGATTATTAGGAGATGTGCGCCTGATCGTATCCCAAGGGGTGGGGAAGCAAGGATCAATAGTGGGTTCTTTGAAGAGGGGTGACTCCATACCATAAGGGGCAATAAACAGTATCTTCCGGCTTAGGCGATGGCCTCGGACATGTGTGGACAGTCCATCGCGGAGGGAGGGTCTACTAACAGAGGGGTTATTCATGAAATGAAAGTAGGTGCTGGTCAGGTGCGGCCGTGACTCCCAAGGACAGGGTCTTGCAGAAGAGGAACGTTTATGACTTGTCCATGTGAGGGAGGAGGGGGGAGCCAGGGTGCGCACGGGGACAGAGTCGCACATAGAGAAAAGGTCTTGTGACCTGTACATGAGAGAACAGGGGCAGTCAGATACAGCTGGGGGGGGTTATGTCAGCTGAGACGAAGGATGCCTCTTCAAGAGGAAAATGGGAGGGGGGTTTGCGTGGATCAAGCAGGAGGGTTGCCTTTCATAGCAGGGTCGTGCAGAGAGAGAGAGTGTCATGGTCTATGCATGTGAGGGGGGGGGGGGGGGTTTAAGATACGCGCAGGAGGGAAGCCGGGGATTCCAATGGGCAAAAGGCCATGGTGCCTAGAATGGCTGTCACGTACATATGGGTACGGGCTTTTACTGGCGGAGTGATGCGGTCAATATTTTATGGTATTCATGGTGCTTACAGGGAGAGGAGTGGGAAAAAGGGAAATGGACGCTGTTTATGTACATCAATTTCTCAAATTTCCACAAAGGTGACAATGGCCTACATGCTGAGCAACTAAGAAAAATAGCAAGGCCCCTTTTTGTCACAAAATTATTCCAGCCCTCCAGCACAGGAGCACCTGAAAAGCAGCAAAGCCCCTGCTATTACTAACCTACTCAGCCCTCCCCAGACCTTCAGCTCAGGAGCACATGAACAGAGGTAAGGCCCCTGCAATTAGTAAAGTAATCAACCATCCAGGCCTTGGGAAAATGTCCTGGCCGGGGAGCACAAAACACAGCTTTCTGGGTCGTACAAGGTAGCCAGGTAGCCAGGGGGGAGGCTGAGGTGAAGCTGGTGCATGGGAAGTGCCTTCCCAGTGTGTTCTGGCAGTTTGAGTATTTACCATTTACTGTAGTATTACCCTTGTACCTGTGTATGGTACCCTTTTGTAACTTGCACAAGTCACTTTTCTCTTGTAACACACTGTTTGCTACCTCTCACTTTTGTTTGCTTTAGATACTTGCACAAGTTCCACCATTGCCTACGTAACGTTTGTTCTTGTGCTGGAGTGTCTGCCATTAATTGCAGTATTATACCTCTACTTGTATTTTGTACGCTTTTGTAACCTGCACACATATCTCTTTTTCCTCCTGTAATGTATTGTTTGCTCCTCTTGTATTTAGGTTGCTCACTATTGTCACTTTTGATTCATGTAACTTAACGTTTGCTTTTGTAATTTGTCCACTTATAATTTTCTCCTCATGTATTATTGCTGTTCCTAGTGTGAAGCGCTCTGACACCTTCGGGTAAAGTCCGCGCTATATAAAATCACATAAATAAATACATAAAACAAAAAAATTCCAAACATCGCCAGGCCCCCACAGCAAGACCCATTCTTCCTCGCCCACTATGCCCTGAATGTGAAGGGCGAGGTGTTAAGACTAACACCGTTTCTGGGCTGCATGGGCGCCAGGGGCCGAGGTGCAAATGGCTCAAAGGCCTGAGAAACACCTGGCCCCCAGGGAGGCCGATTCTTGCAAACAATCACCCCTCCCCAGCCCAGCCTCAGCTTGATTGCTTGGCAGGGTAGGGGTGAAGGAGAGCCCACAGCTGACAATCGCTGTCTGGCCGCACAGCGAGGCTGCTTTCATTTTCTCTGTCTGTCTCGTGCCCTCCGTGGGCCGTTTTTTTTTCTCCCCTTTCCTAGTCCACTCTCTGTGGACTGGGACAGGGGAGAAAAAAAACGGCCCACAGAGGGCACTGAGGCACCAGCCCTTCGGCCCATTCCCGAATGCCCGCCTTGCCAATCCGCCCCTGACTATTGTACGCCTACATGGGTACAGGAGGATGCGTAAAAAAGCGTACAGAGTATACACTGCTACAGCGTACATTACGTGCAAACAGTTTATGTAGAGAGTATGCTCACACTGAATGCACACGGTATGTCCATACTGTGTATATAGACTGAATAACATATGGGTACGCGATAGAGGTACAAAATACACAAATATAATGTGTGCACACACTATGTATATTTGACAAGGGTGAACTGCATGTGCAATGAATATATGCACATTACATGTATGCAAATTAGGTACATGTTGTGCGAATTCAGTATATGTGCACACAGTAGGTGTCACTTCGCACCTAGTGTTGCATACAGGGCACGAGTCCTAAAAAAAGAAGTGGGGGGGGGGACGTTGTCACCGGAAGTGACGTCACGACAGGAAGTGACGTCACGAAAGGTTAGCTTCGATCTCGTCCCAGAGAGGCCAAAGAGTAAAGTCCAGCTGTTTGACAAGGGGGACGGCGTCCATCCAGGAAAATAAGTGGGGGGACGCCGTCCACCCGCGTGGTACCCCGACTCGAGCCCTGGTTGCATAGTGTCCAAAATGAGGCAATCCGATGTACAGTGCAGTGGGATGCAAACATAGAAATTAAAAGAAAAAGAAAACGGTGAATTTACATTAAACTCGTTTTATCACCGACTTTCAATTACGTTTGAGAACAAATTACATTAAAAACAATATTTTTTCCAATACTATGGTACAGTAGAGATATTTTTTATAGCGCTTACTACCCCGACGAGGCGCAGAAGTGTTTTGTGGACTACTACATGCGAGTGACGTCATCATGCATATGGGTTACAGTGTGTCATGCCGGTCTCATGCCACCCATTGTGTGATATCTATAGCAAACAAATGCATTGTACGTTTTCTTATCAATGGAGTTTATGGTTATTGCGCGCTGTGAGGTATATTAGATGCATAACCGGACACTTTGGCATTCTATGGTATGGGATTGTCATTCATCTAATGCTCTTTAAAGGTCATGCAATCGATCATGGAGGCAGTCAGTGAGGTGAGTGCACGTGCAGTGATTATGCAAAGTCTTCAGTGAAACCAATGGAATACTATAAGCAGTCATTCAGGAGGGACAGAACCCCAGCCCTGGTGCGGGTGCCAAAGCCACCGAGAGGTACAATATGAACCAACCCAGGGGGACAGAATCCAGCGCCCTGGTGGCAGCGCCCAGCCCTGATCTAACTTATTCCTCCCACAGACACTTCTAGATGGCACTGTAGCTGGCTACTGGGGCTATGCAACTATTCAGTACTTCTGCGATCAAGCACCTATGTACCCATATACCATGGTGTCTCCGTGTCACTCGACTCCACATGGTAACCCTGGGCCTAGGACTCTTAACCTTTTAAGTGCTGCCGTCGGCCAACGGTCGTCACAAGCACTACCTTGCCAGACCTTTGGCCGACGGGTCAGCATTCGTTATTCGAACGTTCAGCACTGGGCGCTGAACGCTCGACGCTCGGAAGGTGTTAAGCTCCAGTGTCACTCACTCGCTTTGAACACGATAGCATGAAACATGTCGATCACTTTCTGCACAGAGTAGGTTCTTGCTTTCACGGACCTTAGAGCCTGATAAAGCAACCACTCTCCTTGTTTTTAGCGCGGAGGGTTACCACTTTATTAAAAGTTCTCTGTGGACTACCCAAACTTTTTAATATCACTTTAAACACATCTACACCACTCATTACCACTCCCTAGGGCCCTCACCCCACAACACCATACGGCAGGAACAGA
The DNA here is from genome assembly GCF_964263255.1 of Lissotriton vulgaris. Lineage (NCBI taxonomy): Eukaryota > Metazoa > Chordata > Amphibia > Caudata > Salamandridae > Lissotriton > Lissotriton vulgaris. The sequence continues at coordinate 2,007,012,377 of NC_141691.1, read as the reverse complement.
AGATCCCCGCCAAAGAGCCCCTTTATGGGTGCCCGTCGGGTATTGCACCGCCGACCCGACGAGGGGCAAGGCCTTATGATGAAGCATGACACCTAGCTTGCTGGGTGTGTGAGGCTTCTAGTTCTGAAAAGGAGGATCCCCCCCTCCTGTGTGCCTCCACTCACTTTCACTTTTCAACTGTCTCATCCAAGGTTTTGGATCCAGGGGGAACTGTGCATTCCTTCTTTGACACGGGCCAATTAAAATGTACCACCGTTCTTGAAAACAGGCTCCTTAGTCCTCTGTCGATGGAGCCAAGTTAACAAAATTATTGGTGGGCCCTGGTCACTGAACCAATTTTGAATATAAAAGGGGACACATTGCCAGGGAGAAGAAGGAAAGGAAGGCAGACTTATTAATCATTTGTGATATATATATGCAATTTGATCTAATGTTTTAAAGCTATGTTACACACAGTGCTTCATTTGTAAAATAATAAATGCCAGCTCCCTGACCAGGCGGCCACTGCAGGTTACACCACCCATTGGCCCGTCATCACTGCCAATGACGGACCCAAAACAACTACTAGCCATCTCTCTCGCCTGCAAGTGCGAAAGTTCAAATTATTCCAGATCCACACAAGCCAAAGGAATGTCTGGGGAGGCAGGTATTAGTATTTTTTAATGTATATTGTATTCATAAACAACCGTTATTGTGCTCATCTCTAAATTAAATGAGCAGCGCCACCATGTGGCAGAATGTCATAAGTGTGGTTAAGACAATTAAGTGCTGGTGCAGAGCACTGGAAAACAAGCATTGGCATAGCTAATAGGTCTCGCTTTTGGGACCTTATAAGTATTTAGTTATGTAGCAAAATATCCTTGGTGCAACAACACCAACTGTTGCATGGCTAAACACTTTAAGGTCCCAAAGGTGAGACCTATTGGCTATGCCAATGCTTGTTCTTTAAGTGGTCGCTAGTATAATGCTAACATCAGTAGATTAGTATGAATTCATTGATTGCAAGTAGCTTTTATTAAAGAAAAGTTTGGAGACCCCTGTGTTAGGTTAAATGAAGAGACAGTGAATGAGTAAAGTGTGCTAGGACAGGAGTCGGGGCTAAGGACAGCTGAGGCTACAGCCTAATGCCCAGTGTGTGAATGATTGTGTCATCAAGAGTGGACAGTGCCAGACAGATTTCAGCCTTTGCTTGCTGAGGTCCACTCAAGAGTAAGTGTGAGTGGGAAATCCGTTACGCTCACAGATTTTGCGGATTTTTGGGAAATCCGCAATCCGCGAATTTTGCGGATTTCCCGCAAAATCCGCAAAAAAAATCCGCGAACGTAACGGGTTCAAAAGTTGAACCCCCAGCCATGCAACTATTTTACAATGGCGCCAGCAAGCTGCCAGCGCCGTTGTAAAATAGTTACAAAGTTAGCTTGCACAGGAACCACTAGATAAAACGAAGCAGGTGCTGCTTTATTTTATCTAAGTGCTTCCTGTGCAAGCTAACTTTGTAACTATTTTACAACGGCGCTGGCAGCTTGCTGGTGCCATTGTAAAATAGTTGCATGGCTGGGCACAGGTCTGCAGCTCACTCAAGGGACCCCTGCGCCCTTCGGGGCGATTGCATAGTAACACACACATGGTCGCTCGAACTAGTTGATGCTCAAATTCAGTGACTCATTCATTAGCCCAAAAACAATCGTGAGCGTCGTCAAGGCTGAACAGGTGTGCCTTCTTCCCAAATCTACCGTGGAAAATCAGCTGTGATGCTGGATAGGCTTTGCATCCTTGACTTTCACGAGCGCAATACCCATGCTCTTCCTGTGACCAGGAGCTTCTTTCTCTTCATCTGCTGAACTGATCTTTCTCTGACCTTTTATTCACACAAGAGGCACATACCCTACTGGGCACATTGTGTTCGCACAGGTTTCTGCAAGTTCGCACGCGTTTTGTACAATTTCGCAATTTGCGAAATTGTACAAAACCCTCGCGAACTTGCAGAAACCCGTGCGAACATAAAAAAAATCCGCAAATTCGCGAGAATTCACAGATTTTGCGGATTGCGAGTTTGCAAATCCGCAAAATTCGCGAACGCGAGATTCGCAAAATTCGCCCATGCTTACTCAAGAGCAATAGAGTAGCTGCATGTGGCATGCACTGGTAAAGGCAGCCAGGATAAAGGCCAAATACACTCTCTAGGTCTAACAGAGAAGCAGTACAAGGCATGCACCGAGAACAGAGGGCCAGAAAAACGCCCATCGGGTCCACCCAAAAACAACTGAGGAACTATTGGTCAGATCTAGAGCCTTTCTTGGAAAGAGGGGAGCAGATGATGATTGTTTGTTGTCTGCCTGGAAGATGGTGCCTCCTTTATGGTTCTTGTTGGGAGTGCAGTCTGACCTGCAATTGCAAGACCAGGTGATTTGGCCCACCACGATTCCAGGCCCTACTACATGAGCCACATTAGGGAGTCACCCCTTACCTCTGACACTCTGGGGAATGTGAAGAAAAAGGCAAGAGCATTATTACATCTCAGGAAGGCCAGGCTAGCCAATCACCAACCATCCTGGTGGCCATTTCAGGAAACTGCAAGGCATGGGCCAGAAACATCACTCCACTAGGACATTTAGTTAACAACAGCGGCCATCTTTGAAGAAGCAAGTTCAAAACATAGTACATGTAAGGAAATTATTTTTTGTTAAACAGCAAAACACTTTTAGTAGAGTAAGGAGCAGGGGAATCTCAAATGTTTGAAAATAAATGAGGCCAGGCTTGCACAAGCCACAGTTTTTCAAACTTGAAACAAAGGAGCAGATCACAAGCCAGCCCAATGGCCCATTCGGGCCAGGCACATTTCACCACATTTAGATAGCAACACTGGCAATCGAAGTAAAGGTGTGACAGCCTTTTTCTTACTTTAACCAGCACAAACATACATGTTTACCAAGTCAAAGGAGGCCCGGTGGGATTAGAGAAATGCAAATTCAACAGTATGCACATTAGTTACTTTTATTTTCAGTTTGTTCTGACATGTTATGCAAGGTTCATTAAGTAGTGCCATCAAACGTTAGGACTTACACCAAGTGAGTGTTTGCACCAAGGCAGTGAACAGGAGTGCTTTGGGAGACCCTGGTATGGATGGCAAGTTTTATCTTGACTTGCCAGACTTACTGTAGGTATGAAATAGCAGTTACTTCCTTATCTTGAACTATAGATGGCGCACTGGTATCAAATTCATGTTTTTGTGTATATATATATATCCATACTAATATAATAAAGAGAGAGCCCAAACCTTTGAGGCGGGTAATCTCAGGAACCACAGCACCAATCACAACACCCAATACAGCGTTGGAATGGGCAGTTGCAGTAGAAGGACATAGGCTATGCAGACGCCCACCATATACATTTAAAAGGTAAAAGAACCGTGCCAGCAAAGTAGTCCCTTGTGGGCGTGTCTGCGTTGTACTGTGGGCGTGTGCTGGGGGCGTGACAAATGCAGGGGGCGTGTGGTATGTTCCCCCCTTCATGCCATGTCTCATACAGTGTGCTAATCCCACCCTGCTCCCTTTAAATACCCCTGCACCCCATAATCATAACCCACCCTTACTCCTTAAAATACCCCAACACCCTTAAACACTAACCTACCTTAACCCTATAAATATACCCTGTACACCAAAACCCAAACCTATCCCTGCACCCTAAAAATACCCCTGTACCCCAAAAACCAAACCTAGCCCTGAACCCTATAAATACCCCTGTACCTCAAACCCCAAACCTACCCCTGAACCCTAAAAATACCCCTGTACGCCAAAACCCAAACCTAGCCCTGAACCCTAAAAACACCACTGTACCCCAAAACCCAAACCTACCCCTGAACTCTAAAATACCCCTGTACCCCAAAACTAGCCCTGAACCCTTAAAATACCCCTGTACCCCAAAACTAGCCCTGAACCCTTAAAATACCCCTGTACCCCAAAACCCAAACCTACCCCTGAGCCCTAAAAATGCCCCTGTACCCTAAACCCAAGCCTAGCCCTGAACCCTAAAAATAACCCTGTACCCCAAAACCTAAACCTACCCCTGAACCCTAAAATACCCCTGTACCCCAAAACTCAAACCTAGCCATTGAACCCTAAAAATATCACTGTACCCCAAAACCCAAACCTACCCCTGAACCCTAAAATACCCCTGTACCCCAAAACCCAAACCTCGCCCTGAACCCTTAAAATACCCCTGTACCACCAAACCCAAACCTACCCCTGAACCCTTAAAATACCCCTGTACCCCAAAACCCAAACCTAGCCCTGAACCCTAAAAAAACCCTGTACCCCAAAACCCAAACCTACCCCTGAACCCTCAAAATACCCCTGTACCCCAAAACCCAAACTTAGCCCTGAACCCTTAACATACCCCTGTACCCCAAAACCCCAACCTACCCCTGAACTCTAAAAATACCCCTATACCCCAAAACCCAAACCTAGCCCTGAACCCTAAAAATACCCCTATACCCCAAAACCCATACCTATCCCTAAACCCTAAAACTACCCCATAACCCAAAACTATATCTGAACCCTTAAAATACCAAAACACCCCAAAACATATACCTCAGTACCCCAAAACATATACCCCTATACCCATACTTACCTTATCCAAACATTAAAAAAACATGCTTTTACCGTTCATGCATTTACAACGAATTTCGTTGTAAATGTATGCGTGGTAAAAGCAATTAAAATGTAATGCCATGCGTTATAATGGCATTGCGGAGTCATGGTACTTTCGTAATGAAAGTATGTGGAGTGATGGTATGCGGAAAGAAAGTTGCGGAATAATGCGTGTTTACCCTCCCCCGGTAAGTGTATTGGTGGCACATCTCCAGCAACATACTCATATTTTTTCACCACCTATTTGAAAAATGCAGAGGTCTCTCTCATTGATGGCCAGCACCGACATACACTTTTAGACACACCCCCCGCCACAAGTTCTAGAATTGCGAACTTTAGAGCTGGGGAGCTAAGTTCGAATCTCAGCATCAGCTCAACATCCTTTGATTCCAGGCAAATCGCTTTGTCTGCCCGTGCCTACCACAAATTAATGTGTTCTTCTGTAATGTAAATTGTGCTCATGCCATGTTGTCGAGTTCGCGCTACATAATATTGCAAGGAAAAATAAAGTAGGGAAACTCGAGTTCACACACTACTGAACGCGCACTCTTAAGTGCATCAGCAGTGCACTGTGAATCGGAGCGTTTCACAGGCCTGTCACAGATAAGAGATGCTATCAAAACGAAATCCTACAAAACAATATATTACTGGCCGGCAGCAATTTATACCCGGACAACTTCGGGACGGGCTGCTAGTGCAAGCACAAAGACGCTGATGGGCGAATTGTGTCTTTGGAGTGTGTATTTCTGAAACTAGGGTAAAAGATTAGGCCTCAAAAGAAGTGAACAACACTTTAAAACCATGCATATCTGTTTAAATCAAAAACGTGGTTGGCCATGGGAAGAAATCTCATGCCATGGAACCTAGGTTCCGGGGGCGTAACATAAGCCCATGAAGCCCCTATGCATGGGCGTCCGCAGGGGGGGGGCAAGAGGGGGCGCTTGCCTCCCCTGGATCCAGGCCCGGTTCTAGAGGATGGGCCCACATACCTGGGCCGACTTTCCTGCTGGGGCGACACCTGAAAGGCTGCTACAGTACAGTCGGAGTGCGAGTCCCAGCAGGTCACAGAGGCAGCCGTTCCATTGTCATGGGCAGTATGACAATGGGCCGGCAGAGGAGACACAGCATGGAGCACCTCCCCCCATCCCAGGCCTCAGGAGATGACGTTGAGTTCCTGGGGAGCTGCTGATGCTTTCAAGCAGCACAATTAGCAGGGGCCGTGAGCTTTAGTCCCTCACAGCAGGCCGCAACGATCAGATACAGAGCTAAGGGGCGTGGGTGGGGGCGTCGTTTGGGGAGCGGGGTCAGCCAACATTCTTAGTTTACAAACTGTGAAGTGACAGACCGGATTGAAATTGAAAGTTTCATTGTTATGAATTCGTGCAATCGGGAGAGTGCTAATTCAGCTAAGAGTGGAAATACTCCGGAAAAACCACTAAGGACTGAAATAACTACATTTAAAGAACAATATGACTTAAAATGGAAAAAAATGAAAATTTGATTTTGACAATGTTGTACTGGAAAAATGTAACTAACCCTCCATGTTGAGGCTAAGGGAGACGTAAGAGCAGAGGAGAGATAAAAGAGAGAGACAGAGCCAAAAGGAAAAATAAGAGACGGAGTGGGGAGTAGAGACAAACAGAGAGGGGGAGAGGAAAGAGTGAGAAATAATTGACGACAGAAGATAGTGAAAGAGGCGAGGGAGGGACATTATTATAGATGAGCACAATGAGGCAGGGAGACAGAGGGCGACAGAAAGAAGGAGACAGACAGGGGGAAGGGGGCAACAGAGGGAAGGGGCGACATAGGGAGGGAGACAGACAGACAGGGAGACAGATAGAGGGAGATACAGGGTGGGAGACAGACAGAGACAGACAGAGGTAGAGAGACCGAGAGAGAGGGAAAGAGAGGTAGACCGAGAGAGAGAGAGAGAGAGAGACTGAGAGAGGGAGACCGAGAGAGAGAGACCGAGAGAGAGGGAGACAGAGAGTGAGGGGGACAGAGGGACGGAGACTGAGGGACGGAGACTGAGGGATGGAAACTGAGGGAGGGAGACTGCGGGACGGAGACAGAGACAGACAGAGGGAGACAGAGAGAGAGGGAGACAGATAGGGTGGGGGACAGATAGGGCTGGGGACAGAGAGAGAGAGACAGAGGGCAACAGACAGAGGGAGGGGGACGATAGAGGGAGGGAGACAGACCGTGAGAGAGACAGAGAGAAAGGGAAACAGAGAGCTAGGAAGACAGAGCGAGGGAGAGAGACGGAGGGAGACAGAGGGAGGGAGACAGAGGGAGGGAGACAGAGGGAGGGAGGCAGAGGGAGGGAGGCAGAGGGAGACAGAGGGAGGGAGACAGAAGGAGGGAGACAGAGGGAGGGAGACTGAGGGAGGGAGACTGAGGGAGACAGAGAGAGGGAGACAGAGAGAGGGAGACAGATAGGGCAGGGGACAGATAGGGCGGGGGACAGAGGGAGAAAGAGAGAGAGAGGGAGAGAGACAGAGGGAGGGAGACAGAGGGATGGAGATAGAGGGAGGCAGGGGGAGGGAGGCAGGGGGAGTGAGGCAGAGGGGGGGACACAGACAGAGGAAGCGAGACAGAGGGCGACAGACAGAGGGCAACAGACAGAGGGAGGGAGACAGAGAGAGGGAGACAGAGAGAGAGAGACAAGGAGACAGAGGGAGGGAGACAGACAGAGGGAGACAGACAGCGGGAGGGAGACAGAGGGAGGGAGACAGAGAGAGGGAGATAGAGGGAGGCAGGGGGAGGGAGGCAGAGGAAGGGAGGCAGAGGGAGGGACACAGACAGAGGAAGGGAGACAGAGGGCGACAGACAGAGGGCGGCAGACAGAGGGCGACAGACAGTGGGCGACTGACAGAGGGAGAGAGACAGAGGGAGGGAGACAGAGAGAGAGAGACAAGGAGACAGAGGGAGGGAGACAGACAGAGGGAGGGAGACAGAGGGAGGGAAGCAGAGGGAGGGAGACAGAGAGAGAGAGACAAGGAGACAGAGGGAGGGAGACAGACAGAGGGAGGGAGACAGAGGGAGGGAAGCAGAGGGAGGGAGACAGAGGGAGGGAGACAGAGAGAGACAGGGAGACAGAGGCCGACAGACAGACAGAGAGCGACAGACAGAGGGCGACAGACAGACAGAGGGCGACAGACAGTGGGCGACTGACAGAGGGAGGGAGACAGAGGGAGGGAGACAGAGAGAGAGAGACAAGGAGACAGAGGGAGGGAGACAGACAGAGGGAGGGAGACAGAGGGAGGGAAGCAGAGGGAGGGAGACAGAGGGAGGGAGACAGAGGGAGGGAGACAGAGGGAGTGAGACAGAGAGAGACAGGGAGACAGAGGCCGACAGACAGACAGAGAGCGACAGACAGAGGGCGACAGACAGACAGAGGGCGACAGACAGACAGAGGGTGACAGACAGAGGGCGTGAGACAAAGGGAGTGAGACTGTGAGACAGAGAGAGGGAGGGAGAGGGAGGGAGAGGGAGGGAGGCAGAGGGAGTGAGACAGACAGAGGGAAGGTGACAGACAGAGGGAGGGTGACAGACAGAGGGAGGGCGACAGACAGACAGAGGGAGGTCGACAGACAGAGGGAGGGAGGGAGACAGACAGAGGGAGGGAGTCAGACAGACAGAGGGAGGGAGACAGACAGACAGAAGGAGGGAGAGAGAGGGAGGGAGAGAAAGGGAGGGATAGAAAGGGATGGAAAGGGATGGGTAGGGAGGGAGAGAGAGGGAGGGATAGGGAGGGAGGGAGGGAGAGAGAGGGAGAGAGAGGGAGGGAGGGAGATGGAGGGAGAGAGACGGAGGGAGGGAGAGGGAGAGAGAGTGAGGGAGACAGAGATGGATGGAGAGAGAGGGATGGAGATAGGGATGGAGAGAGAGGGAGGAGAGAGAGGGAGAGGGAGAGAGACAGAGGGAGAGAGAGGGAGGGAGGGAGAGAGACGGAGGGAGGGAGAGAGAGGGAGAGGGAGAGGGAGGGAGACAGAGAGAGGGATGGAGTGAGAGGGAGAGGGATGGAGTGAGAGGGAGAGGGAGAGAGACAGAGGGAGAGAGACAGAGGGAGAGAGAGGGAGAGAGAGAGAAAGAGGGAGGGTGAGAGAGAGGGAGGGTGAGAGAGATAGACAGAGTGAGTGAGACAGAGGGAGACAGAGAGAGGGAGGGAGAGAGAGAGATAGAGAGAGGGAGGGAGACAGAGAGAGAGGGAAGGAGACAGAGAGAGAGGGAGGGAGACAGAGAGACAGACCGAGAAAGAGAGAGAGAAAGAAAGATGTGTGTATGCCGGGTCTGGTGGCTCAGCAGATGAAGGCGTCCGCTGCAGGGACCTGTGTTCAACCTCATGGTCATAGTTTTTTTGTTGCTCTAGCCCCACCCCCCTCCCTCCCTGACCCCGCTGCCACCAGTGCGGCCCTCGGCCACAAACCACACTGTAAATTTGGCCCCTGAGAGAAAGTTTGTGAGTACCCATTCTCTAGAACCGCATCAACCTGGTTTAGAATGTTTTTGTTTTTTTCCAGTCATTTTTAGTTTTCCCTCTGTTTTATTACTTGCCAGGTTGTCTGATGTGGCGCCTCACAAGATTTTTCTCTTCCCCCTATAGATTTCTTTGTTTATTTAAGCTCTTTGTCTTATTAGATTTTTTTAAATGTATTTAATACTTGTGCTCAATCATGTCGGAGGATGGTGATGAAGTTAAAATGTTGCCCCCCCTGGAAACATTTCTACGGATGCTCATGCCCATGCCCCTATGGTGTGGAGGACAGCCCCTCCCCCCTTTTCAAGGGTTACCACATTTAGTGTAAAGCCTTTGTTTATTTGTGCAAAAGTCCAGGTCGGCCTCGTGTCATTTTGCGATGTGCCCCTGATAGGTTCAAGAGAATGGATTGGATAACAGCGATTTGTAGGTGAAAAAATCAGGACTGGAGACAGTGCCTGCAATGACCTGGAGTGTTGAAGATCACCTTATACACACAGCTTGTTTCTGGTTCAAGGAGGACCTGCCTTGGCAGTTTGGGCTTGAATATTTCTGAGGCACAGGGTCAAAACTGATATGCATATGACTGGGTCCAAACTGGGGTGGCGCGGTGAGCAAAAGAACAATGGATTTACCCCAGATCTTTGTGACTTGGGGTGAATGTTTGCATTTTTCAGCATTCCATGCTATTATTTGTTCCTTTTGCTTTTAAAGGGGTGACAGGTCAATGCATGAGCAGAAAATGCAAAGCTATACTGGGAAACATATGTACAAAAAGGGTGAGCTCTTCCTTCAAAGACTTTACAGACACGCTTTTCCAGTCCTAGACGTTTGTCTGTCTGAGAGCATCATGCAGCGCCTGGATACCCTCGTGGGTGAATAGCGGCGCTATATAAATCCGGTTTGATTGATGCATTATGGACACAGTAGTTTTGTTTTGCTTTCATTGAACAAATTAGACTAGCACACTGGAATCAGCCATTTTAGGTGTAAAAATCAGGACTGGAGACAGTGTCTGTAATGACATGGAGTGAGGTGGTCACCTTATACACACAGGTTAGTGTACAATGCATGGAATGAGTCTGTGGGTCTCCTATAAACATAACTCCTCGGAATATGAGAAGTAGAGTGGGAATAATAGGTTATATTAAAATTAATGTTGAAGTCAGGAGGTCTATGTTATAATCTGAACATTATGATAGATGAACGAATAGGGCCTTGGTGAGACCCCTTCTACTAGAGCTAAGCAGTGACATGACCTTATACTTAGTAGGGCTTCGCACAGGGCCGGCTTTAGCGCTGGTTGCGCCTGGTGCAACTATCCCTTTTGGTGCCCCCACTCCCCATGACCACCTCCTCGGATCTTCTCCCTACCACCTGCAAAAGTGCCCCTCATCTCTCCTATCATCAGATATTGCTTAACACTGTGACCCTTCCTGAGTTCACAGCACCCCCCCATCTCAGGTCAGCGCCCAGTGCGGCCGCACCAGTCGCACTGCCCTAAAGCCGGGCCTGGGTTCACATTCCCCTTTCTCTTAAGCTGGGATTAATATTAAACTCAATCGGATATTGGGGATCTAGCCAGTTTGCAAAACTGCATAAAAAGTTGCCAAAGGTAAAATAACCCACCATTTGCTATATCTTATTAAAGATCGGTGAACTTAACTACAGTCATCAGCTTTGGAATGGTAGATTTTGCCAATAAGTACCAAGATTACAGGATCATAAGTTCCAATAGTATTTGTTGTTCCGATAGAATCATTATCTTGGTTACTATTCACCGATGACCAATGTTCCTTTCATTGTTTGTCAGTGATCAAAATGGATGAATTGTTTTAAGTTGAAGACAACCTTCCGTCAGCCTTTTGCACCTTAAAACATCGAGCATTTCTTACAAAGGTTTCTTGTGTGTCTGTTCTGTTTTAGTTGCTTAATTCTAAGGTTCTTTGCTGCATCGAGGCCTGTAGGTGTGCTCCTAATTCTACAATAAACTCTACCCTATAAATTCAGCTTCAATCCAAAGCTAGCCACTATTTCCGATCTGCTGGCTTGAGAAGAAACAAGTTACTTGCCTGTAGCAGTCACTTTGCAGCTTGGAGTGCTTTTAGGTTCACATGCTGTGCTTTATTCTGATCTCTAGTGGTTGAATCAAGAGAGGTTCCTATCCTATCATTTTTCCTCCCCCCTTGCATGTTGACCAGAGGGCAGTCACATCGACCCCCTGTGACGTTGAGCATTATCCCACAGTGCCCCAGTAAGTGGTCACCATCTTAAGCTTCCTTTTTTTGCCTTTTGTTTTTGAGCGCTCCCATCGTTCTCTGGGGTGGTGGGCGGGATGCATGTGAACGTAGAAGAGCTCCAAGGTGCAAAACTATCTTTACGGGTAACTAACCTGCTTCTTTTGCAGCGTGGATCACTCGCAGACTCGCCTGCTGTGAATCAATTAAATTGTGGTTTCAGTTATTGAAGTAAAGTTAGGGGTGAAGGATGGAAGGCCACATGGCCCATTAAACTTCCTTCTTCGTGTAAACGTCCACACAGCAGTTATAGAAATATATGCTCTGACAGCCACGTTGCTGCGTTACATATGTTACTGTCAGAGGCATTCAACAAACAGACTGAAGTTGCCCCTATCTTCCTTGTGGAGTGTGCCATTGGTCTTGGCTATAGGATCTTTTAAGTGTTATTGCTGCAGGTGCAGAGATGTCCTCCACTATTCACAATGCAAATCTACATTCAATACTGATACTCAGTATTTTAAAGGTGTGAGAATGATTTTTCACAGCGAGTGAGGGTCCACCTAGATCAGTTTCATCTTGTTTCATCTTGTCTGCAATTGTTGATCTTTAATTGATCTAGCATAATTGGTAGTAAGATGTAGGCTGTCTCTGACCAATTCATATTATACCAGTGCATTTCCCTGCGCTATGCACTGTAGGAACCTGGGTGTGAAGACTTAGCATTTTGCCCTTGTGTAAGTTGCAAAGAACTTGTTGTAGATGATTCTAGGACTCTAGTAAATATTCCAGATTTCATGCCCTTATGTGGCTATATCAAATCATACCTGTATATAGGCATAAGAATCATACCCATATTAAGACATAGCCAATGCAGTCCAAATACGGCAAGGCTACTCCCATAGACTCCTAGAAAGCACAACGCGTTCTTAAACAAACCAAGCCTCCAGCAGCCCGGGAATTCCCCCTGCTTCTATATTGATTTGTCCTAGAACTCCTGGAGTCCTGAAAGAACTGCGAGTTTTTAGTGACGTCTTATGTCCAACCTTACGTCAAACTCGGCACCTTCCAGGTATAAATATACCAGCATCTGCCTTAAGCAACACACAGTGGTTTGGAGAAGATCGGCTATCTACTTGCCCGATGCCCTGCTGATGCGAGTGCCGAAGGAAGCAGACCCTCCCTGCTGACGCACTGAGACGCTGTCTTTTCTCCTGCCGAGAAATCCAGCTCCAGTGTTTACCTGTCACCCTTGCGGGTTGCTGGGAGATCGAGTCATGAGAAAGAGATACACGACCTCCTTCATTCTATAACCAGGGTACGGAGCTGATTAGACCCATAGAGAATTCTTGTTTCAGATTATTGGCAAAAACAATAACTCATCCACTCCTTCCCTGTACTAGGCTTAGGTTAGGTACACCGGGGTAGCGTATCTTAGAAACACCAGTTGAGTACCTTTAGTCATTATTTTATCATTGTATGTATTTTATCCATTTTAAGTACCTTATGGCTTAGAAACCATATAAATGCTTTCACAGTATTATTTCATAATACTCATTTTACTGTACGCACTTTACTTTATGACAAGTATTGCAATTGTGGCAATTCACTTCTCTTGCATGAGAAATAAGACTGCTCAATAAATAACCTTTTTATTGAAAACACCCGTCTTTCTATTTCTCTGCACTCCTGGTGAAACTAAGCATGCACGATTAACTGAGTGAAATAGCTATCTATTGTTTCCGCGACTCTGGAGATATACTCCTTATTCTAGGGGAGCAAAGTTGTCATGTTTATGCGGTTGTCAGAAAAAATAATCCCTTCTTGTCTATTCAGGAAAGTTAACACCTTCTGGTTTACTCGAGAAAGTTTCTAGTGACCTCTGAGCTAGCTGGCATTTCATAATTAAGTCTAACATATTCAATAGAGACCTAGTCGACCTAATTCCTATGTCTAAACTATCGTTTATGTTATTCCAATGTGCAGAGCCTATTGGGAATATAGGAACTACACTACAAAGTCTACTGACAGTATTTTCGAGGGGTGAATAGATACACCTATAACACCCTGGTTTGGATGTATGACGTTAAAACGCATACTTTTACATCGCATACCATTACAACGCGATTTTTACAACGCAGGATCCTTTACAACGAATGCCTTTACAACGCATGTCGCTACATAGCAGATGCTATTACAACGCATGCCATTACAACGTAAGTATAGGTAAGTATATCATTTTTTTTAAAATTGTAAGTAATAAATATTTAATTAATTTAATTTAAAGTAGTTTTTTTAAAAACTGAACCCTTAAAATACCCCTGTACCCCAAACATATCCCTAGTCACTAAAGCTACCCCTGTACCCCAAAACCCAAACCTAGCCCTGAACCCTAAAAATACCCCTGTACCCCAAAACCCAAACCTAGCCCTGAACCCTAAAAATACCCCTGTACCCCAAAACCCAAATCTAGCCCAGAAACCTAAAAATACCCCTGTACCCCATAATCCCAAACCTAGCCCTGAAACCTAAAAATACCCCTGTACCTCATAACCCAAACCTAGCCCTGAACCCTAAAAATACCCCTGTACCCCATAACCCAAACCTAGCCCTGAACCCTAAAAATACCCCTGTACCCCAAAAAATACCCCTGTACCCCAAAACCCAAACCTATCCCTGAACCCTAAAAATACCCCTGTACCCCATAACCCAAACCTAGCCCTGAACCCTAAAAATACCACTGTACCCCATAACCCAAACCTAGCACTGAACCATAAAAATACCCCTGTACCCCATAACCCAAACCTAGCCCTGAACCCTAAAAATACCCCTGTACCCCAAAACCCAAACCTAGCCCTGAACCCTAAAAATACCCCTGTACCCCAAAACCCAAACCTAGCCCTGAAACCTAAAAATACCCCTGTACCCCATAACCCAAACCTAGCCCTGAACCCTTAAAATACCCCTGTACCTCAAAACCCAAATTAAATAAATGTTTTAAAAAAGATAAACTTACCTATACTTACGTTGTAATGGCATGCGTTGTAATAGCATCTGCTATGTAATGTCATGCGTTGTAAAAACATTTGTTTGTAAAGGATCCTGCGTTGTAGTAGTTGCGTTGTAAAAGTAGTCCGTTGTAACAGTTGCGTTGTAACTGTTGTTTCCCCCCTGGTTTCGTTCCCATTCGTAAGATATTCCTTATTGTCAGACAAGTTTGTCTGTTTCAGTATATTGCCCTAAAGGCAAATGTCCAGCCCCTAGAACGTTCCACCACGTGGCCCACATCCAGGTGTCTTGTGTTAGTTTTCATCGCATGTATGGCTTTGTGCCCCCGAATTTATCGAACATTGAGCTGTTGTCGGTCTGTATTTGCACTCTTTGCATGATACTTGCTTGTGAAAGTCCTTTCAGGCTAAGAACACCATTTTAAGTGTTAACACATTTAAGTGTTTCACTGGATCCTTCTGTACCCAGTGTCTTCTCGTTTTTAGATTGTCCAAGTGTGCACCCCACTCCATGTGTGATGCATCCTTTGTATTCATTGCTGGGGGTACTGGATGTTTGAAATATCTTTCATAATTTTGCTCACCGTCCACCTCTTCAATTCTTTTAGGACTTTGTTTGTGAGAACAACTAGATTGCCCAAGTCCCCTGACACTGTGACCACTGATTTGTGCTTCATTCCTGTATGGGTCTTATGTCTACTATCAGGCATGGGCTTAAATGGAATGTGAGATGCCATCATTCATAAAATCTTCATCACCACTCTTGATGGCAGAGATATGACCTCTGGCCAAGGTGAACCTGCTCCCACAGTGCTGGTACACTCTTCTGTATGGGATGCCATTGTCCCTCACTAAATCCAACTGCACCCCATGGAAAATCTTTTGTAGGGTTGGGCAGACTGAGGATTTCTCTCAGCTGACTGAGAACTATAGGTTGACCAGAAATGCCATAGTTCACCAGTGTTGCCACTACCCGGTGTGTACACTTTTGGCCCATGTCATCAAATTCTCCTTCACCAGCCAGTTGTCTTGGTAGGGTATACATGTATGTCCTATCACCTTAAGTGTGACACTACTACTGTTTGATTGGTTCAGATGCTCCGTCCATCACCACCCCCTTTTGTACCGCTTTGTTCGCCATAAGTTGGCAGGGTATGCTCAGACGTGAGTCCCTTGCTCACTTTGCCACTGGATTCAAGCAAGCTGGGCTGAAGACGGCTGAAATGCCAGAAACCGGTCCTCGGAAGCTTGTTTCCGGTCCAGGGAAGGCATGGCTTGGCAGTTCGGGCTGGACTGTTCCCATGAGGCACAGGGTCAGACTGATTTACATATGGTCATGTCTGAACTGGGGTGGCAGAGTCGGCTAAACAACGGTGATGGATTAAACCCAGGTCTGTTGACTGGGTGTGAGTGTTTGATTGGTTCAGATGATCCGTCCATCACCACCCCCTTTTGTACCGCTTTGTTCACCATAAGTTGGCAGGGTATGCTCAGACGTGAGTCCCTTGCTCACTTTGCCACTGGATTCAAGCAAGCCGGGTTGAAGACGGCTTAAATGCCAGAAACCGGTTTTTCGGAAGCTTGTTTCCGGTCCAGGGTAGGCATGGCTTGGCAGTTCGGGCTGGACTGTTCCCATGAGGCACAGGGTCAGACTGATTTGCATATGGCCATGTCTGAACTGGGGTGGCAGAGTGGGCTAAAGAACGGTGATGAATTAAACCCAGATCTATTGACTGGGTGTGAGAGTTTGATTGGTTCAGATGGTCCGTCCATCACCACCCCCTTTTGTACCGCTTTGTTCGCCATAAGTTGGCAGGGTATGCTCAGACGCGAGTCCCTTGCTCACTTTGCCACTGGATTCAAGCAAGCCGGGCTGAAGACGGCTGAAATGCCAGAAAACGGTCCTCGGAAGCTTGTTTACGGTCCAGGGAAGGCATGGCTTGGCAGTTCGGGCTGGACTGTTCCCATGAGGCACAGAGTCAGACTGATTTGCATATGGCCATGTCTGAACTGGGGTGGCAGAGTGGGCTAAAGAACGGTGATGGATTAAACCCAGATCTGTTGACTGGGTGTGAGTGTTTGATTGGTTCAGATTCTCCGTCCATCACCACCCCCTTTTGTACCGCTTTGTTCGCCATAAGTTGGCAGGGTATGCTCAGACGCGAGTCCCTTGCTCACTTTGCCACTGGATTCAAGCAAGCCGGGCTGAAGACGGCTGAAATGCCAGAAAACGGTCCTCAGAAGCTTGTTTCCGGTCCAGGGAAGGCATGGCTTGGCAGTTCGGGCTGGACTGTTCCCATGAGGCACAGAGTCAGACTGATTTGCATATGGCCATGTCTGAACTGGGGTGGCAGAGTGGGCTAAAGAACGGTGATGGATTAAACCCAGATCTGTTGACTGGGTGTGAGTGTTTGATTGGTTCAGAATCTCCGTCCATCCCCACCCCCTTTTGTAACACTACTACTGATAGGCATTTTGTAAACCTTGTTGGCACACACTATTTTCAAAGGATGCCCTTGGAACTGATAGTGACTTTCCTCCAACAAACCACTGATATATTTCCTGTGCTGCTGCTGATGAGGATAGGAATGCAGCCATTCTTTAGATCTGTGGCTGTCATGTAACCATCCTATCCTAACATTAAAATCACTCACTGGAGTGTCACCATTCTACATTTTTGTATCTTTATGAAATTGTTTCGAAATCTCACACACATATTTGGTCTAAAAGTGACATCTCTTTTTGGGAATTGAAAATATACTGAGCTTATCCCATGATTGTACTTGTGTTTTAGGACTTCTGGAATTGCTATTTTCTCTATTGTCTTTAACTTCTTGTAGATGTTTGAGGTGTTTTTGTTTGCACGTTTTTTTTGTGGAATATGGAGCTGGAGGGATGCCTTCTCTAGCTCTATGCAGTAACCATAATGCAGTTTGTTCAGTACCCATTTGTTAAAGGTTATACTTCCCCATTCGGGAAGAATTCCCCAGATTCTGCTCCAATAGATAATGGGGGTGGCCTGTTTAGGAGTCATGTGGGTGTGTGGCCTGCACCCCATAAGCTCTGACCTCCTCCCTCTTGCTGTGGCTCAAAAGGACTGTTTCGGTTGTGCCGATGGTTGCCATTAAAAAGATCTGACTTGTGACCTTGAGAGTTGATTGCTTTGGAATTGTTGTTGTTGGAAGGGTTGATGTATTATCTCCCATATGTTGCTTGGTGTTCCTCTTTGGAATGACCCTCTTACTTGTAAGGCTTCATGGTCCTTGCAGTGTCGTTTTCTTCCATTTGCTTTAAAGACTCCTCCACAGCAGATCCAAATATGTTTTCTCCTACAAAAAGGATGTGACATTAGTCTACACCTCAGGTTGAATCCTGAAATTCTGAGCTAGGAGTATCTTCTGTCCTGCATCTTCTCAGTCCGCAGCACCACACTCAGACCAGTGACCTGCTTCCCTCACTTGCTAATGTTGTGTGGATTGTGACCTTGCCTTACGGTACCCCCAAGAGAGGCGTCCCCTAATGTGGTTACACTTCAGCTGAGATCTGAGCTCTCTGGCTCCCACCTTCCAGCTCCCTCATGCTTTCAGACAGATGCACACTTCAAACAGGCTTCACAACCATCAAACGCAACAGAAAACACTCAATATGCAGACTCCAGTCTGTAACTCAGGCAGCTTTCCCAGGTTAGTCATCCTCCCACAACTGTGCCTGCGGATAATTGTCCCAGGATGTGCTCTCATCCATGCATGATACACATCTTTGGCCTGCCACAGCATGCAGAATGCATCTAACCACCTTGCAGCATCTTTGCATATCAGGGGGAGGCTTTTCACCAGGAAGCTGAGCTTACGCAAGAGTAAGGCAAACTGAAACAAACACAGTTCAAAGTCAAGACTCGTGCAATTTTATACAAATGTAACTTATCACAGAGTGAAAGGAAATTGCCTCCTAGTGATCTGAGAACTGACTCTCACATTATTAGAAAGTCTGCTGACAAAAGGAGCCATGTTGTGATGCTTGCTAAGGTTGCCTATTTAAAACAAACAGTGCGACACCCTCATGAAAAACATACCAATGACCTGCTGCCTAATGAGCCTAGTAATGAACTTGAACATGCATTTTAAGATAAGTGAGCTAACGGGTGGACAGAAGCGTGTTCACTCGTGAACAGTACTGACTTCTGCTAACATTGAAACAATGAGTGACAATTTTGTACAATTTTCTGAGGATTTACAGACCCAATCAACCACCAACTAGGCAGACTGATTCTCTGAGGCAAATGTAACCTTTCAGAACACTTTGATGTTAGATTAACAGGTTTCTGTGACTGGACATTTGCAATTTGGCATCCTATGTAAAAGGACCAACATGTAATCTGAAAACCTAAGGATACTTTCTGGAAACTAAATCTGTGGCTAGCACGACTTATTGTAAGTAAATCTGTAGACGGCATGTTTTCTCCGTCTACAACATCATTCTACATAAAGATGGCATGAAATGGTGAAACATTTTCTAACACAAAGGTCTAAACATCAGATATTTGCTGCTTTATCGGATAGCTTGTGTAGTTAAACATAACTATTTTCTTTATCGTGGGGAAATCCTAATACACATCTGTGATACTGCAATGGGGACTAACTTCGTCCCTTAATCTGCAAACCTCACAATGAGCTGGCAGAAACAAACAGTTGCTTGAAGTACAGAAACGTGAGGTCAATGAACACATATTTGTTTGGCGGAGGAATATAGACAATATATTAATGTTGTGCAGATCATGTAAGAATGTGCACATATAGACCTGAAAATGGACAACTTTGCTTCAATTACCTACAGGAAACTTCCCATTTCTGACCTGCTGTGACCCACATTCATTTTAAAAAGAATATGACTTTGTTTAATTATGCCCCTTGTCAGTGTAATGTGCGAAGATCTGTAAGTAGCTGAATATTTCAATGGGCAATTAACCCCTTGCATGCTGATGACGAACCCCAGCCGTCATGCACTACGGTGCTCGTGTGCTGATGACGGCTGGGGTTCGTCATGGCCCGCCCCTGTTCATTTGTTTACCGCACAGGGGCAGAAATGGGCCAGCAGTGAAGGGGTTAAAGACGTTTTAAAAATTAACATACAGAATAATTAACTTAGCTTTCCACACACTCTGTTTATGCAATCGCCTTTTCCTATATAAAATTGTATATGGAGTATACAATACATTCCTGTAAGCGCATAATTTTGAGCATAAAACAACCAAAGAAAAGTGTGACCTTAAATATGAATTAGTGGCATATGTTGCTGAAAAGCATAATACGTACATGGATAATCTTGATTTTTTGCAAGTAATTGAACTACAAAGGGCATTGGAAGAGGTGACAGTGAAATAGACTTGAGATGAGCAGTATGTAAGGAGGTAAAATATATGCATGCCAGAGCCTTAGATTTGTAACTTGATATTAAAATGCAAGGATAATTGAAGAAAAAAACCTTCCATTTTGAAGCCATTTGCCCATTAGGAAGAGCGCGTAATTTAGGACTATGTCGAAGTTCTACTTGATATAAACATTTGTGACGAACTCTGTGTTTTATGTAAAAGTAAATGAGGCCTCTCATTTCGTAATCAAAGTGTAGGATGTGGCTGAGGACTTGGGTCATAATGGCATATTTATTTTGAATTTGTTTTTATGGAATTTTCCTAATAAATTCTGTTTAAAATTGAACAGAGCAGGAATAGTGTAATAATTTTAGTGCATTTACTTAAAAGTGGTACACTGCATCGTGGGATATTTTTAACATGTCACACAGAACTGTTAAAAAGTATGCCGGTAATGTGCATATATATCCCTTAGTGCTGCTGTAAGAACAATGCAAACTATTCGATAAATTAAAATTTACCTTAATGTGCACGAGGAAGCTAAATTGCGAGGCTGTCACTTGATGCGATTTTACAATTTTTACAATTTACAAGGTTGAAAAATACATGTTTGTTTGTTAGGTATGGTAGACACACATATGCCAGTCATTATGAAGGCACAGAACATGGGCTTTTCTGGAAAATCTTTATAGTCTGTGCTACCTATGAACCAGCATTGGTTGGGACTTGTGCATTGTCTAAATAACCAAACAAAATCAAGAAAAAACTTTTCTGGGATCATGGGCAAATGGTTATGCACAAAACGTAGAAAGAGAAGTGGGTGTTGAAGCCATCATTTCAGACAACTGACTAATTAAGTACGACTTAAGACTGGCTCCAGTAACAGGTGGAAATTAGTAAGCCATGGATATAAAATGTTGCAAAGAACTTTTCTTGTTATACTAGGAGACATGAGGTTGTGTGCCCTTCCATCCTTTCCTGCTACTATTGTACAGCACTATGGACACACAGGACACAAATAAGTCATCTTATGCGATAAAGGCTTCAATTCTCAGACAATGAGGCAGGAACAGTGGAAACTTACGTCAAGACTAAGAAATGAGAATGAAGAAGTTAAAAAACAAAACAAGAAAAACAGCCCCCCATGAATACATGGACCATATTGTTTGGAGGTAATGAACAGAAGATACTGGTATGCACTACAGCATTAATGAACAGCATGGACAGCATTATCATGAGATAATTGCCTCCCACCCAAGTTATAAATCACAAGGTGAGACATTACAACACGGATGAAGGGAAATTCTTTCAAAGATAATGCACTATAAAAGGCTGGTTAATATTTTTAGAAGATATTTAGCAAACTCAGTTACAAAAAGGATAATGTGAACAATATAATTTTACCTGATGCCAGCAGCCTCTTTCTGTAGATGATATTATGTTATGTTTATGTTTCTGAATGAGAGGAGATCCGATAAGTTCCTCAGATGAAATGGGAGCTATGGAGGCACATGTAAAGAAACTTCTGCCCCCCCCCCTTCCCCCCTCCCAATCTGGCCTTTTTGATAGGGGGAAATACTGACTAGTTTTGCTTCTGTGGACCGAAGATTCCTAGCGGGCATGTACCATTTGAATTTCTGCCTGAGATGGTTAGGGCCAATTCCATTGAGCGCTTTAAAGGCCATACAGAGGGCCTTAAAACATACTCTTTGCTTCACGGGGACGGGGAGCCAGTAAAGTTTTGCCAGCTCTTTCTTTACAGAGACAAATTTGGGGGTTCAGTGAGTAGTCTTGCTGCTGCATTGTGTGCAATTTGCAGTCAATTAATGAGCTTTTTGGGGCATTTAGCAGAAGACTGTTGCAGTAGACAATCTGCGCCGTAATGAGGGCTGTGATAACTGTCCTGAGACTGCCCTCAGGAAGGAAAAACGTTATGTTCCTTATTATTCTAAGGATTAGGCAGTATGCTTAGACCACCATGTTTATGTGATCGCCATAAGAGAACTTCTTGTCAATGATCACCCCCGAGGTTTTTTGCTTTTTAGGTGGGTGTTGGGCACTCTCTCAGCTCTTCTGGCCACCACTCTGGGGTCTACATATTAGGGTTATTTTCAAATATAGGTCCTTACCTCTGTTTTGCCAGAGTTTAATTTTAAGCAGTTGGCAGACATCCATCCTGAGATGCAATCATGAAATCAAGCCCCCGTTTCCTTCTCTTCTCCGTTTCTGATTGACAACACTATTTGCGTGTCATCTGCATATGAGGTGATATGGAAACCATACGATTCGATCAGGGCTGCCAAGGAGGTCACATATACATTAAAGAGTGCAGGGCTTTATGATGATCCCTGTGGCACCCCACACGGGAGAGTGAACGGCTTTGACCTGTGGTAGTCCAGATCTACAGTTTGCGTTCTTCCCAAAAGGAACGCCTGCAAAAGGTTCCATGTAGCACCTTGTACCCCTATTTCAGACAGCCGGTCCATCAGAACCTCATGATAGACCGTGTCAAAGGCTGCTGACATATCCAATAAAATCAGAATAGCATTTTCTCCTCTGTCCAACGCCTCCCTCACCTCCTCCGTCGATTTAATTAGAGCCAGCTCTGTGCTATGATCTGCTCTAAAACCATACTGCGATGGGTAGAACAGATTGTTGGTTAAAAGATATGAGCTGAGATGGGTGTTTATGGCCTTTTCAATGATCTTGGTCGGAAGTGGGAGTCTTGAATTTGGCCTGTAATTTTTTGGATCACTGGAGTCCAAGGTTGGTTTTTTTTAAACAAGGGAAGGATAGAGGCCTTCTTCCACTGGCTGGGGAATATGCCAGATGTAATTATGTTATTAAACAGTGGTGTGAGTGTCAACCCTATTACTTCTGGGATTTGCTTCAATACCGATGCCGGGGGAACCGGATCGCATGGAGTTCAGAATTTTGATTACAGCAGGTGTTTCTAGCAGAGAGAAATTAGCTAACACTGGTGGGTTTTGTTTCCATGCCCAGTGGCACCCGTATTTCCCTTTGTGCTAGGCTAAATGAGGAGAAGATCATGATGATTTCCTAATGCAGTTAGAGAAAAGAGGATGAATTACTTGATATAGGGTGACTGAAATACCAAACATCAATCAAAAATCTAGTAGTGTACGGAACATATAGTCTGGGTGGAATTTTGGTAGTGGAAAGAGTAATATAACTGGCAGGAATTCTTTGTATGTTGGTTAGTGCGTGGAAGTTTGTTCTGGCAGCTTCGCTTCCGGACATGTCTGCCCCACTCCTTTACTTACTCACATCTTGATATAGAGTTGTTTCCTGGATCTACCTGCCTGGATCTCCATTTTCAGCAGAGTTGAAGAGAATAATGGAAAAGAACCAAAATATAAAAGTCTCTTCAGGGGAAGAAGGACAATAATAATTGGCAAAGCCAACAGGCCTAGATTTAACCTGCTAAAACACAAAGATAATTTCTGGGTAGCTATGTTTGCATTTGTTAGCCCATTAAGGCCTAGTGGCTTTGGCAAAGCATTTTTAAGAGAGAAGGGAGGAGGAAGAACAATTGCTAACCAATGGTAAAATTCATGCAGGGGAAAATGAATGGAAAATAAACATAAGTGGAAAGTTAGTAGGAAATCCAGGTAGCAGAAAGAATTCAGAAGGTGGACAGGGAAAACAAGCACACAACTTTAGACTAAAACATGAAAAAACTGGTAGAATGAGCAGCAACAAAACAAAAAAAGATAGATTGCTTTCTTTATACAGTACATATGTAAGAGAAATAGTTTAATGTATGAATATATCCTGTACTTTTGAGATGTAAAATAGACCTCGTGCATTGCAATACAAGCACACTAGAGGTGGTAGAATGATACACCTAACAGCCAATAGAATGAGGTGAGAGAAATATATTGCTTTGATCAGAGCCAAAGCTATCAAGTAACATACCCAATAAAGACCTAAAGGAAATAAGTTCTTTCATGGAAGGGATGAAAATAATGAACATTCATTAACAAAGCTATTTGAAAGGAATAGTAGTTCAAAAGGAGAAAAGAAAGAATGCCCCCCATATGCATTTCAGAAACTTAAAGATTGGCTAGCGAATATGTAAAAAAGTAAAGTTTTCTTGTCTTGGAGCCATAAACAGGAGGTAAAGAAATTCCGAACATTTGCTCCCCATTTTTTTGTCTTATTGTTGTCTTCATAGTCGTCACAATACTTATGTAGGTAAACTCAAGAATATGCTACTTAGAATTTAGATCTCCATTTAACTCAACCACATTTTCCAAATATACTAAAATTAACAAACATATCGGGAGCCATCAAAAGGAAACACAAGACCAAAAGACATCAGGGTCAGAAAAAAATCCATGGATAGATATGACAATGAACATGGGTATTTTTTAAAAAAGGTGCCTTTATTTAGGAACAGTTTTAAAAATGCTTATTTATTCAAGAACAAGGTAACTGTGCAGTTTTGACAATGTACAGATTTAAAATCACCTGTGCCCCTACCCCCGCTCTTGTTTTACAAAGAGTACATCTCTGGTTTGGTCCATGATACAATGCCCACTTCCTCCAGGGCTGCTCGACAATGAGCTTAGAAAGGATGCCAGCCGGGGCAGCCGCGAGCCCGCAGGGTTATGGTCCGCCACGTAACACTGTAAGAGCGGCTTGCGGGCCATTTCTCAAGATCAAGTCGCACGTGCTCTCTGAAAAAATCCTGGGTAAGTACAAGATCTCGAAGACCTTGTGTATCCTTGTTTCCAGGGAAGTTGTAACAAAAGTGGTCCAGGCCGACGAATATTCACACGTTCTTCTTTAGTCTTATGTTACCGGATACAGTTAAGCTAAGACTGGAGGCCATGTTTGCCTCGGATACTAAAGTACGTGCAGTGAAGAAAAAAGGAGACCACAAAGAATGATCAGGGAGTGAATGGAGTAATCATTAGTAGAGGAAGAAGGTGGAAAGAGTGATCTTCAGACACAGCTTTGACAGGCAAGAAGATGGAGCAGCAGATGCTGTAGTCCCAGTTGATCATAGGGAGGTAAGAGATTGAGCCATACCGGAAAATCTTTAGGTTGAGGTTCCTTAGCTTAACTGTACCCTGTAACATAAGAATAAAGAATTTATTTGTATCTGTATTTGGGCCTGGACCAACTTCATTACACAGTTCTTTAATAGCTTGGTCATACAACGCCTCTACACACTTCCAACAGCTCTGCAGTACCACAATGTGCCTGATAACAGTGAGAGTAACACATGACGTGTGCAGAACAATGGATATTTGGGCAGGTGGGAAGCAATATGAGCAGCCGTAAGCCATGTTGTGTAGGAAGGAGATTCCCTCTAGTACAACCACTTTAATTAAATTACGTTTTAAAGTTAGCTTCCCTGTATGCACAAACCTCTTTACTCCCACATCATTGTACGTGTGACCTCAATGTTTGGAGCGGTCACATTATTCCCTATGTCACTTTAAAGTTGGGGATATCTTGTCTTACCCAAACCTACAGCAAGTCTATGCTGAGTCATTTACATCTGGCCCCAGTGCACTCCACGGCTAATGCTTCACTAAACTACTTCACTCTGAAGCGAAGACCTCCTTCTATGAGCCACAATCCATGTCAATTGTTCTTTTACCTGAATCCATAAATATTTCTTGAGTTACTTTTAAATTTACAATCTTCCTAATGTATACCCCCTTTCTAGTGGTAAAAGCCAATGGAATCATAAAACCAATCAAAAGAACCCCTGTGATCAAATCAAACTTATTTTTACCTTCCCTTCTTTTGCATTCTGGTTGCCTAAACATTCATTTACACCTAAATTACATTTATCTAAACATACATTGATATCTATCAATACATCTACATACCTAGCCATCTGCTTACCTACCTACCCTTCTATTTGCTTGCTTATCTTACCAGGGGACTCAGTCTAACTGTAGAACTTCTACACACCTTCATAGAGGAATTCACATGGGCATAGGGGAAGACAACATCTTAAAAACTGCTGAGTGACTTCTGTTTCAAGGCTCTACAATCAATTTCCAGAACCTGAAGAAGATGCAGAGGGAACTACATTAGCGCTTCTGTGCACACTTCCATCGCACACAAACTAGCTTTGGACTCATAGCTGCACCGTTTGTGGAAAATTAGCTGATAGCAACTATTTCATTTAGGGTTCACTACTGGTTGCAACTGTGGGATCTTTGAGATGTTTAAACCTGTCCTTTACTAGCTGATTAAAGCATTTGAAGGCATTGGGTACTTTTGCACTACTTCGGGATATTTTAATCCTGTTATGTAATCCAGGTCACAGGCTGTGTAATGTCATTTTTGTTATGTCATTAGAGTCAAAGGTCCTCTGGGAATCTTGATGTGTAATGTCACTTCTGCTGCCCCAATGATGTTAGTCAAATGCTGACAGCGAAAAGTGGTCAATCTTGTTCTGGGAAGGCAAAATCGAGGAAGTAGTTTGTGATGATCAAGATTATAGGCTTGGCAAAACTCTATGTGTCTATCAACATCAACTAGACCTGCATGAACTGGCATCATATGAACAATATTCGTGTTTTAAGTGCTGGTGGTTGTCAAGGAGCTACAACATTAGCGCTACCGGACGCCAACAGAGCCCAGAGGAACTTATTTAAAGCCTGTTGGAGGCCCATAACTACATTCTGGACCGAAACGCTATTTTTGCTTTCACTTTTAGGTGTTTTCAGAAATGTCACAAAGCTTGATAATCCTAAAAAAGTGGTGTCTGCTTCACGTGTAATCCCTCAAAATGACTGCTGTAATCAGTTTTGTAGAGGACAAGTGTGACTCTCGCTCAACAGATACTGTAAGTAATCTCTTGCCACCTTTTACGTTCTACCACCTTTTAACTCCACCCCCACTTATATCAGTTCCTTTCGCCGGCAAACCTCCTAGAAGAAACCAGTGTTAAGTCGACAACATTGTACAGGCTGAACTCCACTCCCCACTCACAGCATGTGCCTATTCACATAGGATCTGCATAGTTGCATAGGGGATTCTTCCAGCACAATGCCCCTTTAGCCTGTCAGGGTTTCTCAGGAAACAAAACAGACAAACAATATACCCAATACAAACCATTGTGGTAGAAATTACACAAAGGATTCAATTCTGGGTTTTGGCACCAATGCTGGATCCGGAACCACAATTCTGAGGCTGTGAACAAGCTTGATGTATTTGTAGTTCTAGTGGCTACCCCTAAAGGACCTGACCACCCCAAGTAAACCTTATGCTGTCTGGAGAGGATTTCTGAATGTATATGACCTCCTCAAGAATACTACAGAGCAATTAGTGTGATTAATAAAACACTTGATAATTTCTAGGTAAAGAGTTGCCATGAGACGCGGCATTTGACCAGCTGCTAGCGAATGGTGCCTTCAGTGAACCATTCAACCATCATGCCCGCTCCAAACCCGTTTTTGATTTTTTTTGTTTTTTTTTAACTTAGTATCCTAGGGGGGACAGCCTAGTTTACCTTTAGGGATGAGGAAGCCCAGCGTGGCATTTAAGCTCAGGCTGACAATCTATATACAAGATGTGTACTCGCTTTCGACGTGAAGCAACAGTGAAAGTAGGCCTGGCCAAGATATATTCCTATCCGGCAGACTTGTGAATGACTTGTCCACAGGAGCATGGCTATTCAGAGGCGGCGACCTGTAGTGGGAATCTGCTGGTATTGCTGGCATGTCTCAGTAGCCATGTCTGAACTGGGGTGGCAGAGTGGGATAAAGAACGGTGATGGATTAAACCCAGATCTTTTGACTGGGTGTGAGTGTTTGATTGATTCAGATGCTCCGTCCATCACCACTCCCTTTTGTACCGGCATGTCTCAGTAGATCACAACCCATAAATGTGAGAAGAGCACCTTGGATTCAAAATCAAAGATTTCAATAATTGTTTATAATCTGCCAAGCCCATCTCTAATGCCCCTGGAATGCCTACATTTTACACAAAGACTTTACCTGTCCTTACGCTCTACCTAGCCTTAAACTGCTGTGTTGTTATCCTGCTTCTGTTTTTGGACACTTTTTTTATTCATTTACTTTTTTAGAACTTTGCCTGTCTCAGTCACATCTTGATGCCTCTCTTCTTTAGAAGGCACAAGTTTAAAGTCTTGGTGTGGGACTGACTTAGCTACCACCTCACTAATTGCTGTTGAGCTGCTTAGAGTCCCAGAGCTGCTTAGAGTCCCAGAACTGCAGGAGCTCTTGTAAAGAAGGTTCTCTGGCGGCCTGACCATCAAACACCCCGGAGGAGGAGTGTCCGCGAGAAGAAATAAAGAGGACACGCCTTTCATTCCAACAAAAATATGGCGCTTCGTAAATCAAGGGAGACGAATCTGCAGTTAGGAGACTGTTGAACGACATTTAGAAATAGTCTAAGAGAGGGCTAAAACTTTAAATCACACACCATATGTGCTCTTGTAAATAACGTGGCATTAGGACTACAGGGATGTGACAACAGGCACATTTTGACCACCAAATTAAAGACAACTATGACCCCCTGGTCCATCTTTGTTCACTTAACAGTCTCCTGTTTGCTGCTGCGGTGATATGGAAAGAGCAAGTATTGCAAATGACAGAATTTACAACTCTATTTACTTTCTGTTCTTGCAGCAGCTTTCAGGCCGCTTGAGTCAAAGGGTAGCAAGGGCAAGCAAGGGGTGGCATCTGTCAGCACTGCCCCCCCCCATATACCTCCATATCTGCAAAGAGGTAGCACCTTTGCGCTAACCTTTTAGCAGGATGAGGTTGTCTACCACAGAGTGTAGCCACTTCCATGCCCCTTTGGACATCATCCTGACTTGGGTTGCCATGGTTGAGATGGTATTTGAGGGAAGGTGGCGGGCATCGGGCAGTTACTGTCTGGGAAAGCTCGCTAAATGTTCACTTCTTTTGAGTTTTTTGGCCTTCCTGTATTGCATACCTTTCCTCATTTGATGTTACCTATGCCGTCGTAGCAGCCAGATTCTTTTCGTTTTTAGTTTAGATCTTCCATGAAAAGATACACTTCAAAATATACTTATGAAATGCATTCACTCCAAAATATAGACTGCCAGTATCTTCACCTTACATAGATATCTTTCTACAAACATTTTTTAGGTGGATTTCATGCCTAAATAAACACAAAATCGCATTCCTTTCAATGTAGGACTGGATTAAATTACTCTTCTAATCTCAATCATTGTCGTAGAGATTTTTGCCCATGAATGGAATCTTGGAGCTGTTGAGGGACAGCAGATGCATACTGTGATTCATCTTGGTGGGTCTCATGTTATTTACCTTGAATGGATGGCAATAGATCCGCCGGAATCCACCATAAGGCAATATACACATTTACATATGGTACTATTTTTATTTGATGGGCCACCTTCATATAGGAAATAAGCATCATGTGTGTGTTAATGTATTTGTTGAAGCCTCTGGGCAAAGTCCCCTAGTACCAAAATGTATACAACTCTAACCTGTTGTCATCGTAGAGACTCCTGCATCAGGCGCGAACCCAATTCTATGCATTCAAGGCCACTGGTATATGTAATTTCATGCTTGTCGTTTTCTGCATAATTAAGGATTTGCCGCATTTGCCCCATAATTGATCATCTGCTACATATTTTGCATAAAACTTTCTAGCTCGAACGGATCAAAAATTACTGAAACGACAATGACGTATGTTGCCGTGCAGTGGAAGGGCCTTTTCGAAAGCTGCATGGTTGGTCATCTTTCAATACCTACTGCTGCATTTCAGTGTTAAACTGTTACTAATGAGATGGGACCTTTGCCTAGGCAGTGTAAAACGTGTGTAAAAAACAGACAAAATGTGGCAGTAATACGGTCCTAAAATGTACTGCAGTACGCCACATAATTTGGCTTTTCTTACCAAATGATTTAGTCAACCCTGCCACATAATTTGGGCCTTCCCATCACATAATTTGTGCATAAGGACAACATTCTTTCATTTCAAGGCATAAGTGGGCTGTGCGTGCCGGATTTGCTGAGACTTCCTGCATGTGAGGCTGGGGCTCCCGTTTGCTTGGGAAAGTGAAAGAACTGTGCTGAGCATTGGCAACAATGTTGGACACCTGAGAATCAACCCAAAATAAATCTGCCTTACTTGTTTGTGGTCTGGGCAGGGTCTTAACACAGGGCCCTGCAGCTCTTGCAGTACAGGGTGCTTCATTCTTTAAGGGCCCCATTCAACCCAAGGTCAATGAATATCTGTGAAGAGCCTCAATCTATTGGGCATGAGGCATCTGCCAAGTTACCACTCAGATGACAGAAGGCTTTGTGCCGCCTTCCAAACCCCCAAATTGGGTGTAAACCTGACCGTGAGCGTTCGGTGAATTTAGTGAGATCCCATGGCATTGCCCCCAAGAAGTATGACCGAGCACCGGAGGGCTCTGGTTTACCCACTGCGTTGGTCTCTGTATCACTCTCCATCCCTGAATTACATTTTTCTGTCTGGTCTTGAAAATGGGAATAGTAAATTATACATCTGTACGGACCCTACTCGTCTTTATAAATTCATTTTGGAGTTTCATAAAGCGCTACACCTTGGTAAGTGCCTTTAGGACAACAGCTTAAGGTGATGTTTCTGTCCCACGGATCCACCTTGCATCATCATTAATGTCTGCAAGAGCACATCTCATACAGCCAATGGTTAATGATATGCAAGGATTCTATATTGGACAATACTTTCTAGACCTGGGCATTCCATAGTGCTACGTCTTATGGCACGAGTGCCCGCGGGTTTTCCAGTGTCTACAAGTATGCACCACAAAGCATCCTCATATTCGATATTAGACTAGGAGTGACTGGGGCCATTCTTCTGAGATCTATAGCGTATCTTCAATCCTGCCACTATGAACCCATTACAGCTGCTCCAGAGAAACCACATATTATGATCATGAAGGTAAGCGGAGGAGTCTAAGCATCACTTGGTGG
Source organism: Lissotriton vulgaris (assembly GCF_964263255.1). Taxonomy (NCBI): domain Eukaryota; kingdom Metazoa; phylum Chordata; class Amphibia; order Caudata; family Salamandridae; genus Lissotriton; species Lissotriton vulgaris. Next base: position 2,006,981,665 of record NC_141691.1, on the reverse strand, counting down.
CCAACGCAGGAAGGTGGCAAACACAGGGAGAATTGCTAAGCCAAAAACAAGAAAACAAGGGGATAAGGGCTTTGGAAAAGGCAAATTATGTTTTCAAACACTCATGGATTTCCCAGAAGCTATGTTCCTCACGCTCGTGAAACACAAACAAGTCCCTGGTGTGGGCAGTGTCTCTTGAAGGTGGTTAATTTACACATTCACTTCCAGGTCACTTGACGTAAACATCAAAAGTGATTGTGCAGCATCATAAATAGCATTACGCTTCAAGTAGGCCTCCAGTGAAAAGCTGTGCGCCTGCGCTACCTGAATGGCCCATTGGGCGCTCGACAAGCCTCGGTGAGCCTGTCGTAACTATGGCTTTTTCAACGGAAGCAACTAAATGCGATTATAACTAACCCTCCTCCCCCAATTCCCATCCTCCAATAAGATAGTTACGACCGTGGCATTCCCGAAGGACGGGGTCGCTTAGATCATTTTTTGTTTTTAAAGGTGCCTAGTAGTTTGGGCATAAATTTGCTAATCCTCTTGTCTTTGTGGTCTGCCTCACCATCAGATTCTCCATTGTTTGGCTGCTCCTCTTTCTTGCAGAAGACCTCGAACCTGCTGTAGACCCGTTTCTCCTTGCGCATGCTTTCCATCTTCTTCAAGATGGTGTCCCTGTCCTCGGTCGATGTTTGGGGCCTCATGAATCGGCTGCGGCTTATAAAGCTGTCAGTTCTAGTGAGGGCCTCGTCCTTTGGAGGGGCCTCTTCCTTTTGGCTGTCCAGCGAACTGTTGCTGCTGGTCAGTTTGGACTTTTCATCATCGTTGTTAGCCACAAGGGCCTGCTGTGCTTGTTTGGCCATCTCGGCGCGGTTCTTCTGGCTGTGGGCAGAGATTTGCTCCAGGATCACCTTGGTATCATCACGTAGATTGCTGCTGTAAATGACATTGGATGCTGAAGAGGGAAATCGGCTTTGGGGAGACTGGCTGGTCTTTGGCGTTGGAGCTGGTGTTGGTGCTGGAGTTGGTGCTGGAGTTGGTGCTGGCGCTGTTGTGGGTGCTGGCATTGGTGCTGGCGTTGGTGCTGGCGTTGGTGCTGGTGTCGATACAGGTGGTAGTGCGGTAGGTTTTTTGAATTTATCATCCATCTCAGTCCCTGCTATTGACTCCAGAACATCTCCTTTCGAGTGGCGCTTATAAGCCAAGCCTTGCTTCTCTAACTTGGCATTATCAGAAGTTGATTCTTCCTCTACTTTTTTGTCAGCTTTTGGATTCAAGAACTGCTTGAACTTTAATGATCCTTTCCTCAAAAACTCCATCGGCGACTGCTCCGGCTTGTCTTCTTCACACTTATTCCCAGCGTTTGATGACTCTGGATTCCTTGACAGACTTTCCAGCGCATTACCAAAAATCAATGCAGAATTTTGCCTGCTGGGTGGCTTCTTAGCCTCAAGATTGGACTGTTTTGGGGGTTCCTCGATTTCTGCCACTGAGGTCAGACTTTCTCTAATCTCTGGAAGAGCAGGTTTGCTGCTGTCTGTGGTGAAGAGTTCAGAGGCCATCTTTTCAACCTTGCTGCTCATGGTAACTACGTGATTGTCCGTATTTGGAAGATCTGTAGTATGGGAGCTCACTGAAGACATACTATACTGTGCATCCAGAAGTGTACGACTAAAGGGCTCCATCGTGTCCAGCACCGTGGACTTAATGGTTTTGTTGTACTGCATGGTTTCGGTGCTGAGGCTCTGCGTGCCCTTGGAGTCTTCTTCTTGAACTCTGGAGACCATCGTCCCTTGGCTCACGGACATGCTTTCTGTGTCTTTACCAATGGATTTGTACTTCTCCAAAATTTGTGCTACTTTAGAGGACATGATTCCGGCTTCGGTTTCATTGGTAACCTCGCTGCCAGTTTCCTCCTTCTGGAAGCGCTGCACTTTGACTGTTGCTGAGGCATGCTGTTCAACTTTGGAAGAGCTAAAGATCAGAGAAGACCTCAGCCGCGAACTCCTCTGAATCAGCGGGTTCATTCTGGACCTAAAGGATTCATGACGTACTATGGAGGTTTCCTCGCCGTCTTTCTCCACCACTGCCCCCTCTTTTGCTTTTTCTGTCTCCAAGGCGGTGGTGTTGAACATGCCAGTAGGTCTGAATGGTGGAATCGGGTCAATGGAGTACCTGGCCAGAGTTTCACTAGTGTTCATTGCTCTCTCTGTTGACGACAAAGCTCCAGAGTACTTTGCTAGTATTTCACTAGTATTCATTGTTCTCTCTGTTGACGACACAGCTCCAGAGTACTTTGCTAGTATTTCACTAGTGTTCATTTCTCTCTCTTTTTGCACCACAGCTCCAGAGTACTTTGCCAGATTGTCACTAGGGTACATTCCTCTCTCTGTAGGCATCCCTGCTCCGGACGTCCTGTATGGGGGAATGTCATCCAATGAAAACTTGGCCAGTGTTTCACTACTGGGAACTGCTTTCTCCGGAGGAACCAAAGCATCGTCATCATAGTCTGGCTCTATTGCCATCTGGAGGCCCTCTTCTGAAGGATCAGGCTGGTATGCACTCATGTAAGATGAAATTCTCCAGTTCCGCAGACCCTGCTTGTTCTCTTGAGGCTTCTTGTCCACCTCTTGGTCTTGTGAGAATTGTCTTTGCTCCAGACTCTGCTTCTGAGTTGGAGAGGTCTGGCACATGTACTTCTGGCCCACATTTTGCCTCCTCTGAGTACCGTAACCCAGTCTACCCTCTGGTCCAAGGTTCACCTTGTCTGAGCCAAGTCGAGCTTCTCGAGAGGAGCTAGAGTGCACATAATCGAGTCTCATAGGATAACCTTCCTGCATGTAATTTGGTTCAATTGGCGGAGGCTCCGGTTGGAAGCGCGGATCATTTCCATATTCATCCAGCTCTGGGAATCCCTGGCGGCCCGCTCGGATTTTCTCAAACAGACCCTGTGGCCGTGTGGGTCCCAAATGGCGCTCAGCTTGGTAGAACTGTTCTTTCTGGAAATGACTAGACTGGAATCGATACTCGTCGTTGTTGTTGACAAACATCTGCCGGCTGTACTGTTTGGCGGCAGAATAGTTCTCATAGGTGCCCTCTGCAAAGCTGTGCCTCTTCAAGCCATCTACCTCCAGCTGTCGGGTTCGTAGAAAGGCTCTGCTCTGCTCCATCTCCATGGCCATCTTCTTCTGATCCGTTCGCATAACGTTGCCCTCCATGGTGTGCCGCATCATGTCGTCACGCCGAAAGCCCTGCAGGTAGTGCCGGTCTAGGTCGACCCTCTCGGAATATGTAGGGAGGGAGTTCATTGATCCATCATCTCTTGGGAACATCATGTGAAGCTTCCTTTGATACAACGGCCGGGATCCGCCATAAGGGGTTATTTGAAATGGGTTATCCATCTTTATAATGGGGGCACCTTCCAGAGGAACCAGGGGTTCGGACTGGGCAAAGAGTATCCGAAATTCCTCATCGAAACTGGAGACCAATTCGCCTTGGAAGACATGAGCGATGCTGCGGTGGATCTTCTCATAGGACCACATGAAGCTGCAAAAAGAGAAATAAAAGAGAAACTTAAAATGCTGCAGACCAATCAGTAAGCAGTTCCATTAAATCAACACATCAGATGCATAAATTCTTATATTTCATAAACCTCATCTGTTGCTTTCTTCATCTTTACAAATATCACATACAACACAACCTTGGATTTTGAAGAGTCTGGAGCCAAATCAGTTCAGCCATTTAGAGCCACCAGGATGTTGTATTGCTCATCAGTAACTCAAAAGTGGTTGAACCAACCCAACCACTCAAAAAGGCACTGCAGAACGCAAATGATTTTGAACACCGTAAAAACAGAACTACTTTTTTGGGAGAGCTAAATTTACCAATTTGCACAGCCATGCACCGACTATGCACATCCTTCTTTAAATATATGGAAAATGAAATTTAAAAATGGGACATAAAGCGCTCGATTTGAACTGCTTGTGTCATTATCTTCAGAAATAGGGACTTCTCGAAGAGCATTGACTTGCAAGGAAAATAGAGCAAGGCGGTGGGTTAATGTGACTTGCACACCATTCCCCCATCATTGCTGTTCTAGTGTTTACAGATGATACTGTGACATTCAGCGTCACAGTGCACCCCGGATACAGTTGACCAACAGACTTGTCACCCTTCCCCTATCAAACATGCTGTATCATCGATGAAAGCAAAAATCGATACTGGTTAAACAAGCAGCTCTGAACTTGAAATAAGTTATAATGCATCAAACCAGTGCTTAATTTGAGCCGGTAGTTTCCGGTGCTCGGCACCAGCACTTAAATGTCAGCACCGGCTCTAGTAACAGTCCACCACATGGTGGCACTGCCTTTAATTTTGAAATGAGCACAACAACAGTGTTTATTAAGCCAATATGCTTTGAAAATTAATAATACTAGCCTCTCACATCATTATTATAGGTTTGTGTGACCTAAAATAGTCTGAATTATCACACGTGTAGGAGTGAGATGGCTACGTGCTATGTTGGTACTGTCTTTGGCAACGCTGGCAGGGGCAATGTGTGGTGCAAGCTGCAGTGGCCTTCCGAGAAGGGCCCTGGCACTTAATTATTTACAAATTAAGCACTGCATCAAACATATAAGAAACTTCTATTAGAAATGTATCCTCACACCTAATATCCCCAAGAAGGCCAAGCCTTTAAGAGAATTATAAAAGTTTATGTCAACAAAGCCTCAAAGAGGTGATGACGGAAAAATGAAACGCTGCAGCAACAACTGTATTGCAGCTTGAGGTGTATATAGATTCACCTGCTGTGCATTATTCCGCCATCTAGTAGTTCGCTGCATCAGTTATTCTTCAGTGCCTAAGTATTTCTTCACTGTTTGAAGAAAATCCTAATTGCCCACAAAGTTGATTCGAGGAATATTCAATTGTCGATCACAATAAGGATAATGATTCCTAACATGATGGGAGGAAATAGAGATGAAAGATGGCGATCAAGTTGTTGGGCATTGTGGATCAGGCAGGGCTGATCCGTAATAGCGGAGGAGCGGCGTCCTACTGCCAGCAGATGATAAATGTAATGATAATAAAAGAATTGTATTATTATTTTATTTATTACTGCCTGAGCAGCCTGAGCTGCTGCGGGCCCGGGCCATGCCAGGGAGGAGTAGCAGTGGGCACTTATAAGTAAGCATGCCAGTTTGGCCGGCTGTCCTAGTCCCGCAAAACACACATGCGCACTTATGTTTCTCCAACTCAGCTGTGTTGTACAGCCGGGCTGGAAAAAAGCTACAGGCTCCCTTGTGCCTGAGTGAGCATCAAACCAGCCCGCTCAGACCAATCCAGGCGCCTCTCTAATGTTTGATATAGTGTGAGAGAAGCATCTGGATTGGGTAGGGAGCCTGTGCTGTCGCACATGAACTGCTGGGAGGAGAGAGGTAGGGGAGCACTGAGGCGGCTGGCAGTGTCAGGATATATATCAATGCTCCGACTTGCCTCGTTTTTTAAAGAAAGGAAAGCACTCTCAGGGGCGAGTTCAAAGTTTTATTTGGAACCCACAGCGACCAGACGCGTTTCGACGTTTGCCTTCTTCGATAGTAGAAGTGCGCGTCTGAAGCGGCCATTTTTATTACATCATTACAACACCAACAAATGTGTGACATAGAGAGAGGAGTATGTTTCAAAGCATGGGTGCCATCTTAGCCTAGGCTTTTTACATTATAATCAATATGTAAAAAATGTGTGACATAGAGAGAGGACTATGTTTCAAAGCATGGGCGCCATCTTAGCCTAGGCTTTTTACATTATAATCACAATATATATATATATGTATATATATCGAGACCTCTCTCTAATTTGGAAACCCCCTCTTTGCCGGTAGTTACCTGCTGCATCTCATTCCGCAATTGCAAGAAATTCCCGGTCCGACATTTATGACATTATGTCCCAAACTATATCGCCCTGGATGGGCTACAGCCTCTTCCAATGCTCAATAATCCACAGTCCTTCAATCTCACCCTAAATGGGTAATGTCTATTACACAATTACTTCATAGTTCATAGCAAAACACAAACAAACATAAACATCCCAGAAAAATAGAAAAAAGTGGGATGTTTATGCCACTGTTATGCATTTAAAGTTGATGTCACATCATACAGACTGCGCTCACAGCCTAAAAGGTTTTTCTAAGGTGCAACCGCTAAATGGCAGTATAATGTACATAATGTGAATCTAGAGCAGGGTCACGCTGTAAAACACCTCCTTGTGCATTAACTGGCTGTAGTAAAGCGCTATTGCTTGTCTAAGGTCTGAACAACCTCCACACAGCACCATAATCCGCCTCTGGGTCATGCTCGTACTTTATAAAATAAACAAAATAAAATAAATACCATTCCAAACCGTAAATCAATCTCCAGCACCTTTATCATTCACAATCTTCAAACCAATGAAAATAAGCACTGGCAATGCCAAAAGATCTGGCTATAAGGTGCTCCTTCCCTGATAGAGGTATCTTTCCTTGTGTATTTTGCTGTAGCTGTACTACATGGAGCTATTGCACCCAATTCACAATGTCATAGGGCGACAGTAAAAAAAAAAGAAGATATTTGCCTTCCATCAATACAGATAAAGAGCGTGTCCAGGGATCTTCAATCTTGACACCCTCCAAGCATCACTGCCCTCTATCCCCCAAAACAAGGTCTACCTTCCCTGGGCTTTGAGCTGTTTAACATATTCATGGGAACTATTAAACACTCCGCGGGTCCGCTTTTTTCAAAGAGCAACATTACAGGGCTGCTCACAATGAAATTGTTGCTTAACTGTAGGTGTAGTTTTGCAGCTTGATGGCATGCTCTGCATTATTCTGCCATATAGTGGTTGAGTCTGGAATACTTCCCTTTTTGTCCAATTTCTTTGTCTTTTTTTTGGGTGTGTGCGTCGTCTGTCACCATTTGGTGGTATGACCGTCCCATTGTTATGTCAGACGTGTGCCCTGCGGCCATAGATGCGGATATGATATACCAACCCAGATGTGCGATACTGCAAGTCTAACCACAATATAGCGAGAGTGAGGTGCTTCAGTAAGGCGCTAAAATACTGAAGGTGTATCGCTGCTAAACGTGATGGTACATTGGGAACTTCAACAAAGCCAGAGGTGATATATTTCAGGGGCAATAGTTAGCTATTAAGGTTCTTAAGAGTAGGAGTAGGTTGTGGTGTGATATCCTCACGTGCACGGCGGCTCCTGAGACCTTTTAGGTTAAAAAGACCAACAGAAAGAAACCCTATTCAAGAGTGGGACCTCTCCATAGTCTTAATGGGTTTCAACAGCTCCCTTTTGAGGCTTTGGAGCAAGCAGACTTAAAGACAGCATCTTTGGTCAGCATTACATCGGCAAGGAGAGCTATGAGTATTGGTTGTTTCCTTTCCTTAGTTGAAGTTCTTGCCAGGCAAGGTAGTTCTGAGAATTGACCACAAATGTTTCCTCTAGGTGAACTCCACTTTTCATTTGCCACAGATCATATTACCTGCCTTACCATCAGACAGCAATTCAGAAATTCCATCTTCTATGGCTGTAGGGAGAGCTTTGTGCATCTATTTGGACCGGACAAAGGAATGCAGAGTTTTTAAATTTCTCTTTGTGTCGTTTGGTGCAGCGAACAAAGGCAAGAAGGTAACAACTCATACGATCAGTAGATGGGTTTACCAGGCGATATCACAATCACACAAAGACGACTCCCCTCCACCTATCATTCAAGGGCAATCCTCAAGAGTGGTTTCAGCAACCTGGGCTGAAGCGGTGAGTCCCTACAGGAAATCTGTAGGGCTGCGACGTGGTCCTCACATCAGACATTTATAGAGCACTATGAACTAGATCTTGCCGATACAAATGAATGTAATTTTGGTTAGAAAAGTCTTAAAATCAGCAATGAAGCAATTGTCGACTGAACAAATATGATTTATTGCATCCCTTGGTTGGCGCATATATTTTTCTGAAGCTTGGTATATCCTCACTCAGTTGGCTGGGTCGAGAAGGACGAGATGAGAGGGTAACGATCCAATTACTTACCAGTAATGTTCATTAGCTTGATTCGTAATCCTCTTTGCCCAAGTCCACACTCTTTCCTCCCTTCCAAGTTTGAACCTCCATCTTGAGGTTGTGCAAGTTACAGGAGGAGGGGTGGTGGGAGGTTCATTTGTCTACCAGTATCGGTGGAAATAGAAGAAGGACTCAAGACGTGAGCTAGGAATCCCATAGCGTGTCAGGAGCTCTGCCTGAAAGCAGAATCGCCTCATTCAGTCACAAATGGGACGAGGAGGACTACGAATCAGGGTAATGAAGATTACCAGTAAGTAATAGAATAATTTCCGTACACTCAAAGCCCACACCGATCAAATGCTGCTCCCGCCCTCTCCTCCAAGAGGGTCAGACATGTCATAGGTGCTGTCCCTCCCATTTAGCGAATGCCTCACATGGTGGCCTTGTAAACATTAGCCTGCAAGACAGCTGAAATGGCTGATGCACCTGCAAATGGGATCTTGCACGAGCAGACCCTCACAGGTCAGACACAATTCAAGTAAGGTAGCTGAGTGCGTTGGTGCCCTGGTAGGAGACACTTCTGCGTGCAGCCAGCAGGCTCGAATGCTAGCCACACTGCTATGTGGAAGCTGCTGATTACAGGTGAGCCGAATTAGCCTCTTACCCCATCAAGTCTGATAACATAAGTGCCCCATGTCAGATAACCGTAACTGCTATTAAGGAAATCACCAATAAACAATTCAATTCAAGCCATGACATGTATGTACATTTGTGCAGCAACTGAACTATGCAGAAGACGTGTTGTGAACAATGGCGATATTCTTGGCGCTTCATTCCACAGCTGCTGGTCCACATGAGGCTCAATGATGGAACTGGATTATTTCCAATTGTTGCATCCCAAAAGTATTATTTTAAGACTTTTTTTGTTTCTTTTCAGGATATGAAAGGCTTTATTTTGACTTTGCATGCAGTACACTACAATCAAATAAATCTCTCAAAGAACTTGTTGGTGGTTCTGAGAGGGGTGGTAACGTGGATGTGCGTTTATTTTGGTTCTGTTAGTGCTGTTTACGACCAACTGATGCTGAATGTGTGTTTTCGGCTGGGTGCAGAAAGGTCGCCCAAATTCTCTATACAACATCGTCTCCTGAGTGGGAGGGGAGCATAAACATAAAAGAATGACGACCGCTGACACTGTGAATTGTTGCCATTGCTGTGCACTATACTGCGTCATTATGTTTCAAAGTGGAGGCCATCTTGAGTGAGTGAACGACTCTCCAATAGGATTGTAACCAGCACTCTTTCAGCAGAAGCATACACATTCTGCCCAATCGGATGGTGCACCCAGTTAAACAGCATATGGGCGGAGCCAACACCCTCTCCCCCCTCCCCCAAAAGTGCTTCTTAAAGATATTTTTTTCTGATGATTACACAAGGTCCTGCAACAGCTACGCTCTCAAGCCAGACCTAAAGACTGGAGATGACAATACGAGTCTCAAAGAGCAGTGAGGCCTGTGTCTAAATGCAGGCGTGAAGAAGACACACCCTACACTTGCTGCAAATGTGACCACCCTGACAACCATTTCTACACGGTGCACTACCAAGCTGGAGGAAACATGCAGTCCTGGTGCCCTTCTAGAAACCAGATGACAGAACCAATATTATCCAAAATACTAGAGAAGGCAGGCAGGAACAGCTGCAAGGTCATGCAGAGAGAAACCACCTGCTGAACACCTGCAAAGGGGGCCAGACCTCTAAGTCAGGGGGATTTAAGATCATCCTCCCCCTGGTCGAATGCCAGCACCTTGCTCTGAGCGCCACACGGCAGGGCGGATCAATACACCCTGCAGGACTGAAGTAACGGTGAGCACAGAATAAAGTGCAGCAGAATGGATCTTACTGGTTCCTCTCGGAGAAACAGCCTGGGTTTGCACTAGATGCAAAGAATGTAATGTGAATATTTTAATTGTTTATTTATATAGCCTTACATGCACAAGCTGTTTGGGAGCTACGCTACTTAGAAAACACACTGACAGACCATGACGGTTGAAACTGGACGGCAGCGGAAGGATCGGAGCAAAAGATCACACGTAGTGTGCTCAGTCTGGTCGCACTATACGAAATCAAAATCACATGTTTGCCAAAACATCGCCAACTTGGCAGCTCAATTGACAGTGGACAGAAAAGTTTTCTAAAATTGCACCCATTTTGAAGAAGATACGTATTCGACCAGCAGAGGGCGCGGTTGAGCTTTGTAACCAATACTGAGCACGAAAAGCAAATGTTACAATGTTTCATAAAGGAAAGGACAGGCAGGGCGCAGCAGCCTGGTTTTGCAAACGCCGCAGGACTTCCCAAACCAAATGGTGGCATGCAAAGCACCAACCAAACAGCTTTAATGGCTTGCTTTACTATAAAACGTGTTTTATGTGTCGCGGAATAAAACACCGAATGTTTTCCAACAGCCATTCCAAGCAGACATGGCAGAGTTATAGTTACATTGGACCTGCAGGTTTTTCAGCTCAGAGGCACATGGAGTGATTTCCAACCTCCCAGGAAATGAGGTATTTAAATGGTCTAAGATGCGCTCCATCCCCCACCCTGAAAGTCGAAAACATGGAGCCATGTTACACACCTCCAAGGCAACGCTCTTGTTAAGGTATCAATTGGCAACTATAAATGCCCAGGAAATGTCTCCTGTCCTTCAAACCTCCCATTGCAATGAGATTACAAGAAGCCAAGTCATGGGTCACATAGGCCCAGGGTCCAACAGAAACTATTTAGTGGCCTTGAAAGACTAACGCCAGCCATCTGGACTTGCCTCAACTTGACAAAGTTTGATGTCGCAAAACCAGCCCTGAAAGCAATATGCTGGCTCCCCGCGGAGACTGAGATAAGTTGTACTGCAATGAAGGACGGCCATACCTACAAACACTGGCTTCACTCTGCAGTTTCACCAGCAAACTGTGTTAAACCTTGCAAAATGTGATCACATGGCCCCAATTCAAGCGTGTAATACTTGTGGGATGCCGTGAAATCGCAAATCACAGCTGAACCAACCACGCCTAGTTAGTAGTTCTTAAAACTGAAATCTTCATGAGATCAGTTGCCTTAATCAATTCTACTGAGTATCGGGCCACACAGTTATAGCAAGGTAACAAACAAAGCTTTACAAAACTCTGAAATAAAATAAATGGGTCGCCATCAGTACTGGAGTAACCTTGTTTGGAAGTTCTCATGCTTAACTTGAGCCAGTGGTGTTCGGTGATTGCTACCAGCACTTTATTGTCAACACCGGCTTTTATGACAGCATGCCACATGGTGGCGCTGTTTGTCTTATTTGTTTTGAGGAGCACAACATATGTAATTTCATAATTAAATATACATTAAAATCACTAATACCTGCCACCCAAACTATAAGAATAGCTCTGGCGGCATGTATTAGTCATTTTAATACATATTTAATGTATTAATTGTCACACCTATATGAGTGTGATGGCTAGTAGTGATAGTTGGCAGGTTAGTGAGAGAAATGGGTGGTGGAAGCTGCAGTGGCCTCCTGACAGGAGCCCTGGCAGTTCCTTTTTTTTTAAAATTAAGCACTGGTTGTTCAGGTCTGTTTCGAGGGACTCTCCACCACACGGTCATGACCTATGTTGTGCTTTGTCCGCCACCCTCGTTTGGCGACAGAAAAACGGCCCCAGCCTCATTTAGGGCCAGATGGAGTCTGTGTCCGCAAAACTTCTAAGCCGCAGAGTAAAAGTACCAGCCTCATCATGTTCCAAGTGTGTCCAGGTCTGGGAAGGATTAGGGTAGGAGGGAGCACCTGCTTCCCTGGGACACAGAGTGCGTCCAGATCTGGAGCACTCCAAAGTCAGAGCGAATCACATTTTGTGCATATAGCATCCCTTGCATCTGTGGTAAAACATTTGAACGTTTGTGGGTTTATCATTAGAATGCTGAGAGACAGAATGTTAGCTCTACAAACTGGTGATGGAAGACATTCAATGTTCGTGCACTTACAAGAACGGCGTACCAGAGAAAAGAACGATTTTATGGAATCACACCACAGAATGGGGGAATTGAGAATGTTCATTAAGATGTTTTTGGATCAGTAGGTTCCATACAGAGAAAGTTGGTTTGAAAATGGACTCTGAACTGCAAGTATTTTTTAAAGAATAAAGTCCCACTGATTTCTAGTACTGATGATACACAATGGATGCTCGGCTGTGAGTTATATGGGATGTCAAATGTTCACAGTGCTGTAAATGTACTTGACAAGAGAAATGTTTTTACGATTTTTAATGAGCTACAGGATACAAAAACGACAAGCAGTGCATTGAATATTGAGAGGACATTAGTCCAAACTGTAGTCACAGTAATATGAGAATATAGACTATAAAATGACAGCAGTGAATATGTACTGAAGTCTCTGTCACTCTCACGCATCGGTTAATCGTCATCTTCAAAAAGTTGTAAGATGGGGTGACGCATACACATAGTTCGTTTTTGTCTATGAGTAATAACTTACATGGAATAACATAGTAGAAAGGCGACTGTTTTACTATTCATTAGAGAAAACTAGACTTCATGTGAACCAAGTAAAAAAAAAAACGATATTCGGATTATAAAGAAAACTACGATCATAGAGTAGAAAGCTAGCAGTTTTGATTTTACGTCTTCATGGGAAGAACAACCATAGAATAGAGATCATGTTACGCTTTTTTATACCAACTGCCATTTTTATAAATTACTTGAAGATTAGTAACGTAGTATGAGGAGAAAGAAGTACGCCGGTGCAGACCTGCAATAGAGGTATACGCCCTATTGGCATACATGGCAACATTGTAGAGCAGGCAAGTGGTAGATTTTTTTTAAAAATAGTAAAATTTATTTTCCCCTTATATTGAAACCCAGGCAATCTGCCTGAATAGGGCATATAGGCATGTATGTGGACAGACAATCAGCATTTCCTTTTTGGAAGTTTAATAACAGCACAAACAAAAACTGAGTTTCAAACTCACTTTTTGTTCTAAAGTCTGTTTTTGTTTGTGCTAAGTAAATTTGCCAAAAATAAAATGTTGCGGCTTGTCACATGATCAAATTTCCCCCTCCAAGAATTAAGTAGAAATTGTAAACCTTTAATTTCAGAGGTAATTCTTGGAAGGGGAAATCGGAGCATGCGTCACAGGCATAAACATTTTATTTTTGGCAGTTTTACAAAACTCTGATTCGGGTTTCTGCACGCAGGAATCAGGAGGAGGGAGGCTAGCCTTGAAATCTGTAATCTTCCGTCTGAATCAGGAGGGTTGACATGTACGCATTTGGGACAGCCCATAACAACTTTGATATGAGTCTTTACCACCTCTGACAAGTCTGTTTTGGATAGGTGGAAGGACGTTGTGGAAATAGGCGGATGCCGTATAAATAATGATTGGATGCGGTATGAAATGGAATGCTGAGCCCATCAATGCTCGTGCCTGGGAGGCATCAGCCGACCCTAGAGGGGATGGTGGCTAAAACGCTCTCCCACCCACCTGCGGGCGGCGCGGCACCAGAACAGGGGCGGCAGCCGAAAAGCATGAAAATGCGCCAATGCCAAGCTTGTTTCGAAAGACCCAATGAGAACCAAGGGGCAGTGCCTTTGGGGCAGTCAAAAGGGGTGGGATCTTCAGTACGGCCAAAAGGGGTGGGGCCTTTGGGCGCCCAAAAGGTGCGGGGCCTACGGGATGGCCAAAAGGGGCCAGACACACAGTCCTCTCTGTTGGCTATGATCGTCCCGCGCTGACAAGTGCTGAAACAGCCTGAAAGTTCGAGCCACTTCACAGTAGGGCACGAGTCGGGGATACACGTGGGGGGACGGAGTCCACCCACTATTTTCACAGGATGAACGCCGTCCACCCTGCAAAGCATTTGAGCCCCACTGAATGATGTGCCAAACTCGTCCCGGTGTAATTTCAAACACCAGGACACTATCAGCAGCGCCTGCATGCGTTGTCTGCTTTCCATCTGCAACAAGCAACAAAGTGCAGGCAGGGATGGGGCTTTCTTATTTAAGACTCCTGCTGGGCCCATAACAAAGGCCAAATTTGAGGGGTGATCAGGCCTCCTTTTGAAAGAGTCTCTTGGCTAGGGAGCAGTCAGGAGCCTCACAACTAGGTGCAAATGAAGCAGAGGGGAAACAAAGGCTCGCACCTCGTTAGCAATTCACACATATTTAAGAGGTTGCTTTTCACTCTGTTCAGTCCCTGCTTAGGAGATATGCATGCATTGTAAGAATGTCAGATATGTTGGTCTTTCCACAAAGCAAATTGCATTTATATAGAGCTTACTACACCAGAGGAGGCGTTGAAATAATTTAAGTACCACCATTTTTTCTAGCATAGCCCTACTCATCCCTACACAGGGTGTCAGAGCGCTTTATATCAACACGTGCAAATTACATGTACAATAAATTATATGTTTCTAAAAGAATGTACAGGATGTGCTACATAAAACTGGAGGGTTGCACAGTGTAGTAGTCACATATCATCTTCCATTGCTCACTGTGCTATTATCCTCGCAATGCGCTCAAACGTACACATGATAGACTTGCTAAACTATGACGGTACCACGCGTTCTTTTACAACGTGTACCGTTACCACGCTACTTTTACCACGCAAGTCGTTACAACGACTTGCGTGGAGGGGCGCTGGATAGTAAATTATTTAATTTACTATTCCAACTCCAGTCCCCGTGGACTCTAGGGAAAGGAGTTGGATAGTAAATTAAAGTATTTACTATCCTGGAGCGCCCCCCAGCGCATTTCGTTGTAACGACCTGCGTGGTAAAAGTAGCGTGGTAACGGTACCGCGTTGTAAAAAATGCGTGGTAACCGTTGTATACCTCTGCTAAACATATATGTGAAGGCTTTAGATCTGACGCCACTTCTTGTGATGCCACGTTGTAAAGTCGAGGCTTGTGATGCCACTTTCTATGATGTCAATTCCTGTGATGCCATGTGTGATGTCATGCTTCGTGATGTTGCACGCCGTGATGTCGCTTGCATACTGCCTAACTAGGTTAGTCCCCCCCATTTCTTTTTTTAGGACGTGTGCCCTGCTTCACCAGGAATTGGAAAGATCATAATTTTGAATCAACTTCCAAGCGGGTGGAAATGATGTCTTGACCAATATTGCGCGTGGACAGACCGCCATCTGGTCCTGAAAATGGACCCTGAGAATTCTGATAGAAACCCTTAAGGTAGACTGTTCATCATTGCGAGTCAGAAAACAACATCTACTGAGTTGTGACGTCATTACAACTAACATGTAGGACCTGTGTACCCCAGGGTTTCCGAAGAAAATCATGTGTGCATGGTAGATACATACAAACTGCCATGTATAGATTGAACGAGAATATTGCGGATACTAAAAGACCTTCACGATGAGTCATGTTGATATTTTGCCAAAATGATGGATTCACATTATTGCATATGAACTAATGCAGGTTAAAACATAATTTGGATGAAAAAAATAAGTGGAGAAATGACTAAAATAGGTGTTCAATAATCTTTAATAATTACCACTGTACAAATAAACAGGCACATGCATCAAAGCCTTTTGCGATCGCAAACGGTGCGATTCGCAAAAATCGTCTGTTTGCGATCACAAAATTAGCTTTTGCGATGCATCAAGGGTCAAGGCCCTCGCAATTTGAGAATTCGCAATTAATTGCGAGTTCTCAAATTGCGATTGCATTTAAGGAATCGCATTTTGCGATTCCTCAAATGCAATACATGAAAGTTAAAAAATCAGCGATTTCGCTATTAGGGGGAGCGAATTACCATGAAGTTGAACTTCATGGTAATTTGCAAAAACTTAAAAAATGTACTTTTGTGCATTTTTCAAACTTTCATGTTGCGCACACATGCTCTTAGGGCATGTGTATGCGTTAAATATGTGCACGGATCAATTTCAGGGGTGCAACAGGGTGTCCTTTTGACACCCTGGCACCCTTGAAATTGCATTCTCAATTTGCGATTCTCTAATTGAAATACGCAAATTGAAAATTGAGGAGGTATTCCTTAAATGCGACTCGCAATTTGCGAGTCACAATGAAGGAATGTTGTGAAATCACTTTTTTTTAAGCGATTTCTACATGCATAGGCTTTTGCGATTCCTTAATTGCGATTCCTTAAAAATCGCAATTAAGGAATTACAAAAGCCAAAAATGAAGCATGTCCCTGAAAATGTCTATTACTATTTAGGAAAAAAGAATGGCAAAACTTATAATGAGGAGTAGGGCCCCACGGGCATCAGCAATGATGAAACATAGTTTGTGATAATTACAAATAGGGGTGTGCCCCTCCTTTTATACACAATTATTTAGAGTCCAAATAGGTACTTGAATTAATTGGCAATTCATTGTTGAGTAATGTTACATAATGAAAATTGTTGTGATAATGAGTTACAAAAGTTATTTATAATTGTGAGAATTCTTCTTTACTTTTCATTTATATTTCCAGCTGCAGAGAAGGACACATTATATATGTTAATTGTTTAATGCTCATAAGTACTGTCATCAAAATATTTTCAGTACTGAATGTTCTCATTGCCCTGAAGAAGCGGGACATAAAACACGTGTCGGCGCATATTAAAACTACTAAACTCAGAGAGGACGTTTACAACTTGTATGGCACATTTGGATTTTATTGGATTTAAATTTATATTGGACGAATAAAATTGACTTTCAAACAAAAGGATTTAACAGTAAACAATTAATTCATGCATCCATTGGAATGAGGAGCAGCATTTGGGTTTCTATTGTTCTCGATACAGTATATATATGATAGCCCTTGGGCTTAGGTCAAATTTTTTTATAAAAGCACAGCAGTGAACATCAGCACCTTAGAGGGGAGAGATAGAGACCACCTCCTTGGGTCAAGGGTTTATCTGACAGGGAAAACTCACACTGCCTTCATCCCCAACTCCAGAGATCTCTGCTGTGCGCCGCCATGAACACTCATTCACACCTTGATCCCACCCAGACACCTCGAGGAGCCTCAGTTCATATTATGAGGCATAGAAGCCACATATGTTGCATGATTAAGAAAACTATAGAAACCAAACTTATAGGAAAAATGAAATCTCTTTCGGGAATTGTGAAAGGTAAACAGGGACTGCATTGCCGACTTTGATTACCTTAAGTTTCTTACACTCACTGACCAGAATGATCACTGTTAAATATATTAATATGGGGACCTCTAGGTACCAGTTTCAGTCAGATTTGCAATTACTGCTGGTGCTGCGCACTGGCAGGACCCGCCTCTCGGTATACCATATAATAAATGTGCAGGTCTGGTGAGCCCATCCCCAACTTTTGGTCGGTAGCCTCCCCTGCCACTGAAGCCTCCCTGCCCCCTGGTCTCAAAGACTACAAGCTTTGATTGGCGTTCCACCTGGAAGTTCTTGTCCAATCGCATCCTCTGTAACAAATGCAGTGCAGCGCTTCAACATTCGGACCATTCACTCTCTCTCTCTCTCTCAGAGTTTAAAACTGCACTGAAAAGACATCTGTTGTAACTGAAAGCACGGTCGTTCGGCCCCGGCCCCTCTGACGTAAATATTTACAGTTAATGGCTCGAGGCTCGGTTGGCTCACAGATGTGCTAGTCTGATACGAAAACGTAGTTTAACGCTTTAGGCTCTAATAAGCTAATATATTTGTGTTGGTCGCCTGCCAATCATGCTCTTACAATGACTCAATTATCCAAGCTTAACGGCTTTTCCATCTGCTTATTTGAAACATCCCGCCTCCCTGAACTAAGTTTTAGGTGTTGTGAATGTTGTGAGGTCATAAGTGTTTCATTTTGGGTACTAGTTATGATTTGTGTGTCTTGTGTACGTTCTGGTGTGTTGACACAACCAAAACTGGTGGATTTCAGTGTGGCTTTTTGGTTTCAGTTTGTTATCATATTTGTACTTTAACTGAAGTTTGTTAAGTGAATTTCAGAGTTTTTTCTAAAACATATGCTATGGTCTTAAAACTAATCTTAACAATAGATTCACTTTAGGAGTGGGGTTTTCAGTGAATTTCTTGGTTGTATGGGGGGCGGGAGATCAGGGAAGGCGATGGCTATGAGATACTTCAACACGCTCTACGAGCGGTCCATGGCAAGGCCCTGTGACGACACACCCTGGACGGCCAACCCCCGTGGTGCAAATCCCTGTGCTCCAAAGTGGCCACAGCGCCTGTCCGAAAGCAATCACACAGTGGGCGGCAACACCTGTTGTGCACATCCTTTAACAATGTGCAGCAGAGTTTGACTGCACTGCCTGGCCAAAGGCCTTGTTCCTTGCCCAACATGTCATGGGCAAATAGTCCCCGCTGTGCATGTTCTTCGCCGTGCAGAAAGGGTTTGGCTGTGAGCAGTTGGAGTTTGACTGCAGTTCCTGTCCATAGACCAAGCCTGTCCTGTGCCCCAGTGGGCACCCGATCCGCACAGTGGGCACAGGGCATGAGCCCAACCCACAACATTCAGTCATCTGGAGCCCAGGAGACCATCGAGACAAGCTCTTTTATGGAAATGGTGGTTCTCAAAAGAACCCTTCTCTGTTTTGGGGGACCACTTGTTTGTGTATTTACAGTGTGTAGGAGGCTGGCTTAGTATATGATGCTCACTTATGAAAGTGTAGCACCCTACACTAATCCAGACAACACTTATGGTCATTTTAGTGGTCCCAGACAACCGTAGAAAGCTCCCCAAGTGGTAGCTGTGGAGGGTAGTCTTCCGGCTTAGTCCAGAAGGAATGTGAAGCAGCTTGTTTACCAGAACATAATAGATTAAGTGAAAAAGAACCACACAGTGTATTTATAAAAATATGTATTTTTTATAAGACACTCACGAACACAAACAGATATTTCCTATCCAGAGATATACACAATGCACACAATACTTTGCAAAGAAAACAAGTATGTAGCTTGATATGCACAGTGGTCACCGGGGGAGGGAAGACCAAACCATATACTAAAATAGTATTAAGCGAACCACAACTTGAGTCAAGGCTATATCCAGAAGACGTAGAAGTGCCTGGGACCCAAGAAACCACCAAAGGTAAGTAACCAGGATCCCTAATGAAGGCCGTGTGCAGAGTGGGAACACAACCGCATGCTCAATTCAAGCCAACGGGTAAGTTGCGGTTGCAATTTTAAAGAAGGTGGACCCTGAAGAAACCTAGTGGAAGACAGAAGGTTGGAAAGCCACCCCACCCGTGGATACCCTACGAACTAAGATACCTACAACAGGGAAGCCGGTGCATACGTGTGAAGTGGCGTCAGAAACCTCAATCAAACTCAAGAGAGGACTTCAGGAAGATGCTGCTGGCGAAGAAGGTTAAAGTGTCCGGTGGAACTCAAAGGTGGCCTCAAGATGAGAAGTACCTGCAAGCACAGGGGACAGAGTCTATGCGCCTCAGGAGTGACCAGGAGGCACGGAAGACGAATGCCCACCGATATCGGGTGTTGCAGGAGAGTTGATGTGACCTTGAATCTGCAGCTATGTGGGCCAAGCGACGCAGTGGAAGATGAGGAGCCGTTCACGAGCTGTCCCACATCAGATGTCAAGAGCTGTGTGGTGTCCGTCGGGAGCACCAACAAGCCTTGGAAACTGTAACCATCGTGGCAAGCAAAAAAGGTGCAGTGTCTGGACCAGCAAGGTCCAAGGGACTCACCACAAGCAGGGGAGTCAGAGTAGGCCCCGAGCAATCAGGGAAGCCCACTGGAATCGAAGAAGACCCTCGAGAGGACCCACAGGCCAGAGGCACAGGAGTCGTAAGGGGACCTCGAGCAGCTCACCAAAGATGCAAGCCCACGGTGCAAAGGATGCAGTGAGGAGGAAGATCTTGGTCAGAGGATATGCTTGAGGCTGGAGCTTCTTTGAGCCTGAAGAGTTCTGAGGATGGGAACCAACAAGCCCTGGCAGCGACAAGTCGACAATGTGCACAGGGGTTTGGATCCTGCGGTTCCGACGACGGATACTGGACTCAAACTCAGTGAGAAGACAGTGAAGGCCTCGCAGGAGTTTTAGAACCACCACCTGTGTTGCTGAACCTTTCGGAGTCTGTGAGAGCCCTAGATCAGCAGACCAGTCAGCTTGGTTGCAGTGCCTGCAGATGCAGGGAAGTGACTCCTTCACTTCAAGGGAGATTCCTTCAGGTGTCTTGGATGCCTACAGGCCTTGGAAGGATCCTGTATGGAGCACAGGCAAAGACTTTGCAGCGGACGAGCAGGATGACGAGACCAAGAGCAGCAGGAGGCTTCCCTGTTGCAGTCTCAGTGCCACAAGCAAAGTCCAGCGAAGTCCAGAGTGCCCAGATAGTCGAAGATGAAGTGGTGTCTTGTTCTGAATCTTGGCCCATGATGAATCTAGGTACCCACCTACAAGTAAGCCCTTAAGTACCCTGAGGAAAGGGTTGGGAAGATTCAGGGGCCCTACCAGAGGAGGAGCAGGACAGTGGGGAGGATACTCCCATGTCCTTTGTCCAGTTTCGCGCCAGAGTGGGAGCCAACAGCTCCCTGAACTTGTTTTAACTGGAGTATGCAAGAAGGGCACCAAATGTGTTCTTCAAGCAGTCTCAGTGGCGCTGGCAAGAGCTCCCACTCTGCCCCAATACAGTAAACCCTGTCTGGGAGGTGATCACACCTCCCTGTGACAGGATCTCTATTGTCCTGCCTTCCCCTGCGCAAGCTGGGCTCAGCAGCAGGAGGGCAGAAACAGGTCTCTGGTCGGTAGCATCCCTAGCTTGCTGTCCGGTTCTGGAAGACTGGTAGCGGGAGCACCAAGGGCCTCCTGGAGGAGCTTTACAGTGCATGAATCATACCTTCATACCTCCCACACCGTTTATGGTGTCGGGGTATGATTCCAACATGTTTGATAGGGAACATGACAGGGTTTGTTACAGCCAGTTTAGAGGTGGTCATCGTGTAATGACGAATGGCCCCTCTGTATGTTATATGGCTGATGCACTTACAACCCAGGAAAATGGACTCCGAAGGTTGTAGCGGTGTCCGGCTCATGCCTGGGCACCCTCACACTTAGAACCGAGCACCCTGCCTCCAGGATTGAAAGGCCTGCCTTAGGGGTGACTTATAGGTTTTAAGTGTAGTGACCTCAGATATAGGGAAACCTATATCTGTCGTAAGTGGTGCTAACACCAGCTTACACGGGATGCAATGGCAGGCCTGTAGTCGCAATTTGAGTGGTGCCCCATGGGAGGCACAATACATGCTTCAGCCGATGGGGAACCCCTGGTGTACCTATGCCCTGGGTACCTTAGTCCAATTTAGGGGAAAAAGCACAGTGGCTGGGGTCTGATTAGCAGGATCCCAGTCAAACTAGTCAGAAACATCATCACACCAGGCAAAAAGCGGGGATAACCATGAAAGCAGTTCCTACTTTCCTGCACTGTGTTTTCTTACAAATGTGGCAGCACACGACCATTTACAAGCATAACTATTTTTATTCTCATTGATGGTATTTCTTCGAATGGTCTTCCATCTCCGTTGCCAAACCCGGGATTCTTCAGATGTTTGTTGTCCACGCCATGCAGTGAGGAGCAAAGTTGCTCATATGGGCATTGTTTACAATTTCCTGACGAAACTTGTAAGGAACATTTTGTGGTTTATTCCTGGGAAGCTGGTGATTGTTTTTTTCTTGGTTCTTCTAGGAACTGTTTTTCATGTGTTGACTGCAGATGTTGCATAAACATTGAAGTACTAAATGATTAGCAACCTCTTTGCCACCTGCTCAGTTTTTCACCACACACATTGCATGTGACCTCACCTGGCACTATTAATCTCCAGGTGGGTGTGTTAACCATACTCCTACACAATGGAGTGCTTTGAGGATTTCTATCCATTGGTTGTCTCGCCAGTGCAGAGGATTTTCTCTTCCAGCGCTTCGGATGATACAGGAACCTCATTGTCCGTAGTGTTGAAAGAAGCGCTACCTGTGTGTGTGACTCAACACGCAGTGCTGGATTTACAACTTTGGAACATTGACTTGTGTGTGTGTGTGTAGGGGGGGGAGCGTAAACCTGTCAGGGTTTGGGAACTCTGGGATGAGTTCGCAAACCCCATGCATCAAACATTTTTTCTCCATTTTAAACGTTGGGAGTGGGGGGTTTGAGTGTACCCCCCACCTAGGTCTGGAGTTCAAGCTGTGCCAACCTTGTTCACTTTAGTTTGCTTTTAGATTTATTTTTCAGGATTAAGAGAGCATGCATCGTGTCCAGCAATGTTGATCATGAAAGAACATTTTTAGCCGGCCAATCAGAGCCTTCGGGAATGTGAACCACGTTTGATCCTTGGATCCAAGGTGGGTGATGGTAGAAAAAGCTTCCTCGTCCAATTAGGTTTTATTATATATATTTTATATGCAGGTGGGCCAGGACGTGTGGGACAGCATCATTTTCATGGGGAGAGGGACATACCTTTTAAATGTCCCGGGGACCTTCTACCCCAGGGCCTATTCATATGTAAAAGTGAGGGGGTGTGTCACCCCCCTCCCTGAGCCTTTTTTTGAGCCCGGGCATCCCAACCCCTGGGGCTAATTCATATGTAAAGGCCGGTGGGAATTTTCTTCCGATACTCAGTTCTATCACGTCATAGTATGTAGAATTTTGGTTTTAACTAGCTACATATTGTTCTGGTCAATAGCATTATATAAAGTTCCCAAGGCGCAGAGCAGCAGTGTCCTTAATGTATAGCATCAATATAGAACGTGTTGTCTAGGGTAGAATGTAGATGCATAGGTGGGGAGCGCGTGAGGGTGGTGGGGACAGTTGACTTGAGGAGAAGTAAGTAGGACGTTCGCCTGTCTGCTCCTTTACATGCTAAGAATAAATACTTATACTCTTGAACCGATCATCTCATGTGGATCCATGAATATAACAAAGTTGGCAATGGGTTAGGGGAACAATTTTGAGGTGAGAGAGCAGACACCTGTAACCGGGCGAAGAAGAAATCGCTATCCCCAGCCGCTGCGAACAGTAAGTGGGTGACCGAATATTCTGTGATCCGAATCACCTGGCTCCCTTTTTGCTACTGTAAGGTTCGTGCTACCGTTATTTTGTCAGGCTGCGAGCGTTGAAAGCCGCAAGGACTTAAGAAACAGCGAGGATGCTGTAGGAGGTCACTAGTTCTTGTGTGGGGTTCGTGCGACATCGTGCTGGCAAAAAGAAAGCACGCATGGACGGTAATAAATGGATATGAAAAAAAGAAAGTGCAAGAATACTTGGAGATACCGTGGTCTGAAAAAAGTAAACAATGTTTCATGAATGCAAGATTTGGAATTCTGCCAGGCCTTAGTCACGCTCTGCCATGGAAAAAAACTAACTCCAGTTTATTGTGTAGACTTTGCAAAGGTGGAGAAGAAAATATTGTCCATCTCCTATGTATCTGTCCTGTTCTTAGCAGGGAAAGATGTGCATTACTTAAACCTCATTTTAATCTTCGGGCCACAAGAACATGCAGGCAGGCATTGAAAATTTGTCTTGATCCAAATGATATAGTTATGAACGTTGCCTTTGTAAAATTTTTAAAAATTATAACTACCGAATTAGAAAAGTAGATGAGGAAAAAAGCTTTTATGAAATCATAAACAAATAAATAGATAATTTTAAAAAAATTTACTATATTTTTATTTAAGTTCAATCATCTCAATTTTAAGGATAAAAGAAATGCCTTCTTTTTTTAGTATTGTATTGTATTGTATAAATTGAAAATGTTTTTGTAATGGAAGTATTGTAAGATTTTAATTAATCAAACAATAAAGAATGACTTACTTGGGTTCGTGCGACATCACGCAACAGCGCACGCACACGGAATCAATCATCTGGAAGGCGCATTAGTTTTGATAAGCGTCTGATGTCATTTGATAGACATTCTATATGCTTCTACGGTACACGGCAGCCATGTTAAATCAAGAATGAACACAATAGCCATTGTTATAGGGCAAATAAGTGAATGACAGTTTGAGGAAATCTCCTAAATAAAAATAAAGAAGGTACAAGGAAAAATAACGACGAAAGTGGTGAATCAGAGATACTGCACACCAAAATATTTTTGAATCAGGAATTTTTATTCCATTATTAGTGAAGAAGTCTCTACTTGTTTTGTGGATTACACAGTGAAAGTAATAATACTGAACAATTCCACATTACTTTTACGATGAGTCAACAGACTTTCTCATTGTGTCCGCCACAAGCATTTGGTCATCTGGCTCGAAACCTGCATTAAGATGGTGTGAATGGAAGGATTATTTCTTGAATTAGATTTAAACTGTTGATGCAGGTGGAAAAATGAAACCAGAACACAAGAAACTCATTTTATTACATTCTTTAGGCCCAAAGGGGTGGATAACTTTTAATCAAATGCATAAAACTGTGGTGGGCATTGGTGATGTGAGGGTTTTCAACATAGCCATTGAAAATCTAGATATGCACTTTGCTCCCAAAGTATGCATAGGTGTAACACACTATACGCTTTTTCAGAGAAAATAATTAAAGAATGGATTATGTCAGACAATTAATCAAAAGCTGGTGAAAGTTTGAATGGACTGCTGAGTGTGAAATAGATTTTCAAATGGCAAAGAAGTGTATTGCCAATTCTTTACCAATTCTTTGCCAATGGGGCATCGCTTAAAGGTTTTGATCCAAATATTGCTTATGTAATCACCACTGATGCTAGAGGTAAAGGATTGGGAGCGCTTCTTACCCATGTTGAGCTGGATGGCTAGGAGAATGTGATTGCTTATGCCTCGAGATCATTATCTCCTACAGAAGAAAGGGTTTTGGTGATCGAGAAGGAGAAGCTTGCATGTGCATTGGCGGTAGATCACTTAAGAGCCTTTGGGTGGGGAAGGCGTTTTACACTGAGATCTGATCACAAACCTATGGTAAAGATATTGACCACAGAAGGAACTGTTAATACTTCTGCGTGGTTGACACGGTTGTCAGTAAAATTACAAGACTACAACTACAAAGTGGAATTTGTACCAGATAAAGTCAACATAATTGCTGATTATCTTTCCCGTATGCCAAAGCGGTTGGTTGAATGTGAGGATGAGGCCCGAAATGATTTCCAAATTGCTTATGTACATGATTCGGGTAATGTCTGCATAAAGAGAGAAGTGTGGGACCTTGCATACAAGGAGGATAAAGAGTTAACTAAGGCTATAATCTATCTTCAGAATGAATGGCCACTCAAAGCAACTTTGGATGTAGGTGTAAAGCCTTTTTGGGAAGTGCAAAAGGAATTGTGTGTGCAAGTTGAGTATACTCGGAGGGACGAGAGAGTTGAACCCCCAAAAAGTCTGTGAAGTTTGATCAATGAGATCTGCAACGAAGTCCATTTCAGGCTAATATGAACTGAACAAATGGTAAAAAAGTCATTCTGGTGGCCAGGAATGGATATTGAAATTGGGAGCTATGTTCGAGAATGCCCTAAATGTGCAAACAAATCCTCTAACATTGAAACGTCATATGAACACATTTCCCATACCAAAGCCACCTTGGGATTCAGTTGCAATTGATGTAATGGGTGCAAATGGGCAAACACAGAAATTCATTATTGTATTGATGCATATGTTCTCTAGGTGGCCAGTTGTTAGGGTGGTGCAAAAAATGGATGCTGAATCTGTTTCTATGTTTCTTGGACAAAACTTTCTCAATGGAGGGAATTTCTACGAACTTATCAAGTGAGAATAGTATACAATCTATGTCAAAAAGGGAAAAGGAATATTTTGACAGACTAAGAATTAAATGCAGACGACACCCTTATATAACCAGAACAGTAATGTTATTGTGGAGTGTTTCAATAGAGTACTCAAGAACATCATTCAGTTGTCGCGTCGAAGGCACATGAGAATACTAGTGATAACAGCAACGTTGATGCACTGATGGACTGTAAGCGACAGAGAAAACCTCCTGTGTGGTAAAAGGATTACATCTCTGAAAACTTTCCTTTGTAATTGTTTCCTTGTTTTTTGGCATTTTATTTATTTTATTT
Source organism: Lissotriton vulgaris (assembly GCF_964263255.1). Classification (NCBI taxonomy): domain Eukaryota; kingdom Metazoa; phylum Chordata; class Amphibia; order Caudata; family Salamandridae; genus Lissotriton; species Lissotriton vulgaris. Next base: position 2,006,955,598 of record NC_141691.1, on the reverse strand, counting down.
TTGGGGGAATATGGAGATGGGGTCTAGTAATTATATTGTCAATAGAAATGTTGCATACTTATTAATGACGTTTACATGTGTAAAAAACAATACATTTACATGCTATGTCATTCAGTGGGATGTGTCATGGTCCTTAATGTTGTTTAGAGTCATTATAGAATGTGTGGTTGCGGGTAGAATGGAGGTGCGTAAGTGAGGAACACGTGAGGGTGGGGTCGACGATTTACTTGAAGAGACGTTTGTAGGACGTTCGCCTGTCTGCTCCTTACGGTACTAATAATAAATACTATACTCTTGTACCGATCATCTCGTGTGAATTCATGAACATAACACACTGTGACTGTCAAATCATTTACTAAATCAGCTCTCGCACGCATATCACTCACACTTCCATCTTTTGTCAAGACCACTCCAATATGGCCGCCAGAGAGCATAGGCCAGCCTTCTGACCCATGAACTTGAATTCACTTCCTTTTAAATATTGCTCCTTACTTCCCGACTCTGATCTGCCATACACCATGGCATAAGACAGATGTAATTCACAACTTTTTGACTGCAGGGACCTTTTACAAATCCCAGATTGGAGGTACGCCTACCTCGCGACCCTCTTTCAGCAAGTTTAGTTTCAACCCTTTCCAATACGGTACTTTATTTCTTCCATGTACTTTCTAGTTACAAAAACAGCGATTTCAATATGGAGGCCCAGTACTTAGCTTATCGGCACGCTGAGATTTTACAGATTATTATTACTTTGTGCTAGGACCGCCACGGTAGGCATGTTGCGCCATTATTGGTTTCTCTTTTTAACCTCTTCGGTGCTCATGACGGAGCGGTTCCGTCATGAGCGCAGGTTGGGCTGTGCTTATGACGGAACCGTTCTGTCACGGCCACGCAAGTTTTTTAGAACCTTCAGCACAGCGCGAATATTCGCGCCGCGCTGAAGGGGTTAAATACTAAAGTGATAGCCCAAACTACATGTCCTCTCTTTTAATCGACAGGACTGTACTATTTCTTGACATACACACCCTTTTCTGAGAAAATTTAAACATTTTGAATTGTAACTACCAAGATCCATAGACAAAATCCAGGTAAACCTGTTTAGGCCATAAATACATGAGACGCCTAATCAATATCTGCTATTGCTCTGGGAGTACCAGAGGGATACAAATTCCACCATTCAGACCGCCCTGAAAAAATAGGTGGCGGCATTGCTATAATTTACAAAGAGTGCCTTAAACTGGATATTCTAGACAAGCAATGCTGTAAAGAACTGGAAATAATGGTCTATAGAATCACTTTCCCCAATAGAAAGACCAGCAAGGGAGCACTTATTTATAGACCTCCAATTACATGTCCAAGTTTCTCTATATCCCTCTTAGAGATACTAGGCCCACATATACGGGCTAATGAGGATTTCCTTCTTCTAGGGGATTTCAATATACATACCGATCAACCTGAATCAGCGGAGACTAAAAGCTTGTCTGTTGATCTGGCGACTATTGGCCTTACACAAAAAAACCAGGGTCCCACACATGAAGGCGGACATTGCATTGATCTGATATATACTAACTTTGATAATATATCCTGCAATAAACCGACCCAATTAGACTGGTCTGACCACTTCTTATTAGAGTTCCCTATTTTTAAAATTAACAAAGGCTCCTGTAAGAAATCCCTACCCCCTACTATGCGCAGACAGTGGCATAAACTCACATTGGAGGCACTACAAAAGGTATGGAAAAAACCCGATATTAAGGACACTGATGAAGTGGAACATAGCTTAACAATATTTCAGGACTCACTTACTGTAGCCATTGACAAAATTGCCCCCCTGAAAGCATTTAGACAATTTCCTGTGGCTAAACAGGAAAAATGGTACACCGAGGCTCTCAGAAAGGAGAAGCAAGAATGTAGGAGGATAGAGAAGAGGTGGAGAAAATTCCACTCGGAGGATAACAAGAAGGCACATCGTGCAGCCCAAACAAACTACTATAAACACGTTAAAGCTGCCCGTAAAAACAACATAGCTCAACAACTCACGGAAGCTGGCAATTCTCCGAAAGAACTCTATAGGATTCTTGAGACATTTGTCAAGCCTATGGCATGTGTAAGTCCGGATGACTTCTCACAAAATTTATGTGAGGAAGTCTCCCTATATTTTGAAAACAAAATAGAATCCATTTATGATAAAATCCTAGCATCTCAAACAGATAATGGCACTCTGATTGCCCCCCTCCCCACTGAAAATACTAACTTCATGCTGACCACTTTCCCCCCTATCAATAATAGAGAGCTTCTAACATTAATGACCCATGTAAAATCCGGGTCCCCGGATGACCTTATTCCTGCTAAAACTTTAGCCTCCCTGAGTACTTTGTTAGGCCCCCATATTCAAGGTGTAATCAACCAGTCTTTGAAGAAGGGTTACGTACCAACTGAATGGAAAAGAGCGGTGGTGAACCCCATCCGTAAGAATGCTGCTCTCCCCTGGACGGAGCTCTCCAACCTCCGGCCCATCTCCCTCCTACCATATCTAAGCAAGCTGGCCGAGAAACATGTCAACGCGCACCTGTCCAATTACATCGAGGCAGCGGGCGGCCTAGACCACTCCCAATCTGGTTTTAGGCCAAACCATAGCACAGAATCAGCCCTCCTGTCAGTGACTGATAACATCAGGATGTCACTTGACGGGGGGAGCTCAGTGATTCTGGTGCTATTGGATTTGTCCGCTGCCTTCGACACGGTGTCGCACAAAATTCTTCTCGGCCGCTTGAGGGAGGTGGGAGTAAAAGGGACCGCCCTTGCGTGGCTTGAAAGCTTTCTTGCGGACAGGCAACAAGGTGTCAAATTAGGCTCCCACAAATCTATCTGTAGGAAGCTCACCAAGGGAGTACCACAGGGCTCGTTTCTGAGCCCCACGTTATTTAACGTATATGTGGCCCCCTTGGCGGACATCATAAGATCTTACGGGTTCTCCCCAATCTCCTACGCTGATGACACCCAGCTGTTGTTTCCCTTCCAAACCATCACACCTGCAGTCATGCAATATTTTCAAAATGGTATGAGAGCTGTGGCAGGTTGGATGGCCCAAAACTTCCTCCAATGCAATGTGACCAAAACCGAAGTCATGTTGTTTGGAGGGGCCACCCTGCTTTGGTCCCCGGACTGGTGGCCACTTGAGCTAGGACCTGTCCCCGTGCCAAAACAGACCATCAAAAATTTGGGAGTGCGCCTAGACCACACATTGATACTAAAAGACCATGTCAATCAAGTTACGGGAACCTGTTTCCGAGTAATTGGATTTCTACGACGCATCTTCCCCTTCCTGCCCGACATCCACAGGAAAACGCTGGTACAAGCACTGGTCATCGGACGGGTAGACTATTGTAATGGTCTACTCATCTCTGCCAATCAAGAACAACTGTGCAGATTGCAAGTGGTGCAGAACACTGCAGCAAGACTCATCTTGAATGCCCCCCCCCCCCCCGAACCCCATCACGCCCACTCCTCTCTCACCTTCACTGGCTCCCGGTGAGACAACGCGTCAACTTTAAACTATGTTGTATAATGCATAAGTGTATTTATGGGTCCGGTCCCAAATACCTAAGAGACATCTTTGTCCCTTACTCTCCTGGACGTGCCCTGCGCTCCAGTAACACCATGTTGATGCAGGTGCCCAGAGTGACCAGAGCAAGACAGGGAGGCCGGGCCCCCTCACTCAAAGGCCCCTTGCTATGGAACTCCCTGCCTCCACAGCTGAGACAAATCCCTAATCTCCTCTCTTTTAGGAAAAAATTAAAAACATACCTATTTACCCTAGATTAATTCCCTCCTGCTCCCCTACACTGTCATCCCCTAATATGTTTCTCAACCCTTACAGAAGCTACGCGCGGAGATACCCCTTCGGGGCTGATTCAGGCGCGTTATAAGAATATAAATAAATAAATAAATAAATAGGACCAACATAAGTTATAACCTTGATTCTTTATACTCCCAGGTTTCCTTAAAATGCTTACCTCATTAAGATCGCTACCTACTTAAGAAATTAAATATTCTCAACCTGACACCAAAAACACGAGCACTAGGACACCCATAATAGAAAACCCCATGTCATTTTCTTTACTACTAGCATGGAGCGTTGGGCAACAGTTTGTAGCGCACAACGTACCAACTTTAGGGCATGGAGATTGTACAAATAATTATTTTTGTACAACCATATAATAATGTTAGCGTATTCTTTTTGGTTTTTTCATTATTATTATTTTTTAAATGTAATTATTGCCCTTAAACCAAAACAAATGTTTGCAATACTGGAAATGTCTTCTGACGCCTTAAATTGGGTATGAGGAGTATTTTAACTTAAGTGATGTGAAATGTTCTGATTACCTGCATAGTCTTTCTTTAATGTCTGTTGTGGCTGACGCTGTTCTATGGGATGCTTTTGTCATTGTGTTTGTGTGTGGTGAATCCCTCCCACTTGAGAAGGGGTGCTCCGCCTTGGCTGCAAGGCCTCTGCTGCTGCATGATTGGGTCATGTGTTCACACAGCTTATTTAACCTCACCCCAGGCCGTCCAGCCCAGATGACACATCTTCCTATTGCATTTGCCCTCTTACTGTTACACTACTTTCCAACCTTACCTGACAGACCCACCTGCCTCCCTCACACCTGTTCAATAACTTAAGTGTACTACTTCCAAAGAATCACTGTTTACACTCTCCCTCCTCAGGCCCCTCAGCATCCACACCTTTGGATTATTCTAGTACCTTTCCAGGGTGAACTTCACAGCCCTTTCAACATATCAGGGGGTTTGGTGCAAGTTCCTACAAGTTGCTGCCTACTGCACCAGAAGGACTACACTGAACCTACTGTGGCTGGCTGTCTAATGGCTGCTCCCCTCTCTGGGTTAACTCTATGTGGTACGTACTGCATGCGTATCTGTGCCTCTGGAGTCAGGCTTCTGTCGCTTGTGGGTGAGCTCCAGTCAGAATTCTCTGGTTGCTTAACCGGACTTCCCAGGGATGGGTTCCTGTTACTCATGGGTGAAATCCTCATTGTTTCTCTAATGGCCTAATCAGACCTGCAAGGGTTGGGTTTCTATTACTCATGGGCGAGCTGTATATTGTATTTTCTGATTGCTTACCCGGACCTTCAAGGGTTGGGTTTGTTACTCATGGGTGAACTCCTCCATGTATTCTCCAGTGGCTTAACCGGACCTACAAGCGCTGGGTTTCTGTTACTCTTGGGCGGGCTCCAGTGCTTACCTTGTAAAAGAATGAGTATTGGTGTCTAGGGCTCTGCCCACCAGCCACGGCTGGTGCTTTTAAATGTCGGTCCACTGAATACCAAGGCTGTATTCCTAAATCCTTCTCCTCCGTCTTTAATCCAATTCCAGATACTCCTTGCCTGTTTATCTCATTCTTGCTGGCTGCAGATTTCTCCCTCGGTAAAGCTTTTTTTCTGTCTTTCTCTTCCTCCGTTGTTCCGTTTTGTGTGTTTTTCTCTTAAGTGCCGGTGGCCCCCACTGCCTTCCACCGGTTCAAATTAAGCACTGGTAGGCTCCATATTGTATTAATCGATTGCTTAACCAGGACCTCCGAGTGTTGGGTTTCTGGTATTCATGGGTTCGCTCCATATAGGATTCTCTGGTTGCTTAACTGCACCTCCAGGGTTGGGGTTCTGTAGCCATGGGAGGGCTCAGAGTAGCATTCTTGTGGTGCTTAACCAGGCCTCCAGGGCCAGGCATCAGCCGCTCATGGGTAGACTTCATAAACTATTTTCTGTTTACACCCTCGGACCTCAAGTGGTAGGACTTCTGTCACTCATAGGTGGACTCCATGTAGTCTATTTGTTTAACCGTGTCTCAGGCCACATTAAGATGTTTGTAGGCCCTAAGCACTTAAAAGATTTTGGTGTCCCCATATCTAAACACACAAGATGATGGTCGGAATGTTGCACAATGGCAAAACATTCACCCCCAGTCACAGATCTGGTTTTAATCCATTGTTATTTTGCTCACCAAGCCACCCCAGTGCAGACACGGCCATATGCAAATCAGCCTTGACCCTGTGCCTTATGGGAACAGTCCAGCCCGAACTGCCTAGCCATGTTTTCCCTGGACCCGAAACAAGCATCCTAGGACCGGTTTCTGGCTATCAGCCATCTTCAGCCAGGATAGCTTGACTATAGTGGTGCAGTGAGCACAGGACCCACGTCTGGTCATACCCTTCCCACATAGGGTGAACAGCAAAACACACAAGATGATGGACGGAATGTTGTACAATGGCAAAACATTCACCCCCAGTCACAGATCTGGGTTAATACATCATTATTTTGCTCACCAAGCCACCCCTGTTCAGATATGGCCATATTCAAATCAGCCTTGACCCTGTGCCTCATGGGAACAGTCCAGCCCGAACTGCCTAGCCATGTTTTCCCTGTCTGGAATCAAGCATCCTAGGACCGGTTTCTGGCTATCAGCCATCTTTAGCCAGGATAGCTTGACTCCAGTGGCGTAGTGAGCACGGGACCCACGTCTGGGCATACCTGTCCCACAGAGGGTGAGCAGCAAAACACACAGGATGATGGACGGAATGTTGCACAATGGCAAAACATTCACCCCCAGTCACAGATCTGGGTTTAATCCATCGTTATTTTGCTCACCAAGCCACCCCAGTTCAGACATGGCTATATGCAAATCAGCCTTAACCCTGTGCCTCATGGGAACAGTTCAGCCCGAACTGCCTAGCCATGTCCGTAGCACATCCGCGGCCCGGAATACTTTCCGGGCCGCGGATGTGCTAACGGCCGACGGAGTCCCGCCCACTCAATAGAACGCTCGCACCGCAGCCGAAAAACCGCTGCGGTTAAGGAATACTTTTTGGGCCGCGGATGTGCTACGAACTAGGTAGCCTGTGGGGAGTCGTCTTAGAAAATGAGCAGGGCGTGAAGATTACCCCTGCCGTGGGAGCCCATGTAGCAAACATTTCTACTTTTGTTAATTACGGGCCCTGGTGATGTGTGGTTGAGCCTACACGGGTGAAACCGTGAGTTTTTAATTTTAACACACATATATCCCCACGGATTGGGTGCGCCTTAGCGTGCATACACCGCCGGAGGATAGTTTTTGGTCCTGAAGAATGCTGAGCTGAATTAGCATTTAATAGCTGAAACATGTCGACCTTCATTTTTTAGGGCACAAGGTTTCAAATATACAAACCTATAAGTGTCCGTCACACTACATTTTATTGATGCCGGCTAGCCCTTTATTAAAGTCAGTACAGGGCACAGTTGGTCATCTTTTAAATACCAATTTTTAATTCACTGACATTGCACTTTGAGCACTACTTCACTACACTACATCACACACACAAAAAACAGCTCTGCAGGTGTTGCAGCACACTGTGGGGACATTCGGTCTCCCCAGTGGGAACCCAATGATTGAGCATGTCACCAACTAGTGGTGAGTGAGGGTTCTTCTAAAGAAAAATTATTTTTTTCTTCCCCTTGTTTTCACCTTTCCACATCTTTCTTTAGTTATTGTGTATATATAGTTGCACATTTTTGATTTTTTTCATTTGTTTGCACAATTAGTCACTTCTATGTTGTTGTTATATAGTATCTTTGAGGGGTAGAGGAGTGACCAAACCACCCTAACTCTCCTGTTGTTTTTGTGGATTTTTCGAAATTAAACATAACTTACAATAAGATGGAAGATAATGTTTATTTTCAGATACTTCCACTTTACTTACAGGTTCACTTGGAGTTTCGCACCAAGTGCTGGCAATTAATCTGTTCCGTGCTCCGGTCGGCCGTTGGCAGACGGGAGCACTACCTCGCGGGTGCTGCCGTCGGCCAATGGCCGACGGAGCCCCGCTCACTCAATATAACGCCCGCACCGCGGCGGAAAAACCGCCGCGGTTAAGGCGTTAAAAATGTCTGTGGTGCCCCCCATCCCTTGATGCCCTAAGCAAGTGCTGATTTTGCTTAGTGGTTCTGCCGTGTCTCTAAGGACTGGGTTTCTGCTGCTGTATGGTGATAGCCTCCTAGTATTCCATAGCTGCTCCAGCTTCTGTCATTAGTGGGTGGACTCTGTCACCTCTCTCTGACCTCTCATCAATCCCCAGAGGCGGGTTTCACTCACTCCTGGGTAGAAAGATATAGGGGCATATTTACAAGGCCCTTGCGCCACTAGAGCATCACTTTCTTTGAAGCTCCTGTGGTGCTCAATGCTAAGCCATATTTACAAGGCCACGCAAATCCACCTTGCGTGGCTTTTCAAGGCCTTGTAAATATGGGCCCCTTTCACACATTACTCTGCGTCAAAGGGGCGTTCCATGGGTGCTGCTGTGGGTGTTCCCACGCAACACCCATGGATTCTGACACGTTCCCAGATTTACAAGGTTTTGTATCCATAGGAATGCGCCAGATTCTAATGCTCCCCCAAGGGAGGCATTAAAGTGGCGCAATGAGGAGAAATTATTTTATTTCTTCTCGTTTTTGCCCTTTCTATGGGTACTGTATACTGCAGCACACACACAGAAGGAAAAAACACCATCAATGATTGTTTTTGTGCAGGAAGGTGTCCCTTCCTGCACAAAAACAATAATCCCTGCAACACAGGCCCCCTTTCACCATAGTGCAAAGGGGCCTGCTTTGGCTCTAGGCAGCCAATTGTTGCTGTAAATACGACGCATCCCTGTCTTGCAATAGTTCATGCTTAAATGCGATGATTTCACCGGACTATGCTTAGAGCACATCTGCAGACCTACCAAACCACAGTCAACACTTTCCATACAGTACGATCTACAATCTACATGTACTGTGAAATCGTGCCCTGGAACCCCACGCAAATCGGAGTGCTTTTTGACTCTGTCAAGCATATGAAGCACTATATAAATAATACAATACAAAACAACTCCATGGGTGGCAAAGAGACGGCGTCTGCCAAAATGAGGCGATGAGCATAAACGGGTCTGGAAAACTCCTTGGGTCAGAGGGAGACAACAAAACATCTCACTCATTTGTACCTGGATACTGTCCGGGACTGGAGAACACAGCGGGTTAGAGAAAGAATGGATACTGTCCGGGACTGGAGAACACAGCGGGTTAGAGAAAGAACAGATACTGTCCGGGACTGTAGAACACAGCGGGTTAAAGAAAGAACAGATACTGTCTGGGACTGGAGAACACAGCGGGTTAAAGAAAGAACAGATACTGTCCGGGACTGGAGAACACAGCGGGTTATAGAAAGAACAGATACTGTCCGGGACTGGAGAACACAGCGGGTTAAAGAAAGAACAGATACTGTCCGGGACTGGAGAACACAGCAGGTTAAAGAAAGAACAGATAATGTCCGGGACAGGAGAACACAGCGGGTTAGAGAAAGAACAGATACTGTCCGGGACTGGAGAACACAGTAGGTTAGTGAAAGAACAGTTACTGTCCTGGTCTGGGGAACACAGCAGGATAGAGAAAGAACAGATATTGTCCGGGACAGGAGAACACAGCAGGTTAGAGAAAGAACATATACTGTCCAGGACTGGAGAACACAGTGGGTTAGAGAAAGAATGGATACTGTCCGGGACTGGAGAACACAGCGGGTTAGAGAAAGAACATATACTGTCCGGGACTGGAGAACACAGCGGGTTAGAGAAAGAACAGATACTGTCCGGTACTGGAGTACACAGGGGTTAGAGAGAGAAAGGATAGTGTCCAGGTCTTGAGAACACAGCGGGTTAGAGAAAGAAAGGATACTGTCCGTGTCTGGAGAACACAGCGGGTTAGAGAAAGAACAGATACTGTCCGGGACTGGAGAACACAGCGGGTTAGAGAAAGAAAGGATACTGTCCAGGTCTGGAGAACTCAGCGGGTTGGAGAAAGAAAGGATACTGTCTGTGTTTGGAGAACACAGCGGGTTAAAGAAAGAACAGATACTGTCCGGGTCTGGAGAACACAGCGGGTTAGAGGAAGAATGGATACTGTCCAGGTCTGGAGAACTCAGCGGTTTAAAGAAAGAACGGATACTGTTTGGGTCTGGAGAACACAGCGGGTTAGAGAAAGAACAGATACTGTCCAGGACTGGAGGACACAGCGGGTCAGAGGAAGAATGGATACTGTCCAGGTCTGGAGAACACAGCGGTTTAGAGAAAGAACGGATACTGTTTGGGTCTGGAAAACACAGTTGGTTAGAGAAGGAACAGTTACTGTCCGGGTCTGGGGAACACAGCAGGATAGAGAAAGAACTGATATTGTCTGGACTGGAGAACACAACGGGTTGGAGAAGGAACGGATACTCTTCGGGTCTGGAGAACACAGTAGGTTAGCGAAAGAACAGTTACTGTCCTGGTCTGGGGAACACAGCAGGATAGAGAAAGAACAAATATTGTCCGGACTGGAGAACACAGCAGGTTAGAGACAGATACTGTCCGGGTGTAAAGAACACTGTGGGTTAGAGACAGAACAGGTACTGTCCGGGTCTGGAGACCACAGCGGGTTAGATAAAGAACAGATATTGTCCGGGTCCAGCGAAGACAGTGGATTGGAGAAAGAACTTATACTGTCCGGGTCTGGAGAACACAACAGGTTAGACAAAGAAGAAACTGCGTGGTGAAGCCGTGATTGTTCAAATCATAGGGAAGACTGTCATGTTAATGCTAACATTAAATATACACTATCACACCAATCAACAAATGATAAACATTACCAATCTTTTAAGAGATGACATTCATAAGTCTTCCTAGGTATGTGAAGCCTAAGTCACTATAGTATATTGCTATTTAATATCGAATATTTCTATCCATCACTTTCTAATTTATATAGTAGTGCCAATGGCTTACTTGTTATTAGGCAATTTGATGCTAATAAAATTATTTGTAAAAAATAATTAATGATAGGGGCTTTCAGCCAGCCTTCTTTGTTCCTTGGTTTTTGTTACAACATTCATTTTTTGCTTTCATCCACCACAGGATCTAACCAAGGACTATGGGTCACCCCACTTAAGCCATTGGCTTCCTTCATTATGAGCGACAGTATTCTGCTTGATCACAACGTGTTTTTCTGCCTACAAAACAGTCCTCTTGAGCGCCCAGGACTGCGTTGATTTTTCATATATTTTTTTTATCCTGCGACACTACTAGAACACCCCATACCACCCCATCCCCTGCGTGAACTGCTAGAAAAATACAACCATTTAATGGCTTTTAATGCCAGTCAAGGATTAGCACCTCTGCATGCAGCTGCTTGTATTTGTCACCCCTCATCCAGGTGCCTGCGTTTGAATGTGCTTCCAACCTGCTCAAAGATGGCCGAAAGGGTGAGCATGTAGGCGGTGGACATTTTTGAATGATTCTGTGAAGCTTGACTACCGAAACATTCAAAGATGCCTGCCAGTGTGCACGCATGCATGCTGTCCCATTTTTCTTTATTTTTTGCAATAATAATTTACTATAATATATATATATACTTTTTAAACAACTATTGGTAAAGGAACCTAGTCTGGCAATAATTACTGAACTACTGACTTTGCCAGTGTTTAATATATTTTCATGGTGCATCTCCGTGTTTTTTTCCTCTTTCTGTCTCCAAGTCCTTAACTTTTTAACCTACATAATACTCAATGATTTAATTATGAGTTTTGCATCTATTTAAAATGTGTACATCTCCTAATTTTTTACGTTTTGTATGACACTAACAATATTACTCCTGTAATGTATTCTATCAAAATTCAATTGGATTATTTGCTTGTGAATCTTTGTTTTTCTTAAACTTAAATAAACATTTTTTAAATTTGATAAAATGAATAAAAGGGTACCTGCCACATTGGGGCATAGTGTCTCATCTTCTGGAGAACTTTCTGGAGAGCGAAAGGGAGAGAAGAAGAAAAAGAGAAACAGAAAGACAGTGAGAAAGAGAGAGAAAAACGAAGGGAAAAATAAAGCAGATGGCTGTCTTATTGACAAACGTTTGGAGAAATACTGAAGTCATGATGGGAGGGAGGGCAAAAGGGAGAGAGAGCGAGAGAAGGAGAGAGTGATCCTTAATACTCCAAAATTCGAGTGTGCTTTGAGCACAAAAGTGAGCAGTTATCCGCGTTTACAGAAACTGTTGCGTTTCCTGCTAAGATTACAAGTAATAGTGGTAGAAGACAGACAGACGGGAAATAAGCTCGGTCAGGTTCTGTACCAACTGGTGCACCATAACCATCAGTGCATATTAAGGGTTTCACATAGGGATGTCACCTATTTGCGACAGGAAAATCTTCTATGTAGGGTTTTCGTATGAGGACACATGCAATGGTAATCGATTTATTGCCCTGAAAAGGGTGAAAGGCTGAGTAGACCGAAAGGATCTTTGATCGTGAGTCAAACACACATACGTGCAATGGGTAGATCGCCCACTGAGACCCGTTTCATATAGGGAATCTTCATTCTATTATATGGGAAAAGTTAATTGCTTCATATAGGATGTTATCAGTGCCTCACCCACAGAATGTTTAGTTTTGTGTGTTGAACACTTAGGCCCTGATTACGTGCTATTGCGATATATATCGCCCTTGATAAATAACGATACCACAGGGTACGTTATTTATCTGGTGTGATGAATAGAACCTATTATGAGTTTATGGGGAATAACAAGTACTTTTTGGTATTTAACGCAACAAAATCCGCATGATACGGTAAATACTGTATGTTTTACCTGGTTACGTTTGGCAATTTCGACCTAACAAAATTTCACGAAGATTGAGTTATTTAACATATCCTGTAATTTTAGGATATGTTAAATACCTTCACACTCGTAATTGCAACCCCTGGGTAAAGATGAGTTTCTGTGTGGGTTGTAAAATTAGGAGGAACTCATAACCAGGCCATGAGTATTTCATTTGAGGATCACCGAGAACACTCACCTGTAACTTCCGCTCAGAACTACGTTGCAGTCCACCAGCAGAAACTTCTCCATCAGCTGGCCCTTGAAGGACTTCCCCGTTCGGCAGTAGTAGGTCGGTCCTGAAACTGTTCGCACCCTCAGGAACTGTAAAACAATGGACGCAAAAAAAATTACTAGACGTCTTCCTACTACAGGATTGAACAAACAACGTGTTATGGTGTGTACAACAGAAAGTAAAACGGGACCGGCTTCCAATCCGCCCTGCTCATCAAATACGTTGATTCAGTGTTTAAAAGTGAAATTAAGGACACTGAGTCCAGACTGAGCTTTTACGAGTAGAAGAAAAAAAAACTAACGCCGTGATTCACAAAGGTAACTTACATTTTGAATAGTATACACTTTTGAGTAAGTTTAATACTTTTTGGCTATTCACAAAGGGAAACGTCCTTTAGGACGAAGCCAGAATCACGCTGTGCCTTCACAGCGCAGCTAATAGAACGGATGCGCCTTCAGCACGCACTCATTCAGAACGTAAGTCGGTACAACGGCTTGCTTTTTTGAGGGTGCATTGGTGGAATGGTGATGAATTTAAAGTCCAACACGATCCCTACTGTTACGCAGACTGGAGTTGGAATAGTAAATGAAACTATTCCAAAATCCAGCGCCATCCTAATGCAAGTTGGTATAACAACTTGTGTGCTGAACGAATGAGTGCTAAAGACGCGTTCACTCTAATGATGGCGCTCTGAAGGTATGCATACTAAACGCATGCGGAATGCCGTCATACATTCATTCACAGTGAGTAAATTTATTCTAAAAGTGTAACTTACACTCAGATTTTGTGAATAGCCAAAAAGTACTAAATTTGCTCAAAAGTGTCAATTACTCAAAAGTGTTGAGCAATTACTCAAAAGTGTAAGTTGCCTTTGTGAATCAGATGGAAAGCCAAATAATTAGAAATAAGCAAATATTAACAAAATGTTTACCTTTACGAGCAGATGTGCAAAGTGTAATAATATCCTATTTATTACCACTGTTGAGTGTGGGGAGGAGCATGAATCATGAGGGGTGAAGCCCTGAGCGGGTCATGAGGCCTCTCCCTCAACAATGGTAATAAATAGCAGATAATGCTCCGCACATCTACATATATGGTTTACTTTATACCATGACGTTATTTCATATGCACTTGTTTTAGCAAATGGTATTTAATCAAAACTAGGATGCAGGGGTTACATTTGTGCAGTATGATAAAATCACACTCAAGAAGACTACTAGGAGAGTTGCTCCCGGTTGTAAAGTAATTGTTACATGCAAACTAGAAGGCAGTAAAACACGTTTTTCCATTATCATTTGTGCTGTACTGTGGTAATAAACTCAAATTTGATATCTTTACTATGGTAATAAATGTGTCAGTGCGTCTTTATCTGTGTAGTAGGTTTCAATAACATGTTATTGGGACACATTTCGTTTTGCTGCCATGGCAATGCTTCAAAACCTCTGCCACATGTTTTACAGATTCAATACACAGTGCAATGTTGGTAGCAAATTAACACTTTCTGACCCACATTTTGCTCCCCCTCCCAACTTTGATGGATGTACCCAAAGTAAACAAGCATTGGAAATGCAATAGGTCTCGCAGTAGGAAAGTTTGAGCTATAGGTGTTAATTATTTTTTTGTTTTTTATTTATGTGTTTTTTCTAAATAGCTAAATTAATAGCTTTCTTCTTTACAAAGCCAATAGTTATAATTTTTGTAAATGTGACACCTCTAGCCTTTGTAAAGCAACATGTTTTGTATTAACGGGACTTATATGTGACTTATATGTATTGATATAAAAAAAATCAATGGCTTTAAAAAACAATTAATAATTAATACGTAAATAAAATGGATTTTATTTTATATTGCCAATAGCTTAAAGTTTATTAAATATATTTAGTGAAGATGCTGTGGTTGCGCTGAGTGAGGGTGAGTGAGGGTGAGGGTGAGTGAGGGTGAGGGTGAGTGAGGGGTTGAGGGTGAGTGAGGGTGAGGGGTTGAGGGTGAGTGAGGGTGAGTGAGGGTGAGGGGTTGAGGGTGAGTGAGGGTGAGGGTGAGTGAGGGTGAGGGTGAGTGAGGGTGAGGGGTTGAGGGTGAGGGTGAGTGAGGGTGAGTGAGGGTGAGTGAGGGTGAGTGAGGGTGAGGGTTGAAGTTGAGGGTGAGGGGTTGAGGGTGGGTGAGGTAAATTAATAAAGCTTTTTTTTCTGTGAAGTAAAAAGCAGAAAATACCACAACAAAAACATACAGGAAACAATGCAGCACAAGAATGCAAGATAAAAACCACAGTACAACACATCGTATTACAAAAATGTAATACAAAAACACAGCAATACAAAAAAAGCATATCACCACAGCAAAAACAAAAAAAAAACAACAAACAGACAACTATTACAGTGGCTTCACTTTACCAAAAATAGGGCCAGCCAAAAATGTTTTCAGCTCCTGTCCTCAGATTTGGATCCAGACCCAATGTGTTGGAGATACAGCTTATTTTTTTTATCTAGAATACTGAAGCTATTATAATTGTCTGACATGAAATTTTAGTAAATATCACCTGCCCTAAAACCAGACAATTAATCTCAGGAAAAAAAGTAGATTATAACTTATTTCACTAGCTCTGCCAGCATTACAGCAAATTCAGTAGCAGATGCCAGGGCCTTCAGGAAATGTCCAGCAAGCTTTATTTTGCAAATGTTCCCAAATAAATGAATACTTGGTTGTATATAATTAACAAGCGAATCGGTTTCAATAAATCACGACCCAGTAAACAGTCAAGTTTATTATATACTTGGTGGTTAATATGCATGGTAGTAATTTATTTTATAGTGCAGTTTTACGACTATTCTTCTTCAGTGTTGTAACTGTGTGACAAGCAAGTTGCATACCTGTATGGTCAGATAGCTCTTCGGAAACAAACTGGTGGCTTGTTCAGAGAACTAGCAGTAGCATAAGCAATAAAAAATAAAAAAGCACAAAGCAGGAAAAAAAGGTGCAGTAATAGTGTCACTGTGTGCTCTTTAATGCATTTACAAATACTTTGCTGGCACACTCATATTGGTTGCTATTTTAAGGTTTTCTTGTGTAGGGCGTGCTTGCTGGTTGAACAGAGAACAAACACGTTGCGCAGCCCGGGGTTTCCTGCTAGCCTTTTGCAGAGAGCAATTTGTCTGCACATATACAGTGCCTGTCCTCACCTTAGATAGAAACTATGCTATCGTGACGTTTTTGGTACAAATCTGCGGTTTACTTATAAGTTAGATATGGTATGTTCTCCAAACAATGAGTGACCAGAGAGAAAGAGGGGTAGGGGTGGAGGGGTTTGCCACACGATCGGCACATTTCTTCATAGTTATGAAGCTGGCGTTCTTTAACTTTATGGGTAGAAACTGGATTTAACAAACCGCCAAACTTCATATCTATTTTATTTACAGAAGCTGCACCCAGCTCTTGCAGGAATTTGCAAGCATTTCAAATTTAGCAGTAGGTAAACTGACTGGGGTGGGGGAGAGAGTAGGCGGGATGAACGAGGGGGGTGATGGGTGAAGCAAAAACACGGCGCCGGCCCAAAGAAAACACAAGAGTTTGCTGCCAAAGATAAAGATTAAACACAAGTGAAAACGTTTATTTTCTAAATCCTGCACAAAGTAAAAAAAAAAATAACACACGATCACTACAATGCATAAGCAGAGGCAAAAAAAAACACAAATGGTCTTCTAGTAATAGACTTCAAAAACAAAGTAGTACCTCAATCACCACGATTGCAGGAGAGGGACACTAATTAAGTATAATTAATTTGTAGTCGAGCAGTGCTCCACATAAGCCACAAGAAGTGACGTATCGCGACTTCTGCCTAATTGGAAGGCAGCAGAGGAAACTGATTACGCAATTGAGCAATGGAGAGATTGGGCGTGCTAAAAGCCCCTTATGACTTTTTTTTTTTAAACACAACTGATCGTCGCCATAGGGACAGCGCTTAAGCGCTGCCTACAGGCTCGAGCGAAAAAACATACCCTCTTGCTATCAGAGAGGCTAGCAGTCTCAGGTAGGACGATCATGACGGTATTTTTTTCAATTTTATGGAGCAGAACTTGACCTGAAGGGACTGGAGCGCAATGACATACAGACCAGAAAGGCCAAAACGTACAAGATACAAGAGGCATTAACCATCAGAATAAAAAGAAACAAGTCAGATGTTGTTGATGAACATTAGGAGCACGGAATTGGAACGCATACATTTTCAATGAGCGAAGGTTCAGATGTGATGAAAAGGGAAATGTGTACATGGTGTTATGGAGAACAGCGTGGATGTCAATGACAAACCCCAGAACATACAACCATTGTTGGTTCTGATGAACAATGGGATATGCAGGCGAGGGTTCATTCAAAATGACAGTAGCCCAGAAGCTTAGGGTTACAAATACCAAATTAGCCGTTTTTTTTATGCTATGTAATTCTCTGTACTGTAGTCCCGGGCCGGTCTGCTGACTTGTCCAGGCCAAAGACAGCTGTAAGCCTAATAAACAAGAAATAACACACCGTATTCCTTTACCGTAATTCTGCCTGCATGCTTCAAGGCCCGTCATCTTATAAACACGACAAAAACAGAAGGGCGGATCTGGCAAACTGAAGACAATGAAAGCCATCAGAAACTAGGCTTCGAATAAAAAAAAATGTGACACGGCAAGCAGGGGAGGGGGCGGAGCGGGTAAAATAAAGAAACGAGACGGAGGGAAGAGAAGGGAGGGGGGAGGAGAAATGCGACACGGCGGGAAGGGGAGGGGGCGGAGCGGGTTAAATTAAACAAACAAGACGGACGGAGGAGAGGGGAGGGGGGAGGAGAAATGCGACACGGCGGGAAGGGGAGGGGGCGGAGCGGGTAAAACAAGACGGACGTGCACGCGCTTTTAAGCTCAATGCGCATGCGCATTGAGCTTAAAAGTCACGGGCACTGCAAGGAATCGCCACGATTCCTTGCAGTGGATAAAGAGTGGATAAGCCCCCATAGTGTCGCTTGCTCGATGCGCATGCGCATCGACAGGCGAGACCTAAAAATGCCACAGTAGGCTAAATGTGCCTTCTGCTTAATTTGTGCAGTTATATAAAACTGTGCCAAAGTCATTGGAGAGAAAAAAATATTTCTGACCTCACTTAACTTTTCTGAACCATCTCTCACTCCCCTCCCCCCATTTCGATCTAAAGGAAACCGGAAATAGCAGCACACGTTGTAACTTCCTAACTGCTCGCCTCATTTGGTGCAGATCAATCAGTGTCAAAGTTATAAGCGAATAAACATTTTAAAATCCCTCCCAGTATGTGGTTAGTCCCTTCTTGGTGGATTGGCACAAGACATGCTTTCCGGGAGCCCCAGGTTAGTGGTTAGTGCAGTGGTTATTGTAGAGTGTCTCTTTTGCTCTCAAATAAATCATTCGATGCATTTGCTCTCGTTTCTTATGGTAGAGTCAATGAATAGGATGTAGGGGTGATTATTAGTGGGCGGTCTGTGAGTTCTGGTTCCAAAGCAGGAGGAGGTGTGCTCTATGCAGCGAGGCACGGGCAATTCGCAGAAATACAATAATAGAGAAGAAGGCTGCCAGTCATGCAACTTAGAGTAGGATGAATTTAGAGAGAGGAGTGATGCAGAGGGTGGAAGGTAAGGTGAGGGCCCTTTGGCAGGAACAAACCATTTTAAAGTCAAGGGCAATTTTTCAAGCAGTGTTTTGGAATACAGTGAAAACAGCATGCAATCTAAGGATTTAAACCTGCAGCAAGAAACATTATATGCGATAATGTATTATATTGAAGCATTTGCATAGCACTTACCACCCCTATGTAGGGTGCAGAAGTGCTAATCCACACGGACATGGGGTCCTGGGGTTGGAAGTCTGCTGTCTTTGCTTTCAGCCTAAGTGGAAAGTGTTTCCGTGCCCTGCTTAAAGTCCACTGAGATTCGGTTATTGTGTTATGGGACGCAGCACTTGGCCGTGTGAGGCATGAATAAAGTGTGATATACATGTACATGTTCATAGTTTGTGGTATGCTAGCAGGACTGCTGAGCTCTGAAGGTCCCTGTCAAGTCAAGATACAAAGGTGCAGCAGAAGAAAGGTGTATTTTAGGACTGTCTACGTCATTTGGCAGCGACCAGATGCACAACTGGTAAGAAGTTACCTGCCAACATCTTTTGAAATATACAGAATATTCTTCTCGGGTTCTGCACATGTGCAGATTGTGTCGAGACCTCGATGAACAAGGACACCAGCGCAAGACACATACACACAAAACTAGGACATAATACACTTCCTTTTTACATAGACATCAAATAACAGATGGAGACACACAGTACACACCAATCTGACCCACAGCACAGACCTACAAATGAGATCCCCAACAAGGGAAACAATAAAAAGCACACAAAGGAAAACACAATTAAGGGTCTGATTAGATCTCGGCGGATGGGATGCTTCATCACAACGGTGAGGGATATCAGATCCACCGAAATATAAATCCCATAGGATATAATGGGATTTATAGTTCGGCATGTCCGTCACCGTCGTGACTCAGTAGCCCGGCTGCTGATATGTTAATCAGGCCCAAAATCCAGGGTATAAGAGTTCCAACTCCAGGTAGACCATCTAGTGGAACAGGAATAAAACTAGGCATACATTCTCACCTACACAGGACATTTTCCAGGTCACAGGCTCGAATGCAGGATGCGTTTTGCCAGTCAATGGTGGAACAATTCTGGAGGCACCTTCACTCAGAGCCCCATTGTACATAGGCCCACCACTGGCAACATCAGGGAAACACTCAGGGTGGCACCAAGGACACGTTCAACCACTTGCCTCCTCCCACCCATGCAGCCTACCCTCCCACCTTTATCACCAGCTCTTCAGGGCCAAATCTGAGGTCCCTCTTACTGACTCCCCATGGAAGTTTGATTCTTACCTTATCACCTACACAATTCTATCCTTCTTTTTCACACTGTGGAAATTATAAGGGTTTATTTGTGTCTCTTGACTTAACAAGGCACACTTTAATGCACTTGCATAGCACTGAACCCGAATGACCAGAACTGCTGCACATAAATAGACTCTGCTGGAAAATGCCACATTCTATTCAAGATGTTGTCAAAGATAAAATGAGCAGTCTGGGAAGTTAGAGGTTTGCCACATTACAAGCTGTGTGGGTGTGTATCGCCAAGAACTATTTGTTTACTGAGAAACATAATTTTTTCTTTAAAATAGTATGCTCATCGCCATTTTGTACCAATAAACGTGTGCATGTTGTTTACGTATATAGGTACATGTGATGATGTTGACTAGGTGTAAGCATCACCACAAACATTTACTACAAGCACGCACCACACAACCACAAGCAATCACTATAAGCAATCACCACCATAGACAATCACAAGCAATCACCACCATAGACAATCACAGCAAGCAATCACCACCACAGACAATCACCGCAAGCAATCACCACAATCAACACCTCTAGAGTGCAGTTACCTCAGACCTGAGGCGACGCACAGTCGGCTGCTATGGTGGAACCCCAGGATTCTGGGCTTCCAATTACAACAAATCGCCCTACAACTGGCGTGGCATCCAAGACTCCATGGTTATCATAATTGCTAAATCACGACGAAAAGGTACAAGAAAGATTTATCGTACAATGGCCCACGGAGCAGGAAAAGGACCAGATGCACAAGTGATAAGAAATTAACTTCTAACATCCTTTCAGGTACACTGACTGTTCCACTCCGTGCAGACAGACCAGCTGGAGACACCAACACACCAGGACACCAGTATGGGACACAGGCACAAACACCAGGACACAACAATTCTTTTATGGTGTTTCTAATGTTTCTTTATGTTCTCAATTCCTATGCTAGTTGCAGCAGGAGGTCGTCCACTCTGTGATCCTATGGATCTGGAGGAGGTAACACGTGATGATCACCCTGGACAGACTGCACTACGGTGAGCATCATCTCGGGGTTCTGGTGACCTTTACAAACCACTCGCGCATCGGCCTCGTCACGATATAGGCATATCTATGATTCCATCACACACACAGAAATGCTGAGGGCGAGAGATGGGGAACATACCATGGCCCTAGACAGGCAATGCCTTCGCCCTCGGTCAACTATGACCGGCAAAGGCACAGACAGACACTCATAAGAAATCAATGAAGATGAGGATAGTGGAAGAGAAATTAAGAAAGGAAACCATATCACAAAAAATACAATAACCTTCACAGGAACGTGTCTTTCTGAGAGCTCGACTTCAATTCCAGGTACATTTTGTATTAACAGTGGACATGAAGAAGGTGACAGATTAAATTGAAGCCCACGCGAGTTTGAGTGAAGTGATGATGCAAAACTCATCTATTATGATTTTTTTTTAATGCATCCTGGGCTGCACTGATGACCTGTTCAAGCTTTTTTAACACAATATTGAAACAACATAAGAGACTGGGACGTGGTGTGCCTGGTATAGATCAAGAGATAGTTAGGTTTCTACAGGAAACTTTAATTTCTGTTTTTGTTTATTTTGTATGGCGTGCAAATGCCCAAAGGCGTTCTTGCACAAACACAAGAGACGAGGAAGCGGTGAGCCCTGGATCTGGCCCAGCCTAGCTTTTAATGCATTTTGAGAGTTCCTAACACCGAAGATTGACCCCCAGATGGAAGTGGGTTCTCGAGCGACACCATTTTGAATGGAAAAAAAAACACCATTTTTGATTTTCGTTATTCATGACAGAGAGGCACGAACAAGTCGAAGGGGACGGACAAGAATATAATGAAAAAAGAGATGTGAAGTGCCACTGGGGCAATTATTATTCAGCGCTATAAACCTATGCCGAAGAGATTGAATATAGCGTCTTCATGGATAGTAACCCAGAGCAGATTAGTTAAGTGCCTTGCTATTGGAGCGAACGGGAACAGGGGAGTGTTCCTGGCCAGCTCTAAGGTGCGAGTAGTAACTGTAGGAAGGCCCAGGTAAGAAGCATTTGCATGGTCCAATCTGGAGCCGATTTGAATGATGTTAAAATGAGTTTGTCGAGGAAAGAAGGGAGGGCCTTCTTCAGGACCTTTAAGTGCAAGAAGCACGTGGAGACCACCTAAGGATCCTGGGGTTTAAAAGAGAGATTATCATTGAAATGAACTTGCACGTTTTTCGCAGATGTGGAACAAGAAGGATAACGCCCCAGACACTCTGGCCACCAGGCGAATGACCAGATCGCGGGTGGGTCCTCCTAGGACTATCACCACCATCTTATCTACATTAGGCTTCATGCGGCGGTTGTTCTTCCATGCTACTGCATCGGTGAGGCAGGAGCTAAAGTTATGGCAAGCGACAGCAGAGTTCCGAAGTAATCTTAAAATCTGCTGAGTGTCTCCTGCATAATGCATGGTGGCCAGGCCGAAGGAGCAAATCAATTTGAACAGAGGAGAAACATTCATAGTAAAAAGCGTAGGCCTTAGAGATAAGCCATGGACTACTCTACATGTCAGCAGCACTGGCGATTAGTAGTATGGAGGTAACAGAACTTGCTGAGACCCAATCCAAGGTCTGGACTTGAATACCCATCACATGAAGTTGGAAATCAATACACTGTGAGATATTGTTTAAAAATTGGCAGACAAGTCATGCAGAACAAGGGCCAATACTCCGTCTTGGTCAATGATGATATGAAACTTATTTTGCACTTCAACGAGTGCTATCTCTAAGGACGGAAACCTGCCTGGTAGTACCCAAAAGGGAATTTGAGGAGTTGTGTGAGGAAAGATGAGCAGACACCTTCTCTTCTATCTTAACAATGAACAGGAGTAAAGAGATGGGACACTTGTTGTACATTGTACCTTCGTCCAGGGAAAGCTTTCATAGCAGAGGTCTAAGACAGGCATTTTTCCATTCTCTTGGAACGCAGACAGCTGAGAAAGAAGAACTGACCAGTGCATGGATTTGAGGGGCCAATGAGCAGGCAACCTGTTGAAAAATTCTGGTGGGACACGGATCGGCTGACTTGCTAAACTACAGATAACCACCAACTGAAATGGGTGAGAAAGTCAGAAATCCAGAATAGGAAGAAGTCCTAAGGAAGTTCATTTTGAAAAAGAGTAACAAATGGCCTGAATCTTGGTTTTAAAGAATATCAAGAGGGATTCACACAAATCCAGAGAAGGAGCGATGGCTACCAGTGCACAGTTAGTGCTACTAAATTCACACTGTATTTTAAAATAATCTTGGGAAGAAATATAAGCCCTTGATATCCGGGGGCATAAAATTGCATTCTAGCAACTGCAATTTCTTTCTTCTCATTTTTCATGGCCGTGTTATATTGATTTTAAGCCTAGCTGAGCAGGCTTGCCGCAAAAGGCGTTCAAGGTGCTTCCATGCCCGTTTCAGTCTCAGTGGATGATTGATTGTACCGAGGAGCACAGGGGGCTTAGCTCGATGTGAAGTAACTTATCTGACTCAGGACACTAGGTCAGAGACGGTAGTTAGGCGGTTGTAAAACTTGTCAGTATTGTGTTTTGTTTGGGGACATCATTAAAGTCAAGGACCGAGGTAGATAATAACTCTATGAGAGTAAAGACCAGGATTTTAGGGAAATTACAATTAATCACAAAGGTGGTGGCTAGACCTGCCTGACCAGTGAGTGACCTCAAATTGAAAAGAAAGCAATGGTGCCTGGTCGGACCACAGCACAGGGAGAGATTTAAAATTAATGAGTATGTCTCCATTAGTGAAAATTAAATTTAGCATGTGACCTGCCCCTTTTTTGGGATCAGATACCAATTGGGTTAGGACTAAGGCTGCCCAGACCTCCTCCTTCACCATCCATCCTACCCAAACGATCCCAAACAAGTGTCCTTTCCCTACAGCAAAACACTGGCCACATTTTACTATAGACTGCAAAATCTGTTTTCAACACAAACCTTTTATCACAGATTACTAAGACAAACTCTTGCCTTTACAAACACAGTAACGCTGATACAAATTCCTGGATGCAATGGCCGCCTTTATGTCCATCACACAACATTTGTAACACTGTCCATGAAAAAAAAAAAGAGACGATGTGGGACCCATACTCAACCAAACTCTCCAAACCACCCAAATTTAGACCTTTAGACCTCTTCACTCAATTTCTACACACTTCTCTCCATCCCCTTTATCCCATCCTTCAGGTCCTATTATGCGGCTATACTGCCTGGTCCAGTCTGATCTAAATGCCGTCAACTTCACCTCCATTTTGTCAACCTTCCTCCAGCAGGTCCCTTTACCAGTTGGCAACATTAACCAAAACCTGCAGAATGGAATCTTCAGTGACTCCTCTGCTTGCTTGGACCAGGCCCCCTTCTGAACTAGAGGTGTTTAATGCTTTAGATAATAAGTACCGAACTTTCAAAGATGAGCCCTGTTATTAAGGACAATTTGCATGCACAGGAATCTTTGGTTACAGCAACTCCTCCTACGTTTAGACAAATAAGCTAAACCACAAGCGACATAACTCAAAACAAGATTGTACAGCAATGTCTCACTTTCTCTAAGGTGCCGTAACACAGAACAGTAATTTCATACTATCATACGAAAATCTAGGATAAACTTGACAAAGTTTGGGTTTTCTCCCTCTGGAGGCTCCTTTTGAGCTTGCTTCGCTTTGATAGGATAAGGAAGAACTTAGCTGACACAGCAGAGTGGGCATGGATTGTGCCCTGTGTATGCATAACCGTGCTTGGTCGAAAACATATAACGTACAAAGGAACACCCATGATAAAGTCATGGACTCCCCGTTCATTGGGAAGACTATTCTTCTGCCTTTCATTGGTGTGGTCTTGGGAGAAAGGCAAAACCATATATTGCATTTTAATGTCCTCAAGTGTCATCTCAACACCATCCTAAACTGCGTTCTTATCTTATCCCCTTTGAAAAGCTTTAGAAATTCTAAGATAAGAATTTTCAAAGGGAAGTTGTCTGCATCTAAGAATAAGTTGAGATTTCAACCTCATTCGCTACTGTGCCTCATAAGGCATCACTAAGACCTCAGCTTGACTTCTTCCAGAGGGTGCAAGGATCTCTTCTATGACATCTTGGAGTTTGTAAACCCAGAGGAGGGTGGGATTAAGGGGTAGACGCAGGTGTGGTTAGAACTTTGTTGTCCTTTTACCAGCATATTCGAGGATACGTGATTCGTTAAAATAAAAAGGATAAGTATGGTCCTCACTTCCTCCACCATCACAGATGAGATTTTATAAATCCTCATTAGACCTCCTAGCAAAAACCTCAAAACTTTATTGAGGAGCAATAGAGCTGGGTCCCGAGAATGACAAGAGGCTGGACTTTTACTTCAGATACTTTAATATCGTCAATAAATATATGAACATCAGTCTATGAATAGACTTTCATGAATGAACCCCATACCTATCTTTCCACATGTAGACTTTAGCCTCCAGGACACTTAGTTTCCCATGCTATCATATGTGTGCTGCTGGGGAAACATCTACCAGGAATCAATAACAAAGAAAATTGCTTCTGCAACTAGGTAGCGGGAGACAACTTCAATCAACCAATCAGTAGATTTGTAGAGTGCTAATTGTCACCCGTGAAGGTATCTAGGTGTCTACTAAAATCCTCCTTGAATGCAACTGTCCTTCAGGGCACAATTAAATGCCTTTTCTGTGGATTGTAGCCAGGGTTGGATTGGGATTACAAATCGTCCCGGGCCGCTAAAAAAAAAAAAGAGGCCCACGTTTGCATATTGCCTTTCTGCAAAACACTGCTTCGGCGAAATTTTATTTTTAAAAAGGGGGTGGGATGTGTAAAAAAATGCACTGATTAGTTTACACTGGTGAAACTCACCTGTAAACACTTTTGCTCAGGGCCCCTGCCCCTGCTCAATATGCACACATGAACGAGCCGGCCCAGCGAGAGAAAGGGAGTGACCCCTCTACCATTGATAAAAGGGGGGTAATGGATTCCCATCTGCCTCCAGAAAGGCCACTCAGGCATCCACTGGGCCGCCGGCTCAAAAAAGCAGCCCACGCTGCATCTCGGACACGGTCCCCCGGGCTTTGCCCGAGTTCCCGCGTTACCAAACCGACCCTGATTGTAGCATCTTCATCCACTCATTCCAGATCCTTCTAACGATGACCAGAGGCTTCTGCCATTTGGTGTGCAGACTTGGTCCAAAGCCAGGTATGGAGCTTGCTGAAAACCTACAGACACTGTGATTCGATCAGGTAACGAACAGCCCAACGCACCTAGGGAGGGCCATCACGGAGCCGCCAAGAGAGCCCAATAGGTAGACTCTGTAAATGCATCATCTAGAGCATTTACTGAACAAAAACTATTTGCAATATACAGCAGGAAGAATCAAACCCAGAGACCCCAGAGAAATGCTCTCTGTGCAGCCAGACAACACTGCAAGGACACCTTGAAACCCTCCCCTTCAACTTGCCCTCCCAACACAAATCTCTCCTTGTTTACAGCTCAGGAAAAGAAAGAGTCTGTTGGCTATCAAGAGGAAAGCACCTGTTTCATATAGCACAAAGTGGGGATGCCCAAAGTAGGTTGATAAGGGGCAGGTGTCAACCAGATTTTTAGATTAACCACCAATCTGGTGAAAGAGTTTAATTGACATGAATCCGACCGTTCGGAATTTACAATGTGATACTCAAGTCTGGACATATTTAAAGAACCTGGTCTTCAACATGTCCAAAATGTTGATATTCCTGATCGACCCGGCCCTTTCTCTTTTCCATCCACTACAACAAACACAAAAGTAGATACAACCATACAACCGGAGTGGGATCTCTGAGCAAGAGCTTTCCTGCATACCTCATGTTGGAGCCAGAATCAACCAATCTCTATTTGTATAGCGCAACTAATCACCCGTGAGGGAATCCAGGCACTAGGTTAATCAGAAATACAGGGCTTCAAATGAGATCAGCCAAGGGTGTCACAGACACCCTCCCATTTAAAAAAGAAAATAAATTAAAATACTACCTGGAGCTATTTCTTCTTGTCCTCTACTTAGTGGTTTTCCTATTTCCTAGGACTAGTCAAGTTATAGTTGGTACACAATAAAGCAGCCCATTTTATCTTCTATTCTACGTTTAACCCTTTCGTTGCGCCAATCGGCCAACGGCCGTCGTGAGCACAACCACTGAAGTGCTGCGGACGTCCCTTGGCTGACGTGGCCCCGCCCACTCAATGGAACGCCCACACTGCGGCGGAATTGCCACTGCGGTTAAGGTGTTAAGGAGCACTTGATGCCGCTACAGAAAGATATTTACAGGCTTCCTCTCAATCGTAGGATTTAATTTTCCTTGTTGTGCACATCTTCAGAGTGGATACTAAAAACCTGGACCACTTAATCTTTAAGCCTGGATCCATCACCATCTACAAACTATACAACTGGGATCCATAAATAACATTTTTGTGAAAAACTCCAAATAAAAAAAAAAAATCAAACATTGGGAACTCAGTTACAGGAGAGCTGGCCTCAAGTTTATTACATTCTTATGATGCCGCACAGACAGAGCTTTGCAGATACATACTCCAGTCTAGCTGTGTGCCGAGTTTAAACTTTGCACTGAAAATCGACAAAGTTTGCAAACTTTGCCCTTCTCGTTGGTTGCAAAGTTAATGAATAAATCTCCACGAAGTTGTGACGGTAAGAAAAAACGTTATGAACCCTATTCCAGTTTCCCTTCATCAGCCACCTCTCTCAAAACGCCACAATTTCTAACTCTCTCAAACTGTCCTTTCTACACCCAGTTTTATGGTGACCACTTGGTTCTGCAGCGCTCAGAGGTGGTTTCTCAGCAGCATGGAGCACCATACAAGTAGAAGTAACAAGTTATAGTTAAAGACCAGTGAATGGTGTGAGCAGGTTCAGCCTGGGAGCCCTCACTCTAGCAGACACCCTTCCACCTTTGGTTACCTACAGTGATCTCAGTCTGAGTTACACCTTATGTGGCGAGTTACCGTAGCCCAGGGGTGCTTTGCTGTAGGTACAGGAGGCTGGGCCCATGCTGGATTTTCAAGATATCCATTGGGAAACAATTTACCTTCAAGGAATCCAAACTAAGCTCCTTTAAATAGCAAGTGGTTATCTTAATATTTATCATGGATATGGTACCCAAACCTATCCTCGGTGCCCCTGCTCTACCGAGTGTACCTTGTGTCTCACACATAGTACCTTCTTCTCTTCCTCCTCCCACCATATGCCACTGTCAATTTTGTCCTCGCTCCAGGCCGTTATCTTCTCTCCATCATCTTCCTTTCATGGCCAGCTGAATCATCTAAAAGGCGATTAGGAACAGCACCCCCTGCAAACCTAGTAGATAAACTAAGAACCTCAGGTGGTCACCACCCTGCCAGGAGATCACTGGAATAGAGGTTAAGAAATGCAAGTAGGAAGCGTCCTGAAGGCAGACCTCTTCCATCTATTGCAACCAAGAGATGGAACAACATCCCTATAAACATCAGAAAGCCTACTACCCCCCCTACAATTCAGAAAGGAACTTCAAGCCCATCTCTTGAAAGAGCACTACCTTCCTTGAGAACAGGAACCCATTCCAGCCTCCTTTCTCGTAAACGAATTTCAATCGTATCGTAGACCTCGCCCTCTTGATCAGAACTCCACTGCTATTCAGGTAAGTCTGCACTATACAAATACTTTCACATACATACAGGCTGTGTCATAACTTGTAAATGGCATTTTTGATGGACATGTCAGACATTCCTGTCTCTAAGAGGTGCCTGCCAGCACTTATTTACCATCTGTTCTCCAACATTACACTCATTCCACACATCCGCACGCCTCCGCTCAGCCACACACCCACTTGATCAGCTCTGTCGGGCTCAGGTGGAGGCATTTTTCACATTTTTATGACGTTCAGCATTAAAAAGAGCACCTGGCAATATCTCACTCTGGGCTCTGGCCTCCACCCATGCAGGAGATATTTATCTGCTTGGTTTACCAAAATGAGAAATCTTGGCAGATCACTTCATCTCCCAGAATTTTAACTTTCCTATTTTCCAATTTAGACCATGCCTTGAAATAAGCTAATTGCCAGTATTTTGCTCTAGGGTATTTAAAAAGTGAACATCATTAATACTACTGTAGTAAGTCGCATCTAAGCTACTCACAAAAGGAGAGGACCTTTAATATCAATTCTAGACATGTTTGATGCACACTTTACAAACGTCATATGCTTAGTCATACTTTCCACAACTGCACACTGCATACACTCAACCACTAATTGTCCAAATCCAGGCAGGGTGTTCACTGTCACCACCATGCTTAGACAAGACTGCAGGACATCTGGGACAAGCACAACTGTAATTGACAACTGCTCCAGGGCCAGTACACACTCTTCTCCACACCTTCGGCCCGGCAGTGTGATCTTTTAGTCACTCTTCTGGCACTTGCAGCAACTCTGACACAGGAACTCCACATTCTCAGCCACTCTCCACACTCGCCCTCACGGGACATCCCTCGGCTGAGAAAGGGGTCACGATCCATCACTATGCGGATGACACTCAGCTCTACCTGGAGGCCTTCCCTGGACAAAACATTGACAGTCATATTGAACCAAAGGTAGAATTTTTTACTAATTGCCAGTGACGGCCAACAACATGAAGTGCAGGGTGGCTCCCCGCAATGAATGTCGATAGCTTCCCCTCGCTGCTCATAAACAGATCAAAATCCTTGGTATGGAACATGTGTGTGGATTGCAGGCTCTTCATGAAAGACGTTGGAGCCACGCAAGTAGAAGTAAATCTGTATTCCATGTAAGGCTCTTAGGTTTCAGCCGGAACACAAGGTCCCCCACAGAGTCAAAACTGACACTTGGGGACCCCAGTCTAGGCATTTTCGAAGATTTGAACCATAAAACTATACACCAAAAAAGCAGAAACAAGCATTCTTCAAAGACACAAATGTTGAAACATTTGATTTAATTCAGAAACAAATATAAGCAATATCAATTTAAATTTTAATGGGAAGAATGGAGCTTTCTAGATTCAATTGAGGTCACTCATCGTTCATACTATATTCTGTTTGATGCACCTGCCCTGCTCCCACAAATCAGTCTGGGGATACCAACTTAATGTTTAGCCTCGATTTCAGTTGCTTCACATTTACAGAACATTTTTAAATGTTCACTTTGACATTTTGCTTCTTTATATACACTTTGCTAATATGTTAATATTATTTAATTTTCTTAGCTGTCATGGACCCCTAGAATAGGTTTCACGGACCCCCATGGGTCCCCGGAGAACAGTTCTACAGCATGCCCACTCAGCCCACAAATACACGGGCATCGAAGGTCAGAATCTCGAGGGGCGTGGCTTGGGCGCCGATGGCGATGGTCGCCTGAGAGCTCGGCTCCGGGACTAAGCCCGAGATTATCCTGAACATCGGAGGCTGAGGGGCACCCCAGACCCCGCATTCGGTTGTGCGAGGCGACGACACCCTGCCGGGGGCCTTAGTGGAGTTTGGACGGGGGTTGCTCCGAAGAAATGCCGAAGTTTGCGGAGTTGCGGAGTGCGACCCAACATGGCGCCCGGACTCCTTTGTCCCCTTGATCGAAGCTACTGAGTTGAGGAGGTCTCGCGGGTGTCGACTGGCACCCGGCTTCACCATCCTCGGTTGTTTTAGACATTGGACATTGACAGGCTCGGACTTTCTACAACGGGTTCATACTCGATTAGACGACCGGGCGGGTGCCCACGCACTGGAGGGCACCGGGTGTGGGTGCCCTCTGCTACAGGCGGTGGTCCGCATCGCGACTCCGCAACCAGCTACGTCCTCCTGGCCAATCCAACTACATGGGAGGCGCGACACTCTGGCGCCACGGAACAACCGAGGGAGTTGGTGGCCCTCACCCGGGAGCTATAGTGGGTGAACGGGCCTGCCCGACCAGGCGACGGTTGTCTCCGCCCCCTCATCGGTGCCCTCGGACGACGTGGCGGTGGTGTGAGCCGAAGCGGCGGAGTCCCTACAGGCCCTGGAGAAGGAGATCGCCCAGACCCGACGTGAGAACGAACTCCCGGGAAGGTCGTGATCGACTCCTGTACGCGGAGACGCATACTCCGGGACACCCACGGAGAGCCCCTGGCAGCATGGGGAAACCCAGAGGAGCCAAGGGATCCAACCAGACCACCTCGGACTCTGAAGCCCAGGACAAGGAAGAGCAAGGAGACCCAAAAAGACCTGATGGCGCACCACTGCAGCAACAGTTCGACCGTGTACTGGAGGCGATAGAGGCTACTCGGTCGGCCCTCCAACAGGACATTGCTCAGGTGGCGACGGGCCTGGGCCTCCTTAGGGCGGACCATGGTAAACTCTCAGACCGGGTCAAGGAGGTGGAGGGCACGGTGAAAACTTTGGAACCGGCGCAGAGAACCTTGGCTGCGACGATAAAGGATGCCATGTCCCGAATCGAGACCCTCGAACGGAGGGCGGAGGATGCGGAAGGCCGCAACAGAAGGAACAACATTCGAGTGGTGGGCCTGCCGGAAAAAATCGAGGATGGCGATATGGTGCGATACTTGGAGACCTGGCTCCGAGACACGGTGGTCCCGGAGGGGCTGTCCTCCTTCTACACTCTAGAACGGGCCCACAGAGTTCCAGCACGACCCCCACAGCAGGGACGCACTCCAAGGCCGGTGGTGGCGCGGTTGCTACATTTTCGGGACAGAGACTTGATCCTAAACGCCGCCAGGCACAATGGCCCGTTCCAGGTTGCGAACAGTCAGGTGAACATCTTCCCTGACTACACCTACGAGACGCAGCGCAAGCGGTTCTCCTTCCTGGCGGTTAAGCGTGAACTCAGAAGTGAGGGCATCCAATATTCCCTCTTATTCCCTGCAAAGCTCCGCGTCATTGTCGACGACAAAACCCAGTTCTTCGACACCCCGGAGGAGGTCTGTGACTGGCTCGAACTGTATCGGACAGGGAAAGATGGTTTCGGCGCCTCGACCCAACGCGAGGATGAGCCGGAACAAAGGAGGCGATCCAAGAGAGTCAGAAATCGCCGCGGCCGCACGGGAGGGCCATCGACTGCGGAGACATCATCGGAGCGGAGGGGAGTGTTGGAGGTTCTGTCGGAACTGTCGGGAGCAAGAGGTGAAACCCTCGAGGAGGAGGAAGAAAACCCGGGTGCTCAGGGGGCACCATCGGACTCGGAGGATTCAGTGGCAGACAGTACCCATACACCGGTGATCACACCGAAGTCGGTGGAGGACCTTTTAGACGGACAAGGGTAACGGGGTACGCTGCCTTGTTTTGGGTGGGGGCCCGGCAGGGGGGAGGCGGTTGCCGTTCTTTATTGCTGACAACGGAGGAGGGAGGGTTGGGGGGCCTCTGCTCTTGCCCCAGGAGGTTTCGATACCGGGGGGGGCTTGCTATAGTCCTGGTAGCCTGGGCGACGAGGGCCCACTGCCTCCGCCCAGCCCGCACCTGGCCCATAAGGCCTTCCTACGGTGGCGACCGTAGGACTAGTGGGGGTTTTGGGGTTGATACACGTCGAGGTTTGGATGGGATCTAGATGGTGCAGTTTGGGTCCTGTTCTGGGGTGGTTGGGGGGGGCCTTGTTGGTTTTTGGGTGGTTTGGTTTTGGTTGGGGAAAATGGCCGCCATCAGCGCTGGGAGGATTGATGCTTTTTCTTTGTGGGGACCCAAACGGGGAGACTGTGCAAGAACACTCTGGGACAATGGCTGATGTTGCTAACTTGAAATGTGTTACTTGGAACGTGAGGGGGCTTCACACTATGTCCAGGCGTCACAAGGTCCATGCTTATTTAGTGCGTAGGGGAGTGCAAATGGCGCTGCTGCAGGAAACGCATCTGAACAAGGCGGAAGGGGCGGAGCTTCAGCGTAGGTGGCGAGGGCAGGTCTTCTCCACGGCGTACTCTGCTTATGCCAGGGGGGCGCTAATATGGATTAGGGCAGGAGTCCCCTTTCAGGTCACGAGGACAGTGTTAGACCCAGAGGGGCGTTTCGTGGCCATCTCAGGCACTCTAGGAGGGAGGGATCTGAACGTTTGCTGTGTGTATGAGAAGGCGCAGGAGGCCGCGTTAGAGTGGGAAACGCTGGTGCAGGCCCTCAGAGATTATTGTACCCCCAGCGACTCCGAATGTGATGAAGCAACTCGCCCCGAGTCCCGATAAACTTTAGCATTGATAGCACTATTACCTTCCCCGTGGGTCAAGCAGTGGATCCTATGTTGATGAGCTCCCTGGCGCTGATGGTGGGGGGGGGGGGGGGGGGGGGGGGTTCCACAGTTAACGGGCATTTTGAGGGGGGGGGGTTTATTTTGGGGGTTTTGGGTTTGTTTAGAAAAGCAGAAGACGGACAGTGTGTTATCCGGACCAGCTCCAGCATTCTACTGACCCCAGCTGCATTTGCCGCCCAACCCCAGGGATATGGGCTAATTGGCTGTGTACAAACGTTATGGAGGGGGGTCGGTGGGCTTTCTTTTGTATATGTTGTTCATAATACAATGCTGGTCGATACTGTATTGATTTACTGATTCCTGCAATAAAAATATATTTAAAAAAAAAAAAAAAATCGAAGGTCAGAATCTCAACCCCCTTTTTTTACACACACATCAAACTGGACATGCCACGTCACTAATGGAACACCAACGCCATTGTAAGCTTCAAGAACCCCATTGGACACAAGAGCAAGCCTTTCAAAACTGCAAAGCGCAGGCATTTCCATCTGAACCTGATTTTAGAGTTGCTGCCCAATGTTTGGTCCTGTCTCCCCTCGATTGTGGCAGCACCCGAGCAAGCAGGCCAGCGGCGGTATGTCCATAGGAGCACCAGAGCATGTGCATGGGCCCCCCAGCATGCCAGCCGTCGCATATAAAATATTTTTTGCAGTAAAGTGAATTTAATTATGGACCGCCCATGACTTCTATAACCACACCCGATGACCTACCCAGGGCGGGTCCAAGGCAGCATAATGGTTGACAACAGCCACCCCCATCGCAGTGAAATGAAGTGCGCGTCAGTTTGGTCGTTTCGTTTTCCACGGCACACCTGACATGCGTACTTCAGCTCCTCTCAATGTAAGCTGTACAAGTGAGCAGAGACGCAGCCTCCTGGTCTCTAGATGAGCGCTGTGTCTGCCTGCCCTATGCAATCCGGGTGCTGCTTTCATACTGTGCACTAATACAAACAATATGAGAGCAGCATCAGTATTGGTTTATTTGGCGGGTGACACCTCTGCGGGACCACAGAATGTATCATGGGAAACATCGGCCAGCGGTGGAGATGCCACGGAAGGAGCTGCCTTTGCCCGAGGGTTGGGAAGAAGCTGTGGACTTTGACGGGAAGGTCACGACATCAGCAAAACTACCAGCTGGATCGCCCCAAGAGACCGGTATAAGAAAATACCAGTTTCACTGCCATTATCGGGTAGTGGGAGGCGGGGTGTTTTCCGCTGCGCTTTCGCTTGGCAACCAGGCCTGCAGTTTTAATGGCACTTCCCTTGCCATACAAACCAAGCCTGCTTGGCACTTTGCCTTCAAAAGAGACTGGATGCTGGAAAGGGGCTGTCAATGATTACAGTGGTAAAGGAGATATTTACAGATGTGCGTGATTCCGTCCAGGGAAGAGTTAAAATGGTGCACATCTGGGTGCAGTGAAATTCGGTCCATGATGAGGCAAGCAGAGTACCTCACGGCGTGGGTTCCAGTACCCTTCCACATAAAGTGTGGGTGGCACAGCGGCCTCTGGTTTAGGTGCAATTAAAGGGTCCTAACCCAGAGATCTTAGATGTCATGTAAACTGCAGTGCTACAGTGAGGTCTGGGGAAGGCGTTACAGTTTGAATTAGCGCCTGGAAGAATACCTCGCTGCATATGCCCGAGGTTAAGAGCTCTCTGCTTTTCTGCTCCCAGCAGTTGCTGGTAGTGACCTCTGCACTCAATGGAAATTGCAGTTTCGGTTTGTAGTTTTATTTAATGCCTACAAATTCCTTTGTTCCCTTTCCGCAGGACACTGATACTCAAATCTAAACAAGCATTTTCAATGCAATAGGTCTCACATTTCGAGAATTTAAGCTATTGCCATTGTAAATGACAATGACTTTTAATTATGTGTTTTTAAAATCTGCAAGCGGTGCCTAAACACGCGCTTTGTGATATAATCCTTACTTATGAACAGCAAGGCTGGCAGTAAAAGAGGTGCAGTTACTGCCAGCCTTGCTTCTCATAAGTACAAATACAATTAGTCGCTTTGAAATGTGAAAAAATTATTATTATATGAATTCCAGATTAGGTTGTACTTTATGTGAAGCTGATGACGGGAAATTTAAAGAAGGTCTAATATAAATGTGATGTGGAAGGTGTGATGGAGCAAGGATTCGCACGTAACGCGACTTGCTCTCTTTCATGAACCTCGCCTAAAATCATAACTATACTAACTCCGATTGTTTTTCATTTTATTTGTATTTCCCCAACACACGGGTGTCCCTAGGAGGCTTGCCTATGTGTTTTTACATCATAATCACGCTTGCACATTAATAAAATGGCCGCTTTGCAGAAATCCAGTCTGCGCATGCGTCGGTCATACCCATGTGATGTGACGCACTCGCAATCTGGAGGGAAAAGTTCGCACATGCGCATTGTTGCTAAAATGGCCGCTTGTCTTTAATCATGCTTCATGCTATCTTAAGCCGCTTTTGTATATGCATCTTTTCTGCACTAACTCTTAATGCTATAAGTATTATAAAATAAGGGATTAAGAGTAGTTGGTCATGGTGTACAGTGTATTCATTTTATTCTGTGTTATTAATTTGTTTTCGCTTACTTTTCATGTACCGCGTAAATGAGGGCCTGGAAGTAGGGATGGGAACCATATTGAAGCTGACGTTACCCCACTCACGTGACCTGAGAACTGGGACGTGCAGCAATGGAACCTGGCCAGTTGGCCATTGAAAATGGGACTGTCCTTTCCAAGCGCACCTTCGCCCTTGAAGACATGCTATTTTTACTCTGAATGTGCAACAATGTTGCAAACCTTTACTTTACTATTGTACTTTCCCATACGTATGCCTGGGAACCCAGATGCTAGGGGGAGGGTAATGTCACGTGAAATACGTAATAGAAATATAGGTGGTGACAAATGTCTTAAACCACCTCCCTTGACCAATCAGAAGATGGGACTTTGTCATTTTGCAACATTTATGGGTGGTCTTGGGGACTTAAAACTGTATAAATAGCCTAGCATAGCTTAGAGAAGTTGTCCGACTTGTCCGAGTAGCAGACCTGTCACTGACCCTACGAACTCTATAGGTGCCTGATACAGAGTGCTGCGGAGCATTCTGCCTGAAACTTTCCACAAACTCCAAGGGGTGGAAATTAGTCCTAAGTGCTAAGCGAAGCACTTTGCTGGGAGATTCGAAAACCCAATCGGGGTTATTGGCGGATTCCGTGCAGAAGAGGGGGTAACGCTGGCGTTGCATCCGAAGCTGTGAGGGGTTGGTCGTGCCTTGGTGAACCCAGTCCTGACCCAGACCTGAGGGGTATCCTGTCCTGACGGTCCATGAGCTGTACTTGCTCACCTTCTGGTATTCCTGAATCCTTGAGGGTCCTTGTCCCGTTCTTTCCCAACTGACCCGTGGCCAGGGTTAGTCCTCATTCTCACTTAGGTAAATATTGGCATAGGTGTCTGTCTATACTATACCCTTAATTTTCCTCTTCTAATTAAAGCAATCTTGCCTGTGATATTCTCCATATCTCTTTTGAATGTAATTTCATGCAATTGATTATTAGTAAATGTTCCACTTTTACCCTTCCTATAGGACATTGTTAAACCCAACTGTTTATCTAGATTGTTCCACTTATTCCCTTTCCCTTAGTATGGGTGCCGTGAAGTTAGTAAAGATAGCATAAGGTTTAGGAATTAGTATAAAATTATTAGGTCACACATTAGGTCCTCCTCACGTCTTTGCCCTAGTTTAAACCATATTAGTTAATATGTTTATTATGATTCATGCCCTATAGTGTTCCCTTTTACTCTATGATACTCACACTTATTCATAGTTATATCCTGGTTCTGATTTTAATGATTGATGTATTGCTTTGCATTTGCCTCCTTGTAATGTCATTTTCATTTTAAACTTATACTATATAAAACCCTTAAAACCATCAAGGTGCCTGTGGTCATTATACATTAAAGCGATATTAAAGGTATTAAATGTGTAAAGTAGAATTTCTCCCTTTTAGGAAACCCTTATCACCTGTCCACTGCTAGCTCCTGATCTGTCAGGAATAATGTGCCTGTGGTAAGTCAGGTACATGAATAGTAAGTGGTGTAAGAGTCACCCAATCGATTACTCATAGGAGCGCGTGTTGGAAATCACCTGGTTCACCCCAGTAAACGTTATCATTGAAATTGAATAAACATTTACACGCCAGGGTCCAGTGCGTGGAAAGAAATTCGGTGAGCCTGGTGACCTACGCGCTCTATCAGTAATTTCTGGTAAGCAGAGGAATGGTTAGGACTAGTAAGATAGGTAGATAAGATAGTTAGAAAATAAACCGTGAAAAAAAAAAAATGTGCTGCTAAAATTTTAATATTGATTATGTTACTCAATATTTTATTGCGCAACTGTTTTTAAAATATTTTAATTGTTTTGAGATAATTTTATATATATGTATTGCTGCTAAATATTATATGTTTTATTAACCAATTGTGTGTGACTGTTGAGTGTCGTCTGAAATCCCCGGGGAATTGTATAACGGATGGTGAGTAGAATCCATTCCGTTCTGAGGTCATTTGTAGGGAGGAAAGGTTAGTGCATGGTTCAAGTGGAACTGGAAGCGCTAATTAGGTCTTTTCAGAAAAACTGAGTGAATGACAGTAACGGGACTACTGATAGAAACCTTGGTCTGATATCACCTAGTAAGGGTCACACTAAGGGAGTAATAGAGTCATCGGAGCTTGCGTGTTAGCAGAGGGAAACGCTGTCGAAACCTTAGGCTTAGTATATATCCCGGAAAGAAGTGGATGAGTCTGGGAAGTAGCAGGTTTTCTAATGCTTGCGTGATAGGGTAGGCAAGAGAAGTCTATCCGACGTGTATGAAAAGTAGACAGAAGTGGTTTACTTGCAGTAAAAGAAGAACTTTCTATCTCTTTAGAACACTCCTACACAATGGCGAATGTTACACGTTGTTGACTAAAATTAACATTAGCACCTTAGAGAAAATACAAAGTTTCCGTTACCTTGTAAAGGAGGGAGTCAGTCGAAGGGCTGCTCTAACGTCACTCCGTGCCGCGCTGGGATTGGTTAAACCAGCGGGTGTGTAGTGAAGCTGAAATTGTAAGGGAGGGGTGAGTGCCTGAGCGTGAGAACGCGTCTCGCGAAAAGGCCGCGCACCCATTGGTCAAGAACGTCTGCAACCTCTGCACTGATTGGTTGTTGAGAAATTGGAGTCACGCTAGCATTGGAAGCACAAACGAAGTAAAAATTTTCCGCACCGAGCTTATAGATTGTTACGAGCGGTGTATGTGGTACCCTGATTTTCTGCCTGATCCACGAAATCTAGGGTGTCATAAAGAGTTGATGAGCAGAGGCAGACCTCACAACATGTACGGAGGAAAGAGAAAAATGTCATTTGCCAGCAAAATAAAGAATTTCTTCAAAACTGACAAACCCGTACGAACTAGGGAGGGAGTGATCATTCCTCCGCCAGATACTCCCGCCTCTTTCATGATGTTAGAAAAAGGGTATCATACCTGTGTATGGTTAGAGAACTGGGTAAAGTACACTGCGGAGGATGGAGTTTTAGCCTTTCCCATTGATGGTACTTTTAACGGGAGAGTCCTATTTAACCTGAGGACCCGAATGAATGAATTACATCCCAGACCTAGATTAACTCAGTATGAAGCTTTAGAGGAATGGGAAATTGAGGCTCTAGAGCGAGACAGACCCCGGATGGACAAGGGAGTGACCCGATGGTATCCAAAATTGGTAAAGGAAACCAAGGAGCAGAAATTGAAACAGTGGAGACAAAATATGATGGTAGAAGGGTTATTCCCCATGTTCGGAGCTAATGAAATGATGGGAGGGAAGAAATGTACTGAGAAAACCTGACACATGATGCCCCTGGGTGAATCGGAAGATGAATTTTTAGAGGACTTATTTATGAAAGGTCCCCCGCCTTATAATGAAGAAACCATATCTCAAAGCTTAACTACTCCATTGAGACCTTCAGGAAGAAGAAGTACTAGTGAAGCCGATTCCACAGGGATAGAACAGAGAAGAGCGGGAGGAGAGGGATTTGGTAGACCCAACCCCGTGGTCCCGAATTACAACCCCTTTGGTGAGGAAAGACCAGTTTTGTCAACTCCATCAGCTCCGAATATTTATCCTTCTCTAGTACCCCAAATGATACAGGATCCCCCCATAAATAGGGTGTTACACGAGCAGGAAAGGGAGGCCCTGAGAGGACAGCGAAACGATCTCATACATGCCATAGCTCAGATTAATCCAAATCCTGAAGCCCTGACGATTCCAGTAACCATTGGTCCAGTTTTTCCTCTATATGGGGACAGAATGAATACTCCCAAAACTCCAGTCATAACCCCGATGATGCCCCCGCCCAGAAGGGAACCACTCATTATTGATGACCAAGCAAGTGAATGCGAGTCCATGGTTTCCTTGATGGATCTGCCTAATAAGGAACAGGGAAGTAGTATGTCTCGAACTGGAACTCAGACTAGGAACAAAGACGTACTAATAGAGTCTTCATCAGGGACTCGAAGTGCTAGGGTAGTAACTCCTGAGGAAATAGAGAGATGGACCCGAGAATTAGAAGGAGGAGACTCTCATCCGAAACCTTTAGATATCTGTAAATTAAGAATAGAATTAGAGGAATTGACAGCAGGAAATGTGGGATTAGACCGATTGAATGTCCGGGATGAAGAGGAGTTGTTGTTCATGTGCAAGAATCTCACCCGGAATGCAAAAATATTTTTCGAAAAATTAATGGACACGGCAGCATGCATGGGAATCGATGTTAGCAGATCCAAAGTACTACAAAAATCCTACAGAGTAGATTTTTCAGATAAAGATTTAGAAAACCTAAATACAGTAGGGAAGAAGATGCAGATTAAGGAACTGATAAACCTAGTACAGAAATGGGGAGATCTAGATAAGTGGAAAGCCAGGTGGGCAAAGAAAAAGGAGGATAGCAAGGAGAGACCACGGACTGCTGAGTACGTCCTACAAGAGGTGGACAAACCAGAAAAATTATGTCCCATGAGAGAAGTCCCAGGGGGAAAATATGTCCATGTCCCTTGGTCCAGACAAGATATAGTATCATTTACCAATGACTTCCCTAAATTGAGGGAGAAACCGGTTGAGTGGTACCGACAGGTTGAACGCTTCATAAAGGTTCAGAAATGTCTCCTGAAAGACCTGGATGGGTTTTTCGACATTGTAGTACCTGTAGACCTATGGACCGAATGTAAAATTGAAATCGATTGGCCCAATGAGGAGTACGAGAGAGACTCTGTAACTGGAGCTCCCTCACCTGACGTAATGAGAAAATATAACCAAGTCATACAATACCTAAAGAAAAAGGTACCTGCAAAAGAAACTGATTGGACCCGTATAGATAGAACTACCCAAGAGCGTGATGAATCAGTCCACTCCTTTTATGAAAGGTTACTACAGGTGTTCAAAACTTACAGTGGAATCGATAATGTGGACATGAAGGATATGACCCATTTCAGTTATCGATTCGTGTTAGGATTGAGACCTGAAATATCCCAGTGGATTAGAGATAACAAAATCAGTTGGCAAGGGAAACCCATTGATGATGTTCTCAAATATGCCAAATACTGCGAAGATGAGATCGAGAACAAAAAGAAAGCCCTAAAGGAGAAGGTGATGTGGGCTCAGGTGAAATTAGCTGAACAACAAGAAAAACAGTTAAGTAAAATGACTAACAGTAATAATGCTCCAAATCCGAATGCTGGGGGTGGAGGCAGGCCCCGGGTAAAAATGAGTAGAGAAGAGGCTATGGGAAAATTCCCCTGTCACGGATGTGGTCAGATGGGGCATTGGAGAGATAAATGTCCGCACTTGCAGGCTGATAATGCCCCCGTAAATGGTTTAAATCCACAGGTGCAGAAAGAGGGGATCCGAAAGACCCAACAGCAGGTAAATCAACCCCTGTTCCCACGCGCTCCTAGACAAAATTATAGGAATCAGGGTCAACAGAATGAAAGGGTCGAAGTGTGGGAAGGAGAGGATGAAAGAAATGCACCCATTCCACAGTACCTGTTAAATGATACTTTTCTCTGTGATGATCAATGCTGACGGGGCCTGAGAGGGGAGGACAAGGAGTGCGTGCTTGGCGCCTCCTTACCGGTAGACCAGACTGGACCATACATTGAAGGAAAGGTTGAAGGGACAGATGTCACCTTTCTGTTGGACACTGGTGCTACCCGTTCCACTGTGAGAACAGCGGACGTTCCTAACCTACCCCTCTCGGGAGAAGCTATCCAAGTAGTGGGAGTTTCAAATCAGATAATCAGTACTCCGGTAACAGAACCTATGGAAATTTCCATAGGAAATTTCAAGGAAATGCACAGATTTGTGGTCTGTGATTCCAGTCCCGTAAACCTATTAGGACGAGATTTGTTGTGCAAAATGCGTTGCACCATCTTTTGCTCACCAAATGGTGTTGAAATTCAGACCCCAGATGAAGATGGCCTATATAAATTGATGTTACTGAGGCCCGACACAGAAATTAAGCCCATGTCCATTGAAAGTCTACCTGAAGAACTCCAATCGAGCGTAATACCTGAAGTTTGGGATTTTACTGGAAAAGATGTAGGCTTAATGGCAAATGTAGACCCAGTTAAAATAGCTATAAAAGCAAATGCGGTATACCCAAATACCAAACAGTATAAAATGAGTGCAGAAGTGAAAGAAGGAGTCGCAAAGGAATTAAACAGATTGCTCAAAGCAAACATCATTCAGGAAGTGATGAGCAGTCCCTGTAATTCACCTATACTTGGAATTAAGAAGCCTAGCGGAAAGTATAGGGTAGTGCAGGACCTGCGCAAGGTAAACCAAATTGTAGTACCTTGCTGTCCCATAGTACCAAACCCCGCAGTAATACTGTATCAGATTCCTTGGAATGCGGAATGGTTCACTGTCATAGACCTGTGCCATGCATTCTTTTCCATCCCATTGCATCCAGAAAGCAAATTCCTTTTCAGTTTTGAATTCAACAGCCAGATCTATGTCTGGAATCGTGTCCCCCAGGGGTACACCGAAAGTCCATTGATTTTCAACCAGATTCTAAAGAGATGCCTTGAATCTTTAATACTGCCTAAAGAGTCTGTCCTGGTGCAGTACATAGATGACCTGCTGGTAGCGTCTAGAAGTCAAGACGACTGTGTCACTGATACCATTGCCTTGCTGAATCACCTAGGAAAGGGAGGACATAAGGTTTCACCAGACAAGCTGCAGTTCTGCAAAACCTCAGTAAAATATCTGGGGCACCAGATAGAGAAAGGGATCCGGAAAGTCACTACAGAAAGAATTAAAATAATTCGAGAAATGACACTACCAGTAACCCAGAAAGAAGTAAGAATGTTCCTAGGAGTTGTTGGGTACTGCAGACAGTGGATCGTGGGTTTCGCGGCTATAGCTAAACCCTTGATTAACATGACAAAGAAAGGAGCGGAAGACCCAGTTTGTTGGAATGATGAATGCATGACTGCTTGGGAAACATTGCGAAATTGTCTGTGCACAGCTCCAGCCTTAGGAATGCCTGACTATTCCAAGAACTTTGAACTGTTCTGTGACAGAAGAAACAATTGTGCGCTCTCGGTCTTAACCCAGGAACATGGACTGATTAGACGTCCTGTGGCCTACTTTTCGGCCACGCTAGATCCAGTGGCTGCTGGGTTACCTGGATGTCTGAAAGCAGTAGCTGCTACCTGTACGAGTCTAGAGCAGAGTGAGAACATTGTGATGGGACATCCTGTCACTGTATTTGTTCCATATTCAGTTGTGATCTTACTTACCCGAACCAAGACACAGTATCTCACCCCTAGTCGGCTGACTAAGTATGAGAGGATTCTCATTGGTGCAGAAAATGTAATAATTTCCCGATGTAACATTCTAAACCCTGCAACTCTATTGCCCCTTCCCATTGATGTAGAGGCAGGAGATGAAATTGAACATAGCTGCATAGACTTAACTGAATTTAGCACAAAACCCCGTCCTGATATCGGAGAAGTGGCCTTGGTTGATGAAGACCTCAAAATGTTTGTGGATGGTTCATGTTTGAGACATGAGGATGGAGGTTTGAGTGCTGCCTATGCTGTAGTCACTTTGGAAAGAACCCTGGAAGCTTCCTATCTTTGCGAAGTTAAATCTGCTCAAGTAGCGGAGCTCATCGCCCTAACAAGAGCTTGTAAAATAGGGAAAAACAAAAGAGTAACTGTTTATACTGACAGTCAGTACTGTTATGGGGTTGTTCATGACTTCGGCCAGCTATGGTTGCAAAGAGAATTCATGACTTCCTCAGGTTCTCCCATCCGAAATGGGAAACCAGTACAAAACTTACTGGAAGCCATCCAATTGCCCAAAGAATTGGCTGTGGTCAAGTGTGCGGCTCACCGATCTGGAAATGACGAGGTGACAGCCGGAAACAGATATGCTGACCAAATTGCCCAGTACTGCGCCCGACACAAAATGTCCCTCCTAATTAAACTATGGGGAGGTGGAAGCAGCTGCCAACTGATGTTGTTTGAAAGGTTGGGAACATGGGATGAATTGAGAGAACTACAACAGACGACAGACAGGGAAGAAAGGAACAGGTGGAGTCAGGATGAATGTCGACCAAGGGAAAAGGATGGTGTTGTGGTCCATGTAACTGGTATGCCTGTACTCCCCGAACGACTGGTTACCGCAATGGCCCGGATAATACATGAACCCACACATATTGGGAGGGATGCCATGTGCCGAATGTTTGAAAAGGTGTTCTACAGTCCAAAATTCAGGAGCACAGCAGACAAACTTTGCCAGAGGTGCTTAGTGTGTCAACAATTCAATGCAGGAAAGAAGACAGTAGTGGAGCAAAGTACCATTGGGAGAGCAGAAGGTCCCTTCATTAGGATGCAGGCAGACTTCATAACAATGCCCCTGTGCAAAGGATATAGATATGTCCTGGTCATAGTTTGCTTGTTTTCCCGGTGGGTGGAGGCTTACCCAGCAAAGAAGAATGATGCCCTGACGGTAGCTAAATTGTTACTTAGGGAACTGATACCCCGCTATGGAATTCCTGAGACAATTGAAACAGACCAAGGTGGACATTTTTCAAACGAGGTCCTAAAAGAACTCTGCAAAGCCTTTAAAATGGAACAAAGGCTGCACTGTGCCTTTAAAATGGAACAAAGGCTGCACTGTGCCTATCATCCAGAGGCTTCTGGGATAGTCGAGCAAATAAACGGCACTCTCAAGTCCAGGCTGGCGAAATTGTGTGACTCCACAAAAATGAACTGGATAGAAGCTTTGCCCATGGTGCTGATGAG
The DNA here is from genome assembly GCF_964263255.1 of Lissotriton vulgaris. NCBI lineage: Eukaryota > Metazoa > Chordata > Amphibia > Caudata > Salamandridae > Lissotriton > Lissotriton vulgaris. The sequence continues at coordinate 2,006,911,091 of NC_141691.1, read as the reverse complement.
CTTAAGGAGTATTCCAAACAAAAAGACAGGCCTGAGCCCCCATGAAGTGCTGATGGGAAGAGTGATGCGACAGGCATGGGTACCTGGACACAAACTGCTAAGTATTACTGACCAGGTGATTGGGTGGTGTTAAAGAAACACACTTCGGTCCAAGGCAAGCCTCGACAAGTGATCCTTGCATGATGCTACCTACTTCAGTAGCTGAAGGTGTGACATACCACCATTTACCCCTGACCTATGGAATCTCCTGTAGTATTCTAGCTAGCTTGTTCTATAGAAGCACTTTACAGTACTATTACTCAAACACTGACGTTATCTTTTCAGAACTTCCTATTAGAGGGAATCTGAACCTTGTACATACACTTGGTGGAGTGACTCGCTACATGGGGGAATATTTCCTGACTATAGGTGACATAGACTTAATTGAAGCTAGAAAAGCTAACTTGACTTGTTCTTTACATGCACAAGAGAAAATGTTCTTGAAGATGGCAGAGAAGAGAAGGGAAAAGTTTCAAAAAAAGGCAAATGACGAGAAGGACAGAACACCTAGATGGGCAGAAAACATGGATAACACCTCACAAAGCGAAGTTACTCCTGCTCTGTTGCTGGATTTTGAACGGAAAGGGAAACTCTGTCTTCATAAAGAAAAGACTAGTTATTATAACAATGTATTCATTGGTTCCAGCGAGTGTGAACATAATTACAAGGTAATTGGAGGTTGGGGTTTCAAAAATGGGTCAGAACCTGTGTTTCCAGGAATTTATTATATATGTGGAAACAAGGCGTATTTCAAATTGCCGGATCACTGGTATGGAAGCTGCTACTTTGGCATTGTCTTTCCGAAAATATACCATGTGAACAATGCAGCTGGAAGCAATGAGATTACTAATGGCTTAGTGCGTAGCAAACGTGAAAGTGTAGGAGAAATTGTAGGTGATATTTTTAGTGCACTGATACCTGGAATGGGGGTAGTTCTGAATACTCATAGAATCTGCAAATTATCTACAGTAGGGGATCGGTTATCTACTGACACTGCTGCTGGATTCCTGATGATCAATACCGAAATGGTTGCGATCAGATCAATGGTTTTACAGAATCGCCTTGCTCTTGATATCTTATTGGCAAAAGAGGGCGGAGTCTGCAGAATGCTGAGGGCACAACATTGTTGCACTTACATTCCTGATAAAAGCGTCGAAATTAAAAGGTATGTAAGAAATATTACTAATTTGGAAAAAGAACTCAAACCATTAGAGGTTGACAGTGCCTGGAAGAGACTGACTGATGGTCTCTCCTCTGTAGGTAGTTGGTTTTCTAACTTAGGTAGAAGTATTCTATGGAAAATACTGATGCCAATAGTTGGAATAGGTGTGATTGTTCTGATCATATTCATCTGTTGCAAATGCCAGAAATGCAGAAAATATATAGTGAATAAAAGAGGAAAGCGAAAGGCTGAAGACTTAGAATTAGAAGAATTAAGAAACCAGATATATAAGAAAGCAAAGAGCAATCATACTCACAGAGAGGCGGAGAGAAAGCTCAACAATAAGTTCATCGAGATTGACATGGATGAAATGGAAGAATGAAGTTGGCATCTGTTTTCATGTGTAGTGATGATAGTAAATATCATCAAAGAGGGGATTGATGGAGCAAGGATTCGCACGTAACGCAACTTGCTCTCTTTCATGAACCTCGCCTAAAATCATAACTATACTAACTCCGATTGTTTTTCATTTTATTTGTATTTCCCCAACACACGGGTGTCCCTAGGAGGCTTGCCTATGTGTTTTTACATCATAATCACGCTTGCACATTAATAAAATGGCCGCTTTGCAGAAATCCAGTCTGCGCATGCGTCGGTCATACCCATGTGATGTGACGCACTCGCAATCTGGAGGGAAAAGTTTGCACATGCGCATTGTTGCTAAAATGGCCGCTTGTCTTTAATCATGCTTCATGCTATCTTAAGCCGCTTTTGTATATGCATATTTTCTGCACTAACTCTTAATGCTATAAGTATTATAAAATAAGGGATTAAGAGTAGTTGGTCATGGTGTACAGTGTATTCATTTTATTCTGTGTTATTAATTTGTTTTCGCTTACTTTTCATGTACCGCGTAAATGAGGGCCTGGAAGTAGGGATGGGAACCATATTGAAGCTGACGTTACCCCACTCACGTGACCTGAGAACTGGGACGTGCAGCAATGGAACCTGGCCAGTTGGCCATTGAAAATGGGACTGTCCTTTCCAAGCGCACCTTCGCCCTTGAAGACATGCTATTTTTACTCTGAATGTGCAACAATGTTGCAAACCTTTACTTTACTATTGTACTTTCCCACACGTATGCCTGGGAACCCAGATGCTAGGGGGAGGGTAATGTCACGTGAAATACGTAATAGAAATATAGGTGGTGACAAATGTCTTAAACCACCTCCCTTGACCAATCAGAAGATGGGACTTTGTCATTTTGCAACATTTATGGGTGGTCTTGGGGACTTAAAACTGTATAAATAGCCTAGCATAGCTTAGAGAAGTTGTCCGACTTGTCCGAGTAGCAGACCTGTCACTGACCCTACGAACTCTATAGGTGCCTGATACAGAGTGCTGCGGAGCATTCTGCCTGAAACTTTCCACAAACTCCAAGGGGTGGAAATTAGTCCTAAGTGCTAAGCGAAGCACTTTGCTGGGAGATTCGAAAACCCAATCGGGGTTATTGGCGGATTCCGTGCAGAAGAGGGGGTAACGCTGGCGTTGCATCCGAAGCTGTGAGGGGTTGGTCGTGCCTTGGTGAACCCAGTCCTGACCCAGACCTGAGGGGTATCCTGTCCTGACGGTCCATGAGCTGTACTTGCTCACCTTCTGGTATTCCTGAATCCTTGAGGGTCCTTGTCCCGTTCTTTCCCAACTGACCCGTGGCCAGGGTTAGTCCTCATTCTCACTTAGGTAAATATTGGCATAGGTGTCTGTCTATACTATACCCTTAATTTTCCTCTTCTAATTAAAGCAATCTTGCCTGTGATATTCTCCATATCTCTTTTGAATGTAATTTCATGCAATTGATTATTAGTAAATGTTCCACTTTTACCCTTCCTATAGGACATTGTTAAACCCAACTGTTTATCTAGATTGTTCCACTTATTCCCTTTCCCTTAGTATGGTTGCCGTGAAGTTAGTAAAGATAGCATAAGGTTTAGGAATTAGTATAAAATTATTAGGTCACACATTAGGTCCTCCTCACGTCTTTGCCCTAGTTTAAACCATATTAGTTAATATGTTTATTATGATTCATGCCCTATAGTGTTCCCTTTTACTCTATGATACTCACACTTATTCATAGTTATATCCTGGTTCTGATTTTAATCATTGATGTATTGCTTTGCATTTGCCTCCTTGTAATGGCATTTTCATTTTAAACTTATACTATATAAAACCCTTAAAACCATCAAGGTGTCTGTGGTCATTATACATTAAAGCGATATTAAAGGTATTAAATGTGCAAAGTAGAATTTCTCCCTTTTAGGAAACCCTTATCACCTGTCCACTGCTAGCTCCTGATCTGTCAGGAATAATGTGCCTGTGGTAAGTCAGGTACATGAATAGTAAGTGGTGTAAGAGTCACCCAATCGATTACTCATAGGAGCGCGTGTTGGAAATCACCTGGTTCACCCCAGTAAACGTTATCATTGAAATTGAATAAACATTTACACGCCAGGGCCCAGTGCGTGGAAAGAAATTCGGTGAGCCGGGTGACCTGCGCGCTCTATCAGGTGCAGTACAGCACGTTGCGCCTACATGTCCCTAGTGAGCAAGGCACCCGCTCTGCTTGTCTAGGTGCAGTTGCACAAGCTGTGCCTAGAGGTCCCTAGTGACCATCATAAACTTTGAAGATATGGTAAATCTACCCTACCCATAATGCATTGCATGCAAGACGTACCATGAGTACATTCAAATTGCTGTGTCCATGTATACAATTAGTAGATTGGAAATGTGACAAACTAGTAATTATATTAATTCCAGATTAGGTTGTACTCTATGTGGAGCTGATAAAGGGAAATTTATAGAAGGTCTAGTATAAATGAGATGTGGTAGGTGCAGTACAGAAAGCTGTGCCTAGATGTCCCTAGCGAGCAAGGCACCAGTTCTACTTGTCTAGGTGCAGTAGCACAAGCTGCACCTAGAAGTCACTAGTGAGCATCATAAACTTTGAAGATATGGTAAAATCATCCTACCCATAATGCATTGGATGCAAGACAGTACCAAGACTACATTCAAATAGGTATGTCCATGTATACAATTAGTAGCTTGAACTGTGATAAAATAATTATTATATTACTTCCAGTATATGTTGTACTCTATGTGGAGCTGATGAAGGGAAATTTATAGAAGGCCTAATATAAAGGTGAGATGTGCTAGCAAGTAAAGTGATCACTGCCAATCTAGTTTAGGACTAAGTAAGTGTCCTGTCTGAAGGCCTTTAAGAAAGTAGTGCCTTGAGGCAGTGATTAAAACCTAGGGTGTAGCAACACATGTAACAGGGGGGTCCTCATGGAAGGTTACAAGAAGAGACAATGAGGTACTAAGGAGGGACAATAAAGCCTAATGACCAGTGAAAAGCCACCGTTTACAAAGGCCAGGAGCCATTTAAAAAGATGGGTGGGAAATAAGTGAAGCTTTATCCACATATGCTGAATACAACATGTCTCGAAGAGACAGCGCAAGCGCTGCCTAGACGAGACCTAAAAAGAATACATATATTGAACAAAAATATAATGCATCTAAAGAGTCAGATGAGTGTTCCTATTTGCATACAATGGATTCCGGTCCCTACAAATGCAGGGGGCATAGTGAGAGCCAAACAGGTGCTTATATCAAGTGATGCAGAGGTAGGGTACAGTGGGAGGAATGAGGGGCGCGATGAGAGAAAGGAAGACACAGAGGGCCAGCGAGAGGGACAGAGTTACAGAAAAGGACAGAGAGACATGCACAAAGAGAGGCACAGATCATGACAGAGAGTGGCGACAGATATAGCAATGACAGACAGAGAGACAGGCAGATAAATACATAGAAATAAATGTGCTAAGGACATATAGTGGAAGACAGAGGCAGAAACAGACAGAAACAGTTATCAGAAGACAGAGCCAGGGAGGTAGAGTCACACAGAGGCAGATATTATTTGGATGCACATGAATAGACTAAGGCAGAGATGCATAGATGGTTAAGAGAGATAGTTATAAAGAGAGTGTTAGATGTAGATCTGAGCAGAAATATAGATAGATAGATAGATAGATAGATAGATAGATAGATAGATAGATAGATAGATAGATAGATAGATAGATAGATAGATAGATAGATAACATGGCTTGGCATAGTTTCAGGGATTTTGCATGACAAGCAGAGCACACAATTTTCAAATGTACATGAATTACAGTGATTTATCTTAGATTTCGTCAAGACCAAATTCTCACTCACTGAGGTGTCATACTAGACATTGAGACCCGGGTGTTTGAGAATATGTGTTGTAAAATCCACCGTTTTAATCAATTTTCTTTCAACATGTTCTTTGCATTACAGGCTTGATCGCTCATTATACTCTGTTAACAAATTTCGCCGCACCTCTTTGAAAATCCACCAGCCACCACTGACGGAGGCGTTCCCGAAGCACACCTGGCTCCCACGAATGCCCTTCATGCTGAAGCTTGTCAAATGAAAAGTTGAAGGAAATATGACAGAGTCACCACTACTTTCCGAGAACTCCTCCGGCTCTCACTGCCCTCCCACATCACTTACAAGGCCACTTATTGGTCACTCAAGCACCCTACTATGCTTGGCTATCAAGATCATGATCTTGGGTGGACTGCACAACAGAACAGCAGCAGCACTGCCAGACTCCAGACCTTAAACTGCAGAAAGAAGATGAGACATCAAGTCTCCACTCCAATGCCCCAGTTGTCTGAAAATCCATCTGGCTCCAGATGTGGCACGCCCATTTCTGGAAACAGCTGAAAATGGTGTTTTGAAACACATCAGTGCTCTTTAATGCACCGTAACTGGACTACTTCAGAAAATACCTAGTCTCTCTCCCCTTTCCTCTCAGCTACTACAGCCTTTCCACCGTCTCATGCACCCATTACTGTAAGCCTTGCCTCGGTCTGGCCCTACTTCCTAGTCACTCCCCTGCAGCAGGTGTCTTCTTGTCTGCTGTGTCCCCCTCCTCTTGGACTGCTCTATGGTGCTAGGTTGCTGCTCTTTAAATTAGATACATACATACATGCACAACCACCACTAAGCTGCACCTCACTGATGAAGCCCAACTGAGCTGAGACGAGTTTGCCCATGGCAGGTACTTTCCTGTAATGGCACAGAGGAGCTCCAAAATGATAGCATGGAATGCACCAGAATATAATACACAAGATGGTTCAGACTTTCAGCCACCACACATTTTTGCTACCTTGAATTACAGCTTGGTTCCACATGCTTCCAGCCCCAGGTTCAACTGTGATTGGGTGGGATGACTGCTAGAGGGAGAGAAGGTGGACGTACACCAGAGATCTTTTCAGAAACAAGGTGACCTATAAAAGAAGCCTCTTGGAGAAGCTTAAAGGAAGGTCATATATCTAGAACAAACATGGGCAAAGCCAATAGGTCTGGGTGCAATGATCTAACACATGCAGCTTTGGCACAGTAAAGCCAGACAGAGTTGAGATAGCCTGCAGAGAGGCCTACAATTGTACATAATCCCTCATGCAGTCCAGTGCAAGCACTCAAGTGGATGTGGAAGGATACACTCACACAACCAATACCAGTAGGTGAGAGCTAACTACTCAAAGCTGGGCAAAAGCGTGACTGACAATATGCCAGGCCAATGGCTGAAAGAGGGTGGTTAAAGAAAGCAAATAGATGAAAGGGACAGATGAAATGCCTTCTTTCAAACCCCAGGCCGAAAAAACTGCAATTTCTAATTTGATACACCCCGCTGTAAGGTTACCTCTTATTTCAAACTCTGCAAGTGGGAAAAGCTAGGAGCCTGCTGGATTACCTGCAGAGGCAAAGCAAGAAGCACATGCACCACTAAGGGATCTCGAATGCCAATGCTTAACGAATGACAAAATAATAATAAATGCAGGGACCTAAAACTTTTCTTAGAAGCACACATCCAATGCTGAACACCCGAGCTGCCTGGTGCTGATTTCACCAAAGTATACAAAAAAGTGATGAATGGAATGCTTGTATGAATCTCAGTCACTGGCCACATCCCAAGCCATCGTTAATTTGCACACCATGCCACCTCAGTTTGGACTTATGCAAATCAGTCTTGACCCTGCTCCAATGGGAACAGTCTAGCCCGTACTCCCAGGCCAGGTCCTTCCTGAACTGGTACACAAGCAACCCAGGAGTGGTTTCACCCTATTCAGGGCTCATAAGCCAGGTATAGCTTAGTTCCATTGACACAGTGGGAATGGACCCACATGTGGGCATACCCGTTGATTTGACATCAGGTCTATCGATTTTAAGGAAGCCCCATCAGCATTTCATATGTACTGTTTAGACGAGTGACACCTGTTGTTTGACACTACAGCGAGTCATGGTTCTAGAAGAGGTCTGTTAGCGTGAGATATTGGTAATATCGAAAATATACAGTTTCGTACAGCCTGATGACTTTACATATCTAGACACTAACCTCCTGTGACCTCAAATGGAAACAAATCAAAACACATTTTATCATAATACTGTATTAATGTGACCCTGCCAGCGTCTGACTCACATTAGAGGACTAACTATCCTAGGAGAAAAACTATATGGAGATGAGAATAACAACATAATGATGTTTTTCTATAGCACCTAAATGCTGCAGCACGGCTGTTTTTAAGCACTATTAACAAGAGGTGTTACTATTACCTGATGTAATTGTGCTAAATGTATTGGACTCTATAACATGAAGGCTGAGTTGGCCATGCTTGGAGTGAGTTCGCACCAGATGTGTGTTTCACTCCCACTTCCTGTCCATTAAAAGAATTTGAACAAACATCAACTCCACAATCCCACCAACTCTCAAAGCCATCACTGCCTAACACAAAAGTACTTTGTTCACCACCTTCTTGCTCACCAAAATGCAGTCGCGCAGTGTAAAACCATGGCAAGGGCACGTAGCACACGTACAGGATGGGTCTAAGAAAACATGACTTTTAGATACCCATCCATCCAATCGCAACCTGAAAAACAGATTTCTTTGCGTCGACAAGATGACTAGAATCCCCATGATCAGGGTAGAGCCCAATGGCACTATCATCAAAACCACACTCAAAAACATGTGCCTGTTCCCAAGCACACCAGGCGTCAACCCAACAACCATATTTCTTGGAATTATTGTTGACTCAAATCTCAGCAAAACATGGCAATCCCATGTTTAGCATCAGTAGCGCTACTAAGAAAATCCTAAATATTGCTACCGTAAAAGTACTTTGCAAGAGCAATGCAAGCCCGTGTACTCTCTCAAGTCAATGAATCAACTGTCTTTAAGTGTATCGGACCTACCTGATTCTTACAAGTGTTGCAGAACTCGGTGGCCAGACCAATAGCGGAATCAGGAATTGGGATCATATCACCCCAACGCTATATTGAGAGCAATGAGTATAGCATTTAGTTACTACAGCTCTACGTTGCCCTGAATGCATAGCTAATATGTTTCATTATTTTTGTAAAACTCAGCCAAAAGGAAAGATACAAGAAAACCTTTGTTTTTGACACATACTTCTAAAGTCGCTGGCCCACCATTGAGGAGCTCATGTGAACCATCTGGAGGCATTTAAAAATGGTTCGAACTCCACCTCCTATGCACCATTGTGCCTAACAAGCAACACACCATGATGGTGCACTAGCCGCACCACCAGAAGATGCACAGATATAACAGGGGGACCTTAGCAGCAATTTGCGCCGAAACGTATACCCTGTGTATTCAGTTTGTGACCTTATATGCTGCATAGCTCACCGATATCACTAATCGATAAAAGTATTGTTTAAAATGTCCACACATTGCCCACAGGCATCATACCATGAGTACACACTAGAAACAAGTCTGGAAATCGTCTGCAAAAAGTGTCGCTTACCTCTGCGTAGTTAAGGTTGACCCGGCACTTGGCCGCCATCTCCATGAAGAGGTGTGAATTCATATGGTCCAGCAGGATGTAAACAGGGACTCGCCTGGCAGCCACATCCAAGATGTCGCTGAAGAGGTCCACGTCAGTGAAAACGTCCATCACCAAGGCAACCACCTGGAAAGCAAGGGGACACTGTAATTGGCCTTCTTGGTGACAAATGAAGAGATGAGGCGATGACACAGCCCATGATACACAGGAAACGACTACTTTTGGAGTCATTTGGAGGTACTATATAGGAAACGGCAGGGCTCTAGCATGCTTCCCTTTTGGGAGCCATTTATCTTGAAAAACAGGCTCGGAAAATGGTTTTCATGTTAGCCAGGTATGTGCAACCCAAATTTCTTGATACCTTTCTAGCATGCACACATATTTGTTTATTTGACAAGTAAAAAGGGCACATTTTATTGACTACTCTATTGCAATGTCAGCTAGGTGAGACATTTACTTCACCTTTGGGACAAGTAGAAGAGGGATGGGAACTTAGGAACAATTTCTCATGAATTTATCTTTAAACAGTCTTAAATAACAAAGAACACCGTGCACTTCACTAGCCTGAAGTATATTTTATGCACTTGGCAAGTCAAGTTAAACTGGTTTAGTTGACACTGTGGATTAATACATGTGCTATTTGTAACAAAAAACAGGCGCCCCTTTCATCCAAATTAATCCCACAAAAATGTCATTTTACAGTGGAAGACTGAAAGGCAGAGAGGTGCAAGGCAGAGGCTGACTCACTTGCAGGCCTGGCTGTGCTGCATACCTTTCAAAGGCCCAGAGCTTTGAGAAATCGAGATTTCCTTAAGGGGCAATCGGCTTCACAGCCTTGAATTCACATTCCAAAAGCATGTGGATGTGAAAATGTCTCATGGGTTATTTCTGTAGAGTTTCGAAGTAGTCGACCCGTAGAGCACTTTATAAATGTCATAAAAATAAACTTTTAAAGAAAGGGAAAGGAAAGGAGAGCCAGGGTGGCTCTAGATACTTTTGGCTATTCACCACTGTGTTTTGCTTAGTTGCCCTGCCCAAGGTGGCACAAATATGACAAGATCTGGGTCCCTAGGGTGTTCGCCCCCCCCACCCCACCGGGATAAAAGCTGCATTTCATTAAGTGGCCAAAAAAGGCCAAAACGTGTCTATGATTATTTGAGTTACAATGCAGAGAAAACGGATCCTAGTAGTGTGCGAGACTAGTACCTCTGGGAAGGGCCAAGCCTGATCTGCACATGCTTGCTCTGTGTCTGTAATGATCTAGTGAGCAAAGAAATGGTGGAATGGGATGATAGATGTATCGTCTTCCCCAGCCCTAGAGCAGGCAGACCGATTACGCCACACACTGGAGCTGCGGTTGAGCATATCTATATTCCCAATGTTCTTTCATACTCTGACCATTACATCATACTCCCATAACTACCCCATAACACCTCCCCCGCATATCACATAGTTCCTGTTCAGAGTCCACCCAGAACCATGAGGGCCACAGTGCGCATGGCATCAATATGCTACATCTCCCCCTTTGTTAATGAATAAGTGGCAGACATCACTCAACATCTCCTCAATCAGTCTGCGAGGAGCTCGCGCTTGTCTACCAGCTCGGGTGATCTGACGTGATCGAGGTCCACCCTCATCAGGCAACTGAGTCTCAGGCTCCGGAGCCAAACCTGGAGGTTTGGTCGCCTCCATGGTAGCGTCAGGAGCTGGTGAGTGGCAAGGTAGGTGTTTGAAGTGCGATGTGTTCTGAGTGATGTACTTCTCAGGATGATGTGCTATCACAATGTGTACATTGCGCGCCACCACCTGCAGAGGTTTGGTGGCGAATGAGGTGTCCATCTTTCGTTCCCACATCTGGATCCAAGCTGCATCTCAAGATGTGGCCAAAAAAAGTCAAAACATGTCTGTGGGTATTTGAGTTCCAATTCGGAGGAGACGGATACTAGTAGGGTGTGAGACTAGTACTTCTGGGAAGAACCTAGACTGATCTTCACATGCTTGCTCTGTGTCTGTAATGACACAGTGAGCATCAAAACAGTGGAATGGAGTGGTGCCCAGGGTCTTCAAAAGTAATTAGGCATATTATTCCATCACTTCAGCATGGGTCTGATGCGGTCTTGCAGATGTCATGTGCAGATAGGGGGCTCAATAAAATACATTTTGCATCAGTCCGGGGTGCATTGTGTCCCTGGCAGACCTGTAAACTACAGCAAATGCGTGTGTAGACTGCTGCCCTTAGAGCAGGGCCTGCCTCGGATCTTAAACTGAATCCCAGGAGAGACTTCAAATGTTTTCTGACTTTCATGAAATTCTGTTCAACCAATGATCAGAAACTGTTGAGTAACTAAACCCCCCCATTTCCCTCTTCCATGTAGATTAAATATTTTTCTCCATTAGCATTCTATAATCAAAATTATATTTCTCCTGCAGCTGTTTAAAAAAACTTTGTTGAAACCACACAGCCACTTCTTGTTTTAATGTATATGGAACTATATCACTGCCTATGCTCTTAATATATGTAGTCTATTTTCTCCAACATAAGGCGTCATGAGATAAAGAGAGAGAGAGAGAGAGAGAGAGAGAGAGAGAGAGAGAGAGAGAGAGAGAGAGAGAGAGAGAGAGAGAGAGAGATAGAGAGATAGAGAGAGAGAGAGAGAGAGAGAGTGTGTGTGGTTTGTGGATAATAATGGGTGGAGAACTTGTAAATAACTTCACACTACTTCCACGTTGACTGTATATATGCAGACATGAAGTTTGTATCACTGTCAGACACAACTTCCTGAGGGAAACCCAAGGCAGTCTCCATAGCAGTTAGGTGCATGTTACAAAGCCAGGTTTTTGGTCAGTTCAACCTCGTTAACTAGGGGTTTCAACTCTACAGCTCGACACTGCTGCTGCTGAAACATGGGGTGGGCAGGACAGGCTAAGCTGAAGCGCAGGTAAGGGCCAGCAACTACTCCTGCCTTATTGGTTGCAATATATGGTATCCCATATAGGTTATATACCCACTGCTCTCTTCTGGGGCTCTTTTTCTTAACCACAGTTATTAGGGAAATGAGTGCGGAGATATAAAACGAAAATGATGGCAGAAGTAAAGGCGAGAAAACAGACCATATAGAGGAAAGCGTTTAGAAGCTCATGGAACGCTGGCATAGAGCAAATGAACGTGTCTTCAAATGAGTCTGTGAATAAATAGGCCAATGACCGCCTCGTTTAAACAAGGTTAAGAACTAGGGACTAAATAGATGAATGAGGGAAGAAGGTCACAGACCTCAGTGGGCTATGGATGGGTTTGTGGTTCAAAGTGGTCGAGTTAGTGAGGGCATGAACTAGTGAAGGTACAAGTCAGTGTCAGTGTACTACTCTAGGTCCTACACCCATCCCGTGCCAGAAAGCAAAGAACCTGGGCATCTGGTTTGATACTGACCTTACCTTCGGCCCCCAGATCAATCAGGTGGTCGGATCATGCTTTGGGACCCTCAAAAGTCTCAGGAAGACTTTGAAGTTTCGACCTGTGAGAGCCCGACAAACCTTGGTGCATGCACTAGTCACATCAAAGATGGACTATGGCAATCTTCTCTATTTAGGGACCTTGGAGAAGAATCTTAACCGCCTGCAGGTCCTACAGAATGCCGCTGCCCGACTAGTGCTTAGACTACCCAGAAGAGCCGCATCCGCAGTGGCCCTCCGGTCTTTGCATTGGCTCCCGGTCAGAAGTAGGGTAGAATTCAAAGCACTATGCACGTGCCATCGGATCATCAATGGGAGATCTCCTCTCCCTCTGCAAGGACTTCTGACGGCTTACGAGCCGTCCCGCTCCTTGAGATCTTCCGGCACTGGACTCCTGATTATTCCCAAGGTGTCTAGAGCACGGATGGGCGGAAGATCTTTCAGGTACCTTGCAGCCTCTAGATGGAACAAACTACCCATGGCATTGCGATTAGAGCCATCAGAATCAATCTTTAGAGCCAAGCTTAAAACTGCACTATTCGCTCAGTAAGGTATGCCGCTTCTATAGGATCCAGTTAGAATCTCTCCTCAGCGCGGGGACACGCCGCTGTTGCGTCACCATGCGCTTTATAAAACCCCCTAAATAGAAAATAGAAATAGAAACAGTGAAAGCCCCTTGTTAGTAAGGGATGGGTGTGAAGGGGCCGTTTGGTGAATGATGTGACAATACAACTCAGAAGACAGGAACAGGTAATCAAACAAACAACACTTTAGGGCGCCTAGTGTTGGTGATTGTTAGAGATACAATGCTAGGAAATATATCTGACCCCTTTAAATACACATGGACAAAGCCAACAGGTCTGGCCTGCGCAGGTGAGATGGTTAATTTTTCCAATGCAAGATATGCCACAAAAGAAAATGAAACAAAAAACATGCAGCCATCTAAATCTAAACGGGATACTCTCGCAATAAGAAATGTGAATAAAAAGAAACACATTCACTGAGGTGGGCGCTTTACTAATGTTTTTTACATACAAAGCATTTGAGTTATCCCATGCTTTTTTAAAGTTTTATCTGTAAAACAGACAAGAATAAATAGTCACCAACCGGAACATTCGGCATGCAGGCACCTATAATGGTACTGTCACTTAAAGACTTTATCCCAGCAAATTTAAAAAAGAGACAGAAAAGAAATAGTCACCTATCTGGTCAACGAAAGTGTATGCAAATTAAATAGCCAGAATTTGTAGTTAACAAACAGAAATAAAATAAAGCATACTTTGAACCAGTTTAGTCATTGAAAAGCAAGGAACTATTTTTAGTCGGATGTAAACAATGTGCAAGGGCTGTGTGCAGTCACTCAGAGTGAAGGTGGCCGGTGGGTAAAGTGGGCTGACCCATTGCCCCATGCGGAATGCTCTAACTGGCTGGAAATTGTTTTGGGGGGAAAAGTCTGTTACATGAGGAAAATCTGGCTCCACACACACAGCATATAAAAGTCTTAACAGGCGACAGCACCATCAGGCCCCAGACTGCTACACTCCCACCAAGGGCTTCCCTGAAACTAAACGCCATTAAGGCAGAGTTCATTCCTATCACCAACAGCTGCAAACAAGCCCAGCTCCAGCAGAGGCCTCTGACATACAATGAGTCGAGCTAACACCACAGCTGGATGGGAACAAACACTTTAGCATCAACAAACTATCCCTCAGAACTCACATCACAATGAAAACTCTGAGTGTCTACACTGTATGTTTGTTTTTGATGTGGCGTAACACGTTTTATTGGTGTACAATTGGTAATATATAATGCTATACAGTGCATTCCAGATGTGAGGACACTCTATTCCCTCACCCTACCTCTGATACCTTTCACTTCCCTATTTTTCCTTCCTCCTCTTTATCCCTCCCCAAGCCACAGTTTAATTGGAACTGCTGTTTTGTTGATTTGAATGTACTGATAAATACCAATAAAAACAATAATAACATTTTTTTTAAAAACCTCTAAGTGTCTGGTACAACAATCTCTCCCTGAGCAATGAAACTGTACCTGCTTTGAACGTTTTAATAACCACTGTGCAATGGGAAACAACCTAAACAACGAGGTCTAAACAATCCATGGCTAAACAATGCAGGTGGAACTGCGCACGTCTAAACCACGCATATGTCTTTACCAAGCATAGACGTTAGTGGTAGTTAGCGCTCTAGACTCGGGAAGAGGGTCGGACTGGGTGGAGTTCGGAGGTGACTTCCTGCCCGGACGAGGAACGGCTTGATGAGTACGATTTGTTTATTGTATATGTTGGGGAAGCGTCGATGTAAAGCAGGCTGTCATGATGATAAAATAAGGAATGACTTTCCTCAGTTAGTAAGCAATATATGGCTCTTTCATGGTCTGTTGAATTGTGGGATAAGCTATGGGTAAGGATACGGAAATCCTCCAGGGCTGCAAATACTGTTCAGACTTGTTTTTCATCTATAATCGACTCCTACTTACCCCTTTAACTCTTAGTAAAAGATATTCTGACCTATTACATACGTGTTGGACTTGTTCTGCACCGTATGCAGATTTGTTACACTTGCTTTTCAAATGCACTCCGGTTCACATGTTTTGGATCAAGGTATGGTCTCAAATCAATAATATCTTTTGCACTACACTCTCGTTTCATATATCTCATTTTTTTTAGGTAGTTTATCCCCCTTTTGGAGTCATTGCACTTTCAGCATAAAAATAGTTGATCTGCTTATTGCAGTTGCTTTTCAGCAAATTACCAAGGCTTGGGAGGATCTCACTAAACTCTCGTATCAGGCTTGGTGGTATGCTGTATGTTACAACCATAGGCTCGACACGAAATATGTTTATCCACTTACTTTGGCTCCCAAACGGAAGCAGCTGTGGGATCCAGTTACTTCATTTTTTGATACATGTGCTCTTCGCTCTCTGCCTCTATCCCCCTTTCAACAAGAAGTCGCTAAACCTCCCTGAGTTCCCATCATTGTTTTATCTCCTTTTCATAAGCAAATATCTTATCATCTTTTTGTACGTTAATATATTAACAATTGTTGCATATTTCATCATAGCTGGTTCTATATGCAGTTTATCATCTTTAAATTGTTTCCTTCATTTATTGTGTTGTATACTTTCTTCTTGTATTGATCTCGTTTCTTTGTATAAGTGATCTTTTATGATTATTAATAAACAATTTTTTTTTTTAAATGTTGGTGAGCTTTTTTTTTATTATTTATGTCTGGGGACTTTATTACATTTTTTATTTTTTATGTTGGGGAACATTTGAAGGTTTTAGGGCTCAGGGCGGCAGGTCAGGGTACTTAAAATGGCGGGGACTCCGGTTTATGGCCTCAGGGTGGGCAGGAGGCTGGGTAGTTTGCAGGGCCGTGTTTTATGGCTTAAAGATGGAGGATAGGGTACGTTTTAATGCGAGGGAATCTTTAGGGTTCAGGGCAGGGGGTGGTATATTTTAGTCCTGGTGAAGGTTATAGGTCTCAGGTGTGGAGGGGTCGGTCAAGTTCTGGGGTGAAGGTTTTAGGGCTCAGGGCAGGGGGGGTCGGGTCAATTTCAAGTCTGGGGGCCAGGTTTTAGGACTCAGGGCATGGGGGTTGGGGTGTAATTAGGGCTGGGTGGGGTTCGTATTTTGAGCAGGGGTTCGGTTTTAGGATTCAGGGCAGGGGGCTGGGGTATTTTTAGGCCTGGGGTCGTACTCAGGGCAGGTGGCTGGGTTTTAGCAGAACCTTAACCACGCATATGCATTTACCAAATTTGCCATTACAACTAAATTTGTTGTAAAGGCATTTGTGGTTAAGAAGCGGTAGTTGTTATGACCGCGTTGTTCAGGCATGCATGGATGCAACACACAACCCTGGGCAGGGGTGATGCCCACCTCATTACCATTCCCTGACATGCCCCAGACTGACCATAAGACAAAGAAAGAAAGCCCACATCACCTTAACACTGGCAGCACTTCACTGACACAACCTACAGCACCATCCAGTGAAGAGAAGAAAACTAGAGTTGTGTGCAATTTGTAATTTGCTGCAGTGTGATTGATTACGTGAAATGACAGCAAAATTACACAAGAGATACGTGTGAGTGTGACTGCATTTAGTGCTACTTTCTTAAGGCAAAATGCACCCTTGTCTCCAAAATATTCATTTATGTAATCTAGCCTGTAAGGGAAGTAGTGACAATGTTAATGAGGATGATGAGGGGGCCCCACAGGGACCCCATTTTGAACATTCTATAGAGGGGTACGAGCTAGAAGAATTTCTTGCTAACCACGATTTGTATGAACCTGACAGGGGCCTGAGGGCGCCGACCTTTACTGGCACCCCTCACGGATCAGTGATAGACTATATTTTAGTCTCACAAGGCATCCTAACCCGGACTATGGATTATCCAACAGTCATATCACCTTATAGCGATCACAACCCTGTATTACTTGAAGTGGCCTGGGGAGACCAGATGGGAGCACCGCCAACAGTGCTAAATCCGGTACATCCCCTGAGGCACTGCGACCAAGATAGACGATTGAAATGGGCCAAAGTGATCCCGGAACATTTCTACGGAAAAAACTTCCCTAAAATAAAAGATAAGGTGGACATTTGTCAAAAAACCGGCGCACAAGGTAAAGAAGTAATAGCAGCGCACGAGGCAATTTGTAGCCAGGTGGCTAAGGACCTTTTAGCCAAACCAAAAAAGGGATTGCCTGAAACTAAGCGCTGGTTTGACTCTGCATGTTCAAAAGCCCATAGAGCACTGATGGCAGCCTTAAAAATCTCCCCTAGGGTTGGAGAAGACATTGTTAGACTAAGGAAAAACTATAAGGCAGCCATGAAGAAACGCAAGGATACCATCAAACGCGAATCATGGGAAAATCTCCTCTCAGCGGCAGTGTTGAAGGATAGTAGGAGATTCTGGGAGATTATAAAACAGCCTCTATTTTCCGATGATAAAAATGTTCCCATGGACTGCGTGATCACTGACGAAAATTGGCTGAATCATTTTAAAAATGTTTATGAGGGTGAGGACGAAGGATCTAAAAATGTCATATTGCCTGTGGTAGCTACACACCCTATTGTGTTTAACCCCGAAGAAGTGGAAAAAGCATTATTGGCTACAACAAGACACAAGGCACCTGGTCCTGACGGTGTCCCTGCTGACTTCTTCATGTATTCACCTAAATTGTGGGCGGAGGTTTTGCCAAAAGTGTTCAACGCAGCTAACGATAATCAAGCCCCTAGTTCTTGGGCCAAATCCACCATTGTCCCCATTTATAAAAACAAAGGTCACCGGGATGATCCCGCTTCCTACAGGCCTATATCTCTTTTGGACTCAACCATAAAAAGCTTAGGTAGAGTTCTTTTGGCTAGACTTAGGGAGAATGTTGAGAGCTGTGGTGAGCTGTCTGAACTACAATATGGATTCAGAGAAAGAAAAGGGACCATTGAACAATGCATAAATCTGCACCTGCTGATCTCTAAATATACAGTGGCTAAGGAGGGTTCCGTGTTTCTCGCATTCATGGACCTCTCCTCGGCCTTCGATCTGGTGAATAGGACGAAACTGTGGCTGATTTTGTTAGAGATGGGCATTGATGAGTCACTGGTTGTGTTTATGTCTACCCTGCATCAGGAGCTTTTTGCAGCTGTCCGAGTTACAAATGACGGTAGACGCACCCCTTTGTTTAAATCCTTAAAGGGGGTGCGGCAAGGCTGCATCTTAGCCCCCTTACTATTTACCATTTATATCAATGGGCTGGGTGGTCATCTGCGGGGTCAGGTAGCCAACGTTCCGCATGCAGGAGGTGTTAAAATACCGGCACTCCGGTATGCGGACGACGCAGTGTTGATAGCCCGTACTGGTGTAGGCCTACAGCATCTCCTGGACGCCTTTGGTTCTTTTATGGAGAGTCTGGACCTTAAGGTTAACGCCTCTAAATCACACACGATGGTAATGGGACGTGAGTGTAACAAAAAAAGACATAAAACATTTTTTTGGAGGGGAGTTCCCGTCACCTATGTAACCACATTTCCCTATCTGGGGGTAACGTTTGATCAGAAAGGAACTTGGGGCCCTCAGATAAGAGCAAAAAGGCTGGCAGTAATAAGGTCGTCTTCAGCAGTATTGGGTTTTGCTGGTAAGCTAGGGGCCAGGCCCATGGAAGCCCTTTTGAAAATTTACACGAGTAAACCGGTGGCCATAGCGTCTTATGGTTCCCCTTTGTGGGGGTATGTAAACATTGACCCAATTCAGAGAGCAGAGAACAGATTTATCAGATCTCTGCTCTCAGTCCCACAATCAACCCCAACGTATTCTATTCACAAAGAGGTGGGCTTGCCCTATCTGTCTGATACCCTGAGCCTTGCACCGCTGATTTTGTGGATGAAAATGTGGAGGAATGAAGATCTCCCTTTGAACCACACAATTCTGCGTGACGTCTTATCCCTGGACAAACATAATAGCATCCCATGGTTGGCCTATATAGCTAAAATGTTTGCAGATCTAGGTCGCCCGGAACTTTTTTCATCCCCGGAAAAAATTAGGGGACAGGACATAGATATTATCAAAAAGTTATTCAGGGATAGGCAGGAAGCACAGCGGGAGGAATACGAATTGCTGAAACCAGCGGTAAGGGCCCATAGCCTTCTGGTTTGCTCACCCTCACTCGCCCCTTATCTGAGCTTCGTCACATTTCCCTATCACAGGTTTTTCTTAACAAAGTTCAGATTTAATTTGCTACATTTTTACTTGGGTTCTTTTAAGAGCTGGCAGAAACCTGAGTTGGCCCCACCGTGCAGCTGCGATAATTTTTCGGTGCAGGACACTTTGCACTTTGTCATGTTTTGCAGTTTGTATCACGAGCAGAGAAAGAAATACTTGCTTCCCATCCTGAAAGAAGCAGGCTTCGTACAAGTGCGACCAGCTTTGCTCTTTTTACAACTTTTACCTAACCCACGCATTACTTTTTGTATGGCAAACTTTTTGGTAGCTGCCGCAAGGACGAAATCTGTTGGCCAAATCTTATCTTAAAATTAGTGACTTTTTTATTATGCATTTTAAGGTATGAAATGTAAAGCTTTTTTAACCACAAACCTTTCTAAATGTTTAGTTGGTCTTTCTTTTGTATAATGTAGATAGAACTATTGTATGTATCGTATGTAATGTAAATGTTTTTATTTGTTTGTTTTTTGTATGACTTGCAAAAAGTCGAATAAAGATATTCTGACTGAACCGGAGGATGCCTTTCAAAACATGTGAAATGCAACAGAACAGGAGGAGCAGCAGCGAGCAGTCACTCGCGCTCTGTTTCTGTGCTCGTGGTAGCAGCGGTCGAAGTGCATAACGAAAAGTATGGGAACTTGGATTCTGAGTTTAATGGGGGCGTGACCAGCGAGTGTAGAGATGGGGTCAGAGGCGTGGCTAACACAGCAAAATATTCTGTAACCATTTTGTCAACCTTTCACCTACAGGCAACTGCATATAAAATAGAATGCACACACCTTAAATGAAAAAGAATGCAACTTAAATGTATCTGTGGGAAATGCATGTTTTTTGGTAGCAATTACTATGTTGGCTCTCAAGAAGCCTTTAGATTTGAAGATTAACCCCTTGGACGCTGATGACGGAACGGCTCCGTCATCAGCTGCGGGTGTGCTGTGCTGATGACGGAGCGGTTCTGTCATGGCCCGCTCGGAACGCCTGCGCGGCGCGAATTCCGCGCCTGCGCGGAGCGTTCCATTGAGCGGGGCGGGCCGGGCCATGACGGAACCGCTCCGTCATGAGCACAGCTCAACCGAGGCAGGTGACGGAGCGGTTCCGTCACCAGCATGCTGCCGCCGCGCGGCCGCCCCGCTCCCTTAGCACTGCGGCCGAATAGCCGCCGCAGTGAAGGGGTTAACCAAATGCACATGTTTACATTTCTTACAGGTAGCAGGCACCCTGCAGAGAAGGCTGTCTTTAGCGGTCAGTCCTTACTATGTTGAGGCGTTAACGAGTCCGTTGTTAAGGGAGGTACAATGAGCACGTCAGTAAGAGAGCTAGTAAGTAAATGCATTAGTGAGTGGATACGTTTAGTGATTCGGTGACTTACTAACAGGGTGAGTTACTTAGCAAATCAACAAAAGAACGAATAAGGGAGAGGACCATGTAGGTGAATGAGTTTGTGAAACTGCGAGTCGGAAGGTTTATGTGTGAATTAGTGAGATCATGAGAAAGCAACTGGATGAGGGCATGACTGAGCATTATGTTTTGAGTATTAGCAAGGAAACCCATGGTTCGTGAATGAGCAGGCTAGGTCAACTGGAAAGCAAAGCAGTAAACAAGAGAATGTGTTAATTGAATTAGGGAGTGAACGCGTTCTTACGTGGATTGTTTTAAGTGAACCTATGAAGATGCATTTATTTGAATTAGTGAGTGAATGCGTTTTACGTGAAGTAGTGAGTCAATGTGTCCTTAACCCCTTAAGTGCTGCCTCGGGGCGTTGGCAGACGGCAGCACTACCTCCCCAGTGCTGCGCACGACAATTGGACGTCCATTCAGCACTAGTTCCAATGGACAGCCCAGCACTGGGGAGGGATGTTTACGAGCATCTATGAGGTTAAATCAACTATAGAGAGAACATGGAAAAGTTGAATTAGCAAATGTACACGGTAAGGCTGTCTAATGGCTAGAGTTCAGTAAGTTGGCTGCCAGACTTCCCACGACACAAATCTGCTGGTTAGACATCTCAAGCAGTCTCTTCATTCAATGTCTTTGCTCATCTCTACCTGAGGCTTTTAAATGCTGTCAAGCGTCTCCTTTCTTTATTTGATCATCACACAGATATAGTTCGCCCATTGTGATTAGAGGCTTCCACAAAAACCTTATTAAATAAATAAAATGAAAAATGTAAAATGTGGTAACGCTTGAATGTATTGTGTTCATGTAAAGTGAATCATGTATTACGTGAATTATTGAGCGAATACGTTCGTAAGTGAATCGGTAAGTGGAAACGCTACTAAACTAATGAAAGGGTGCTTTTAGTTTTAAATACGGTGATGAGTTAATAAATTAGTAATTCAATTAGTGAGTGAATAATGTAGTAATATCAGGTCCGTCAGTGAACAAAGGAATGAGTGAATAAAAGAGGCTTCGTTAATTAATGCCAAATTCAAAACAGAGCCACGGTATGTAAATGTTATGTCCGGATCGGAAGTGAGACTTACGCTTATCTTTCTAAACTGAAGCTTTCGGCACCCGAACAATACCTGTAAAACCTCGACATCAAGATAAGCTTCTGAAGAGTTTCTAGAAATTAATTTTAAAATGTGACTGCCTCTCAGCCAATCCGATCTCTGTCCTGTCGTCACATGACCTTACATCCACCATTTTGTGCTCTTTCTTTACTGCTCAGCAGCCGAAGATAATTGTAGCCTATTTTTCATTACATCTCTCTTTATTTGAGCTCCTAACCCACCCACTGAGGAAACCTGGAGGAGTCTTCTGCCCGTTTGTGAAATACTGATGTTTTCCTGCTCAGATGTTCTTTATTATTAAGCACTGTGCGCTTAGTATCAAAATTTGTTTTTCTATCTCTACAGGCACTCTCCATAGAGACTGAAGGAACTGCAGTGAGTCAGACTTTTCAAAACTGGGGCAGATGTTTCCGTGCTCCTGTGTGGACAGGCCCTTCACATGGGCAGGGCGCCCTTCTACAGGGCCATTGAAGTGGATTGGGCCAAGTCCTCTCCTGCAGCCTTCGGCACCGGGCACTACAAGCTTGTGATGGTCCACAGGTGAGGAAGCCAAAGAGCTTCCTCTCTATGCTGCCTGAATGTCATCTTGTCTATCTGTTTATGGAATGCTCACGTCTTACCTGGAGGATCACTCAAAGCAGACCAGACATCACTATATTTCATCGCTCTGAATACAGCATATCCCGACCTAGCAGGAAATATCAACGCACCTTCAAGACTCCCTGGGGCCGGAGACTCAAGGACCTCAGAGGTGAGAGGTGTTTACAAAGAGTAAAAAGTAGAATAATTTAGTGATGGGATGGCCCTAAGAGGCAACAACACAATGTGTGAGTGCACCAAGACATGTTTATCCAGAGGATGAGTGACTTTCAGTTTGGTCTTCATAGCAGTGTGCAATAATGGAGGAACTTAAACTCTCAGGAAAGCACCTTCAATAATAGCAGCCCCCTAGCAGCATCCGGCACCTCGTGCGCAGGGAAGCAGAGCTGTGGGAACCTAGGGCTCCCAGAAACAAGGTATGGAAGATGAGCAAATACATGCTACAGTGCAGGGAAAGTGTAAGCATACACAGCCAGGTGAGACTTCAATGGCCAACACAAGGCACCCTCATTGTGAGAGGCTGGTCGGTCCCGTTCATGCAGCAACCTGGTTGCTCAGAAAACCAGTATTGTAGAAGAAGGCTCGTCCAATGTTTCCAATACACCAGTTGAGAAGGATGCTCTTGGATCCCCCAGCATGATGCTGAAAGAAGTTGACCGGTCTTGAAGAGGATCAGGAAGCTGGAAACCTGGAGACTCTGAAGACCTAATCTAGGAAGACTGTGTAGAGGTCGGTGAGGTATAGCACCCCAAGTCCTACTGGGCCGTCTCAGAAAAGGTGGCTCGGTACTTAAATGCAGGTTAGCTCAAACCTTTTGAAAAAGAGGCCAGAATTAGGCTGAAGGTCGAATGCCCATGGTCATCCCCAGATCCAAAGATCTTTCTGCCCAAAATTGATATTGTTCTACCTTCATGTGGAAACGTTTGCATGAACGGAAAAATGGGACTGATCGCTCATGGAGGTTTGGTGAATCTTCCTGACCCCTCAAGCCTCTGAATCATGGTTTTGGGTTTGGCCGAGGAGGCAAGGAGACAGGGTCACAGAGTCTCAGAGCGTCCTGCCCGGCAGGGCATATAGAGCCGTCTGCCTTTTCGATAACACAAATTGAGCAATTTCTACAGGAAAATACTGCTCTCTACTGCTCCGGGTGGAACCTAATTTGGGGGATCGCGTCACCCTGGAGGCAGGCCAAGGGGTGTCTAAATTCTGGGACCAAGCAGTGGCATGTTTACATATGACAATTGGTTCGCTACCAATGACGTGCATGAAGCAATGGTTATTAAGGATTTTCCCATCAACAAAAATTACAAAATGAAAATATGAATCACATCTTTGGGCACTGTCCTAGCAAAAGAACAATGGGTAAGCCTTACCCTCTGAAATGTTAACAACGGAAAAGGGACTTAATTGAATGGGTGATGGCTGACGAAGACCATATGAAGATTTTTAAGATATAAGACACATTAATGGAAAATCTAGCTGACTGGGACGATTTGTTGATGAAACCGGCGGACGTCCCCCAACAATAGGTCACAGTGAAAAAGAAAGATATTCTACACTGTTAATTTTGACCAAGACTTTATAAAACTGAAACATAAAATTAAAAACTGGATCAAAGACAAAAGGATAGGAAAATATTAAAATATGCAATATGATATATTATGAACCAACATTTACTTATGCTTTTGTACGGTACTGTGGGAAACATAACAAATTTATAAAAGGAGTCATAGATGAACTGGACAATATATTAAAGAAGAAGAGGGACGTGGATTACGACAATTGGATATTCGGAAGCTCTTCCAAGAAGAGGGAGAACAAAATGGTGGCTGTAGGGCCATTTGAGGACGAGAGTGGATCGGCTGAGAAACGGCGACATACTGTCCTTTAGTTTCCAGAGAGTCTTGGGAAATGTAGTTTTTTCAGATTGTTGTTTTACAGTTAGTGTTGGCTGCTGGGCGTCAGAAGAGATAAGCATAATCCTAAATGGTGCAAGTGCTTATTTGTAGGGTATATGGGTGAATCGGCTCCTTCAAGGCACAGCGGAGTAGACTGAGGAACCGCCTGGATGTTGGACCAGTAACCCAGGGCATCACTCTGTTACGCAAAGCCAGCTTTAGACTAAAGGCAAAAGGAACAGTGGTAAAATTATTGCCTGGAAAAATTGAAATGTAGGTCTTTTTAAAGCACAGTAGGGCAATGAAGATGTCAACCCAATTTGCAACTCAAGTGTCATTTAGGGCGCCTCAACAGTCTTTATAACCAGGTCAGCGGCGGGCAAGCCACCCAATACCAAATTCTAGCCACATTTCCGAATGGGTAAATAGTGTTCCTTAATACATAAATCTGTGTTCTGTGCATTCACATGGCTTGAATATCATTAAACCTGGAGTGGTTTTTACTAGTCTGTGAATCAAATTCCCAGAAGCAGGCCAGCTACAGCCCAGTGAAGTAGGGTCAAGTACAAGCAGGGGGCTTGGATAGTTAAATCTTTCAAAGGAAGCTAGATGATGAAGAAAGTTAGGAACAATGTAGTGACTTTGTCTATGGAGTGTGACATTCTTTAATCAACTTGTTCTGGATGTGTATCCTATTATGGGGCTTAAACATAAGTATGGTAACTTTGCATTTGCATTCACTGAAGATGGCAGTGAAGTGGTGAGGAGCTAGGGCATACTTTATATTGTGAAGACATTAAAAGGACTCGAAAGAAATAGAAATTTGTAAATTCTTTGTCAATAGTAGGTCCTCCAATTAGTGACTGTGCATGTAGGGTGAGGCAAATGTAAGTAAGTAAAGTAAGTAAGTAATTGACTTATAGAGCGCATTAATTCTGAGGCGACTTGGCGCAGGGGTTGCAAAGAAAGGCGATGAACCAAGAGACACTAGGTCATTCCTGTGAAGGGAATAGCCAGGTTTTGACCAATCTCCTAAACTGGGGTCTGGATGATTGAAGCCTAAAATGGGCTGGTAACTCATTCCAGAGCTTCGATGTTCGATGTATGAGACATCTGCCTCCCCATCTTGCCTTATTGATTTTAGGGATCCGAACCAGTGCTTTATTGGCCGATCTGAGATTCAGGCGGGGGTGTACCATTGAAATAGTTTCTGAAACTCCAGTGGCCTTCCACCATAGAGAGGTTTATGCACCAATCAGAATGCCTCAAATTCTATTTGCTGTCTAACTGGAGGCCAGTAAGGATTCCTAATAGAGCTAGAGATATGGTGGTATTTCGGAATATTGGGGTATTTAGGAATATTGAGCAAAGTTCGTGCTGCAGCATTTTGCAGAGATTGCAATTTTGACAGTTGACATTGCTCAACGCCCAAACACAGTGCGTTGCAATAATCAATTCGAGAGAGAATTAGGGCAACCACAACTGAATTTTTAAGGTCTAAAGGAAGATATCGCAAGATTTTACGCACCATGTTAAGAAGAAAGTAGCAGGATGACGTCACCTGGTTAATCTGGCCTGAGAAGTTTAACTGGGCATCACACAGAAGTTCTAACTTCCTCACTTTTTATACTGGGACTGGACAGGGTCCTGCCACCCCCGGCCACCATGCTAGATTCCAAATAGGAGGTCCATTACCAAATTCCATGACCTCTGTCTTATCCGTATTTAGTTTAAGATAACTCTTATGCATCCATTCCATGCTCAAGACAACTGTGGAATTATCCGCACACGAGGAAATGGAAATAACAATTTGTGTATCGTCGGCGTACGATACTTGCAAGAAGCCATGAACCCTAATTAGTTTAGCCAGAGCCGTCACATAAATGTTGAATAGAGTTGGCGACAGTGCTGAACCTAGGGGAACTCCACAGGAGAGGGAGATTTGAGGTTGTCCCAGCACACTCTCTGTTCTCTGGCTGTCAGGAAATGGGTTAATGCAGCATCCTTATTCCTATTGCCTTCCGCTGTTGCGTAAGTACCATGTGATTTACTATGTCGAATGCAGCTGATAGGTCATGTAGGATAAGGACGGCTCTGCCTCCACCATCAATTAGCAAATGGATTTCCTCAGTGGCCATGATTAGCGCTGACTCCGTAGAGTGGCGCGATCGAAAACCATGTAAGGTGGAATTTAGGTGGTTATTGGTTTAAAGATAACCTTTTAGATCTGAGTTAATGGCTTTTTCCAAAATTTTGGCCGCTGGGTTAGACAAGAGATCGAACGGTAGTTCTTAACTTCGAATGGATCGAGGAAAGGTTTCTTTAGGATGGGTCTAATTTAATACAGGCTTTCTTCCAGGAATCAAGGAAGTATCCTGTCCTGATGGCATTATTCATGAGAGGGGTTAGTAGAGTACTAACTTTACCCGAGCCCAGATGTATATGTCCGGGGACAAGGGTATGTCGGGGACCCTAATTTAGTGGCTAATAGCAGGTCTTTGACTGTGCCCACTGTTAGGAGTGAGAATCTAGTCAAATGGCTAGTAGTGGAAGAAACGTCTTCCATTGATGTGCGAGTGAAATAGCAGGGGCGGAGATCCGACCTGCTCGTTCCTCATAAATCGTTTGGACCATCTGTTGGGTGAGGTGAGGTCTATTGGTCTACACAAGGGGGCGTGAGGTGGTCAGTTCCATGGTTCAGTCTATACAGAGTTAATGGGGCTGTGGAGCGGTAACAGCCGAATAGTATAAACTTACACTAGTCTAGTTAGTAAGTGAGGGTGTGCTATTCAAGTCAAGACATAAAGAAGCTCTTCTTATGAAGTTACAGGGACTATTCCTTATTCATAATTCCACACAATAAAGAAAACATCTCAAATATACACCTGAATGTTTCAGTATGGGCATATGGGCAGCAATGCACAAACATACTTTGAGTCCTCAATAACCTTTCACTACAGTGACTCACATTTGTGGATATTCCCCCAAAGGTGGATATCATTTTAGTTTTAGCTGGAAATAGATGATCAATGACTTGCCTAGGGGTTTCACACAGAATGAGTTGTTGTCCTCTGCACTAGGTGTACTCGCTCTTCCTGAGCCTTAGTTCCCATGGTTGGTAGATTTGGGACCACGCAGAATGGGACTGAACGCTGGTGTTAAGCACTGCACACATAACCAGACTGTGGAAATATTGAAATGTCTAAAAATAAGCTTCTGCCACAGTGACTTCAGCTATGTATAAAAAAAGGTTTGGAAAAAGAAAACACAGATCACAAATGCAACCATTGTTCACACCGGAATTTCCAAGATTGGATGTGGAGCTTGTCTGATCATTGCACAAAGTCCTTTTGACACTTGCGGATGGGCGTTGTCCAGAACATTTCAGTCATTCTTGAATTTTCCCTCCATTCAATTAGTGAACAGGACACCTTTGCCAACAATCTCTTAGAAATCTAAACCTATTGTAGACCAACATTCTTGATTTATTAAGGATGAATGTATGACATGTTGCCAATTGTGTGCCTGGAAAGCCACTTTTAGTCGGTATCAAACTAAGATGGACAAATCTGGGCGGGTTCTGAGAATCAACCAGTTGACGAATCCCAATTGAATATGTCCCATAGCAGGAGCTCCCCGAGTAGTTGTACTCACCATTATAGCTATGGATACCCAAGTCTACTTGGGACGAGGAGTCAAAGAACCTGTGCCCAAAACCACATAGAAGAATATGTATTTATTGAGGGCAGGTCGGAACAATATGTATTGCCTCAGAGTTCAGGGTGTCCATCCCGCTACAGAACATTGTTTTGTTACCTTTGGCCTGTTTCCAGGTCGATTTTGAATATGGAACACACGTATGCCTTGGTTTTTAAACGTATTGCCCTTATATACAGATTTATTGAACAACATTCTTAGGTACGTCTGAGTTTGTTTCTTACTTAAACTGTGAAATCTCTAAGGTTGCAATATTTTAGGAAAGACACCTTGCTTTTTTAGAATTAAATGGCAGTGAGAGTCAGGAGGCGTGCAAGAACGTAGCGGAGTACGTGATCGTGACTAAACCAGGGGAGCTCCGCCTTTTTGCTCCTGACGAACCGCACTCAGATAGATCATTTATAAAGAGAAAAAAAAGATAGGGACCCATAGGGCAGCCTGGTCTCTTTTAGATAGTCCTCAGGTGTCATC
Organism: Lissotriton vulgaris; assembly: GCF_964263255.1. Taxonomy (NCBI): domain Eukaryota; kingdom Metazoa; phylum Chordata; class Amphibia; order Caudata; family Salamandridae; genus Lissotriton; species Lissotriton vulgaris. The sequence continues at coordinate 2,006,882,563 of NC_141691.1, read as the reverse complement.
AGCTAACTCAAATCTACTACAGGTATAGTTATTTGAATGAAATCTAGTTAGCTTATGCACCTGTTCAAATTCCTATTTAGCAACACAAGAAGTATCTTCTTTCCTTCAAAAGTGTGCTCTACAAATACAGCTGCATTGAATGAAGCTCCCTCACCACCTCAGTTGACTGCCACTAAACTGACCCAAACAAATTCCCATTGCTTTGCAAACACACGAGAAAATCAGATCCAGGAATAACTTTCAAACAGAAAGCGACTCGTCCTCTCACCATGAGCATTAAAAACTCTTCAGTCTTGACACTGAGCTTTCCTTCAAAGGGTTACCTTGTCAGGAAAGTCCAGACAGAAAGCATCTAGTTCTTACTGCTGGAGAAAGTAAATTTTTATCTACCTGAACCAGATTTCATGCCCACTTGGATATTAATTTACCTTAAAGAATATTCCTGGTCCCTCCCCGAGAACTGCCATTGTCTTCAAAAACTAGTACATCACATACAAAGCAACCATACTTGGTTATCTGACGGACGAAACACAAAGAGCCACTTCCTGTGCAGGCACGAAACCAAAAACATACAAAAACTAAAAATCCCCAAGATATGGCATAGCCTCACTCAACAGCTCAACATTGCCCCTCACTATATCCGTCTCTTCAAGGAGAGTCTCATTGGCAAGCTGGAATTCTCCTCAGAACTCCATCGCTCTCTGGCTAGGTTTGTACTGCATTATTACCAACACTTAATTGGTTTACACATCCAAATACATTACTTTGTCAATTACGGGAGTCCAAAGAATTGCATTTGCTTGGAGAAGATCTGATGGGATTTTACGTCCACATGAGGCCTTCTTTATATTTTTATGATGAGTCAATAGTGAACAAAACGAGACCAAATCTATTGTATCTGCCTACCATTCTGGAAAACAGTGAGAAAGGATATTGTTGAAGTAGGTTAGTGGGTTGTGTTTGTTGAAACTTGGTACGGCAATGTGGCTGTGTAGGTACCAAGCCGCAAATCCTTTTTAGAAGAAGGTATACAGGATGAGACGTGGTGCCGAGAAGGCACCTGCACGAGGTAGGTAGGAGACAATGTACTTCGTGAGTGGAGGAATGGATGGGGGGGGGATCAGATTTGTTCTAAATTGAGTTTCGCTAATATGGTTGGAAATTGAAGGAGTTAGAAGAGAGGGGAGGAACCTTGGTAGGAGAGAGTAAGAAACAGGCAAGGCTGGAATGGGAGACAAGTGACTGCGTGTGTCTGGAATACATGTGGGATTCGGACCAAAGGGTGGAGCTGGTGGTTGAGTGGCGGGAACCAATTTGGAGTGAGCTGGGTTGAGCGAGTGATAAGAAATGTGTGTGTGAAGAGGAGAGAATTCAAGGAAAGTAGAGCGAGATGAGTGGATGACCTTGGAGACCCTCATTGGTGACAGGCAGTACTCTACAAATCCACCTTACCTTGTTGGATTCATTGTGGGAAGCAGCAAGTAGGTCATGTGGGGGGTAGATACGATGGAAAGTTCATCGCCCTAACCTCGCTGCCAATCACAGTAGAGAATAGGAAGAAGCAAGCTGTATAAGGATTTGCACTCTGGTCACTCATATTCTTTCCACTGCTCTTCCACATTACTTTCTCTGTATTAAGAGCAAACCCCTACCACTATCAGTCTCCACAGAAATGTCCTCTGTCCCACAAGCAAAGCACTATCACTGTCAATCTTCATACCTGTTGAGCGCATCGGATCATCTTCCTTGCCTCCTCCTTGATGCTGGGATTGTCTGGTGGCGGCGGGTGAATGAGCGTTGTCACCTCAGTTCCCTGAAATCCATAGAACGTTGGCCAGCCAAGGTCCAGTTCAGGGGCCGCCATGTCCGATTGCATGGGCCAGTAAGTGCCCGAGGAGCCGTCCACATCCATGTCACTGTTGTATAAGGGATCCTCATCAGAGGCCTCCTGCGGTGCATAATGAGGATTCTGCATGTTTTTTGTGATGTGATCCACTTCCATTTCACATAGGAAGTCGGGGAGGCCCTCGTCCGATAGGAAGCCCGTGTAGCTCTCCGGCCCATCCTCGGCCAGCCTGTCGATGGCTATTCGGTAATACTCCTTGTAATGTGGCGGGAGATAGTTCGGATCCAGGGGGTTATCCCCCTGGGAGGAGCTCTGAGACCGGCGCGCCATGGCTCACCAGCAGATTGGGACACTGGTCCGACCTGGAGAGGGGGAAACAAGAGATAGCTGTTAGAACAAAGTTATTTACAGAATGCTGGAGCTACATTCATTCACAGAAACCAAGGCCTACTTTCTTATCGCAGATTGGCAGGAGGTATTCGCTAAAAAAGACAATGCTCCCCTTGGGCAGACTGTTCGTGGCACACGGTCACCACCAAACAATGCTTGTTTATCATCACCATCGAGGTTGGAGTACCAGCATGAGGCGGGCCAGCCTTGGAGTCTCAGGATGGCATCTGATGCAGGTTAGTTTTTGCCAACAGCCTCCTGACTACTCATCTGCTAGAGGTGTATCTTACTAGACCTCACCATGGGGCCCTCAAGGACCAGAGGGGAGAGAAGATGTGGCAGGCCAGCTTGGGTAGAGATGGGAGATCTGTGATCTGGGTGAAAGGGAACAATTGTACTATGGACAAACCTTATACATCCAGCAAGACAAAGTGAGCCGAAGACCCTAGAGAGAGGAAATTGTGACCTACCCCTGGAAAGAGGAAATTGGGTTCTACCGCTAGAGAGAGAAAAACTGTGTTCTATCCCAGAAGACAGGAAAGCAGCACTGGACACAAGAAACTGGGATCTACCCCTGGAGAGAGGAAACTGGGATTTACCTCTGGAGAGAAGAAACTGGGATTTACCTCTGGAGAGAAGAAACTGAAATCTACCTCTGGAAAGAGGAAACTGTGATTTACCTCTGGAGAGAGGAAACTGTGATTTACCTCTGGAGAGAGGAAACTGGGATCTACCTCTGGAGAGAGGAAACTGTGATTTATCTCTGGAGAGAGGAAACTGGGATCTACCTCTGGAAAGAGGAAACTGTGATTTATCTCTGGAGAGAGGAAACTGGGATCTACCTCTGGAGAGAGGAAACTGGGATCTACCTCTGGAGAGAGGAAACTGTGATTTACCTCTGGAGAGAGGAAACTGAAATCTACCTCTGGAAAGAGGAAACTGTGATTTACCTCTGGAGAAAGGAAAATGTGATTTACCTCTGGAGAGAGGAAACTGGGATCTACCTCTGGAGAGAGGAAACTGGGATCTACCTCTGGAGAGAGGAAACTGGGATCTACCTCTGGAGAGAGGAAACTGGGATCTACCTCTGGAGAGAGGAAACTGAGATCTACCTCTGGAGAGTGGAAACTGTGATTTACCTCTGGAGAGAGGAAACTGTGATTTACCTCTGGAGAGAGGAAACTGGGATCTAACCCACAAGAGCGGAAAGGACCACTGGACAAAGGAAACTGGGATCTAACCATAGAGAGAGAAAACTAGAAATTACCCATGCAAACATTAAACTGGTATCTACCCCTGGAGAGAGGAAACTACCACCGGACACAGGAAACTGGGATCTACCCCCGAAAGACAGGAAACTACCACCGGACACAGGAAACTGAGATCTACCCCCGAAAGACAGGAAACTACCACCGGACACAGGAAACTGGCAATTAGCCCTGGAGACAGTAAACTACCAGTGGACAGAGGAAATTGGGATCTACCCCTGGAAAGAGGGAGCAGGAAACTACCCTTGGAGATAGAAAACTGGGATCTATCCCTGAAGACAGAAAACTACCACCAGACACATGAAACTGCTTTCTACCCCTAGAGACAGCACCCTTAGAGACAGGAAGCAGGACATTACCCCTGGAGATAGGAAAGTGGGATCTATACCTAGAGACAGGTAACTACCACGAGACACGGAAGACTACTATCGGACACAGGAAACTGGCATCCACCACTGGAGGCAGGAAACTACCATCGGACACAGGAAACTAGGTTCTACCCCGAGTGACAGGAACATGTCAACTACCCCAGGATAAAGGAAACTGGAAACTACACCAGAAGACAGGAAACGTGGATAAATCCCTGGAGACAGAAAACTGGCATCTACCCCTGGTAGCAGGAAGCTGGAAACTACCCCTGAAGAAAGGAAACTGGAAACTACACCTGAAGACAGAAATCTGGGGTCTAGCTTGCCTTCTCACCAAAATTTCTTCTTTCTAAACCCATATCAGCGTTTGTCAATGCCATTGATTCTCACTGACATGCCTAAACCTATCTGTGATCCAATCCCATTAGTTACAAAGAACTCTCAAGTAAATTCATGCCACATGTTTGATGCAATATAAAAAGCTCAAAAACGGATGGAATAAAGTACACCCAACAGTGCATTATAAAAACCCTGCAAGTAATTGAAACAGAAAAAAGACACACTGCTCCCTCTTACAAGGTCAGAGAACTCTGGGGGGTCCGTTTTATAAAAAGTGGGGGTATTTTCAGTTCTTGGCCTTCTGATCCTTCAAACCAAAATCTTCTGGCTACAGATAAAATATAATTCACGTGGAACGAAACAATAATCACTTTGTAATTTCCTGCAAACAGCAACTCTTAAGCAGTTTAATGCAGGTCAGAATTAAAGCTACTTTTGAGTCTTATGATGTCTGCCCCTGAATTGAACTCGAACAGTTAAATCAACATTATACCATAAACAGTTTGATTATTCTGAATTTTCCGGACAGAAGTTAAAGAAGAAAGGAATCTCTGACGCTAAAACATGGATTTCCCATTAAATGTTCAGCTCGCGATTGAGGGTTATTTCCAGTAAACTGTTCACACTGTTAGCCGGTGAAGGCATTCTGATGCCACTACTCCACTGTAATAAATTATTACAGCGCGACAACGATGTCGTTTTCCTAATAAATCTGGGTGGCGATGTCACAATAACACATACATACAAGGAGCCTCCTGTGTCTTCTTTCTATGCGCTTCTTCAGCGCTCAGGTTGGCCCAAACACAACAAAGATGTCACATTTACTCTGCAGGCCGGAGGGAAAAAACACATGGTCGACTTAAGCAAACATAGAACGGTAGACGAATTGTACCATCGAAGAATGCCGCAGCATTCATGAACTTTGCGCGCTTTGCATACATTTTACTCGGGGCATTTTTGAAGGAACTCACGTATTTGTCACTTTGAACAGTTGGTGTTGTCATCACGCTTTAATTACTCCCTCGAATGCACACACCGGCTCCAGGGTAGGTTGTGCCTACGCAGTTGCAATAAACAGCCACTTATTTCAACAAATGCCTAGTTACTATGTACGTAGCCACTCCCTGCGGCCAAAAGCATTTTCAGCAAGGAAGAACCTCAAAGCGAGAGGCTGTCACACACATCACTGTTCATTGATGGTCCCACTGACGCTGAAGACTTTAGAAGGCCGCAGAGAGCGAGCAGCCATGTTAGCCGCGTGGGGCCTTCTTTAATAACCACAGGCACACTGGGAGTGGGGAGGTTGCACCCTAGGGGAAGCTGTGGGGAGATTGGACCTTAGCGGAAGGCGTAGTCAGGTTTACTAAACTCCAGTCGGATGTTTAAGCAGGTTGCCTGAACCCTACTGAAAGATGTAGGCGATTGAACCCTACTGGAAGACTGAACCCAACTGAACCCTACTGGGAAGTGTGAGGAGATGAACCCTACTGAAAGACTGAGCCTGACTGAACCCTACTGGAACCGGTGGGGAGGTTGAAACCTACTGGAAGGTGTGGGAGATTTAACCCTACCGGAAGACTGAACCTGACTGAACCCTACTGGAACCGGTGGGGAGGTTGAAACCTACTGGAAGGTGTGGGAGATTTAACCCTACCGGAAGACTGAACCTGACTGAACCCTACTGGAACCGGTGGGGAGGTTGAAACCTACTGGAAGGTGTGGGAGATTTAACCCTACCGGAAGACTGAACCTGACTGAACCCTACTGGAACCGATGGGGGGGTTGAAACCTACTGGAAGGTGTGGGAGATTTAACACTACCAGAAGACTGAACCTGACTGAACCCTACTGGAACCGGTGGGGAGGTTGAAACCTACTGGAAGGTGTGGGAGATTTAACCCTACCGGAAGACTGAACCTGACTGAACCCTACTGGAACCGGTGGGGAGGTTGAAACCTACTGGAAGGTGTGGGGAGATTTAACCATACTGGACGGTGTGGGGAGGTTGACCTCTAGTAGAAGGCACAGGAAGTTTGACTAAGCCCTAGTGGAAGATGGAAGTCGAGCCACATTCTAAGATGCATTTCCCAGGCTAGACACACCGGTGGCGCTCCCAGGAGCTGCCCCTGGCTCTAAACCCTTCCTGCTGACTCCTAGGTCTGTGTGCACTCACCAGTCAGATGAACTAAAGGTCTCGTGTAAGGTGTCCTCATCCATGAAGGCGGACAGGGCCACGAGTGAATGCACACCGACAACCACAGGCAGTGGGACACTCGCGTCTTTCATTACCAGGGTTGGTGGGGGTTGCTATCTATGCAGCGACCAGGGGAATGTATGACGGTGCAACGCATTCCTTTGCAATGCATGCCATTACCACACATGCATAACCCACAAATGCCGTTACCACGTTTAAGCTTTACCACACAATTATTTTTATAACAAATGTGCCTTTACCATGTATGTCTTTACAACAAATTTCACCGTAAAGGCATGCACGTTAAGGGCCTATGCGTGGTAAAGGTTTTCCCTGACGCCGGCCCTCAAACCGGTCCCCGGTGACCCCTGCCCCCAGCCCTTCTTAAATATAACCGACACCTAGTCTGAACCCTAAAACTAGACCCCAGTGCGAAACCCCTTCCCTAGCCCTTTTTAAAAATACCTGACCCCTGCCCTGAACCCTAAAACTAGACCCCATCGTGACTCCCCCCGGCCCCCAGTCCTTTTTAAAATACCCAACCCTTCCCCTGAGTGCTAAAACCGGACACAGGGATTCTACTGAGCCATTTATCCTTCCAAGGTAAACAAAATAATCCCCAGTGGCTTGGGCAAGAATAAATATTCAGAAGGGAGCCACATTTTGAAGGAGTATTTCTTTCTGCTTTCAGAGAATCGACACATGTATTGGTGATGTGCGAATAGGGTTTGGAATCTCTTAGTTCACAGGTTTGCCACAGAATTTTGGAATTGTTGAACTGTTTAGATAATCCACCTCTTTTAGGAACCCTGATTTTTTTGTGTCCTAGTTTTTCCCCTTCATGTCATATTTTTATAGATACCTTTGCATAGTTTATTATTGCGGTAAGTTCAATCAACAAACGTTGTTTATTAGATCTCTTTCAACTGTACTCATTGTATGGTTGTTTCATTTTTTTTTCTTGTAACAACATTGCATAAGATATTGTTGTTGAATGCTTTTCTATGAATGATTTAATTCATTTTATTGTATTTTTATACTGAGTAGCTTCGAAATATTATAAACAATTGTAAACAAAAAAACGAAAGAAACCCTGAGACTGTGTCAATACTCTGATGAAGATTTCAGAATTAGGATCACATTATTGATTTGCACAATATTTTGTCATCTTTAAATTTACAAAACTAAATCTTATGGAACATGTCTTATCAACACTTTCAATGCAAAATCTTTCTGCCCAAGCATCTGCCAGAGAAAGAAGACTTTTCAAACAAAAAATGCACACACTGATTGGTGGCCATGTTTGAATCAGGCACACAGGTACACTATGAAAGCACGTTGAAATCAAGAGTTTGCCTGGCATTAACATGGCTGCTGCTTGGGAGGCATCTTAGTTCTATTGCACAGGGTCACGTGTGCCCTGTTTTTGACTACCATCGAGGGTACATTTCTGCTCTATCGTCTGACCACAATAACAGCTTTTTTACAGTTTATACGATGAGGCACAAGATCGTGATGGCAAAACAAGCCCGGGGAGCCTATATACACCATGCTGTTGGAACATAAGAACTGGAATTCACAGTATGTCCATGTCAACAGAGTGGAAATGAAAGACATATTATTTCTTGGTAGTCCTTTACTTGATACATGTAGGAAACTGTCTAGAATGAGAGGACAAGTGTTCTCGTCACACACCATTACATTAACACATGGTCATTCACTAAACACATCACATACCGCTCCTAAAAACACTCCACCCCCTTGTGCACCACCACCCAGTCATCATAGCACATGTGTGCACACGCATGAAGGCTTGCACTGCTTCCCATGATGTACTTGTATGATTCAGAGGACGCATGCACAGCCGCTGCCTCTGATACAAGTGTTGAGTGTGCATCAGGGACGTTTGCACCGCTGTAGATTGACTATGGTTTGATCAAAACCATTTTTAATTGGGAAAGCTTACAGCACTTAATAAAGTGACCTCGAGCCAGTAAGCTTTACCGGTTTTTAATGGTGAGAATTATATATTTGCATTCTCACAGGGGTCCAATGGGCACTTGTAAAGACATTATGCCCTGACAGTGCATTTACACTTGGGTTTCACTGTCCTTTTCTACTTCACTGGGTTTTAGATTTTCACGATAGTACACACACCTTCCTTTTGCTGTATGGAGAGAAAGTAACCTATGATGATAAGTGGGTGTGCCGGGCAGTACCAGCCAGCAACCCCCTTGGTGTTACAACCGCAAGGTGCTTTCTCTCCTTTCCCACACTTTTTTCTTTGTTATTTTTGGGTGGGATAGGCTCTATGATGGTTTTATGACATTGATTTTGTAAATTGATACACCACGACACGCCGACTAGTGGTAGGGAACACACTTATGAGGGAGTTGAAAAATATTGGAAACCCCTTTAGTGTTGAAGTTGTAGTATGTGCTGTGTATTCTTGGTCAGGCCAGTTGCTGTTTATGACAGCTGTGGAGCACCCTGGACATAGTCTGTGTGGGAGAACCATATCCTGCAGCTGAAGCCTTCAATGTAAAATGTTTGTGGTCTGGATTGACAAAGCAGCAGTCGCCAGAAAACTACATCTTCATCACTAGAGAGGGGCTTTGGCTCCACCCACATGTTGAGAGCCAAGAATATATGTTTGATCCGGCAGACATTGTGTGTTTCCACAAACAAAGTGCTTACCCTCATACAGCTGTGATCATTTTATTTATCCAGCTGCCCGAGCTTGAAATTTTCAGGTCACACACATGCCAACACAATGCTAATTAAGTGTCTTAGATAACTAGATAATTTGTGGTGCTTCTCTCTGGAAGTAGCACAGATAGGAGGAGGGCAATTATTAACCTACATAGATTTTTAGGGCTGGCTTGACAGTGCATTCGCAAATTAGACCTACTGGCATTGCCAATGCTTGTTTATTCAAGTAGCAAACGCTTAGTCTGGCTTTTCAGAGTTACTTAAAGAAGTAGCATTATTTTCTCTCTTAAATAATCAATATCGAAGTATATTCATTTGTTCACTCTGTGGTGAATCCCTTCTATGAGAATTAAAACACGTATCTGACTTTACCTAAGCAACTTAAATTAGGTACAACGAATCCCTCTAATTGTAGACCTATGTCAAATCTTGTGTCTATGGTCCTGGTCTGATATTTGGCACATATTTCTAGATGCAAAACCCATTTTGTGTTGTATTTTGCACGGGGTGTTCTGAGATTCTTTCTCAACACACTGAGTGCTAATTATGCCCTTTATTTCCCTCCTTCCCTCACTATTTCAGGTTTAAAAAAAAATGATTTTGTGCTTTCTACAGATCTTGTCCTAGTTTGGGAAGACCACTAGAGTTGAAAGGCACTGTTCACTGAAACTGGTTTCCTCCCTGGCTCGGGAAACAGCCAATCCATCGGAAGACGGACCAACCAGTACTTAAATTGAGTCGGTGTTTTCCTGTGCTTGGCACCGGCAGTTTATCGATAAAACTAGTGACAGTGCACCACATGGTGGCACTGTCTGTTCAATTTTGGAAGGAGCACAACAACCCTGTTTATTAAGTCAATTTGCATTTAAAATGAATAATACCAGTCTCTCACGCCAGCTTTATGTGGCCTGAAATAGTCTGAATTGTCACACTTGTAGGACTGCAATGGTTAGGCGTTATGTTGGTACTTTCATTGGCAGCGCTGGCAGGGGCAATGATTTTTGAGAAGGGACCTGGCACATCATTTTTTACAAATTAAGCACTGGGTCCAACCCATAGATTCTCGTATATACTATAGCAATACAGCCCATGGCCAGGGGCTGAAATGGTTGTCAATGGCCCTTTGCTCAAGTTATAAACACAAGCCTCAAGCGAGGGCCTACAGCAGGTGGGCTTTCAACGAGCACCACAGTACCAGTCATAAGGACTCGAATGCTATTAGAACAGTCCACCCACTGAGAGTAGAATGTTCTGAATTGTACGAGAATCATACTGATGCACATTGGAATGTTGGAGCAGAAGGCCTATACCGGCCATTATTGGCCCTCTGCCGCACCATTGTCCCCAGTGGAGCTCCCGGAATTCCATTGTTCCATTATAGCATTAGAGCCCGATGTAGCTGGCTCTACTATCTGTTAAAGGCCCGCTCCAGTATTAAAGGTCCGAGCCGAAGGCGAGGGTCTTTAACAAGGCAGCGGACCTTTACTGGCTGGTTGAGCCCACCTTCGGAGGGTTCTAAGCCTATTAGAACATTTCCCCCCCCAGAGGCCATAATGTTCTGCTTTGTAAAACAAAGTTCTCACGGAGCCGGAGGGGGTTGAAATCCCTTCGGTTTCCTTGAGGCCTTTGTTCACAGCAACAGCAACATTGGAATGTTGATGCTCCAGGCTTCAACCAGCCATCAGTGGTGTAGGAAAAATTGAGGTGCCCACCTGCAAAATACATGGAGGGGGGCCTCCTCACTCCATACCCAGTCAGGAGCTTTCAGGCAAGTGGCCTGCTGGCCATGCACATTGCTGAAAGGGGCCCCATGCAGCTCGGGCCCCCTGCACCTTTGCCAGCCATTAGAAGCCCGGAGCACTCCATTGTCTTCAATAGAGTGCTCAACATTCCAGTGTTCTAATAATCCTGGTTTCTTTTTCTTCGATCCGCCACTTATCTATTGGGTTGCAGAGGAAGCCAATGACCTGTGTTAACATAACCCAACATCTACCGTATCCACATGTCTCCTCTGTGTGTCTGAAGGGCCTCGCAGAGACAATCAACCTTCCAGTTCAGCTTTTCCTGGCACTTTACAAGTACAAAAGACATAGCTGGGTCAGTTCTCGTGTGAATCAGACAGACGCCTTCACATCAACCTTTTAACTACAAGCACAGAAGGGAAGGAGCCAACACAGGCCGGGCAGTGCCAAATTTAAAAGGTTGAGAGTGCAGCCAGTGGAATGTCGGATGTTTTTTTTCTCAATTCTTTATTAAATTTAAAATTTTGAAAAGAAGAAAATAAACAATGAAATACATACAGATGTCATTGCATATACTTGAAGTGTACATATTATGCAAAAGAATAGAAAAAATAGGAACCAGTGATCGGAAATAAGTTTAAAAAAAATAAGTTAATAATAAAAAAGAAAAGGAGAAAGAAAACGATATTTAAATACCATATCTACATATATAAAATGTAAAACATTTTGTTCAAAACTGGAGAGAGAAAGAGAACCCATATCCTGGATGAGCTGCACAGGCAGGAAACCTGGGCTCCATCCCAGCTTCCCTGCATGACAAAATTGTTTGATCCTAGGCAGTTACCTTATTTTACGGTGCCTTTTTTCCTGTATTATGGCATTAAAGACCACCTTGAAATGCATTTGTTCAGGATGTGCACTGACAAAAACCTACGTTTTACTTGCCTTTACGCCACATATAGGCTACATATGAATACTGACTTGCCACCTGGTTCACTAATGACATCACTTGGTGGGTGAGGAGAAAGAATGTTTCTAAGTTCACGTTTAAAAACTTTCACTTTTAGTAAAACCACCCATTACAGTGATACAACCTGGTGCTCTAGAGTGAACCGCGCCTGCGTGCTTTTCGCAATGTTACAGAGTCTCTATCAGAAGGACCTTTGTTGGAGTATTTACAGGCTAACTATATTGTAAGCTTGGCTCGTAGGGCCAAGCCAGGCCCTTGCCTCGACTCGCCTGAGAGTCTTCGAGTTCGCCTACCTCTAGTAGATAGTGTACATAGAGAGAAGAATCTGGGCGCACTCCAACGCTCTTGACTGCGCTAGGAGTATGTGGGCCCTTGCCTCGACTCGCCTGAGAATCTTCGAGTTCGCCTACCTCTAGTAGATAGTGTACATAGAGAGAAGAATCTGGGCGCACTCCAACGCTCTTGACTCCGCTAGGAGTATGTGGGCCATTGCCTCGACTCGACTGAGAATCTTCAACTTTGCCTACCTCTAGTTGATAGTGTACATAGAGTGAAGAATCTGGGCGCACTCCAGCGCTCTTGACTGCGCTAGGAGTATGTGGGCCCTTGCCTCGACTCGCCTGAGAATCTTCGACTTTGCCTACCTCTAGTAGATAGTGTACATAGAGAGAAGAATCTGGGTGCACTCCAACGCTCTTGACTGCGCTAGGAGTATGTGGGCCATTGCCTCGACTCGCCTGAGAATCTTCGACTTTGCCTACCTCTAGTAGATAGTGTACATAGAGAGAAGAATCTGGGCGCACTCCAGCGCTCTTGACTGCGCTAGGAGTATGTGGGCCCTTGCCTCGACTCGCCTGAGAATCTTCGACTTTGCCTACCTCTAGTAGATAGTGTACATAGAGAGAAGAATCTGGGCGCACTCCAACGCTCTTGACTGCGCTAGGAGTATGTGGGCCCTTGCCTCGACTCGCCTGAGAATCTTCGAGTTCGCCTACCTCTAGTAGATAGTGTACATAGAGAGAAGAATCTGGGCGCACTCCAGCGCTCTTGACTGCGCTAGGAGTATGTGGGCCCTTGCCTCGACTCGCCTGAGAATCTTCGACTTTGCCTACCTCTAGTAGATAGTGTACATAGAGAGAAGAATCTGGGTGCACTCCAACGCTCTTGACTGCGCTAGGAGTATGTGGGCCATTGCCTCGATTCGACTGAGAATCTTCGACTTTGCCTACCTCTAGTAGATAGTGTACATAGAGAGAAGAATCTGGGCACACTCCAACGCTCTTGACTGCGCTAGGAGTATGTGGGCCCTTGCCTCGACTCGCCTGAGAATCTTCGACTTTGCCTACCTCTAGTAGATAGAGAGAAGAATCTGGGCGCACTCCAACGCTCTTGACTGCGCTAGGAGTATGTGGGCCATTGCCCTGCTCGCTACTGTACTATGGGCAGTGTAATACAACATGTATTCGCACACACAAGTCACAAGCACTAATTGCTCTTGAAGAAAAGCATGAGGTTACCAAAAACAATTTAATTAACTGTCCCACAGAAACAGCAACCTGGATGATGGGACCCTGCTTAAAATTGAATGCGGGAAAATCTGAGATCTTGCTTTACGGCAGAGCACACCTAGTTTGGGATAACACCTGGTGGCCCCGGAACCTAAGCGAGTGGCTAAAAATTTGGTAAAAGCTCATTGGCAATGCACTGACAATGTAGGACCAAGTCCGAGCGCTGTGCAGTAAGAGCTTTCCTACGCTGAAACTATTAGGAAGATTGTCTGCTTGGATCCCTCTAAACTGCAGGAAGTCCATCATCCAGGTTCTATTTTCCAGTAGACTTGACAACGGGAACGCGCTATACGTGGGTATGCCCGAGTACCTCTTTTACCGACTTCATGTGGTCCAAAATGCTGCTGCTCGACTGGTTTGCTGCAAAGGAAATGCAGCTCGGCATCGGAAAGTTTGAGGGAATTGCATACGGCTGCCCGGACACCAAAGGGCTAAGTTTAAGCTCCTGTGTTAAGCACACAGAGCGCTATCAAGAAATATATTCCCCCTTGACCTCTATGACTTTAGTGGTATATATCCAACACTTTAATTTTTGTATTTTAATACATAAGGGCAAACAACAGGAAAAGTTTTTTTTAGAACTTTATAATTTTATTATTTTTTCTTTAGTTGTATTTCTTAGTACAAAAGTTTTTTTCATTTATCGATTTATCTCATCAGTTAATATATTTTATCAAAAAACACATAGTATAAAACTCATTATTTTGTAATATCATCAGTAAAAAACTATTTCATGCAGGGAAAACAGATTACAAAACAATCAACATTCACACAGGTACATACACCCCTTACTTGTCATACATACTACATTCATTCTTGATTCTGCGTCTGAGGGATCACAGGTGGAAGTGCAAATTAATACGCAAGGTCGACGCGTTTCGGCAGTGTAGACCGCCTTCCTCAGGACCTGTCTTGCAGAATATTCATACATAAACAAATATTTTTATGGCCCCTGCATGGTTGGGTATCTGTAACGATAAATGACATACATTTGTTTCATTTATTCTAATACTTTTTTCATTGTTCTCAATTACGATGCCCTATGTATGACCGAAACAACACAATAAATTTACACATATTGTACTTTGGTTATTATGACTCTCTTGTGGTTGAACCTGCACACAGAGCGCTACATAAAAGTGGTCCCAGCATCTTGCACAATAAAATAGATTTCAATACTCGCTCACAAAACTTGAAATCCAGCCATCAGGCCTTGGCCAAGATCAAATGGACCAAGAGGGTCAGGGCAGGAGGTAGCTGCTTTTCCAAACTGGCGGCCGTTCACTGGAACTAACTTCCATTGGATCTTTGCCTAATGGACGAATATTTGCCCTTTAGAAAGAAACTAAAAACATTGATTTTATTTATTCATTTTATTCATAAAGTTTTATATAGCGCACACTTGATCCCAAAGGATATCAGAGCGCTTTACAATTTGAGGCAAGGGTAACAAATCAGAACATTAGTCTAACATTGGAAATCTAATGGCATTGAATCAACTAGAACAAACATAACAGCTCAATATAACCTGAGTGCAAAGGAGTACCAAACACAGGTAGAAGGATAATACTGCAATTAATAGCAGAACACACTGGGAAGGCACTTCCATTACAGTGAATCCTTTTCTCCATGACCTTGGAAGGTCTTCCTTCAGATAATAGAGAGGGTGTGAATTAAATTTGGAAGTGTCTTTGTAGGAGAACTTTAAGGTCAGTTTGAAAGGCCTGGGAGGAGGTTGACCTAAGGGGTTTGAATAACCCAAGGAAACGAAGGCAGGTGCTTGGATATCTAGACAGGCACCATGTTAAGGTGGCCCTCCTGCAAGAAACACATTCAGACCCGAAGAAAATGCCTCGGCTTGCAGGGAAATGGGCGTCTCACCAGTGTTTGGCGTCGCATTTGGGACACGCCAGAGGGGCAAGCATACCGGCCAGGCGGGGAGCGCAGTTCCTGCTGGGAGGCTCGGACACAGACAGCGACGGTAGATACTGCCTGCCCTGGCGAACTCTCATGAGGTTACACTTTCCAGTTACTACGGACCCAACACGGACGACACACATGCTTTACTTACTCCATGGAGCAAAATCCAAGAAATAGGCACAACTCACGTCATATGGGGGGGGACTTCAACACTGTAGTAGACCCACAGAATGACAGATCCCGTGCCTTGACCATACACCACACCAACTCGCAGCCCACTCCCAAGGACATCATAGACACCCACTACCCATCAGATGTGTGGAGGTATAAACACCCCACCCGGAAGGAAGGGACACACCAATCAGCAGTACACTCGACCTGGGCAAAACTAGACTACCTTACAGTGTCGGTGGGTATGGCACAATGGCTGGAAAGAATAGAACATTTGGCCCGCACCTACACCGACCATTCGCCTGTTGTTGCGACTTCGCAGACTCCATATACTCAGGCCCCGCCTATCAGTTGGCGACCTAACCCCTTGCACCTACAGGATGCAGTATTTAAAGCGGAAATTGAATAAGAAATCCAAGAGTTCTTTGAGAGAAATGTGGACTTGGTATCGAGCCTCACTACTGTGTGGGAGGCATTCAAGGTCACTGCTGAGGTTGGTGCATCTCTAATGGAGGCGGCGTCACTAAAGACCTGTGTAGAGACTTGCGCAAGCTGGAAGGGGAGCTCAAAAATATCTCTCTCTCTCTCTCTCGATAGAGAGAGAGAGAGAGAGAGAGAGAGAGAGAGAGATATTTTTGAGCTCCCCTTCCAGCTTGAGAGAGAGAGAGAGAGAGAGAGCTGGCGTTGGGGATGATATGGGTGCCAGAATGCGCGCCAAATGACAGAATACGAAGAGTTGTCAGAAAGGGAATGTAGATTCAGGGGAAAATGCCAGTTGGCGCGGGTTTATGGAGAAGGAGACCGCCCAAGGAAAGCACCTGCGAATGCTGTACGGCCCCCCTAAATTTGCGAATTATGTAACTGAAATACAGGATGCACAGTGCCAAACACATAGAAACCCACAAGGGCAGATGGACCCTTTGTTGAGTATTAAAAAAAAACTCGATACCTCTCAGAGGGGTACCCCTCTGGATCCAAGGCAGTATTTGAAGGATATGGCCCTGGCGTGGCTGGGTACAACACAGCAAAACTTCCTCGGGCTGGATCTCGAAATAGATGAAATTAAGGAAGCAATCATGGGAATGAACTCGGGACGCGCACCGGGTACAGACGGATTGCCGGTAGAATTGTATAAAACCTATGTGTCGATCCTAGCTCCTATTCTGAAGGCAGTGTCTTATGAGGCACTGGAGGAAGGTCAGCTACCCGCAACCAAGAGAGATTCACTTTACTTTTCTTTCCCTGACTGCAATGTCTGAGGAGTTTGTTAACACCAATTCCTATGTTAAAAAACACGAGCAGAATTTGTAAAAGAGATAGCCTGACACTTGACCTCTGGCTTTGAAGCGCAGCAAATGTGACAAGATAAATGTAGAATTTAAAGGCATCTGTAGTTGTTGCTTGGACATTCACGAACCCCCAAAAATCAGCTCCTGAACAACCACCAGCTGGAGAAAATGGGATAGAACTGTGAAAATGTAAGATTCCAAAAACAACATTGTGGTAATAGCAACACTAATCCACTAAGTCTGGGGTTCTTAACCTTTTCGACTTCTGTGGACAACCACTGAATCATTACTGGAACCCATGGACCCCCACTGAGTCATTAGTGGAAGCTGTGGACCCCCAACCTGAGCAATTTCTATGATTTAAACCTCAAAATAAAACACAAAAATACAAAAAACAAGTATACACCAAAAAAATGCTTAAATGTTAAAATATTTGTAATTATTAATTAACTAAAAAGTTTTCACTTTTTCGAAGAAAATTCTTTATTTGTGTATGCTTTATTAATTTTATTTGTAATATTTCATTTTTTTATAACAGTCGCAGACCACTTGAGTAGGCCTCGCAGACCCCCAGTGGTCCTCGGACCACGGGTTAGGAACCACTGTACTAAGCTATATTAAAGGCTGTGTTTGCATGGCATACGTTTCTTTCTCAGGAGTACGACAAAATGAATACGTATGATTTGGTAGTAATTGACACCTATTAATACCTTCCACAGAGGGCGTTAACAGCTATTAACTGTCCACCTCACAATTATCATGTGTGAACTTCCAATGGCATGTGCACAGTAAGGATATTAGCATTCACCTCCCTGTATCACGTTATGCAGACAAATTGGTCAACTGTCTGCTTCGTGCACCCGTTTCACACACTCGCTGAACCTAAAATGCGGGAAAACAAGAGTGGCTAGTGTCAAGATTCTAAGCATGGTGATTGGCTGAACCAGTTTCAGCATTCCACACAGGGTTCTACCATGCCATGAGTCAACAGAAGGCAGGAATGTAGCAAACCATGCAGATAGGTTCAGTATAGTGCTATGCAGCCTATGTTGCTTGCGTCGTATAGTCTTTTCAGGGAACTTGATATTGTTACACATAGCAGAGCGATCATTAACCCCTTCGGTGCTCATGACGAGCTCAGCTTGCCATGACCACACCCATTAACATTATGGTCCAGCACTTGATACTCCTTCTCTGCAACTGAGTTGGTTTTTATTGTTGTTGTTGGGGGGGGGGGGGGGGGGGGCGGGAGAAAAAGGAGCCTGTAGACGTAGACTTATCCTCCCTATCGATTCTTTGTACTACATGCTGCTATACATGCACTGATGACAAATCAGCACCGATCCTTTGATGGCAATCTATACGTCTACTGACCCCTAAAAAATGTGAGACAAATTGCTTAGCTACTGTTACACATGCTTGCTACACGCTCCACATTGTAATATATACAAGCGTTACATGGCACATCACATGATGTGCCAAATTGTTTTTGTGATGACTTAACTAAATAGCGGCCTGCCTCCGGGTTGTTGTCGCGACGCTGTGTAACTTGTATAATCTACAATAAACGTCTTACACTAAAAAAAAAAAAAAAAAAAAACATTATGGTCCAGCACAGGAGATTAATGTCTCAAGCAGCCAATGTGTTAAAGATTTTTGTACCAGAGACTTCTCCTGTGAGTTAAAAACAAACTACATAGAGCCAACCATGAAGAAGAAAGTATTCAAACCCAAGGCCCAGACAAAATGGAGACTGAGTGTAAAAACAGCATTCATTCACATCACAGATTTCCATGTGCAATACAACTGCTGTCCAACAGGTCACAGGTTTTAGCCTAGAGGAGGCACCAAACCAGCCATCTGACAAGCTCACCTGGCATGCACCTGTGTGCATGTGGCGTGGTACTGTGACCTGTGAAGACTTGGGCAGCATATCAGCAAACCCAGATGACCTTTCTCTGCTCTTTACTACTTCTGCGCTCTACTGATGAAGGGCTAAACCCAGAAATATAAGTCTAAAGACAACAGCACTACCTGCACCAAGTTTGGGGAAAAACAACAGCAACTTTCAAGTTAGCGTACTGCATTTACCAGAATGCAATGGGATGACCTGTGCCGAGATGAGAGGCAGTACGCCCCCTCCTCCTTCTCATTACTCAAAAGACAGGTGTCCCCAAAGCTCAACCATCAGCCCCTCTTCTGTGCAACATAATCTATCCCACTCAAATTTAACTCTTGTAAACTCCCTTGTTTCAACCAAGCTGTTATACCCAGATTATAATAAATCTGGAAAAACAATCAGACCGAGGGAATTCTGGATTCTCCAAATGTATGCAAGTAGCAGACATGGGGATGATACAAAATCACCTGAAACTAAAACCCTGAAAAACTGAGGTCCTCCTCACCGATGCACAAGAAAACCTATGAACCCACGAAGGCCTGGTCTATCCATATTGGATCTCCTCACAGTATATCGACACAAGGACAGAATCTAGCAGCGAGTATGGACTTATCTCCTTTAAGAGAACACTTTGATGTATCTTTCCTTAGTCGGGTCACCACAAAGGGTCCAAGCCATAATGGCCATTCTGCTGGTCAGACCTTGATTATGTGAATGGACACTACATCTGATTTAGAAGTTCTTAAAGAACAAGCGTCAACAAATTCAGGATGCTGCTGCCAAACAAGCGCGTCTGCATGTTGCAAGTAGAATTTTCTGCAAGGCACACTGCATCAACGATCAACAATACTGAACCAATTTTGTTTTCAGACCAAATTTAGGCTCAGCCCCGAAAGGACAAACGTTCCATAGAACTTAACCGGGGCTACCTACTGCCGGTCTGGCTGAAGCCCCTCCCATTAAACTGTTGTCAGTTGCCATATCAGGAGAATGCTTTCCTAGCGCCGTGATGACCCTCGGGATGAATGTTGCACTTAATAAATGTAAAAACAAATACAAGGGGGGGGGGGCATGCTTTGCACGGTGGGCTTTAAAGGCTGGCACAGGCCTTCTACATTTGTCTTTCTGGTACTCACTCCCCTTTCAGTTTATAACATTCAACCCTCAGTGGTTGTTATGTTCTAAATACATTATTTCTAGGGAGACCAGACGTCCCGGATGGCCTTGGACAGTCCCAGTTTTCAGAGAACTGTCCCGGGGCTTTTCCTATTTTTCAATAGATGTTCCTATTTTTGGGACATAGATAAAGTCATTCTACAAAGCAGAAATGAAACTATGCTATCCTTTCACGAGACGTCTCTAAACTGATTTTGTTTATTATCTGTTTCTTTCAGGCAGCACAGGAGGAGGTTGGCTGCGGACTTGCAGCAGAGGGAAGAGTGGGGAGGTGAGCAGGGGGACCGGCGTGGAGGTCATTCCATAGCTGTTATATAAAGTAGCCTTGTAAATGTGTATTTAAAATATAATATTTATATACACACATGCATTTACATGGCTATGCAAAAACCGGGACAGGCCTGACATAAAAGTAATCTGGAAGACTTTAGTCCTATTTTTATGTCTGACCTGTCCCTTTTTTTGCTTCTCAAAATCTGGTCACCCTAATTATAGCCTTTCTGCCACGTGCTATACCAGCCACTAAAGTCACTCCCCTCTCCTGCCGCTTGGACCTATAACTCAGGGAGAAGGCATTTAATAAATGAAGTCATTTTCTTATACCTTTCTGCCACGTGCGTGCTATACAGTAGCGGTTCTCCGCTATGGCAAAGGAGCGTCACTCCCCTACCAGCGGCCTCACAATTTGGCAAATATCAATAATAAAACGTGTTTATAATAATTTTATTTTTCCTGTGGCTGCTGTCTCAGGATGGCCAAACCGTCATGCGCACTGACATCTCCCTAACCCGAGCTCCATTGCTGGATGGAGAAAATAGCAGATGTAGGCTTCCAGTCCCCTTTGGAGCGGAAAACAACCCCACTCAGGTCAATCCCCGCGCTTCTCTTATGCATAAGGGCTGACACTGTGAGAGCAAATGTAAAAATTACTAAATAATGAAGTAATACTATCCCAAAATGTGCCGAATATTGATGCATAATAAACCTCTTCTTGATACATAATTTACCCAACCCTGCCACATAATTTGGACCCACCCTGGCGCATAGTTCCAGTGACCCTGCCGATAACTCCGGGAGAAGGCATTTAATAAATAGTATAGCCTTTGGCAAGAACCTATAATGCCATTTCACTCTCAAAGTAAGGAAAATCATATTCCTGAGAAGAACATTTGTTTCAAACTTAGAATTGTAACCACACAGCAGATGCCAGGCATCACGATATGTAGACCAGGGATTTATTTGTATTTAGAGGGCATTGTAAACATTAATTGTTTAAAGATTTTATTTCAGTAGCTGTAACCACAGTACTTACTTATTTGCCAAAACGAAAACTGAAAATATGCCTGGAAAACGGGAGATTTCCAGTCATGCAACTTACGTCACTAGACAAACCAGTTCAGACAGATCCTCGACTTTACATTTTCCATTCCAACCGGTCTGAAAAAATGTAGCAAGTACTGACAGAAAACAACCCTTCACTCCTCCAAAAACCATTGCAAGGGGGGATTTTAAGAGTGCTTGCGGCTAATTACACAATTCTCGGTGGGGTCCAACTATACAACTGACATCACAAGTTAAACTGACACATTCGGCTTCTCAAGCCTTATATGAAGGAATATTTACTAATTTGAAGGGGATCGCTTTTTCAAGCGGGACAAACGAGATCCATATACTAGCTGCGCACCAAGAAAGCCATCAGTGATGAGACTTTAGCAGTTTGAAGCGAGTTAAAGGAAGGCCGATAATTAGACGTTTTCTTGAGATAATCGTTTTTTCAAATGATAATTTTAGTTGCACCATCGCCATCTTGAGAGAAACAATGGCGACTGCCTAGTCCTTTGTCGATGTTTATTGCATTATTCACGTGAGGTCCTGGGGGCAGGGATTTTCTACATTGTGTCAAGTTCTTTCTACTGTTTTTTGAGAGCTTCGTCGGTCTTTCCGTTTCAATAAATTAAGACTGATTTTTAGTTTGGTTTTCAGCATGACAGGTTGATATTGAGAAAGAATAACTGTACTTTCACTTATCGGTGTCCATTGTTGTTTTGACATATACAGTTGAATTTTAAAAGTAGTAGACACCCAATGAAATTTGGGAGTCTGTAATAAGATGTGTTTTGCTTCAAATACGGTTAGTTAGTACCCTTGAACAAACATTTAAAAATCTGAGGTGAAACAAGGGTTGGCTTTGAGAACTGAACAGTGGACCTTTCAAAAATAACTATAGGCTATGATGACAATTTGCATATTATTAATCATTTAAGTCAACGTTTAATATAGTACAGTTTTGGAAACTTGCACCTGTAGGAAAGCCGTAAACAGTGCAGGTCCTCAAAGACACTTTACAGACCTCTGGCTGAAGATGTCCTTCAAAATGGCAGGGCTGCCGCGAAGAACTTTGTTTTTCAATAAACACATGCCGTGTTTTGATTTTAGCATCTCTGTCCAGCTGGCCTGAGTTCTTCTTTACCATATCTGAAGTCAGATTTGGTTGGCTGCGATTGTTTGTAGTCTGAGACCTCCATTAGTGACGGTACCTGTGGAACTAGTTCTGGTAGGATCCGGTTCTTTTGACCCAACTTTTCCCATGGCTAACGCTATATATATTTGTTCCTCAGTTCTGGCAGGTTTCGGCTCTTCTGAACCCGATTTTCAACTTACTGACTGCACCTCATCTCTCATTGAGGGTATTCTTCATACCCTGTTAATTCCCGCTTTCTTTCTATTTCAATGCTCTCGGCTCTCGTAGACTTTGGCTCTTGAGAAGAGCCTGTCTTCCAAATCTCTGGTTGTATTCACACAGGCTCTCTGAACTTTACCAGCCTCTGAGTCTCCACATCTGCTTATCCCACTCTTCACTGGACCTTTACTCTCAATTCTGGTGGGATCTCCACCGTCTTAGTAATGATTGTTCCTACATTCACTATTTTGCTAGTCTCCCACCTGTACCTGTATGCAAGGTACGGGTGGGTGGCGAGTCCTCCAAATGTACTCTTGCCTCCCGGCTTCGATTTCCCAGACTCTACCAACATTGCTGGTTCTTGTAGCTGGTGACTTCTCAGGCCTCCTTATTATAATTCTTCACTCTATCAGCCATCACCACGATGATGGTCTCAGATTTTTCACACCATGATTTCCTGATTTGTGGATTTCTCTGGAGATTCCGTACAGCCGTGGAAGCTAATGGCATGCATGCAGATCGAACCAGTCACTGCTCCCAAGAAGGTGGGGGTGGGGAGGGAGGGGGGTTGCTGGTCTACCTCACCCCACAGAGAAGCATGATGGGCATTAAACCAGACCACACCTACACGTGAAAATAGATATCCGGGAGGGGTAGTTGGGTCACTGGTGGAAGACAAGGCAAGATCCAACACAAACCGCACACCAAGAGTCACATCTTATGGCCCACTTTCGCAATTCTGGGCACCTGTCCAGGGCTCCTCCGTGTGATGGGTCACAACCTGCGCAATGGTTAGCTTGTTGAATCCTCCAGATGAAGTGCGCGCCCAATGACACGATGCTGAGTCACATTCAGTGACCTGTGAGATGATCTTGGCTTCTGGAGAAGGGCACCGGTACATCTTGAAGGACACGTCTTCGGGGCACGATCCACTGAACCCTACCGGAAGGTGTGGGAGATTTAACCCTACCGGAAGACTGAACCTGACTGAACCCTACTGGAACCGGTGGGGAGGTTGAAACCTACTGGAAGGTGTGGGGAGATTTAACCCTACTGGAGGGTGTGGGGAGGTTGAACTCTACTGGAAGGTGAGGGGAGATTTAACCATACTGGACGGTGTGGGGAGGTTAACCTCTAGTAGAAGGCACAGGAAGTTTGACTGAACCCTAGTGGAAGATGGAAGTCGAGCCGCATTCTAAGATGCATTTCCCAGGCTAGACACACCGGTGGCGCTCCAAGGAGCTGCCCCTGCCTCTAAACCCTTCCTGCTGACTCCTAGGTCTGTGTGCACTCACCAGTCAGATGAACTAAAGGTCACGTGTACGGTATCCTCATCCATGAAGGCGGACAGGGCCACGCAGTGAATGCACACCGGCAACCACAGGCAGTGGGACACTCGCGGCTTTCATCACCAGGGTTGGTGGGGTTTGCTGTCTATGAAGCGACCAGGGGAATGTAAAACGGTGCAACGCATTCCTTTGCAATGCATGCCATTACCACACATGCATAACCACACAAATGCCGTTACCACATTTAACCTTTACCACACAATTTTTTTTTATAACAAATGTGCCTTTACCACTTATGTCTTTACAACAAATTTCACTGTAAAGGCATGCACGTTAAGGGCCTATGCGTGGTAAACGTTTTCCCTCATACCGGCCCTCAAACCAGTCCCCGGTGACCCCTGTCCCCAGCCCTTTTTAAATATAACCGACACCTAGTCTGAACCCTAAAACTAGACCCCAGTGCGATACCCCTTCCCCAGCCCTTTTTAAATATACCCGACCCCTGCCCTGAACCCTAAAACTAGACCCCAGTGTGACTCCCCCCGACCCCCAGTCCTTTTTAAAATACCCAACCCTTGCCCTGAGTGCTAAAACCGGACCCAGTGATTCTACTGAGCCATTTATCCTTCCAAGGTTAACAAAATAATCCCCAGTGGCTTGGGCAAGAATAAATATTCAGGAGGGAGCCACATTTTGAAGGAGTATTTCTTTCTGCTTTCAGAGAATCAACACATGCATTTGTCATGTGCGAATAGGGTTTGGAATCTGTTAGTTCACAGGTTTGCCACAGACTTTTGGAATTGTTGAACTGTTTAGATAATCCACATCTTTTAGGAACCCTGATTTTTTTGTGTCCTAGTTTTTCCCCTTCATGTCATATTTTTATAGATAACTTTGCATAGTTTATTATTGTGGTAAATTCAATAAACAAACGTTGTTTATTATATCTCTTTCAACTATACTCATTGTATGGTTGTTTTATTTTTTTTCTTGTAACAACATTGCATAAGATATTGTTGTTGAATGCTTTTATTTGAATGATTTAATTCATTTTATTGTAATTTTAAACTGAGTAGCTTCGAAATATTATAAACAATTGTAAACAAAAAACCGAAAGAAACCCTGAGAGTGTGTCAATACTCTGAGGAAGATTTCAGAATTAGGATCACATTATTGATTTGCACAATATTTTGTTATCTTTAAATTTACAAAACTAAATCTTATGGGAAATGTCTTATCAACATTTTCAATGCAAAATCTTTCTGAACAAGCATCTGCCAGAGAAAGAAGACTTTTCAAACAAAAAATGCACACACTTAGGCTGATTGGTGGCCATGTTTGAATCAGGCACACAGGTACACTATGAAAGCACGTTGAAAACGAGAGTTTGCCTGGCATTAACATGGCTGCTGCTTAGGAGGCATCTTAGTTCTATTGCACTGGATCACGTGTGCCCTATTTTTGACTACCATTGAGGGTACATTTCTGCGCTATCGTCTGACCACAATAACAGCTTTATACAGTTTATCTGATGAGGCACAAGATCGTGACGGCAAAACAAGCTCGGGGAGCTTATATACACCATGCTGATGGAACATAAGAACTGGAATTCACAGTATTTCCATGTCAACAGAGTGGAAATGAAAAAAATATTATTTCTTGGTAGTCCTTTAGTTGATGCATGTATGAAACTGTCTAGAATGAGAGGACAAGTGTTCTCGTCACACACCATTACATTAACACATGGTCACTCACTAAACACATCACATACCACTCCTAAATACACTCCACCCCCTTGTGCACCACCACCCAGTCATCATAGCACATGTGTGCACACGCATGAAGGCTTGCGCTGCTTCACATGATGTACCTGGTGTATGATTCAGAGGACGCATGCACAGCCGCTGCCTCTGATACAAGTGTTGAGTGTGCTTCAGAGACGTTTGCACCGCTGTAGATTGACTATTGTTTGATCAAAACCATTTTTAATTGGGAAAGCTTACAGCACTTAATAAAGTGACCTCGAGCCAGTAAGCTTCACCGGTTTTTAATGGTGAGAATTATATATTTGCATTCTCACAGGGGTCCAATGGGCAATTGTAAAGACATTATGCACTGACAGTGCATTTACACTTGAGTTTCACTGTCCTTTTCTACTTCACTGGGTTTGAGATTTTCACGATAGTACACACACCTTTCTTTTGCTGTATGGAGAGAAAGTAACCTATGATGGTAAGTGGGTGGGCCGGTGAGTACCGGCCAGCAACCCCCTTGGTGTTACAACCGTGAGGTGCTTTCTCTCCTTTCCCACACTTTTTTCTTTGTTATTTTTGGGTGGGATAGGCTCTATGATGGTTTTATGACATTGATTTTGTAAAATGATACTCCACGACACGCTGACTAGTGGTAGGGAACACACTTATGAGGGAGTTGAAAAATATTGGAAACCCCTTTAGTGTTGAAGTTGTAGTATGTGGTGTGTATTCTTGGTCAGGTCAGTTGCTGTTTCTGACAGCTGTAGAGCATCCCAGACATAGTCTGTGTGGGAGAAGCATATCCTGCAGCTGAAGCCTTCAATGCAAAATGTTTGTGGTCTGGATTGACAAAGCAGCAGTCGCCAGAAAACTACGTCTTCATCACTAGAGAGGGGCTTTGGCTCCGCCCACATGCTGAGAGCCAAGAATACATGTTTGATCCAGCAGACATTGTGTGTTTCCACAAACAAAGTGCTTACCCTCATACAGCTGTGATCATTTTATTTATCCAGCTGCCCGAGCTTGAAATTTTCAGGTCACACACATGCCAACACAATGCTAATTAAGTGTCTTAGATAACTAGATAATTTGTGGTGCTTCTCTCTGGAAGTAGCGCAGATAGGAGGAGGGCAATTATTAACCTACATATATTTTTAGGACTGGCTTGACAGTGCATTCACAAATTAGACCTACTGGCATTGCCAATGCTTGTTTATTGAAGTAGCAAACGTTTAGTCTGGCTTTTCAGAGTTACTTAAAGAAGTAGCATTATTTTCTCTCTTCTATAATCAATATCGAAGTATATTCATTTGTTCACTCTGTGGTGAATCCCTTCTATGAGAATTAAAAAACGTATCTGACTTCACCTAAAAAACTTAAATTAGGCAAAATGAATCCCTCTAATTGAAGACCTATGTCAAATCTTGTGTCTATGGTCCTGGTCTGATATTTGGCACATATTTCTAGATGCAAAACCCATTTTGTGTCGTATTTTGCACGGAGTGTTCTTAGATTCTTTCTCAACACACTGAGTGCTAATTATGCCCTTTATTTCCCTCCTTCCCTCACTATTTCAGGTTTAAAAAAAATGATTTTGTGCTTTCTACAGATCTTGTCCTAGTTTGGGAAGACCACTAGAGTCGAAAGGCACTGTTCACTGAAACTGGTTTCCTCCCTGGCTCGGGAAACAGCCAATCCATCGAAAGACGTTCCAACCAGTACTTGAATTGAGCCGGTGTTTTCCGGTGCTTGGCACAGGCAGTGTATTGATAAAACTAGTGACAGTGCACCACATGGTGGCGCTGTCTGTTTAATTTTGGGAGGAGCACAAACAACCGTGTTTATTAAGTCAATTTGCATTTAAAATGAATAATACCAGCCTTTCACGCCAGCTTTATGTGGCCTGAAATAGTCTGAATTGTCACACTTGTAGGACTGCGATGGTTAGACGTTATGTTGGTACTTTCATTGGCAGTGCTGGCATGGGCAATGCTTTTTGAGAAGGGACCTGGCACATCATTTTTTACAAATTAAGCACTGGGTCCAACCCATAGATTCTCGTATATACTATAGCAATACAGCCCATGGCCAGGGGCTAAAATGGTTGTTAATGGCCCTTTGCTCAAGTTATAAACACAAGCCTCAAGCGAGGGCCTATAGCAGGTGGGCTTTCAACGAGCACCACAGTACCAGTCATAAGGACTCGAATGCTATTAGAACAGTCCTCCCACTGAGAGTAGAATGTTCTGAATTATACGAGAATCATACAGATGCACATTGGAATGTTGGAGCAGAAGGTCTATACCGGCCATTATTGGCCCTCTGCCGCTCCATTGCCGCCAGTGGAGCTCCCGGAATTCCATTGTTCCATTATAGCCTTAGAGCCCGATGTAGCTGGCTCTACCATCTGTTAAAGGCCCGCTCCAGCATTAAAGGTCCGAGCCGAAGGCGAGGGTCTTTAACTAGGGAGCAGACCTTTACTGGCTGGTTGAGCCCACCTTCGGAGGGTTCTAAGCCTATTAGAACATTCCGCCCCCAGAGGCCATAATGTTCTACTTTGTAAAACAAAGGCCTCACGGAGCCGAAGGGGGTTGAAATCCGTTTGGTTTCCTTGAGGCATTTGTTCACAGCAACAGCAACAGCAACATTGGA
This sequence comes from Lissotriton vulgaris, assembly GCF_964263255.1. Lineage (NCBI taxonomy): Eukaryota > Metazoa > Chordata > Amphibia > Caudata > Salamandridae > Lissotriton > Lissotriton vulgaris. Next base: position 2,006,854,336 of record NC_141691.1, on the reverse strand, counting down.
ATGTTGTTGCACCAGGCTTCAACCAGCCATCAGTGGCGTAAGAAAAATTGAGGTGCCCACCTGAAAAATACATGGAGGGGGGCCTCCCCACTCCATACCCAGTCAGGAGCTTTCAGGCAAGTGGCCTGCTGCCCATGCACATTGCTGAAAGGGGCCCCATGCAGCTCGGGCCCCCTGCACCTTTGCCAGCCATTAGAAGCCCGGAGCACTCCATTGTCTTCAATAGAGTGCTCAACATTCCAGTGTTCTAATAATCCTGGTTTGTTTTTCTTCGATCCACCACTTATCTATAGGGTTGCAGAGGAGGCCAATTACCTGGGTTAACATAACACAACATCTACCGTATCCACATGTCTCCTCTGTGTGTCTGCAGGGCCTCGCATAGACAAGCAAGCCTCCAACTCAGCTTTTCCTGGCACTTTACAAGTACAAGAGACATAGCTGGGTCAGTTCTCGTGTGAATCAGACAGACGCCTTCATAGCAACCTTTTAACTACAAGCACAGAAGGGAAGGAGCCAACAGGCCGGGCAGTGCCAAATTTAAAGGGTTGAGAGTGCAGCCAGTGGAATGTCGGATGTTTTTTTTCCTCAATTCTTTATTAAATTAAAAATTTTGAAAAGAAGAAAATAAACAATGAAATACATACGGATGTCATTGCATATACTTGAAGTCTACATATTATGCAAAAGAAAATACTTGAAGTGTACATATTATGCAAAAGAATAGAAAAAATAGGAACCAGTGATCGGAAATAAGTAAAAAAAAATAAGTTAATAATAAAAAAGAAAAGGAGAAAGAAAACGATATTTAAATACCATATCTGCATATATAAAATGTAAAACATGTTGTTCAAAACTGGAGAGAGAAAGAGACACCCATATCCTGGATGAGCTGCACAGGCAGGAAACCTGGGCTCCATCCCAGCTTCCCTGCATGACAAAACTGTGTGATCCTAGGCAGTTACCTTATTTTCCTGTATTATGGCATAAAGACCACCTTGAAATGCATTAGTTCAGGATGTGCGCTGACAAAAACCTACGTTTTACTGGCCTTTACGCCACATATAGGCTATATATGAATACTGACTTGCCACCTGGCTCAATAATGACATCACATAGCCGGTGGGTGCGGAGAGAGAATGCTTCTAAGATCACGTTTAGAAACTTTCACTTTTAGTAAAACCACCCATTACAGTGATACAACCTGGAGCTCTAGAGTGAACCGCGCCTGCGTGCTTTTCTCAATGTTACAGAGTCTCTATCAGAAGGACCTTTGTTGGAGTATTTACAGGCTAACTGTATTTTAAGCTTGGCTCGTAGGGCCAAGCCAGGCCCTTGCCTCGACTCGACTGAGAATCTTCGACTTTGCCTACCTCCAGTAGATAGAGTGAAGAATCTGGGCGCACTCCAACGCTCTTGACTGCGCTAGGAGTATGTGGGCCATTGCCTCGACTCGACTGAGATACTTCGAGTTCGCCTACCTCTAGTAGATAGTGTACATAGAGTGAAGAATCTGGGCGCACTCCAACGCTCTTGACTGCGCTAGGAGTATGTGGGCCATTGCCTCGACTCGACTGAGAATCTTCGACTTTGCCTACCTCTAGTAGATAGTGTACATAGAGAGAAGAATCCGGGCGCACTCCAACGCTCTTGACTGTGCTAGGAGTATGTGGGCCGTTGCCCTGCTCGCTACAGTACTATGGGCAGTGTAATACAACATGTATTCGCACACACAAGTCACAAGCACTAATTGCTCTTGAAGAAAAGCATGAGGCTACCAAAAACAATTTAATTAACTGTCCCACAGAAACAGCAACCTGGATGATGGAACACTGCTTAAAATTGAATGCTGGAAAATCTGACATCTTGCTTTCCGGCAGAGCACACCTAGTTTGGGATAACACCTGGTGGCCCCGGGAGTTGGGAGCCACCCTGGAACCTAAGCGAGTGGCTAAAAATTTGGTAAAAGCTCATTGACAATGCACTGACAATGCAGGACCAAGTCCGAGCGCAGTAAGAGCTTTCCTGCGCTGAAACTATTACGAAGATTGTCTGCTTGGATCCCTCTAAACTGCAGGAAGTCCATCATCCAGGTTCTATTTTCCAGTAGACTTGACAACGGGAACGCGCTATACGAGGCTATGCCCGAGTACCTCTTTTCCCGACTTCAGGTGGTCCAAAATGCGGCTGCTCGACTGGTTTGCTGCAAAGGAAATGCAGCTCGGAATCTGAAAGTTTGAGGGAATTGCATACGGCTGCCCGGACACCAACGGGCTAAGTTTAAGCTCCTGTGTTAAGCACACAGAGCGCTACATAAAAGTGGTCCCAGCATCTTGCACAATAAAATAGATTTCTAAACTCTCACAAAACTTGAAATCCAGCCATCAGGCCTTGGCCAAGATCAAATGGACCAAGAGGGTCAGGGCAGGAGGTCGCTGCTTTTCCAAACTGGCGGCCGTTCACTGGAACTAACTTCCATTGGATCTTTGCCTAATGGACGAATATTCGCCCTTTAGAAAGAAAATAAAAACATTGATTTTATTTATTCATTTTATTCATAAAGTTTTATATAGCGCACACTTGATCCCAAAGGATATCAGAGCGCTTTACAATTTGAGGCAAGGGTAAAAAATCAGAACATTAGTCTAACATTGGAAATCTAATGGCATTGAATCAACTAGAACAAACATAACAGCTCAATATAACCTGAGTACAAAGGAGTACCAAACACAGGTAGAAGGATAATACTGCAATGAATAGCAGAACACACTGGGAAGGCACTTCCTTTACAGTGAATCCTTTTCTCCATGACCTTGGAAGGTCTTCCTTCAGATAATAGAGAGGGTGTGAATTAAATTTGGAAGTGTCTTTGTAGGAGAACTTTAAGGTCAGTTTGAAAGGCCTGGGAGGAGGTTGACCTAAGGGGTTTGAATAACCCAGGGAAACGAAGGCAGGCGCTCGGCTATCTAGATAGGCACCATGTCAAGGTGGCCCTCCTGCAAGAAACACATTCAGACCCGAAGAAAATACCCCGGCTTGCAGGGAAATGGGCGTCTCACCATTGTTTGACGTCACATTTGGGCCACGCCAGAGGAGCAAGCATACCGGCCAGGCGGGGAGCGCAGTTCCTGCTGGGAGGCTCGGACACAGACAGCGACGGTAGATACTGCCTGCCCTGGCGAACTCTCATGAGGTTACACTTTCCAGTTACTACGGACCCAACACGGACGACACACATGCTTTACTTACTCCATGGAGCAAAATCCAAGAAATAGGCACAACTCACGTCATATGGGGTGGGGGGTCTTCATCACTGTAGTAGACCCACAGAATGACAGATCCCGTGCCTTGACCATACACCACACCAACTCGCAGCCCACTCCCAAGGACATCATAGACACCCACTACCCATCAGATGAGTGAAGGTATAAACACCCCACCCGGAAGGAAGGGACACACCACTCAGCAGTACACTCGACCTGGGCAAAACTAGACTACCTTACAGTGTCGGTGGGTATGGCACAATGGCTGGAAAGAATAGAACATTTGGCCCGCACCTACACCGACCATTCGCCAGTTGTTGCGACTTCGCAGACTCCATATACTCAGGCCCCGCCTATCAGTTGGCGACCTAACCCCTTGCACCTACAGGATGCAGTATTTAAAGCGGAAATTGAATAGAAATCCAAGAGTTCTTTGAGAGAAATGTGGACTTGGTATCGAGCCTCACTACTGTGTGGGAGGCATTCAAGGTCACTGCTGAGGTTGGTGCATCTCTAATGGAGGCGGCGTCACTAAAGACCTGTGTAGAGACTTGCGCAAGCTGGAAGGGGAGCTCATAAATATCTCTCTCTCTCGATAGAGAGAGAGAGAGAGAGAGAGAGAGAGAGAGAGAGAGAGAGAGAGAGAGATATTTTTGAGCTCCCCTTCCAGCTTGAGAGAGAGAGAGAGAGAGAGAGAAAGAGAGAGATATTTTTGAGCTCCCCTTCCAGCTTGAGAGAGAGAGAGAGAGAGAGAGCTGGCGTTGGGGATGATATGCGTGCCAGAATGCGCGCCAAAATGACAGAATACGAAGAGTTGTCAGAAAGGGAATGTAGATTCAGGGAAAAATGCCAGTTGGCGCGGGTTTATGGAGAAGGAGACCGCCCAAGGAAAGCACCTGCGAATGCTGTACGGCCCCCCTAAATTTGCGAATTATGTAACTGAAATACAGGATGCACAGTGCCAAACACATAGAAACCCACAAGGGCAGATGGACCCTTTGTTGAGTATTAAAAAAAAACTCGATACCTCTCAGAGGGGTACCCCTCTGGATCCAAGGCAGTATTTGAAGGATATGGCCCTGGCGTGGCTGGGTACAACACAGCAAAAATCCCTCGGGCTGGATCTCGAAATAGATGAAATTAAGGAAGCAATCATGGGAATGAACTCGGGACGCGCACCGGGTACAGACGGATTGCCGGTAGAATTCTATAAAACCTATGTGTCGATCCTAGCTCCTATTCTGAAGGCAGTGTATTATGAGGCGCTGGAGGAAGGTCAGCTACCCGCAACCATGAGAGATTCACTTTACTTTTCTTTCTCTGGCTGCAATGTCTGAGGAGTTTGTTAACACCAATTCCTATGTTAAAAAACACGAGCAGAATTTGTAAAAGAGATAGCTAGACACTTGACCTCTGCATTTGATGCGCAGCAAATGTGACAAGATAAATGTAGAATTTAAAGGCATCTGTAGTTGTTGCTTGGACATTCACGAACCCCCAAAAATCAGCTCCTGAACAACCACCAGCTGGAGAAAATGGGATAGAACTGTGAAAATGTAAGATTCCAAAACCAACATTGTGGTAATAGCAACACTAATCCACTAAGTCTGGGGTTCTTAACCTTTTCGACTTCTGTGGACAACCACTGAATCATTACTGGAACCCCTGGACCCCCACTGAGTCATTAGTGGAAGCTGTGGACCCCCAACCTGAGCAATTTCTATGATTTAAACCTCAAAATAAAACACAAAAATACAAAAAACAAGTATACACCAAAAAAATGCTTAAATGTTAAAATATTTGTAATTATTAATTAACTAAAAAGTTTTCACTTTTTCGAAGAAAATTCTTTATTTGTGTATGCTTTATTAATTTTATTTGTAATATTTCATTTTTTTATAACAGTCGCAGACCACTTGAGTAGGCCTCGCAGACCCCCAGTGGTCCTCGGACCACGGGTTAGGAACCACTGTACTAAGCTATATTAAAGGCTGTGTTTGCATGGCATACTTTTCTTTCTCAGGAGTACGACAAAATGAATACGTATGATTTGGTAGTAATTGACACCTATTAATACCTTCCACAGAGGGCGTTAACAGCTATTAACTGTCCACCTCACAATTATCATGTGTGAACTTCCAATGGCATGTGCACAGTAAGGATATTAGCATTCACCTCCCTGTATCACGTTATGCAGACAAATTGGTCAACTGTCTGCTTCGTGCACCCGTTTCACACACTCGCTGAACCTAAAATGCGGGAAAACAAGAGTGGCTAGTGTCAAGATTCTAAGCATTGTGATTGGCTGAACCAGTTTCAGCATTCCACACAGGGTTCTACCATGCCATGAGTCAACAGAAGGCAGGAATGTAGCAAACCATGCAGATAGGTTCAGTATAGTGCTATGCAGCCTATGTTGCTTGCGTCGTATAGTCTTTTCAGGGAACTTGATATTGTTACACATAGCAGAGCGATCATTAACCCCTTCGGTGCTCATGACGAGCTCAGCTTGCCATGACCACACCCATTAACATTATGGTCCAGCACTTGATACTCCTTCTCTGCAACTGAGTTGGTTTTTATTGTTGTTGTTGGGGGGGGGGAGAAAAAGGAGCCTGTAGACGTAGACTTATCCGCCCTATCGATTCTTTGTACTACATGCTGCTATACATGCACTGATGACAAATCAGCACCGATCCTTTGATGGCAATCTATACGTCTACTGACCCCTAAAAAATGTGAGACAAATTGCTTAGCTACTGTTACACATGCTTGCTACACGCTCCACATTGTAATATATACAAGCGTTACATGGCACATCACATGATGTGCCAAATTGTTTTCGTGATGACTTAACTAAATAGCGGCCTGCCTCCGGGTTGTTGTCGCAACGCTGTGTAACTTGTATAATCTACAATAAACGTCTTACACCAAAAAAAAAAAAAAAAAAAAAAACCATTATGGTCCAGCACAGGAGATTAATGTCTCAAGCAGCCAAGGTGTTAAAGATTTTTGTACCAGAGACTTCTCCTGTGAGTTAAAAACAAACTACATAGAGCCAACCATGAAGAAGAAAGTATTCAAACCCAAGGCCCAGACAAAATGGAGACTGACTGTAAAAACAGCATTCATTCACATCACAGATTTCCATGTGCAATACAACTGCTGTCCAACAGGTCACAGGTTTTAGCCTAGAGGAGGCACCAAACCAGCCATCTGACAAGCTCACCTGGCATGCACCTGTGTGCATGTGGCGTGGTACTGTGACCTGTGAAGACTTGGGCAGCATATCAGCAAACCCAGATGACCTTTCTCTGCTCTTTACTACTTCTGCGCTCTACTGATGAAGGGCTAAACCCAGAAATATAAGTCTAAAGACAACAGCACTACCTGCACCAAGTTTGGGGAAAAACAACAGCAACTTTCAAGTTAGCGTACTGCATTTACCAGAATGCAATGGGATGATCTGTGCTGAGATGAGAGGCAGTACGCCCCCTCCTCCTTCTCATTACTCAAAAGACAGGTGTCCCCAAAGCTCAACCATCATCCCCTCTTGCAACATAATCTGTCCCACTTAAATTTAACTCTTGTAAGCTTCCTTGTTTCAACTGAGCTGTTATACCCAGATTATAATAAATCAGGAAAAACTATCAGATCGGGGGATTTCTGGATTCTCTAAATGTATGCAAGTAGCAAACATAGGGATGATACAAAATCACCTGAAACTAAAACCCTGAAAAACTGAGGTCCTCCTCACCGATGCACAAGAAAACCTATGAACCCACGAAGGCCTGGTCTATCCATATTGGATCTCCTCACAGTATATCGACACAAGGACAGAATCTAGCAGCGAGTATGGACTTATCTCCTTTAAGAGAACACTTTGATGTATCTTTCCTTAGTCGGGTCACCACAAAGGGTCCAAGCCATAATGGCCATTCTGCTGGTCAGACCTTGATTATGTGAATGGACACTACATCTGATTTAGAAGTTCTTAAAGAACAAGCGTCAACAAATTCAGGATGCTGCTGCCAAACAAGCGTGTCTGCATGTTGCAAGTAGAATTTTCTGCAAGGCACACTGCATCAACGATCAACAATACTGAACCAATTTTGTTTTCAGACCAAATTTAGGCTCAGCCCCGAAAGGACAAACGTTCCATAGAACTTAACTGGTGCTACCTACTGCCAGTCTGGCTGAAGCCCCTCCCATTAAACTGTTGTCAGTTGCCATGTCAGGAGAATGCTTTCCTAGCGCCGTGATGACCCTCGGGATGAATGTTGCACTTAATAAATGTAAAAACAAATACAAGGGGGGGGGGGCATGCTTTGCACGGTGGGCTTTAAAGGCTGGCACAGGCCTTCTACATTTGTCTTTCTGGTACTCACTCCCCTTTCAGTTTATAACATTCAACCCTCAGTGGTTGTTATGTTCTAAATACATTATTTCTAGGGAGACCAGACGTCCCGGATGGCCTTGGACAGTCCCAGTTTTCAGAGAACTGTCCCGGGGCTTTTCCTATTTTTCAATAGATGTTCCTATTTTTGGGACATAGATAAAGTCATTCTACAAAGCAGAAATGAAACTATGCTATCCTTTCACGAGACGTCTCTAAACTGATTTTGTTTATTATCTGTTTCTTTCAGGCAGCACAGGAGGAGGTTGGCTGCAGACTTGCAGCAGAGGGAAGAGTGGGGAGGTGAGCAGGGGGACCGGGGTGGAGGTCATTCCATAGCTGTTATATAAAGTAGCCTTGTAAATGTGTATTTAAAATATAATATTTATATACACACATGCATTTACATGGCTATGCAAAAACCGGGACAGGCCTGACATAAAAGTAATCTGGAAGACTTTAGTCCTATTTTTATGTCTGACCTGTCCCTTTTTTTGCTTCTCAAAATCTGGTCACCCTAATTATAGCCTTTCTGCCACGTGCTATACCAGCCACTAAAGTCACTCCCCTCTCCTGCCGCTTGGACCTATAACTCAGGAAGAAGGCATTTAATAAATGAAGTAATTTTCTTATACCTTTCTGCCACGTGCGTGCTATACAGTAGCGGTTCTCCGCTATGGCAAAGGAGCGTCACTCCCCTACCAGCGGCCTCACAATTTGGCAAATATCAATAATAAAACGTGTTTATAATCATTTTATTTTTCCTGTGGCTGCTGTCTCAGGATGGCCAAACCGTCATGCGCACTGACATCTCCCTAACCCGAGCTCCATTGCCGGATGGAGAAAATAGCAGATGTAGGCTTCCAGTCCCCTTTGGAGCGGAAAACAACCCCACTCAGGTCAATCCCCGCGCTTCTCTTATGCATAAGGGCTGACACTGTGAGAGCAAATGTAAAAATTACTAAATAATGAAGTAATACTATCCCAAAATGTGCCGAATATTGATGCATAATAAACCTCTTCTTGATACATAATTTACCCAACCCTGCCACATAATTTGGCCCCACCCTGCAACATAGTTCCAGTGACCCTGCCGATAACTCCGGGAGAAGGCATTTAATAAATAGTATAGCCTTTGGCAAGAACCTATAATGCCATTTCACTCTCAAAGTAAGGAAAATCATATTCCTGAGAAGAACATTTGTTTCAAACTTAGAATTGTAACCACACAGCAGATGCCAGGCATCACGATATGTAGACCAGGGATTTATTTGTATTTAGAGGGCATTGTAAACATTAATTGTTTAAAGATTTTATTTCAGTAGCTGTAACCACAGTACTTACTTATTTGCCAAAACGAAAACTGAAAATATGCCTGGAAAACGGGAGATTTCCAGTCATGCACCTTACGTCACTAGACAAACCAGTTCAGACAGATCCTCGACTTTACATTTTCCATTCCAACCGGTCTGAAAAAATTTAGCAAGTACTGACAGAAAACAACCCTTCACTCCTCCAAAAACCATTGCAAGGGGGGGATTTTAAGAGTGCTTGCGGCTAATTACACAATTCTCGGTGGGGTCCAACTATACAACTGACATCACAAGTTAAACTGACACATTCGGCTTCTCAAGCCTTATATGAAGGAATATTTACTAATTTGAAGGGGATCGCTTTTTCAAGCGGGACAAACGAGATCCATATACTAGCTGCGCACCAAGAAAGCCATCAGTGATGAGACTTTAGCAGTTTGAAGCGAGTTAAAGGAAGGCCGATAATTAGACGTTTTCTTGAGATAATCGTTTTTTCAAATTATAATTTTAGTTGCACCATCGCCATCTTGAGAGAAACAATGGCGCCTGCCTAGTCCTTTCTCGATGTTTATTGCATTATTCACGTGAGGTCCAGGGGGCAGGGATTTTCTACATTGTGTCAAGTTCTTTCTACTGTTTTTTGAGAGCTTCGCCGGTCTTTCCGTTTCAATAAATTAACACTGTGATTTTTAGTTTGGTTTTCAGCATGACAGGTTGATATTGAGAAAGAATAACTGTACTTTCACTTACCGGTGTCCATTGTTGTTTTGACATATACAGTTGAATTTTAAAAGTAGTAGACACCCAATGAAATTTGGGAGTCTGTAATAAGATGCGTTTTGCTTCAAATACGGTTAGTTAGTATCCTTGAACAAACATTTAAAAATCTGAGGTGAAACAAGGGTTGGCTTTGAGAACTGAACAGTGGACCTTTCAAAAAAAACTATAGGCTATGATGACAATTTGCATATTATTAATCATTTAAGTCAACGTTTAATATAGTACAGTTTTGGAAACTTACACCTGGCACCTGTAGGAAAGCCGTAAACAGTGCAGGTCCTCAAAGACACTTTACAGACCTCTGGCTGAAGATGTCCTTCAAAAGGGCAGGGCTGCAGCAAAGAACTTTGTTTTCCAATAAACACATGGCGTGTTTTGATTTTAGCATCTCTGTCCAGCTGGCCTGAGTTCTTCTTTACCATACCTGAAGTCCGATTGGGTTGGCTGCGATTGTTTGTGGTCTGAGACCTCCATTAGTGACGGTACCTGTGGAACCAGTTCTGGTAGGATCCGGTTCTTTTGACCCAACTTTTCCCATGGCTAACGCTATATATATTTGTTCCTCAGTTCTGGCAGGTTTCGGCTCTTCTGAACCCGATTTTCAACTTACTGACTGTACCTCATCTCTCATTGAGGGTATTCTTCATACCTTGTTAATTCCCGCTTTCTTTCTATTTCAATGCTCTCTGCTCTCGTAGACTTTGGCTCTTGAGAAGAGCCTGTCTTCCAAATCTCTAGTTGTATTCACACAGGCTCTCTGAACTTTACCAGCCTCTTGAGTCTCCACATCTGCTTATCCCACTCTTCACTGGAACTTTACTCTCAATTCTGGTGGGATCTCCACCGTCTTAGTAATGATTGTTCCTACGCTCACTATTTTGCTAGTCTTCACCTGTACCTGTATGCAAGGTACGGGTGGGTTACGAGCCCTCTAAATGTACTCTTGCCTCCCGGCTTCGATTTCCCAGACTCTACCAACATTGCTGGTTCTTGTAGCTGGTGACTTCTCAGGCCTCCTTATTATAATTATTCACTCTATCAGCCATCACCACGATGATGGCCTCAGATTTTTCAAACTTTGATTTCCTGATTTGTGGATCTCTCTGGAGATTCCGTACAGCCATGGAAGCTAATGGCATGCATGCATGCAGATCGAACCAGACCCTGCTCCCAAGAAGGTGGGGGTGGGGAGGGGGGGGTTGCTGGTCTACCTCACCCCACAGAGAAGCATGATGGGCATTAAACCAGACCACGCCTACACGTGAAATTAGATATCCGGGAGGGGCAGGTGGGTCACTGGAGAGAGACGAGGCAAGATCCAACACAAACCACACACCAAGAGTCACATCTTATGACCCACTTTCGCAACTCTGGGCACCTGTCCAGGACTCCTCCGTGTGATGGGTCAAAACCTGCGCAATGGATAGCTTGTTGAATCCTCCAGATGATGTGCGCGCCCAGTGACACGACGCTGAGTCACATTCAGTGAGCTGTGAGATGATCTTGGCTTCTGGAGAAGGGCACCGGTACATCTTGAATAACATGTCTTCGGGCACGGTCCACCTTTTTAATTCTGGGCCTTGTAATCCTAATTTTTAGAATCAAGCTCAGTTTAAAAATTGTTGGAAAATGGACACTTGCAGTGCTTAGTTTGTAAAAACAAAAAAAGGCAGGAGTCCAAACTTTTTCTTAGGAGCCCTCCGTGAAGAATGTTGGAGCTGCCGAATAGCAAGGCTGCTTTATCTCGATTTTATCTCATGGCTTTTTCTTCCACAGTTCTATATTTCCTGTCACTTTTTCCCTGTAATTCCCTTTCTCCTTCTTTCTACTGTTTTTTTATCTTCCTCACCCAGACTTTGGAGCAAAGTCCGATGATGATGAAAACCAAGTCCTTGTTCCCAAAGATGAGTGCTGGTGCCCACTACCTGGAACCACCAGCACAAATTAAGCACCATCCAGAAGCATAAGTAGTCATTACCGCCCTACTCATGGGAGCCAGCAGGGGGCGAGAGTGCTATAGTTGTAAAGGAGTCCCATATGCAGTACAGTGCAAGGACTTGATTGGAGGCGGAAGGATACGACCAAACTGCCTATAGCATTAGGTGAGAGTGGCCTCCGCCCCTACACTGAGTCAAGAGGTGATTGACAAACGTTCATGCCAATGCCTGAAACAAGGAGGTCGTAGAAACCAATGGTAGAAAGGGGCGGACCTAAAGCCCACTTAATGTATTTTGTTAGCAATAGAGTGTGTTTGACAGGTGTGCTGTCAAGGCCAGACCTAACAATTGCACTAACAAGGCTTCCCTATCCGATGAAAAGAAATTCACTGGTCCCCAGCACCGGTCATCCCTGACTTAGTCACCACCAGTATTCCCAGCTCCTTGAAGACTACAACTCCAGGTTACCTGGGCGCACAAATAAACCATCCGATGATATGATGACGACAAGTCCTCTTGGGTGGACGCCCCAAACGTATCTGCTAATCACACGCGCTGCAGTGCAGTCACTGGAAAACGGCTGCAGCTGGCCAGACGTGGTTACCAACACGGCTGTCATATAACCCGATGTATTATATGTGCCCCTGAGGAGGCCTTGAAGCGCTTACGTCACGTCTGACCGCGCTCTCGCCCTCCTCTCGCTGAAGCCTTGAGGATGCTAAGCATCATGTTGACCAAGGCGTTAGTGGGAGCTGTAAACTCGGCCTCCATTGTTCCGTTCTTTCCTGCTCAGCCGTCGGTGACTGCACAGAAGGCCTTCCTTCCGGTCTCTGAAGGCTGCCTGCTCTGCTGCGGCCTGTGGGGCTGGGGTTTGCTCTTCGTTCAGGAAAGATGGCCTTCCAGCTGTCCAGGCACGCATGCCACTGAATTTACAATCCGGGTTCAGGAACATGGGCCTGTGGAGAAAGTGATGAAAAGCCGCTGAGTCTGTAGGTGTGAAGAGATGCAAGATTCGGGGGAGGAGGGCATTGAATTGAGGGGTCGAGGCACTGTCCCATGGGGTCCCGGCTGATATGGAACAAGGTGGGTATCCATGGAGGGGGTAGGGGCTGGAGAGGATAAAGGGGAGGAAATAGGTCTATGGGGTGAGTGATGGCTGAGACAGCAAGTGGGAGAGGCGTACATAGTACCAGGGGCGTAACCAACCCTTCAGGGGCCCCCAAACCTTCAAAGGGCCCCGTTCAGCCCAAAGCCAAAGAAAATGTGTGATATGGGACACCTAGGGGGCCCCCATCACATTCTGCGGGCGTTGGAGGGAGACATTTTACGTTACGTCACTGCATTGTACAAGCTTGTCGGTACAGAAGAGGCGAGTGGAAATTTCCACGGAGGGATGCAGCCGGAGGGAGGTTGTGCGGTGAAGGCGCGGGTGGGGGAGGAATTATGTGAGAGACTGAGGAAAAACAGATGTGAATTTCGAGGAAGGCTAACAATAGACGCCAGGTTGGAGGAGATGTACGACCTCTCTCTTCGCAGGGTGCTTCGCCCCCTCTACTACCCCGCTTCGCTTCGGGAGGCCTGTGGTAACTCCTTCACCTGCCTCGCGCGGGCTTGAGGGATGAGTCGCCCCTCAACCCTCCCCCCCCCCCACCACCCCTCCCCCTCCCATCCCCCCGCCCAGCCCAGCAGCTCTGGGGCCTGGTGGCCAAGTGGCCTCCATGGTCCGCCTCGGAGGGTGGAGAGGGCATGGAAGCCTTACAGGCCCACCCAGGTCTTGTGGTAGTCAAGTATACCTGTAATAGGGGTGAATCATTGGCTACCTCACACCACGGGTGCTGGTGCCACTGCACCTGCTGCACCATTGATAGCTAAAAGCAGGGGACCCCACCAAGGATATAACCATTAGAATGCTCAAAGCAGGCACCTGTGCACTCATGTTATGTAGATGAGAATTTTATAATACAACATTTGCCAATTAATTAGCCTCTAGGCGCTTTATGCAGTCATCAATCTGCAGTTGTGATTCATCCAGCGGAAGGGTTGTTCCAAAACACAATATTGATGACAATGATTTGTAAAAGTACAATTCAGAACGCAGTGTCATTTTGACACAGAATGTCTCGCCCCACGAGGGCAGTGGTCTATATTTCAGCCAACAGCGCTTTGCATGCTGGGAAGTTAAAACCCACACTTTATAAAGTGGAAGGGAAAACTACAGGCAGCACAATGCAAAGCGATGTTGGCTAAGAATTCAGGACTAGGTTTGTAAGAGAGAAATAGAAATGGGCGTCCAAAGCTAGACATAAGTTATTTATTTATTTTGAAAGTTTTATATAGCGCGAACAAGATCTTTGCAGATATCAGAGCGCTTTACAGACGATGGGTACAACATGTAAGTAAATAACAATTGGGGTGGGGAGGGTAAATGCAGGAGCGTAGTCAGATAGATACATCAATGGTGATACAAATAAAAATAGGTGGCAGCGTAAACAATCAGGTAAGTCAATAACACGAGTCATACAAAATGCAAAATGATCAGTCGAACAGAATTGTTCAGCGTTTGTAAAAATCTTCCCTAGTGATAATTCAAGTGTATTTAGCCATGAGGATAGCCTTTACTTCTTTCTTAAAAAGTATGGTGGAGGAGATGAGCCTGGTTTCAGGGGGGAGTGAGTTCCAGATCCTGGGTGCCATTCCTAAGAAGGAGCGTTTATAGGTTTTTTCCTTGCGGAATTTTTGGGGCTTTAGCAAAAGATTGTTTGAGCCTCTAGTGTTTCTGGAGCCTCCAGAGATCGTCAGCTTCTGAGCGAGGTATCCGGGTGAGCTCAGGTGGACAGCCTTGTGCGTCATGCAGGCGATTTTCAAGTGTATTCTGGCTTCAAAAGGCAGCCAGTTCAGGGATTTCAAGTTAGATAAGTTATGCGCTAAACTTTCCTTAGAACCAGAATGGAAAGCAGGACAGCAGATCCCCAAGGAGGTACTACGCGATATTATCAACACTATGGCCTGAGAAAAAGATTTATGTTACCTGGGGAGCAAACCGTCCACCCAATTCTTGGTAAACCGGTGGACTATCGATCAGATATTCCCCTACAGAGGCCATGGCAAACTCGAAGCTTAGAAATACAGTATTGAAATTTAGAGTTGACCTAAATCCATGTAACGCTGATTGGAAGATAAAATCTGCAATAACGAACAAACAGGGTCTGCGCACATGTGGATTACAAGTAAAATGCAGTGGCCCACATATTTTGCGTGATTGTTTGTGGTTCCTGGAAGAAAGGAAAGAACTTTTAAAGCTTCTTTATTGCCTATAAAACTGATAGTAGGGATCAAGCACTTAGCCTATTGATAAATATGAGATTTTTAAATGTGACATGTGCAATAGGAAGATTTAAAATTGCAATACAGAAATCGTTGAATCAATTGGTAATATGATCTGAAATGGATTTGGGTTAGAAATACGACTTTACCCATGACCTGAGAATATTTTCGATCCTTGGAAGTCAGTATGTATGTAGAAATGTATATTTAATATACATGTGACCCTTTTTCTATTCAGCGATGAATTAAGAATTTTTTATAGAGTGGCACTGCTGCCTTTGTATATTTGATTAGGATTTTATTGAGTTTTATACAGTTTCTATGGCTGCACTGTTTGTATAATTTGCATTTTAACTGTACACTGTATTGTGGCATTTTTCTTTTTATGGCTATATTTGCTGAATAAAAAATATATATTAACAACAACAACAGGACTGGGTTTCACACATGACAGCAACAGAGAGAGGTAACACTAGGAGAGACGGCAGATAGAAAGGCGGAGCAATGACAAGATGAAGAAAAGAGACAAGAGGAAGTAGGCGAGGATTGAAAATGTGGACAGTCACCCGAGAAGGTGACATACCGGTTGGCACAGCTGCCCAGTGTTCTCGGCTGGCACGTAAACAAGTGCCACCGTCTACGCCCTTGTGTCAAGTGATACCTACCTGGGCCCAGTAACTCACTGTCACTGTACACCCACGCCCAGGGCAGGGTCTGGCTCCCTGGGAAATATCTGAGCTTACTAGAGTTCTGCCCAACACGCCCTCAAAACTGCACATGCCAGGAGTCGAACATATGACCTCGAGCCCTGGCAGGTCCTAAAATTGTCACCCTAATCACTGGAGCGATTGACCGGCCAAACTTGTTAGTCAAAGGACACCATCCATGCTGCCAAAAGCAAGCATTGTGTCAGTGCTCATGCGTAGGTCTGGCCCTGGGGTATGATGGGAAGTCCAGAAGACAACACTTCTCCCAACAGGAAGTTTTATGAATAGCACTACTTACTTTCACTAAGCATATCAATAGAATAATTAGTGTTTAAATATTTTCTCAGTTATTGGCTAGGGACATCACCAGCTATCTGCTAGAGGTAATTTCATACCAATAAAACCGAGCCTTTGCTATGGGAACTTTTGAGTCTGGCATCTTTGGTCCCTGATCGGCTGGGAGCACTTCACGTTTTGGAAAAGCTCACAACACCGCATTTAGAATGTCAAAGAATATACCGCAAGAGCAGATCAGCACAGAGCAAGCAGATTACACATCAAATACATGGCTGATCATTGAAATGGCCAAGACTCGAAACCTATTTGGTTTGGGAAAGAAATTCCCTCATTCAAGATGGCTGCCTAATGTGTTAATGTGGCAGCCATCTTAGATGAGGGGACTCTTCACATTCCTATAGGGTTAGCAGCAGCATCTGACTGGAAGGTGAATTTTGGTCAGTAGCCCAGCTCGGGTGGAAGGCAAGCTGTGCTTCGTACTGCAAGGTAAACTGGGAGTTGTAGTTCGCAAGTCAAAATATATGGGTGAATGGGAACGCTGAAGCAGAGGCTGGGGCTACAACCCCCAGCGTACCGTTTACGGCATGACCCACTGGCTATGAGACTAGAACAATAAATATAACATTCACATATATGACCCTCTTATGTAAATTTCTCTAGGTGGAAATCTCTCTTTCTAATAAGCCAACATAGTCATTGCTCAAAACTATCAATACCAGTGGGAGGTGATGGTCCAAGAGAGTTTATGGGGATAGACTGACCCAGTTTTCTGACATGCTGTGAATGTGAAGGGGGCTCTTGCATAGTAGGCGTCAGTGTCATGTCTCAGTGCACAGCAGGGTCTTTACACTACAATTAATGGATTCTACTCTAAAAAGACTGGTGCATCAGGGAAACTCACTAAGTAAGCACATTCAGTCCCAGGCAAGGGTACCACTTTCAATCTGAAGGCTTCTAGGATCACACGGTCCCCTGATTTCTAAGATCCAGATTTTGTTCTTCTCCTGCAGTTTCCCAGGTGATCCTCTTGACAGACATGGAGATCACGCAAGGTCCACCGACCCAGTTGAGGGAGTGCAGCAAATACTGCTACAGACAAAGATGTCAGGAAGCTACTCGCAGATCCTGTTCCTTTCCACAGACTAATATTTATTGGTGGACCAATGTTTAACTAGTGGGTTAGGTCAGTGTCGGAAGATTGGTCTTAGAAGGCAGGTAGGTGGACTGCTGATGGTCTGGAGAGGGTTATGTACAGGGACTGAAAATAAGAGACCAGTGATAGATGTCCAGATACATGTAATTCTACATCACATACACAGGAACACACACACACACTCATCTTTCTTCATGTAACCCCCCTTATTAGGCTGAGAACTATGAAGGCTTTGCGACGCAATCCTCAACTCATTAGAAGACTGTCCGTATCCTGTCCCTGCCCAGGGACGGCACGCGTGCCTCTGGCCAGGGACGGCACGCGTGCCTCTGGCCAGGGACGGCACGCGTGCCTCTGGCCAGGGACGGCACGCGTGCCTCTGGCCAGGGACGGCACGCGTGCCTCGGGCCAGGGACGGCAAGCGTGCCTCGGGCCAGGGACGGCACGCGTGCCTCTGGCCAGGGACGGCACGCGTGCCTCTGGCCAGGGACGGCACGCGTGCCTCGGGCCAGGGACGGCACGCTTGCCTCGGGCCAGGGACGGCACGCTTGCCTCGGGCCAGGGACGGCACGCGTGCCTCGGGCCAGGGACGGCGCGC
This sequence comes from Lissotriton vulgaris, assembly GCF_964263255.1. NCBI lineage: Eukaryota > Metazoa > Chordata > Amphibia > Caudata > Salamandridae > Lissotriton > Lissotriton vulgaris. The sequence continues at coordinate 2,006,836,568 of NC_141691.1, read as the reverse complement.
GTGCCTCGGGCCAGGGACGGCGCGCGTGCCTCGGGCCAGGGACGGCACGCGGGGCTCTGCCCAGGGGCGGCACCCGGGGCTCTGCCTAGGGGCGGCACCCGAGGCTCTGCCCAGGGACTGCACCCGGGGCTCTGCCCAGGGACTGCACGTGTGGCTCTGCCCAGGGACTGCACGCGGGGCTCTGCCATGTGACTGTGCACTTGGCAAAGAGAACAAGAAGAATGCAGAGATGGCATTATTCACACTACGGCGTCTGCTTAAGCTATAGACAAAAGAGGAGTGTCCCTAACAGCACCGCTTCGCTTGTCATCGCCTGTTGACACAAGAAGGCATGTCGCTCTAATGGGCACAGATCCCTCACAGTTAACCTCGCATCAACCACAGCTGGATAAAAAGTTCATAAATTCAAAAACTGAGAAACAGACTCCACAGTTGGCCCAATTCCTGTCCCGAGAGAGTCAGGTTTCTATCAAGAATCCTTCTCTGCACTGCCTGAAACGCGACATGGCGGTGTCTACATTGGTGCCATGTTGGCTCAGTGGTACGCCGTACGTCGCCAACACTTGGAAGTGTTGGCCACTATATTCCACAGACCATCAGCCACATCCAGGATTTAAGTGGCCATCCATTGAATAGTGAGAAGCCTGTCTTCCCATCCATTCATACATCATCAACCATCACATCCAATAAGGGTTCCAGGAGGTTCCATCAAACTTTGTTTGTTGACATCAGGTTGGGTTGCAAAACCTACAGTGGCCTTCATTCACCAGATGGCCAGAAGGAAGTGTAATTTTAATGGGGAAAACAAACTAGACCCAGCAAAACTTTTTGATTGAGAACCCAGCATCAACCACCCCTTTTAGAACCACACCTCTGGGCAGTCGGAAAAACAGCTTCAACAACATGTGAAGATTGCATCCAACTAGTAAAAACGATTTAAAAAGAAAAATGTGTTGATAATAGACTAAACAAATGTTAGACCATTTTCTCTATGTTTGTTTTTCATGTAAAACACATACAACCCACATCAAAACCTATAAGGCCTGATAAGGGAATAGTTTAAAACCTTGTCCGACCAGGCACAGGACTGTCCTATTCTTACTATGGATGTACTCTGTCCCTATGGCCGATATCTTACCCTAGCTTCTCTCAGACCTCCGCCCCAGGCCTGATCCGGTTGTACAACGTGGGCCTCAAAAGATACCACATTTCTTGCCCAACCGGTTCCCGCCGATACTTTCGCTCGGACAGCGCCCTGTCCCCAGTCAGCAGGCTTCTACGTGATCTGAAGTTTGACAACCACATGTTTCACAGGTTAGCACGTGCGTCTGAAAGCGACAGGGCTCAGCAGAAGTTATTCAGCGGTAGTAGTCCAGAATCATTAACTGATGTAATTCAGTTTATTATTCTGTAATAGTGTAGTTAATGTAAAGCTAACCCATCGGCATATTTTTATTTTAGGTCTGTCTGGCATAAAGACAGATTTTGCTGTATCGTCTGTCTCCTGTTTCCCAAAATTCTTGATAAAAATGCACACATGCAGAGGTTTTCGGTAGGCCCTCTTCATTCCCTGGTCTGTTTGAGTGCATTCAGTTTGCTTCTGTCCAACACAACATTCAGCATGGGGCAATGGGACAGACAGCTCCCTCGATCAGATTGACTGGCTGTCTTGCGACTGTCCCTGTATGCGGGTACCTCCAGGCATGTGCACTGGTCCACCGTAGTGTGCTCTCACTGTTTCCAAATGAAGATATGGAACATTGAGTAGTTGAAGCAACTTGTACTCTTTACCGATCGAGAGATTTGCTGGAGACTTTCACTAATACCAAGAGGGATAAAATATTGTGCACTTTACCGACGAGAGATACATATTTTATTTTGGAGCAGATTACGTATCCGAAGCAGCTGGGACGGAAGTAAAACTGGTGTTTAGAAATCTTAGCAGGGAACACTGATAGCCGGACAGCCCTGAAGAAGTCTTAGTGTATTCCCCTAAGACGAAACACGTGTTGGCTGGGCAATCTTGTCGGAATAAAAAGAAAAAAAGAACACAAATCAAACAAAGGATCAACTTTATTTGTGCCATTGATATTTATGTTGTTTCAATATTTATTATAACTATCAAGTATAAGAATCGTGTGCATAGGCTTGCTTGACAGTTTGTTGAACTCTAGGGTCTTTCATGAGGGCTCAGGGTGTTTCCCTCACCAGTTGCACAGCTAGACATATAGATTTGCTGTGAAAATTGACGCTTAATTGGTAGGCACCACTGTAACCTATATAAATAACCCCCCCTCTTTTTTTGATTACTCAGTTCCGCTAACCCATTTAAAGTCTGCCCATCTCTCAACTACATCTATTGTACAATTACTAAACCCTTAACACATCCAATGCAAAGCAACTGATCCCTTAATATATCCTTCGCACAAATAAGGTGAAAGTTTACTACTTCCTCAGCAAACCCGCTTTGTACATGTACTACACCCTCAACAAACCTTCCGTACATTCCATCAATGAACACTTTGTAAAATTACTCATGGTTAAACGACGCCTCTACACATTCCCTCAGATTTGTTGACAGTAGATTGGCAGTTACATTTCTGAATCTCCCATGAATAAGTGTGTGGTTCATATTTCTCAGTGAGTTCCTAATCTCTGAACGATCAGCTGTACAATTCTGCGTCTTTCGATGCTCTCAGTGACAGCCTTATGATCTCTGCGTCAACAAACTCCAAGGCATAGAATCTCTCCTTCAACCAGCGGTGCTGTGAGTACTCAAACATACACATGTGTCACTGATCCATCAATAGGTTGCCAGCGCTAGTAAGACAGTTGTGATCTCATAGCAACGTCACAAGTCTTAAATCCATGTTGAAGAAGAGGTTTAGAAAATTCGTTTTTCTGGATTTTGATAGAACAGCTGTCAGACAGACATAGAGGGGGCTTTGGTCCTTCCCCTCCCTTTACACCAATGGCTTTTTCTTTTCCAACAGGCTCTCACAGCCATTGGCTGGAGACTTTTTCAATCATCTTTAGGCTCAGCCAGTGGAGCTTCTATCTCTTACCTAATGCTATTGGCTGTTTGAGAGTATCTTTCCACCTTCACATCAATGTCTGTGGTGAACTACACGAGGGACTACTTTACAACCATGGCCATCTGTCCTGTCTTGCTTCTCTCTATAATGCACCAACGTTACACATTAAACCACACCTATTGGCTTTGCAAATGCTTGTTAATGTTATGAATGAATGACTGAATTAAAATGCTTTCTTTTAGAATGTGACTACCAACATGGAAAAGTATGCAGGCACTTTGGGTACAGATGCTTGGGGAGGCAAATAGTTAAAAATGTACAGCATACGAGGTTGCAACAAGCGTCCACCTGGCTCTACTCTGCAGCGCGTCCCAAGTGATGCAGAAGGAAGGAATCTATTTTAAGATGGAGCCGTCTGTAAACTTTTCCATCGCAGGAAGTGTATCCGAGCAGAGAAGGGCCTGATGGAAGGGGGCTAAGAGGCAGGAAGCCAAACCGGCTACTACACGGCTGCACACTGAGCGATACTAGAAGGAGGGGGAACACTGCGAGCAATGGGGGCGGAGCCATATTCAAAACCAAAATCAACATTAAGCTGTGGGAGTGTTGGGGGTATCTTTACAGTTCAGTGCTTAATTTGTGAGATAATGAGTGTCGGTGCCCAAAGCTCTGCCCCGGCGGTGCTATTAAAAATCGGCGCACCGAATAACAAGGCTGCTGATTCCACTCTCTGCTTCTTTAATCCACCGGCAGCCACTCCCTGCATCTTTGTATTTCACTCTTGCTGGTCCCTGCTTTCTCCATTGGTGTCTGTGTTTTTGTCTTTCTCTTCCTCTTTTCCCGTTTGTGTGTTTATCCTTCTCTTGCTCGCGATCAATGTCTGATGAGGAAACATAAGTGGGGGTTCCCAAAAATGAGTGTCGGTAGGCACAGGCAGCTACCTGCTCAAATTAAGCACTGGTTGTGAGGAGCCATTTTTCTGACCAATAGGAGGTAATTGTGCAATTTAAAGCACAGGGCCAATAACATTCAGCGAGACTTTAGGACTGTCCCTTACGAAGTGTTATTAGCATCAATAACAAATCTTGCATTTTAATACACATTGACCCAGAAAACGTGGGATTCTGGTTTCTTTTCACTGGAACCAATGGGGCCATCAAAACCCGATGGTTCGGTTATGTTGGACTGAACCAAACAGGACTTAACAAAACTGCATTTAACAAGAAGCAAAGATTTGAGAAATTGGTGGCGATGCTTCAGATTAAGCACTTTTCTTCTGATCTATAAGTACTGCAGCCCACAGGACAAGAGACACACCTCTTGCTGTCTGGGAAGGATGCACCAAGTCAGGCCCTGCCTGATACCTCTCGTTCGGAAGTTTCTTCAAGTTCTTCTGTTTGCCTCTGGTTCGCCTTCTCCCTCGGTTGGCTATGTTGTAACTATTCCCAATTCTGTACATTAATACTAACCTATCGGTTAAGACCGCAGAACTGTATGTGGATGATCCAGGCATGTTGGCATTGAAAATGGATGTTTGGGCTAAAAATGCAGAAGAATCCATCATTCTCTTAATCTATACATAAATCCAGAGAAAAGAGCAGTAACAGCTAGAAGAATGGCAGCTCAACAAGCCCAACTAAAAGATATTATTCTCAAATCACACTGGCTAGTCACAGGAGACTTTAACCGTAACTTATTCCATCAGCCAACTGAGGAACACACCGACACAGCTGCAATTCTTCCCCTGCAAGTAATGCCACTTAAAAACCTGAGGGATAAAACTGGAGAAGAACTTGTAAAGGCCTGCGAACTACTGGGGCTATTGGTCCTGAATGACCGGAGGGCAGGGGACACTCTGCCCGTCTGGACAAGAGTTTGGGGCAATGCAGTCTCCATTTTAGATTACACACTTGTCTCGCTATCGCTGTACAACCAGATACGTGATGTTAGCACAGTCCACCACGTGGAGAGCGACCACAATGCCCAGGTGACTACGGTAAATACATTCATGTGCAAACTTGGAGCAATTTCTGGCTACAGGGGGACATCGGCATGGAAAACCTGAAGTGTGTTCAGTGGTCCTCAAGCACAGTTAACAGCGTAGCAGAGGAAGCAGTAGCAGCCTGGAGGATCTAGCTCCAAGGCTCTAATCCGATAGTGGCATGGCGGATATTCTCCGACAATTTGATCAAAGCACATAAAGTTAATATTTGGAATAAGGGAGCGCTCCTGGTTCATTGTAAATCTATAATTATGCCACTCCATATTCCACAAACAAAAAATAATGTAGGCAAATACTTTCGACAACAATGTCAAAATTTGGGAGATACAGGACTTTTAAAACATTTCCACAACGAGAGACGTTGCTTAAAAATAATGGGTGAATAAAAAAGCTAAAAAGGAAACATTATGGGCCCACTTGTTACATGTCGCAAAATCAAATGACTCAAAAAGATTCTGGAAGCTAATCAATAACATCGAGAAAGGTTCTGGCGCAGCTAACAGCGCAAATATTGGTGAGTCTGAGTGGGTTCAATATTTAAAACTACACTTTAAGGGAAGTTCTTTGGACTTAAACACTCACTGGCCCCATAAAGATAGCTTGGCACCATTGTGTATACACCTCGGCACAGGTGGAGAAAGTTATTAAAAAGGTGAGAGCAGACTGCACCACAGGCCCAAATGGGTTACCACAGGCACTCTTGAAACATTTCACATCAAGGTGGGCAGCCGGTTTGGTGGAAATGTTTAATCACATTCTGGCAAATGACGTTATCCCTGAAAGCTGGAGGGGCTCAGTAACCCATCCCATTTTTATAGGAGGACTGGCATGTTCACCCAGCAATTACCGTCTAATCGCTCTCATGGACTTAGAGCTCAAATACTTTTCCACTTTACTATTATTACACAATCTAGAATCTTGGGTGTATGAAAATGGGAGACTCCCTTTAAACCAAACCGGCTTTACAAGGAGCCAAGGCACTATAACCAATCTCATGACCTTGAGCCTAATTGGAAATAGAGCAAAGGCAACCGGTACAGCGCTTTATATGTGTTTCGTTGACTTCAAGGCAGTTTTGACTGTGTCTCATATAAAATGTTATGGGCCAAGCTTCCGCAGTAGGGAATCCCATCCAACATTTTAAGAGCAATCACGTTGATACACACGGATATGTGGGTTAAAATAAAAATTGGAGATGGTACCCACATATCATAGAGAGTGCAAACAACAGGCCTAAAATAAAGCTGTGTGTTAGCCCCCCCTTCTTTTTAACTTGTAATGCCGGGTCTTTTAACAGAGTTAGATGGGCAGACAGCTTACACACTGAGCTTGGGTTGTCAACAACTGTCACACAACCTTTATGCTGATGATTTACTTCTACTTAGTAACACTCGAATAGGCTTTCAGAGGCTGCTAAACTGCCTTGGCATATACGTAGAAAAGAATGGCTTGCAAGTAAATCACAAAAAAACTAATGTGATGACTTTAATTTGGTGCATCAACAAAAATCGCAGATGGCATCTTTGTGGAAACAAATTTGATGAGGTAGCCACCTATTTAGGGGTCATAATAGACGCAAGTGGCACATTTGCATTCCAGAAAAAGGCGATCAAGGGAAAAGCGCAGGCAATCAACTACGCATTCTCATAATTGGCAAGATCCATCCGAGGCCATGACCTGAAATCCCTGGGAGCAGGAATGAAGGCCACGCTGATACCAACTCTTGCTTATGGATCATAGATAATATTGAGTGCTGAGGCTACTCTGCTCGTTTAACTATTGATAAGATCCTAGAAACAAACCTTCGGGATACCTCGATTGGCCGGGGCCTGCACATGTTCGGCTGGAATTTTCACAAACAAAACAGTCACTTGCCAGACCTGCAGCATTTGAAAAACTCTGCTACAAATTGCGTGCAGCTGCCGATGATACGCTGGCTAATTATTTTGGTCTGAGATCAATCTACAACGGGGGAATGGTGTGTACAAGAAATAACTTGATAACAGCATCAGGGTGTTAGAACTGGATGATCTATGGACCTATAAAATATCTGGGCAAGTCTTCAAGAAAATGGTAAATAAGTCAACTAAATTGCAAACTTGGACTGCAGACAAGGAAAGGTTTGTCAAACGTCGCCACAGGTGGCTGGTGTTGAAATCATATTCACCCCTACGATAATCAACACTTCTTGCAGCACCTTATCATCGGAAGGTTAAACAGTCTTCCTGGCTCTCAGACTTGGTGAGATACCCACATTAGATTTCCTGCCAAAATACAGGAAAGGCAGCCGAGGTGAAGCTCAGAACTGCAGACTGTGCCATCAGGGGATCGAGACCCTGCTGCATGCCATATGGATCTGTCCAGTATTGGTTAACCAGCCAAGAAGTTTATTGAGAAGAGTCCATTGCGCAGGACTGCACAGGTGGAGTCGCTGGACCCAAGAAACACAATGTTGAACATTAGATTAGTGCAGTTCCTGGTCATCTTCAAAAACCTGATAGGCGACTAGGTCTGGTTCTGGGTGAATTTGGCGTGGCGGGGGCTGTGAAGAGAACTGATAAGCTCCTAGTGGGTTCTGGGGTCTGTTGGTAAGGGTTGCTAGAGATACTGACATAGGTTCTGCCAATCCAGTCAAGTTATGCAAATAATTGTGAGCAGGTATATGGATATGGAAGGACGGGCTGCTAGGGAAAGCAACAGAAGCCGCTCCCTATCCCGTCAAGCTATGGAAATATTCACTTAACAAATAGTTACTTTTTGCACATTGGCAATTTATTCGCCTTGTAGACTTGCACATGGGCACTTTAACAGCATCATAGTCCTGCACACTGGCACTTTACCAGTAGATTTACAACTGGCCGCATAGTAAAGCATATACTTACTAACTATTTAGTTGAAAAGCTGGCTACTGTCGAATCATTTTTAGGGCTCGCCTGCTGATGCGCTTCTGCGCATCGCTGGCGAAGCTCTATTACGGCTTATCCAGTGTTGATCCACCACTGGCGATTCCAGTGGCGATTTCTTCAAGTGCATGTGCTTTTTAGGTCATTGCGCAAGCCCTAAAAAGCGCGTGCACAATGCCACCAGCCGCCTGCCTGCCTGCCTCGCATTACCAGATCAAAGGCAGCCCAGCCCCCCTCCCACAAGCTTCTCAGCGTGTGCTCTGCCTCAGGCCTGCATTTCTCCTCCCCTCGGGCAAACAGATAGCCGCAATAACACCCTCCCTGCTCAGCTTTTTTCTCAATTTCTCCCCGTCTACACTTCCCATTAGGAGCCCTTCCTCCCCCCAGATAATCTATCTCCATAAGAGATAAGCAGCTCTTCCACCATCTCAAACCCGTATTAGTGCTCCTCACTATGCATGTTTTTACTTAGAAAATCAGCACAATGCAGCAGTGTGACATGAAGCCAGGTTCATCGACATCACTGCAAAAGTAAAGTTTTTATTCCCCATTTCCTCTTCAAGAAAGTGACTGCGCATCAGCCTCTACGGATCAGAAAGCGGAGCCCCCCCACTGACCGGGCTGCGAGTCAAATGGCCATGTTTCACAAATTATGGTTTTCGTGGTCTTATTCTGGAGTAGCCCTGTTGGCAAGAGAGGAAAGAGCAAGGCTCTGACAGTCAGTCCTCCTCTGCTTCATAGTATGCCGCGCCACTATAGTAAGTTGAACAAGGGATATTATTTGACAGAAAGAGGCAACCTGCATCTATTCACGGAAATACATTGAGCAGTCTACATTTTTATTTTTTAAAGCTACATACAATGCACCATAACTATTCTAGGTCTACAAATGGAAATACATAACAAGCAATATTTTTATTTATTTTTTAAGAGGTGCATACTTAAAAAAATGATTACAAAAATTAAACATCAACTAGTAATTAAAAAACCTAGCAATTAAGATATGCCACGTCAAATAATAACTTTTGTCGCCAATTAATTATCAGTGTCTGGAATGGATATGGTCACACCCTCACTCACCCTCAACCCCTCAGCCTCACTCACCCTCAACCCCTCCCTCACGCTCACCCACCCTCACCCTCACTCACCCTCAACACCTCACCCTCACTCACCCTCAACCCCTCACCCTCAACCCCTCACCCTCACTCACCCTCAACCCCTCACCCTCACTCACCCTCAACCCCTCACCCTCAACACCTCACTCACCCTCACGCTCACCCTCACGCTCACCCACCCTCACCCTCAACACCTCACCCTCACTCACCCTCAACCCCTCACCCTCAACCCCTCACCCTCAACCCCTCACTCACCCTCACTCTCACTCATCCTCTATCACCCTCAACCCCTCACCCTCACTCACCCTCAACCTCTCACCCTCACTCACCCTCAACCCCTCACCCTCACTCACCCTCAACCCCTCACCCTCACTCACCCTCAGCCCCTCACCCTCAACCCCTCACCCTCACTCACCCTCACCCTCACTCACCCTCAACCCCTCACCCTCACCCACCCTCACTCACCCTCAACACCTCACCCTCACCCTCACTCACCCTCAACCCCTCACCCTCACCCTCACTCACCCTCACTCACCCTCAACCCCTCACCCTCAACCCCTCACCCTCACTCACCCTCACCCTCACTCACCCTCACTCACCCTCAACCCCTCACCCTCACCCTCACTCACCCTCAAACTCAACATACATACATACCCTCACTCACCCTCACTCACCCTCAACCACTCACCCTCACTCACCCTCAACCCCTCACCCTCACTCACCCTCAACACCTCACCCTCCCTCACCCGCACTCACCCTCACTCACCCTCACTCACCCTCACCCTCACTCACCCTCAACCACTCACCCTCACTCACCCTCACTCACCCTCACTCACCCTCAACCCCTCACCCTCAACCCCTCACCCTCAACCCCTCACCCTCAACCCCTCACCCTCACTCACCCTCAACCCCTCACTCACCCTCACTCATCCTCACTCACCCTCAACCCCTCACCCTCACTCACCCTCACCCACCCTCAACCCCTCACCCTAACTCACCCTCACCCTCACTCACCCTCAACCCCTCACCCTCACTCACCCTCACTCACCCTCAACCCCTCACCCTCACTCACCCTCAACCCCTCACCCTCACTCACCCTCACCCACCCTCACTCACCCTCACCCTCACTCACCCTCAACCTCACTCACCCTCACCCACCCTCAACCCCTCATCCTCACTCACCCTCACCCTCACTCACCCTCAACCCCTCACCCTCACTCACCCTCAACCCCTCACCCTCACCCTCACTCACCCTCACTCAACCTCAACCCCTCACCCTCAATACCTCACCCTCACTCACCCTCACCCTCACCCAACCCCTCACCCTCAATACCTCACCCTCACTCACCCTCACCCTCACTCACCCTCAACCCCTCACCCTCACTCACCCTCAACCCCTCACCCACACCATCACTCACCCTCACTCACCCTCACTCGCCCTCACACGCCCTCACTCACTCTCACTCACCCTCACTCACCCTCACTCACCCTCAACCTCACTCACCCTCACCCACCCTCAACCCCTCATCCTCACTCACCCTCACCCTCACTCACCCTCAACCCCTCACCCTCAACCCCTCACCCTCACCCTCACTCACCCTCAACCCCTCACCCTCAATCCCTCAAACCCTCACCCTCACTCACCCTCAACCCCTCACCCTCACTCACCCTCAACCCCCTCACCCTCACTCACCCTCAACCCCTCACCCTCACTCACCCTCACCCTCTCTCACCCTCAACACCTCACCCTCACTCACTCTCAACCCCTCACCCACCCTCACCCTCACTCACCCTCAACACCTCACCCTCACTCACCCTCAACCCCTCACCCTCCCTCACCCTCAACCCCTCACTCACCCTCACTCTCACTCACCCTCACTCACCCTCAACCCCTCACCCTCACCCTCACTCACCCTCAACACCTCACCCTCACTCACTCTCAACCCCTCACCCACCCTCACCCTCACTTACCCTCAACCCCTCACCCTCCCTCACCCTCAACCCCTCACCCTCCCTCACCCTCAACCCCTCACCCTCAACCCCTCACCCTCGACCCCTCCCCCTCAACCCTTCACCCTCACTCAGCCTCACTCACCCTCAACACCTCACCCTCACTCACCCTCAACACCTCACCCTCACTCACCCTCAACACCTCACCCTCAACCCCTCACCCTCACTCACCCTCACAACACATATTGTGTTACAATAGGTGTCACATTTGCAAAAGATAAAACTATTGGCATTGTAAATAACAAAGCTATTAATTCGCTATTTTCAAAACAAGCACATAAATAAAAAATGTGTCCTTTACAATACCAATAGCTCAAACTTTCCTAATGCAAGACCTATTGCATTGCTGTGCTTCTCTCCCCTGCTGCACTCTCCTGCTCTCTATAGATGTGGCCTAACGACAAGAGCTGCCATCTAAGTCACGTAAATACAAAATATGTTGCATTCCAAATGCTATAGGTGTCACATTCGCAAAAGTTATAACTATTGGCATTGTAAATGACAAAGCCATCAATTTAGCAATTTTAAAAACCAACAAATAAATAACATATGTCATTTACAATACCAATAACTCCAACTTTTCTAATGCGAGACCTATTGCATTTCCAATGCTTGTTAGATTTGTAGGAAGGTGCTGTGGTTGGCTAACTTCACCAGACTGCCTATTATCTTTTGTACACTAGTATATTTACTCTTATTATCATGAAGGGCAGCAAATAAGGAAACTGTCTCCCAATTAGATGTGCAACGGTTGCAGCTGATGTATAATACGTTTTAAGACCTTTTTTTTTAGCTAAATGTTTCGTACTGTATGTTTCCTGTAATATTTTTGGTTGTAATTGACTAATAAACTATCTAATTTATTCATTCATTTAATTCTGTGATTGCTGCACTAAACATCTAGATTCTGTTATTGTTTTATCTCTGCAACCTCTGCGTCACTGCTGTTCTTCGTAAAGCGCGCTCATACATGTTATTACTCGGCGCTATATCAATAAAAATATGAGACAAAGAAAGGGGAATTTCTCAACAATGCAACTTTGTTGCACCCTGACTTCCAACCCCTGCTATATTTTTGGCTTTGAAATGCTGAGTGAGGCACCCCCACAACTTGAACGAAGACCAACATTAGGAAGACGCGGGTGCAGGGACACCTTGAAGCTCAGCAACAGAGCACCAAGTGAGATTATCCAGGATACCGTCACAACACGTGTGACACTCAAACTGAGCACAAACCCACGAGAACTCATAACCCTCGCATGTGCCTACTCAGTGGGTCCCCGTCTATACTTACTTGCCGGTCGGCATCTGCATTCCTCCCCCATCTCCACGACAATCCTAGCAAATAATGTCAGCCAACAATCTCAGTTCTTGTTGATGGTCATTGTTGGCCGCAGATTTATTAATAACAATATTGCTTATTAATAACAATATTAATAACATACTGGTTGTACAATCTTCATTTGCGAACTTTACCCATAAATCATGCACATCACATTACAGTTTACGACACCTTCCCGTGGTACAGGTGTCTGTCTCTCGTGCACCCATCAGTTCGTAAATGGCACTTTTGTACAACCAGTTCTTAATCAGTTTCTTGGTGTTCCGGTAGTTGGTTGGCCACACCCCTTTTGGGTGTCATGGAGGGGAGCTTCTTTGCCTGGAGTTAGGTCCCCAGCTCGCTACCATTTGCGCCCTGCCGTCCGGCCGGGTCTGGGCCGCGAGTGCCGTCTCCGTTTTTTCCTCCCCTCCTTTGTGCGGCCACGTCACCCTGCCGTACGGCATTGAAAAGTGAGTGGCCCTCCTCCTACACACCGCCCACCGGTGTGTTTGGTTAGCCAACGATTGTAGGATTTCCGCCAACGCTTTCCCCACTGTCCAGCACTGCGACTCTGCTGTTCCTTAGGTGTGGGTGGGTGGGCTTCAAACGATGTCGTTGTCGCGCCGCTCTCCCAGCTCCTTCGAAGACGTTGTGATTCTGGCTGGGGAGCGGTGGTGCTTAAATCCCCTTGAGCCCCCTATGGGCTCCAGGTGAGACCCCCATTGATTGGGGGGTTCAAAGGTAGCAAGGTTAGCCATTGGTCGCCCCCCATGGGCGCCGAGGTCACAAGGTCACTTCCTGTCGGGGTGGCTGGTGCGCACCCCGTTTCCGCCCCCCCTGAGCCCCCTATGGGCTTCAGGTGAAACCCCCTTTGATTGGGGGGTTCAAAGGTAGCAAGGTTGGCCATTGGTCGCCCCCCATGGGCGCCAAAGTCACACGGTCACTTCCTGTCGGGGTGGCTGGTGCGCACCCCGCTTCCGCTGGTCCAGGCCGCTTCGGGGCGCCCAGGACCAGTTCCATCCCCCTGTTGGCACAGCGTGGGTTATGGCGCCGGCCTTTGAGCCTCCCCCACCCTGCGGGTGGATGCGGCGGCCTCTGCAATAACCCTCGCATGTGCCTACTCAGTGGGTCCCCGTCTATACTTACTTGCCGGTCGGCATCTGCATTCCTCCCCCATCTCCACGACAATCCTAGCAAATAATGTCAGCCAACAATCTCAGTTCTTGTTGATGGTCATTGTTGGCCGCAGATTTATTAATAACAATATTGCTTATTAATAACAATATTAATAACATACTGGTTGTACAATCTTCATTTGCGAACTTTACCCATAAATCATGCACATCACATTACAGTTTACGACACCTTCCCGTGGTACAGGTGTCTGTCTCTCGTGCACCCATCAGTTCGTAAATGGCACTTTTGTACAACCAGTTCTTAATCAGTTTCTTGGTGTTCCGGTAGTTGGTTGGCCACACCCCTTTTGGGTGTCATGGAGGGGAGCTTCTTTGCCTGGAGTTAGGTCCCCAGCTCGCTACCATTTGCGCCCTGCCGTCCGGCCGGGTCTGGGCCGCGAGTGCCGTCTCCGTTTTTTCCTCCCCTCCTTTGTGCGGCCACGTCACCCTGCCGTACGGCATTGAAAAGTGAGTGGCCCTCCTCCTACACACCGCCCACCGGTGTGTTTGGTTAGCCAACGATTGTAGGATTTCCGCCACGCCGCAGGGAGGCGCACGTCTTTCTGCGGCTCCCCCCTTTGCCCCTTGGTTCGTGGCTACCTACTTTCCCCTTTTTCTTGCTCCTTTTCAACGACAACCCGCGAGCGTCATTGCGCCCCACAGGTTGCCCCAGAACACCTCCATTCCTTTATCGGACAGATGCACCCCATCTTGTCCATATAGCTCTGGGCGGCCTGGGTGGATGAGGCCGTGCCGGATTGATTCCAGGCCGTTGGTTGCGCAAAACTTGTGCATGGCGGTATTTAGCTTGCGCCTTGCGTTGTCCACCGCTTTATTTGAGTCGGCACCCCTCCAGTGCCTCCTGCTGATCATCTCCGACCACACCACTGTCGTGTTCCCCAGCCACGCCGCCGCTTTGGCGATATCCCTCTGGATGGCTTGGCCCACCGCTCTGCGGCCCAACTGCGTTAGGTCGTTCCCTCCTAGATGTATGATCAGCACGTCTGGCAGCCAGGCTGAGTCTGCCATGAGGCCGTCCAGGGTCGGTAGTAACTGCTCCCACCTCATGCCGGGCCGTCCGATCCAGCGGATGTACGTCGCCTTGGGTCTGCTTTGGTTGTGCCCCACTCGCCTCCACCAGGACTCCATTCTGGACACGAATGAGTGTCCCACGACCCATACCAGTTGTGGGCGTCCTCCTGTCGAGAGAAAATGCTCCATTAAGGTGGCTTTCTGCGCACCGGGTGTGGACGAGGAAAGGGGGGCAATAAAACCCTGCCGTGCGGCATCCCAAGGCGGCTGCTCCCCCTCCCCCCCACTACCCTTTTTTTTTTTTTTTTTTTTTTTTTTATATGAGATGCGGCCGTATGTAAGACTTGTATGCCCTGGACCGCCATCTGCCCACGGCCTGGATCCTGTCCTCTGGCATGCCATACTGCGATGCCGAGGTGGCCGCCCCGATCCTGAAGGAGTGCGGGGCAAATGATGTTGCCTGGAGCCCCACCTTGCTGAGGCCTTGGCGCATTATGGCCGTGAACTGGAACCTGCTCAAGTTCCTTCCATCTTGGTGCACAAAGAGGGGGCCATCCCCCGCCGGCCGAACCGCCAAGTATTGCAGCAGCCAGCACACTGCGCAGCGCCCCACCTCCGGGATACAATGTAGACGAATCGTCGCCCCTTTTCGAGCCCTATCCGTTTTGGATTGTCTAAGCGTGAGCTCCACCGTTCTTACCATCGGCTTGACGTCCCTTGCCTGCAAGCAGCGCTGCGCCGGGCCGGACCTGTTGGGGGCCACTATTTCGCTTACCCGAAAAGCCCCAAAGAAAGCCGTGGTGAACGCGGCCCCGAAGAGTAGCCGTTCATACCTGTCTGCAATGATGCTGGTTAGGGCGCTAAGTAACTGACCCAGCTTGTCGTAATCAATGGGGCGTCTGGTGTCCTTTTTGGTCCCCTCAAGTTTTCGCCAGCCTTTCAGGGCTGCCTTCAGGTAAACCGTTGCCGTGGGGTCCTCGCCTGTGTGGAGCCTGGCAAAGTATGCAATGGCGGCCAGGTGCGCCTGTGCCCAAGACCTTGTTTTCTTGGCGTCGAATGCCCATTGCACGAATTTCTCAGCCGCTGTGCGGACCGTTGATTTGTCTACCAGCGACACTATGCCCCCGATTCTCATTACTGTGGCCGCGTATTTCTTGTATCTCTTGTGCGCCTCAGAGGTGAGCGAGTGCCCTATTAATCTGGACAAGTCAACCCCCCCAGGTCCCACAGGTATGTTGGAAAGGGGGTCATCACCTCGTCCGCACCGGGTAGAAGTTGTTTGAACCGTGTCATCTGGGACCGGGATAGCGCATCGGCGACCGTGTTCTCCGTCCCCGGCACGTGCCGAGCCTTCAGCTCCAGGTTCCCCTCGAGCTGCAATTTAACCAACTCTCGCATTAGCCTCAACATGCCCGGGCATTTTGCTGCGCCTCTGTTAATGGCCTGCACTACCCCCAAATTATCCGACCACAAAGTGAGCTTTAGATTCCTTATCTCTTTTTTCCATACCGTCAGAGCCACTACTATCGGGAATAGTTCGAGGAACGTGATGTTTTTTGTGAGCCCCTGCGCATGCCACCTGTCTGGCCACTGGCTGGCACACCATTTGTTCCCCAGGACCGCCCCAAATCCCAGGCTCCCGGCTGAGTCTGTGTATAGTGATAGCTGATCGGCTGATACCCAACCC
The DNA here is from genome assembly GCF_964263255.1 of Lissotriton vulgaris. Lineage (NCBI taxonomy): Eukaryota > Metazoa > Chordata > Amphibia > Caudata > Salamandridae > Lissotriton > Lissotriton vulgaris. Next base: position 2,006,820,288 of record NC_141691.1, on the reverse strand, counting down.
TTTTTCCAAATCAGCACACCATTGAAATCCTGCAGGAATTCGTCCCATACTTGTAGGTCCTGCCTTACACCCGTGCTCAGTCGGATGTGGTGGTGCTTGTGGGTAACACCAGCCGTAAGCGCGGTGAGGCGCCTGGAAAAGACCCTGGCGGGCGGGATGACCCTCGCCGCAAAGTTCAGCCTGCCTATCACCCCTTGTATGTCCCTGAGGGTGGCTTTGCGCCGGCCTCTTAGTTTGGCTATTTCTTCCCTGAACTCTTGTACCTTCTCCGGGGGGAGCCTGGCGGTCCCCGTCGTGGAGTCAAGCTCAATGCCCAAGAACGTCAGTCTAGTCGTTGGGCCTGTCGTCTTCTCTTTTGCTAAGGGGACTCCGAGTGTTTCGGTCAGGTCCTCGAACGCCGCCAATGTACTGGCGCACGTCGGCGATCCCGCCGGCCCTGTGAACAGGAAGTCGTCCAGGTAGTGCAGCTTCCCGCCCCCTTGATGTCTGTCGTGGAGGGCCCATTCCAGGAAAGTGGCGAATTGTTCAAAATAGGCACAAGATATGGCACACCCCATGGGCATGGCTTTGTCGACGTACGTGTCCCCTTCCCATTGGAAGCCCAGCAGGTGAAAGCTGGTCGGATGTACAGGTAATAAACGAAAGGCAGATTCGATGTCCGCCTTGGCCATGAGAGCCCCCTTCCCTGATGCTTTGACTAGCGCGATAGCGTCATCCACTGACGCGTAACCCACCGAGCATGCTTCCTGGTCGATGCCATCGTTTACGGACCCCCCCTCGGGGTATGACAAGTGGTGTATCAGCCTGAATTGGCCCTTTTCTTTCTTCGGAACCACCCCTAGTGGGGAGATGACTATTCCTTCGCACACTTCTTGAGGGAGGGGGCCCTCGATTCTGCCCAAGTTCCTCTCTTTTTCTATCTTCGCGCCCACCACCCGGGGATGCTGCCTGGCTGACTGTAAGTTATTCGCTCCTGTTAATGGCAGTGAGCCTTGAAACGGGATAATGAAGCCTTCTTCAAAACCCTCAACCAGCGTCTTTGCGTCTGTTTTGTTTGGATACCTGTTTGCTAAACTGCGCAGCTGTTGTGTATTAATGGGGGACCTAGCCAGCTGGCACTGCTTAATGTCTACTAGTGTCATGCCCCCACTGGCCTTCGGGCTAGTGCTTCTTGTGTTTCTCCTTCTTTTCGCTCTTTGCTTCCCGCTTGGAGCCTTTGCATGTAGCTGCCGCGTGTTTCCCTCCGCAGCTTGAGCACGCATGTTGGAATTTGCATGAGGAGCCCCATGAACAGTCCCCCGCATCATACCGCCAGCATATGGCCTTGGTCGCGGGGGGGGAGTTGGACCGCCTAGGGAAATGTTTCTGGTGACTTTTGTTCTTCCCCCTGTGGGACGAGCTCCGAAAGGACTGGTCGTATTTCCCCGTCCAAGCTCTAACTTCTTTGGCCGCGAGCATCTTATGAATAAAACCTGAAACGTCCTCCTCGTTCCACTCCATCTCTGGGTGCCTCTGCATTTTTAACCTAAAACCCTTATCGTATTCCAACCATGCATCCCCGGGGAATTGCCTCTGCGTAGAATGTATGTTAGCCTCATACAGCCATAGGTCAGCCGCGCAATGCGGGAGCCTCTCTACTATGATACACGCCATGATCCTAAAAGCGTCTAGCCAATTCTCAAAGTTCCGCTCCTTTCTAGCCCCTCGCCTCTCCCTTTTCTCGTCCTCTCTCCTGTCACATGTGGTCAGGTCGAGGCCCTCTAGCTGTATTTCTAGGAGCGAGAATATATCGATGAACTCCTTGCGCCATATCCTCTCTTTCACTGCGAGAGGAATAAGGCACGCGAGCCCCGTGGCTTTCGTCGTCAAGGAGGCAGGACCGGGGGATGGTCTGGCGTACAGGTCACTGCCTAGCCCCCCCGATCCCGGGCTCCCGGACCCAGTATTATACCCCAACCGGGTAATGGGGAAACCTGATCCCCCTGTGGGGACAGGCCCACCTGATCCTGTACCCTTGACTGTCGGGCCCACCCCGGATCCATCATATGCCAAGTTAAGCCCCCTGACTCGTCGGTGCGTTGTTCCCTGGGCCCCGCCGCCCCCTGCCCTGAGCTGTTCAGTAGCGACGGAGCGAGCGATTTCAAGCATTCTTTCACAATGGTACTAATATGCTCACCATTAACCGTTCTGTCGTTCGTCTCCTTTTGCTTGCTGTCGACTGACTTCAGCGGCGGGAGCTTCTGTCGCACTTTCTTTGGGGGATTCCTCTTGGCCGTCCTCTTCCTCGGCGAGGTCTTAGGCTTCTTGGGTGCTGACGGGCCTGCTTCCTCCTCCGCCTGGCCGTCTGGCCTATTCTCCTTCCCTTTGGCCAAATGGGGCTGGAGCCATTCGTCGCCGTGTACCGCCGATATCTCGCGGATCTTCTTCAACACTTCCGCCATGTCTCCTGGCTGATCTTCCGCCATGTTGTCCCCAAGGCCTAGGTCTGGTTTCAGCGGGCTGGCCTGCGCCGCTGGGTCGGAAGGAATTCCGGACCCGCCTTTGAACTTCTTTGCACGTGAGTGCTGTGTGTCTGAAGAAGCGGCTCGATGCGCGCTTCAAGCTAGACAATGCTTACCGCGCTGGAGCTTGGAAAGGTCGCCGAGCTCGTCTTCTCTCTCCGACGCTTCGGTCCCGGGGAGCTGGGTGGAGAACTTGACCGGCGCGCTGCTCCGTGCTGTCGTCCTTCTGCTTCGTCCGTCCTTCGCCGCCTCCTGCTGCAGTCGGTCTTCTTCAAACGATGTCGTTGTCGCGCCGCTCTCCCAGCTCCTTCGAAGACGTTGTGATTCTGGCTGGGGAGCGGCGGTGCTTAAATCCCCTTGAGCCCCCTATGGGCTCCAGGTGAGACCCCCATTGATTGGGGGGTTCAAAGGTAGCAAGGTTAGCCATTGGTCGCCCCCCATGGGCGCCGAGGTCACAAGGTCACTTCCTGTCGGGGTGGCTGGTGCGCACCCCGTTTCCGCCCCCCCTGAGCCCCCTATGGGCTTCAGGTGAAACCCCCTTTGATTGGGGGGTTCAAAGGTAGCAAGGTTGGCCATTGGTCGCCCCCCATGGGCGCCAAAGTCACACGGTCACTTCCTGTCGGGGTGGCTGGTGCGCACCCCGCTTCCGCTGGTCCAGGCCGCTTCGGGGCGCCCAGGACCAGTTCCATCCCCCTGTTGGCACAGCGTGGGTTATGGCGCCGGCCTTTGAGCCTCCCCCACCCTGCGGGTGGATGCGGCGGCCTCTGCAATATCAGTGGCTTAGTGGACTTAATGTGTCCACTGTAGGGACCTGTGTTTGGCTGCATGGTCACAGGTTCAAATCCCTGTGAATCCACTCAGCCTTTCATCCTTCTGAGGTCAATAAAATTAGTAATTGATAAAAATATGGGCAAACAAATGTGATTACTGAAACCCAGATCAATCAATATGAAATAACTATTTATTATTATCAAAAGACTGATACTTCAATAAATAGCTTTTTCATATTAATGGATCTGGGTTTCAGTAATCACATTTGTTTGCCCATATATTTCTCAGTTGCCTAAGTCTATATATACAATTGCTGTTTATGCCCTGACTTAGGAACGTATTTATTTACAGGAGAACCCCTTTTGAGGTCTCGCCTGGCGCTGTGCGAGGGCCTTTTGGAATTAATCCAGTTTCGGAAGGGACTTTAAGCCCCGCCCCTGTTTTCAATTGGCACGCGTCATTGTTTATGTTAAGCGCTGGCGCGTGATTGAAAACCGGGCTTTTGGGTAACTGCCTTATCCACTTTTAGGATGACCCATCTGGACAGGCCGACGCCATCTTGGTTTGTCTTGACGTGTGTGTGTAGACGAACTGCATGTGTGTCAACACACACACAAACTGCATGTGTGTCGACTAACAATGCTTAGTGGTGGGCGTTTCAGCCGTCAGTGCCCATGTCTAGTCTGTGAAGCTGTACAGATGGGTACGGGTACTCGGGTAGTATGTGGACTGACCGTATCTTCTTTCTATCTATGTGCAGAGAAAATGCAGAGTGCGCATTTGAGCAGATGGAACCTGCGACCCTGTACAGGTTGGTGCAGTGGGTATCTGTGCAGGGCGTCTCACTAGATGTGTGCACCGCGCTCTGCGCATGTCTCAATTTTTAACCTTATTTCCTAGGAGCGTTTAGCTTCTTACCTCGTTCATATTTAGAGCTGTACTGCAGATGTTTTTGAAAACATGCACATTTCATTCATCAGATGTGCGACTTTACGCGCACACTAAAGAGGTACAGTGTGGGTGCCAGAAATGCCAGCGGCTCTCTTGGGATATGTAAATGTATTAAATTGCATCGAAGGGCCCTGTATGAGAGTTTCTTCTTAACAGAACACCTTGCCTGTCCCATCCTTTGCTGCAAACCTCCCCCGTAGTTTTGTGGCCTCTTTTGTCGACCTCTGTTGCATAGCAGAGGCGGGCGATCAGGTGTCAACGTGCTCCGGCCCAGGTTCAACATAACAAAGGTTACAAGGCGATGGGGGCAGGTTCAAAGGGCAAAGCTGAATTTTGAAAGGTAGCGCATTCCCGCGATACACATGATTGACAGCCAGCCCTGTACTTGGGAGATCCACAGGGCGTCCGTGCTGACAAGTATGGCCATAATTGAAAGTCCAGCTTTTGGGTAGAGGGGGTGGCGTCCACCCGGTAAAATAAGTGGGGGGACGCCGTCCACCTGCGTGGTACCCCGACTCAAGCCATGCCTGGAGTGGTATTCTCAGAGCTCACAATCAGCTGGAGAAGTATTCTCAGAGCTCACAATCACCTAGAGTGGTATTCTCAGAACTCACAATAGCCTGGAGTGGTATTATCAGAGCTCACAATCACCGGAACTGGTATTTTCAGGACTCACAATCACTCGAGTGGTATTGTCAGAACTCACAATCGGCTGGAGAGGTATTCTCAGAAGTCACAATAGCCTGGAATGGTATGCTCAGAACTCATAATAACCTCAGTGGTATTCTCAGAGCACACAATTGCCTGAAGAGGTATTCTCAGAGCTCACAATCACCTGTAGTGGTATTACCCGAACTCACAATCACCTGGAGTGGTATTCTCAGAACTCACAATCGCCTGGAGTAGTATTCTCAGAACTCACAATCGCCTGGAGTGGTATTCTCAGAACTCACAATCGCCTGGAGTGGTATTCTCAGAACTCATAATTGCATTAATCAAATTCTCAGAACTCACAACTTTTGTATTCTCAGAATTCACAATCACCTGAGTGGTATTCTCAGAGCTCACAATCGCCTGGAGTGGTATTCTCAGAACTCACAATCACCTGAGTGGTATTCTCTGAGCTTACAATCGCCTGGAGTGGTATTCTCATGACTCACAATCACTTGAGTGGTATTCTCAGAACTCACAATCACCTGAGTGGTATTCTCAGAACTCACAATCGCCTGAGTGGTATTCTCAGAGCTCACAATCACCGGAGTGGTATTCTCATGACTCACAATCACCTGAGTGGTATTCTCAGACCTCACCATCACCTGAGTGGTATTCTCAGAACTCACAATCGCCTGGAGTGGTATTCTCAGAACTCACAATCGCCTGAGTGGTATTCTCCGAACTCACAATCGCCTGAAGAGGTATTCTCAGAGCTCACAATCGCCTGGAGTGGTATTCTCCGAACTCACAATCACCTGAGTAGTAATCTCAGAACTCACAATCACCTGGAGTCAGTGGTACTCTCAGAACTCCTGAGTGTTAGTCGCAGCTATGCTCCTTGGTAATTTCTACTGAGGGTCTCCGAGTGTGCACTCTGGGCAGGGCCCTGCTCCACTTTTTTTGCAGATGTCCCGTGTCCGTCAAACTCTAAACCACCACACAGTACCTAGTGAGATGTGAATGGAAAAGTACATCTTCAGCACTTTTCTGTCCCTTTTCCCCATTGCCCTCTAATCTGTACAAAAAGTTAAAGAAAAAAAACTTCTGGAAAATGTGGGTAAGTCTAGAGGAAGCCAAGTTTTAGGTCACCAATATTGAATCCGTCACGCTGAGGGTTTCGAAACCACCAGAAAGAGGCCTTTCTTTGTGCAGAGGCCAGCAGGTGGGCGACCCACCCGCATTTCATGCTTTTTCCAAAGCGCCTTTCCGTCTGGTTTCTTAGGCGCTAAGTGCCGTTCGAGACCCGCTTCTGAACCAGGCCCGTCCTCAGTTATTTTGACCGCGTGCAGCCGATTCAGTTTTCCTTTCTGAAAGTGAAGGAGCACAAGAGTGCTTGCAGGCACGGTGCTGTGTACACAGCTGCCATGGAGACAGCCCAGTATTTACACCCCCGCCCTCAGGAGCACCGCCAGCCGCTCTCTCCAGCTGCCGTGCCCGAGTGAATGCGCAGCGGCGCCCGTGTGGAGGCAGCGGGAGTCGTTTTCCCGCCTCTTCCCTCGGCCCCTCCCCCCTTCCGATAGACAACGTAAAGGAGGGAACAGAGTGTCCACCCGGCAAGGAGGCAAAGTCTGGGCAGTGACAATGCGTTAATATGGAGGACAAAAGTTGAGGGCAAAAGGTCAATTTTATGGACACATCTGAGTAAGCCAAAAAATAATACAAAAGTAAGTAAAAGACAGGGCGGACACAAGAACACATGTAAGCCTGATTTTCTTCGCTTTGTATAACAGATAGCACTATTGATAACAAGTTAATAAGTAACTACTGACTTAAAGAATAAACAATCAAAAATGCACGCTAAGCAGAATTTGAGAGAGGGATTGTCATTTGGGAAATAATGTGTATGTGGGTGTGTATTTCGCATTAATTGTGTCTGACGAAACTAGTGGGAAGAGCCAGCAACCCCCAGTGCCACTTACTCGACCCCCAATTCCACCAACCAGAAGGGGCTCAAGGTCTTGTACTACAAGAAATGCCAGATTGAGCATCATAAAACCCACACAGGCATTAGCAAAGCCAATAAGTTTGACAGCTGCACTTGATTGCTGACAAAGGCAATAAAAAAATCCTATTGCAGAGTAAATAAATTAAAGTATGATTGCTTTGTGCATACATGGGCCCAAGTGACACCTAGTGTGGTTCACAATCTAATGGGAGACAGTTCATGTTCACTCTGAGGCTCGCACAGCCTTTTCTAGGTAGGACTACTTTCTAAAGCCACGCCTCAACCAGACGCAGCGCGTGCAGGTAAGAGCGGTGAGGTGGTAGGACCGGGTAGGGGGGATTTCGACAGACGAAGACGAGAGAAAATTAATTATATATTTAATTTCCCCTTGTGGTCGTCTGTTTAATCCCTACCCCCCAACCCAGCCCAACCGTTCTTACATGCACGGGCTGCGGCTGGCCTCATCTTTGGACGCATTATGAATACACATGTTCCAGCCAGACAGAGACCGGTCAGGGTCATTTCTCACCAACACTCACGCTTGACCTTGGTGGACATAGTGAACAGACTGGGTGGAGGCTTAGTGCATAGTTAGGGAGTGACGTTAAACTAATGGCCCAGGTAATGACGGATGCTGACACTTTCAAATGAATGTAGGAATGGGGCCCTCGCCACTAAACATTATGGGAAGCGTTTAAGGTCACGATCCGAGGATTTGTGATTAGTAGCTCCGCAGGCTGCAACCAACTCAAGCAGGAAGCTACGGCATGGCAGGGGTCCTCATCCTGGAAACTTTATTTGCTACTTTGCACACACCTGAACCACTCTCACAGAAAACCCACCACAAATATCCCCTACGGCAGACTGAAATAAACAGAGATCGGAGGCCAGGATGGTGATGCAACACCACATCTACCACTGGAGAAACAAAATAGGAAAGCTCCTTTGCTAGGCAACCGAACAAGTTGAGCTTAGTCACCTCATTGGCCAGATCCTACTCCCAGAAGTCAACCCAAACACTGAGTATCGGTGACCTCCTTTGGTTTTACTGGTTATTACCAAAACGTGTGTGAGGTGGACAGCCCTCCCCTTGTGGAGGCAATGCAGAACTTTGTTTGTGACCTTCCATACAGTGCTTTTCTGACAACCTGTCAGCCTTAAAGAGCTGGGTGAGGCGATCAGCCTCTTGGAACAGGTTAAACAACAGGTCCTAATGGCTTACCGGTGGAGTTTTCTAGGAGCCTCTTCGGTAAATGAATCCTACATTTGCTTGCAGTGCTCAAGATCTCTGTGTCAGGCTGTGGCTGTAATCCAACCTGGGAGAGGCTGAGATCACCATGTTCTTTCACAAGCCAGGCAGGCTAACAGAGTCCGATGCCTCGTACAGACCGCTCTCCCTACTAAAGACAGAGATACAAATTCTTGCTGAGGTCCTGGCAAAAATGAGTTCATGCTGAACTGATCTATGAAGCATAACATTAGGAGATTCATCGTGCACCGGGCCTGGCACACTGCTAGTAGGGTCCCTCGCACCGCTTAAGTTGGACTTGGAGAAGGCCTTTGACTCTGTAAACTGGGACTTTCCTTTCACTATCTTTGAAAAGATGAACTTTGGCCCAGGTTTTACCTGGTATAGCCACCTCCTCTACACACAACTCAGAGCTGGAGCCTGTATTAAGGTATCACTGTCTCCGCCCCTCCCAACAGGGCAGGGTATGAGGCGGGGGAGTAGGGGCCCTTATCCTGGCTCTCATTTGCCTTAGTCATAGAACCTCTGGCAGAATGGTTACACAGAGATAGCCAAATTACGAGCTTTGGACCAGAGATAAGGAGGACAGAGTGTTCCTCTATACAGATGAGCTCCTTCTTTACCTGCAATATCCTACCTAGTCTGGGCCAGGAGCCCTAGAAATGTTGCATTTTAGGAGGCAAATTTTCAGGTCTTATGGTTAATACAGGCATTTTTTTTTTCTCTACTTGATCAAGCGTGATACACCCATGATGCACAGGGCCGTGGGCCTTAAAGTTGTGACTGATGGTTTTAGAAGCCTTGGCATCTATATATCAAGAGGTGAGACGAGTCACTGGCCGGGCATTACAGCTCTCCTACTGGAGGGTCTCCGGAATTATACTTGTCCATCCTTCTACTTTCCTTGACAGGATGAGTCTCCATAATTCCATAATTCAAAGGGTATCATTCCTTCAAACACTGTACCAACTTCACAATTATCCTGACTGCAAGCCCTTCTCTCTCTTTTCTTTTTTACAGGGCTCAAATTTGAGTCGAAGAATTGGTGATGGGATGGGTAATATCGCAGGACGGCCTTGAGTATATACATCAAGTCCTGGTATGATGGAGACTTGGGTCTGGCAGACATGCTATCGCCTTCCAACTGCTGGTCTAGATATATAGCACCGACTTAGCCCCACTTGGGTACTGAAGGGTGATAATGGATGATTTATACCCTCTCCATCTTCAATACAAGGAACCCGCACCCCCAGTCTCTTGCCACAGGCCTCAAAGACAGTTTGGAATGATAAACTATGGCTCATAGGTGGGAAAAAAACACTCAGAGGTGAAACTGCACTAGGACTGGAAACAATAGTAAAAGGATCCAATTCCCTATCAGGGTTTGGACACAAAGACATCTCTGAATTTCAGGGGTGTCATGCTTATCACCCACAAATTTACTGACCTACACTCTGAATATGGGCATCAACTCTTTGCATACTGATGGCTTTATCATGCTCTCTACTCATACCTGAGACAGATGAACGCCCTCCCAGGGTTTAACCTACTAGAACCCAAGCTACTGATGGTGGAATGGCAGCATCACCTACGCTGATCACTCATAATCAAGAACACCAATTTCTTCTTTACACACTGTGCGAGGACTGTGATTCAGACCCTGGCCCACTCACAGCGAAGTGCTGAGACACCTTAATGTCTCCAAGAAAGGCGACAATCTGAGCCCAATTCAGATTAATCGAATGCAGTTACCTCCACCACATCTACTTGTGAGACGAGAAGCTGTGGACACCTATCCTTGATGGTTAAGAAACAATCATACGGGGGTGGCTTCCTGTAGCCGACCTCGCTGTGCCCCAAGATGCAGGGCAGTTGGTGTAGCGTGACCTACACATTATTGCATGGGCTAGGATGAGCTCTTGAGATCCCACCCAGAGCTGGCATCCTCAACATTCTACTGGACTGTGGAACAAATACGTAAGCCAGAACATTTCTACAAACCCGCATCACAACGGGTATGAGAGACATTGCACACAAATGATATAGAGCTACTCCCCATAGACGTGGAGACTTGGGCATGCAGCCTAGAACACTGAACAACACCCTCACACATGCCCAGGGCGGCCCTCACAAGCACAAGCTGTGAAACAGTGAAGGTATCGGATCCTACATCTGACCAGCCCGGATCTCAACAAGAGGAAAAAACAGAACAAGGTGGCTGGACAGGATTATTCACAAAACCATTCCCCAATCACACAGCCAGTATGTACCGTGTGACCACTGGATTTGTATTCCAAACAAATTTATTTTCTTTTTTACATAATTTCCACACACTATTTAAGAAAAACAGGCACAAACAGAACCACTGTCAGATCAAAAGGTTCATATATACAGTATCTACAAACATACACATTTACGAATTTGCAACAGTGAATTAAGCAGAATTGATTGAACACACCAAAAAAAACATTAAAATATATAATGGTCCAATTGAATTGCAGTTATATACAGTGCAAAAAAATACATGAACAAAGAACAGACACCAGTCCTAGGAACTAAAAAACCAAGAGACAAGCGGGTTTGAGATCGAAAAACCAAGCCTGCCTGTCTACAAAAGCCTGTGGTGTGATGTTTCTATGGGGTTGCAGCACTAGGGTCCACAATTGTGATGTGATTTATATCCTAGCGGCACCCTTTATTGTTGCCACAGGGTGGTAGTGTCGACGCGTTTTGAACCTGGATGTTCTAGGTTCTCTTCAGGACAGGGACTGGGGGAAAGATTCTGCAAGAGAATACAGAATTGGTGTCAAAGGAGTACTTCATAGTACTGCAACAAGCCTACTCAGACTCCAGGGAAAAACAAAGAATGGTTACCTGCACGGGGGCACAAAGATTGCCGTAGTGTAGGTATAGTGTAGTTCGCAGTCAACCCTAAAAGACATATAAAGAAGTGCTCAATGGGGGGATGATGGTCATTGGGTCACACTCGAGTGGCGCAGGGTCTGAACTATGTATAAATCATACCTGCAGTATATGCAGAACAGAACTGAGGGCGTGTGCCTTCGGAGAGCGTTCAAATAGGGAGGCAGCTCACATTATTGGCGCAGAAATGAAGGACTGGAAGAATAAAAAATGAAGAAATGCTTATGTCAGCGTGCATTCAAGGTATGTGCCACCCCCAGCTCACCAAAAATATGTGGCGCTGGACAGGATTCCTACCTGAGTCTGAGACGCGCAGAGCAGGGAGCACTCGGACACTGAACCCAATTCAGACAGAACAGTTCCGTCATCAGCATCGGTTGAGCTGTGCTGATGACGGAACCGTTCCGTCATGACTCCGCCCGCGCAAGGCGGAGTCAGCACAGGCGGGGAATACGACCCCGCCCGCAAGGGGTTAAAAAACTTTGCACCAAGTTTTATGAGAGAAAACAGCAAAGGGTTAAAATAACTTTGCAAACCCTAACAGTAAAAGAACAACAGGTTCCATAATGGTAATGGTCTGTGAAAATCATTTCTCTGTTCTATTTAAATACATGGCAACATTTTCAAACGGGGAAGTGGGAGATTTTGTACAACAATACGGGTGAATGTTTTTCCCATAGGCTTATATTGAAACAAAGGCAATTTTAGGCAGGAGGCAGCCATAATAAAGCCATTTAATCTTCATCAATCTGGACAGTGGGACGCGAATGGAGGGGGAGGAGGGTGCAGATCGGTTCCTGTGAGGGGGGCTCTGCTCTCTGTTTCACCAATAGGAGAGGGCAGCATAGTAAAAGGGAGACTAGTGAGGGAAGCCCTTTCTTAGCGCACCGGAAGCCAGCACTAATTAATGTCTCTCTGGCACGTGCAGAGCAGGTTCACATGACGTCACTGCAGCTAACGGCACAGCGTGACACACACCTGTAAAATGGAACCTCCTGAAGTTAAGGATACAAGTACAACGGACGACAGACATGGACGTCAATTCACCAAAGTGCCAGGGTAGCGGAAGTGACATCACACGCCCTTTGACCTCTACTTTCACTCTCACATATACTTACACATACCCACATATTCACACGCTCTCACACATGTACACACTCATCCGCAAGCAAGCACACAACTACATTTAAAAGCATTTTTTCCTTACCTCAGCCGCCATGGAAGGGCATATTCCAGCTTATTGTACTTCATTTTCATTACACTATTAGTGAATAATAGATTTTATTTATTCACTATTAGTGTAATAACAAATTAACAGAATATTGAGTGGAGCTCCAGCTGCCCTTGAGTTCGTGCCACTGAAGTTGTCACCTCTGAGGCAGGGGTCGCAAAGGAAGTGCTAGAGGTAGCAAAGGGCAAGCCAGGGGTTACAGCTGCGACCCCTAAACTACTTCCACCACTACGGACACTGGGCTCAAATTATGCACAGGTGGTTATTCTAGGCAGGAGACTAATGTGAAGCTGAACTGACGTTTGTTCGTATTTTATGGAAGAAAGCCATGCCTACATAGTCTAAGATCCAGCCACTCCAATTTTTTTCCAGGTGGCTTTAGAAGATAAATAAGCATTGGTAAAGCAACCAGGTCTGTGCTTAATGTATTTCAGCACGGAGTGTTAGCAGATTAGAAGGAGACACAAGGGAGGGAGCCGGCAGGGAAGGGATATTCTAGAAAAATACTCCTTAATGCAGTTCAATGCCAGCCCTGGAGTGGAGGTGGAAGATACATCAAACAGATATTAGTGCTGGCTGGTCCAAGATGCATTCTCCACTGGGATGAACCAAGACATGATTGACAAAGTCTGAAGCCAAGCACCTTTCAGCCATTACTCTGGTTTTAGCAAAATATAGTATTCTCTTGCCAAGCAGTCCTTCCAAACAGGAGCGTGTGTGTTTGCGTAAGGGTTAAGAGTGTGCTATGATCTATTTGTGTGTGATAAATATGAACCATGCGCTTTGTGTGTTTGATCTTTGTGTCTATGATCTGAGTAGATTGTGGGTGTGTAATGTGTGCATTGTAAGTAATCTGTGAGCATGGTAAGTGACCTGCACGTGGGGCGTGAGAAGCATGTGTACTATGAGTGTGTTTTCGTGCGACTGTGTGCAGCGTGTATTTTATCCATGTGTGCGTCCTTGTGTGTTTTTACATGTGTGCATGTATTTGCATGTGTATTTTGCTTGCGTTTATGCATGGAAGTATGTTCATTGACCAGTGTGTGCTTATGCATGTCTGTTTTATGCACATGTGTGTTTATGCAATTGTATGCAGGTAGATACATACATACACATAGTTCAGCTTATGCATGTGTGTGTGCGCGCGAGTACGCTCCTTGCACCAGGATACTTAAACAGCTGGTTAATGGCTGAGGGTTGTTCCTACAGCAGAGACAGCTCCGAGGGGAGCAGCGCGGACTTTGCCCTGTTAAGCTGGGCTCTGTCTCTGGCGTGACCTGTACCCATCAGGCACTGCGCCTCTGTGCATACAGCTGTCCCCTCACTGTACGTCTCGGATGACTTCACCACGCTACAAGTTCTAAGATGTGGAACTGACTCGATTACTTATTGATAATCTTCCATTTCCTCTAATAAGAGTCCACATCACACGAAAAAACAGCTATTTCTCCCCCTGTTCTTAAAATCGCCCACACTCCCAGTACCACCCGAGACACTCACTCAGTCACAGGCTGCCCCACTCTAGGTGGGACGGCTCAGAAGGATGGAAGTAGAAGGGTAAAGGTGGAGAACGAGGAGATGCACTAGGTGGAAATGAGATTACCTGTACTTTACCTGTACTATATCAAACCTTTACCCCGGTGTCCTTTTCCTCGTCCCAGTGCTCACTGGTGCAGATAGGATGTATGTCAGTACAACGTGCTCTTTTAGATCGCGGTACTTTACAACGCGGTTATTACAACGCAAGTCGTTCCAACGACTTGCGTTGGAGGGCGCGGATTGAGGAATATTTTAATTTTATATTCCAACACTAGCCCACGTAACAGTAGGGAAGGTGTTGGAATATAAAATTACAATATTCCTTAACCAATAGAACCATCCAGTGCAAGTCGAAGTAACGACTTGCGTTGTAATGGCAGCGTGGTAAAGGTCGTGCGGTTTATACACAGCGTTGTAAACGACGTTTACCGTGCAGATATATAGCGAGCCAGTGCTCAATTGACATCCCTCTGTTCGGATAACGACCTTGGAATCCACTGAAGAGCGACGGAGAAATTTAAGCTGAGTAGATTACAGTATGAAGGCCAAATTGCTTGTGCGACCTTCAATGCACCATCTACACGTTTATTAATGGTGTCGGGAGTCACAGCGCCCACTAAAACCTTATCAGTGGTTACATGGAGGTGTAATTGCCTCCAAAACTTTATCAATAGTTACAGGAGGTGCAGAGACCTTCAAAACCTTATCAATGGGATCAGAAGCCTTAGCTACCTCTGAAACAGTATCCATAGGGTTAGAAGACGTAGCTACCCCTGAAACAATTATTGACGGAGTAAGAAGGCACAGCTACCTGCGGTACCTTATCAATCAATCAACTCGGGTTTGTAGAGTGCGACTAATCACCCGCAAGGGTATCAAGGTGCTGGGCTCATGCTGAGATCAGCCGAAGAGGTAGGTTCTGAGGCCTTTCTGAATTCCTGGAGCAAGGATGATGTTCAGAGGTGGAGGGGAAGGACGTTCCGGGATTTGGTGGCGAGATAGGAGAAGGAACGTCCTCCATTGTGGCTTTGGCGGACGCGGGGAGTGTGGGTGAGGGAGGCGGACCGCAGGTGTCGGGAGGATGAGTGAAAGTTCAGGTGGTGGTTGATGTATGCTGGGCTGTGGTAGTGAAGTGTAGGCATGTGTGTAAGTATCTTGATCAATGAGGTTACTAGGCATATCTGCCTCCAAAATCCTATCAAAGGGGTCAGCCAGCCTAGCTACCTCGAACACCCTAGAGATGTTGCTAACAGCTAAAAACCCAATAGCCCACCTGTAAAACCACCGGAAGGCTGGTCTCCGCTTCTTCCCACCCAGCCATTAAGCTAAAAAAAACGTAAATCATCATATGAACTAAATCCCACCATCCTGCTTCAATGACCTTCTTGATGACAGGGTAAAGGGACAGGATGGTGATACTGGCAAAAGAGGTACCAAGCTCCCCTTTTGATGATAAACTAAGACAATCACTGAACGGAAGGACCATTTTTAAATAAAGGCAAAATGACAAAATAGGTTTATTCATTTTGACCGAGCAGGCCATTGCATTTCAAATGAAGATGACAGACCACAGTAATACACCAAACAAGCACATGAAAGTACCAGAGGTGCACTGTGATAGGTGTACCGGTGCATTGTGCATGCCTGAAGTAAACGAACAAGCATTAAACTAACTCTACTCCCGCAGTGAAAGGCTCAGAGCTAAGTAGCAATACACGCCCACCTACTGTTGTCTGTGGACCATAGGTTGCAAAGAGTTTACAACTACAGACCTCATTTTGTTTCGTTAGGGCTCCGAGCTATTCTACTATTTCCTCCATGTCGCTACGCTAGGGTTCCTGGTTATTCTGATGTTCCAGTACTTATATTCCTCTGCTACAGGCCTCTAGGGTGTCCTATCTTTATAGTCCTTTGTCTAGTCTCTTACTTTAAGTTTCTCTATCTGAGCCCCTATCTCAGTTTCCATGTTAGTCCCTTTTCTATTGCCTGGCCAAGTACAGCAAGCAACGGTGTAAGTTTAGTATTTCTTCTCTTTTTATGATTCCATCTCCTGCATGAAGGAAAATGGCTCCTAGGAATTCCTTCCTCTGCAGGACAAACCTAATTATAAAGAACTCTTAGACAACTGAGGACAGATAAGGAAAAGCTAAAATGTTTTTTGCCAGATTTTCAAGCTTTAGCAAGTTTTCGTTGCCACCATGAAACCAATATAAATAAAGGCGTATGAAAAGAAAGACATAAAGTACAACATGAGATGTAAATAAAAACGTATTATCAACAGTAATAATACAAAGGTTAAAAACAATTAAAATAATCCTGTTTCTCATGTTCAGATAAGGTAGAAGGGCAAGCGCGAGCTGTCAGTGCAAAGATCAGGGCAAGATGCACGTCTCCGAGTTTTATTATCCAAACTGCACCAGCTCTAATCTGTCCTCAGACTTCAACAAGCACTGTCAAAGCCAATAGATCTAGCTGCAATATGTGAAAGGATGCAAACAGCATTTATGCTTGCCTCTGTTGGCATATTTCAGTCAAACGTATTGGCTTTGCCGCTGCTTGTGTATCAAGCTAAATAGAGTGCTCCAACAGGCAAATTGTGAGTACTGAATAACACATCAAATAGCTTTCTGCTGTGAAAACCCCCAAAATGCTTTCTGTATATGACACATGTATGACAAACATGTCCTGTGTGATGATGGTGTTCTGAGATGAGACAGAAATTCTGATTTGGGGTGAGCTGTACAACTGGTAACAACAGGCTTGCAGACAACTGCACTGACAAGCCAGACATAAAAACTAGCAGTAACAAAGCCAAAAGGTCCAACTTTGATTATAATAAAAAGCTTTTGTGCAATGCTTCAAATATAAGAATTGTGTGAAGTAATTTGCATGAGTTTCATTAAACAGAATGTGTGTGTTGTAAAACAAGAGGCAGAAGCATGTCAAATCTCACCAGTTGTTTCATGCAACATTTTGCATTTATAGCTGGAGTTTGGTTTCCAAACCCAGACACTGGACGTGGACTGTCAGAGCCAAGGAGCGGTTTCTAAGTAGCATCTTTGGGGTTGCGACAGGCGTGAACTCCAAACAATTCTTGGGCCAAGGGCCCTTATCTGCTGCCAAGGTCTATTCAGCTGCTTATCAATATATATGCAATTGCTTTCTTGCAGCCTTCCCTTGGTTACTGTGTTATTAAGTAGACAAAGAAACCATTGTAGTTGCACCTCCTCCTCTGTGCTCCTAATTCTGACCTTCCATTTTGAAGTTTGCACCCAAAACTAAGTCTTTTCTGAGTCAGACGAGTAGCCAGAGTCCCCCTCCTGTAC
The DNA here is from genome assembly GCF_964263255.1 of Lissotriton vulgaris. Taxonomy (NCBI): domain Eukaryota; kingdom Metazoa; phylum Chordata; class Amphibia; order Caudata; family Salamandridae; genus Lissotriton; species Lissotriton vulgaris. The sequence goes on along the minus strand of NC_141691.1, from coordinate 2,006,803,139 downwards.
TACGATATGAAAAGATATTTGATATCAGCGGCCTAAGGCACCCTTTGGCTAGATCTAAAGAGGGCCTAAAGACTCAATGTGAGTCACAGTTCTTGGGGTAGTAGAAAGTATTTTGCACAAGCTGTCGTGTGTAGATTCAAACTAACCTATGTGAAAAGGTTTTTAGGCAAAATTCGAGTGTTCGGTAGTGGCAGGACTTGTACTTTCAGGGGTGCGGTCTCCAAAAGGTTACAATTTTCTATAGGGGTTTTCAATCCTGGTCATAAAAGAAACTTGGAACCATCAGCATAAAAAAGTTACAAAGAGCAGGTCATCTCATCTGGGTACAACCTGCAGGGCCAAGCGCTGAGGTCTTGACCCCTCCAACTTGGCAGCCCCACCCCAAGGAATCTGGGGATCTGGTTGAATCCCAGAACTTCCTTAACTCCCAAATCAATAGAGTGGTTAGAGGATGGCGTCAGCAGGTACACCTGCTCGGGGAGACTCTTCTTAGTTAGACCCAGGTGTGAATCTATGGAGGCCCGGTTCCTCCCATCAGTGGACTATGCAACCATCTCCGTCAGCCTTCCCATGAAGCACACTGCAAACCTCAGGAGGATACCAAACAGAGCAGCAAAGCTATGCAGTACACCTTGGAAATACAGCCATATGAAGCCTGCTCTGATAACTCACTCTAGAGTACAAAAAGTGCATTTAAAAATCCAGTGGCCATGGGCGATGCCTTCTCGGCGAAAGATCTCCGAAACTAGCTCCTTTCTATATCCATGGCAAGGCAGTGAGATTCAGACAGTCCATATGCATCCTTCAACTAAAAGACAGAAACAAAACAGTGGAAGTTCACCTAAAAGGAACTGGAACACACATCTGGATGAAAAAGGACCATGCTCTAATTGTTCATGTAAGCTATGTGCGATTCAGGAAGGACTTGAAATCCATACTTTCAAGAAGTTAATTTGAGCAATATGAGTGATGGCAGACTCTAAGGTCCAGGCCACCAGATACAGCCGAGCAAAGATGAGCAGTCGACCAACCCTCCTCTTGCGTCAAACATCCGCTGCCTGCTCCCCTACCATCAGCAGGGTCGGAAAGAAACCACCCAGGGTAGAGACAAAACAGTTCTCATTGGCCAGTCCTACGTCACTAACAATCACCAACAATAGGCATTCCAGAATGTTCCTTTGTTTAATGATGCCAGTTGTGTGGGGGAGTTGAGACCTACTGTGACATCATTCATGCGTCATGTGACAGCCCCTTTAACATCTAGTCATTCTGGACCATGCAGCTGCCACTTTTCCACACATAAAATTGAACTGAGGAACTCAACGCAAAACGTGTTGGACCTGTGGACTCCGCCGCTCTCAGACATGGTCGATAGACTAAATACCTTTAGAAGAACTATAAATAAAATGAAGCGTGAGCCATCTGCACCAACCAGGTGAGGTGTCCTTGTAGAGCTAGGCCCCTGCTTCTATACATTAGCATACACAAGCATGTTTCGCCAGAGCATCGGGCACCCTTGCCACATGTCTGTGCCCAGATGTGGAGCTCTTGCTCACTGTGTCACGAGAAGAACGCTACACTGTATCGATGAGCCCCATTGAGGGTTAATCCGGTCTTGTATTGCTTGTGTTCTGGTTCAGTGAGTATCTTGCTTAGCAGTTCGGGCTGGACTGTTGCTATTGGAGAAGAGGCAAGACTGATTTGCATGTTGCTGGATCTAATCTGAGGTGGCATGGTGGACAAAAGATTACCCTGAGCGACTGGCATTAGTTAGACTTGCTGCAAGCATCCTCCCATCACCTTTTGTGTGTTTGATGTGCCCAACAAACCATCCTAATCATTTATGATCCCCCTTATTCAGCACTCACCGCTCTCACTCCATACGTACCCTAGGTTGACGAGCAGTGGCCTGACACTGCCCTGGTTCTGGTGACCAGCTATAAAGGAGCTTAGTTTAGTGGAACTTACATCTCCGCATTCACCTTACTGTCTGCATATCTAATGGTGACGACAATCCTGGATGCTTGCACTAAGCCCCTTACATAAACCCTGCGTCTACCGTGCTCCAATCCCACAGTGTACCTTTCCATGACTAGCTTCTGTCATGCAACAGAATTTTTTTTATTGACAAATAAGTATCGAAAAAGGAAAGCATAGCACAGCTCGTTTTGAGCAGCGTTTCAAATGTAAATATGTAAATGCTGGCACTCACTGTCCCAAGTACATGTTTGCTCCTGAAAAGTGCAGGTACTCTCTAACTAAAGGGCAGATGTACAAGCCCCTTGCGTCACATTTGCGCCATTGTTGCGTCACTTTTGTGACTCAGCGGCGGCGTAATAGTTCCTGCCCATTTACAACGTGACGCATCTAGGGAGATGCGTCACATTGTAAAGCCCTGCGTGACATTATACCTGCGTCAGGTATAATGTATGCAGGGTGGGCGTTCCCGCGCAGGAAAGCCTTGTGAAAGTGACGCAGTGAAATCTACAAGATTTCAATGCGTGACTTTTAGGACGCCACTGGCGTAAGGAGCCACGCAGTGTATTGGGGATAGGCCGCAACACGCATTGCTGGAGTTGCGTTGTGCTTGCGACACGACTCCAGCGATGCGTGACTTTTCCGTTAACAGATGCGTCCGAATTTCGGACGCATCTGTCAATTCTTTTGCCATGGTGCGCCGTATTTTAAATACGGTGGTGCAGACTTACAAGAAAGTGACTCATCTGTAGAGATACGTCACTTTCCCTGCGCCACCATGCAAAACCCTTGCATCACCATGGATGTGCCGTATTTACAATGTGACGCATCTCCCTATAGTGTTTGTATAGTGCCTAGACCTTGCCGTAAGAGAGTGAAGCACTGTACACAGTTAAAGTAAAAATACAATCAGTAATTGTATTTTATCAGTAATGAGTGATTGAAGGGTAGTGGAGTTGCGAGAGTGGACTGTCACATCACTGTAATGTAGTGTTCTTTAAAGAGCAGAGTGACCCTTTAGGTAATTTCTAAAGTGCAGCAGCGTTGGGGCGGTCCCAATGGATACGGGGATGTTATTCCACATGCTAGGTTCTTGTAGTTACCTGTGATACAGTTCCTCTTTCACAACTACATTATATGCATTCTTTGAGCTCAGTAGGCATACTGTTGCATCATGGTACTAAAACTTATACATCAAGTGAAATTTCTGATAGATATTTAGCTCATATTAGAGCTCCTCAAAAGATTTGGTGAAAATTTTAAATTAGAACAGCTTTCAGGCCAGCTGTGCTACGTTCCTTTGAGAAGCTCCAGCATGAGCGAAACACGTGTCAGGAACTGCACTCAATATATTTTTTTGTATTTTGTATGTATGACACATATTACATGGTCCATAATGCAGAGCAAAGCTGGAATCAAAGAAAGGGCAATTTAAGCCAAGAACTGCGCCTGTAAGTGATTTGTTGGCCTGATGTTGTGCGCCCTGTTGTTTTTAGGATGTGTCTCTAGAACTGGCACGACAGGCCCGCCGACCAACCCATTTCTTTGCAGTGCAGGCTGGAGTCTCCAGCCCGACTTTACTCTTACATGTCAAGGATCCCCACTCCTCTGCACCCAGCTGTTTTGAATTAAGATTCCAATTTTGTTAACACCACTTATGCTGATAGGAGATTTTGATGAAAATAACGCATTTGACAACTGTGCATACCTTCCTGTCAGGTTGGCCACCTGACCTTTGACAGCAGGTGCGCACGTGAACCAGACCTCGGAAGTACAAGGTGACGCGGGTGTATGATGCTCCACGTGGCCCAACTCAATTGCGACTGACTGCCGCGTGCTACAGGATTACCACTGCCCAGCGGTTGTCACACATTTTAAGTCCCTAGGAGGTGACATTGTCTGCAGATGGCGGGGAGGGGTGAGTCGGGTGACACAGCCCGTGCTCTTCTTACTCTGATTAGAGCTGCTGTCATATCCTTTTGACATTCCACAGAAACGATTCACACCTTAAATCCCAGAGAGGAAAACGACAATCCCCTTAGTATCGCCCGTACACACCTACAATACAATTACGCGTACATAAACACATATGGGTTGTAATTGATATCTTTTCACATGGCACTTCCCAAAAGAGTCATGCAGCTTCACTGTACTGCAAAAAAAAACCCCACAACAACAAAACAAGCACTGGCGTTGCCAATAGGTCTCGCAGTAGGAAAGTTGGAGCTATTGGTTTTGTAAATGACAAAGCCCTTTATGTTTTTAAAATGAAAACAAAAATAAAAGGCATTGTTATTTGAAATTGTAATAGCTCCAACTTTCCTACTGCGAGACCTATTGGCAACGGAGAGAACAACACAAGTGGTGGGTGAAAACCACGAGGGAGACGCACGCACGGAGACAAAGTTAAATAATGCGTCACCAACACGACACACGAAAGAAAGAGAAAAGGAACGACGGAACAGTGGGATAGGAAACATTACCTATGAAAAACGGAGACACAAAGGAAAATAAAGGAATGTAACGAAAAAGAAGCAAAAATATACGTGAAAAACAACACGTACCTGATAATGCAGAGCGGCCGGGAAACTGAAAGTACGGCCGGCCGAATAATTAGGGGAGGAGAAGCCCTTTGATGTGCTGTGCGGCCGGGAATGCGCGTGCTTGTTTGGTCACGTGATTCACGTGAACTTAAACAAAACCGCACAAAAGAAACCCTTGGTTTCACGAGCGTTTTGAGGACATGAATTCTCGCTATGCTCAATGCGCTTGCGCGCATTGATAGGTCGCGAGACCTAAACAGTAGATGTTCTATAAACCTACTCAGTGCCACTGATTTTATGGACCATACTTTTTAGAACCACAACCCAGTTTGTAGAAGGACAAACTTTTATAACCCAGTCAGCTTTAATGGACACAAGGCAGGCACGTTTTTAATGTAACTAAAGCATTGTGTGGTAGAGCATTGTCATTTACACTTGACAGCACGATTTCCTTTGAAATGGGCAGTATGTTTGCACACACATGCAGTTTTACTGATAAAACAAAACTGCACGCAAAGGATAATGTGGGGGAATCACGGGATGCTTGAGCCTCCTGCCAGAAAATCCTGTTCCCCAGATTCAAGGTCAGCCGCTCTAGCCATTAAGCCATATCCTATTAAATTATTTGTGTCCTTCACACTTCAAATTACAAACAAAATGTGATTCATGTTTCCTAACTGCTGAATTTGTCCAGTTCATTTACCGGTATTTACATCTTGTTGTCAGTAGCAACAAAAACAACATTGTACAGCCTTTCCTGTCACACTCCCTGTGCCACATAATTCACTTTACTTTTCTTTCTCTGACTGCAATGTGAGAGGAGTTTGTAAACACCAATCCCCATGTTAAAAAACACGAGCAGAATTTTGCCAGAAGAGTTAGCCTGACATTTGACCTCTGGCTTTGAAGCGCAGCAAATGTGACAAGGTAAAAACAGAATTTAAAGGCACAGCTTGAGAAACTGGCATAGAACGGTGAAAATGTAAAATGCCGAAAACAACATTGTGGCAATAGCAACAGTAATCCACTAAGCCAGGGGTTCTTAACCTTTCTACTTCTGTGGACAACCACTGAATCATTACTAGACCCCAGGGACCCCCACGGAGTCATTAGTGGAAGCCATGAACCCCCAACCTGAGCAATTTCTATAATTTGCACCTCAAAACAATACACAAAAATACAAAAAACAAGTATACACCAAACAAATGCTTAAATATTGAAATATTTGTAATTAATAATTAACTATAGAAAAAGTTTTCACTTTTTCAAAGATGCTTCTTTATTTGTATCTGCTTTATTATTTTATTCGTAATTATTTTTTTTTTTAAACAGTCGCATGCCACTTGAGTAGGCCTCACAGAACCCCAGTGATCCTCTGACCACGGTTTAAGAACCACTGAACTAAGCTATGTTAAAGGCTGTGTTTGCATGGCATACGTTTCTTTCTCAGGAGAACGACAACATGAATACCTATGATTTGGTAGTAATTGACACCTATTAATACCTTCCACAGAGGGCGTTAACAGCTATTAACTGTCCACCTCACAATTATTGGCCTGTAAGCTGAGGGTGCATATTATCTTGTTAACTTCCAATGGCATGTGCACAGTAAGGATATTAGCATTCACCTCCCTGTATCACGTTATGCAGACAAATTGGCCAACTGTCTGCTTCAATCACCCGATCCGCACTCTTGCTGAACCTAGAATGCGGCAAAACAAGAGCGGCTAGTGTCAAGATTCTAAGCATTCTGATTTGCTGAACCAGTTTCAGCATTCCACACAGGGTTCTACCATGCCCTGAGTCAACAGACAGCAGGAATGCAGCAAACCATGCAGATAGTTTCAGTATAGTGGTATGCAGCCTATGTTGCTTGCGTCGTATAGTCTTTTCGGGGAACTTGATATTGTTACACATAGCAGAGCGATATTAATGATTCTTGCACTATAGACTTCTCTTGTGAGTTAAAAAGAAACTACATAGAGCCAATCATGAAGAAGAAAGTATTCAAACCCAAGGCCCAGACAAAATGGAGACGGAGTGTGAAAACAGCATTCATTCACATCACAGAACAAATCGGCACCGTGGTATACAGAAGAAGTTAGGGATAAAAAGCGTTCCTGCAAAAGATTGGAGAGGAAATGGCGCATGACCTATGACTCTACTGATAAAGCCACTTACAGGGACGCCATTAGGAACTATAAATGTGCCATAAAAACCTCACAAGCAGCCTATTATAATGAGAAAATAACATTGGCTAAATCTAAGCCGAAAGAAATATATCGAATAGTTAAATCTCTGACAAACCCCCCCCCCCCCCCACCCGCGGCAGATAACAGTAACTCTATCTCCAGATGCAACGAGTTGGTTGATTTTTTCTTTCATAAAGTCACTAATATTTACCTTTCCTTTCCAGACCCAGTCACTGAACTACCCAGCCAATGCACCGATCCGGCCCTGGATACTGTAACTCCTTTTCAAAATAAACTAGACTCTTTCCCTCTGTTGAATTTGGAAACATTAGAGTCTCTAGCACAGCAAATAAAATCTGGCTCTCCATGTGACCCCGCTCCTCCAGGCTCGCTGGTGCTGGCCATCAAAACCATTCTCCCTACTCTCATGGAGTTGTTGAACTCCTCCATTCTGAGTGGGATGGTACCTGTGGCATGGAAGCATGCAATGGTACGGGCCTTGCTGAAAAAACCTGCCCTTGACCCAGCTAACCCTAGTAACTATCGCCCGATCTCTCTGCTCCCATGGGCAACCAAGATCTTGGAGAAGCACATTAACACCATTCTGATTACGTTTCTCGAGGAAAATCATCTCCTCGATGCTTCCCAGACGGGCTTCTGCCCTAAACATGGGACAGAGACTGCTCTGTTAGCTGTGACAGAGGAGGCGAGGCGGATCTTGGATCGGGGGTTTCAGTGGCAGTGATCCTCCTCGATCTGAGTGCCGCTTTTGATACGGTTCATCATAAAATCCTGGTGAACCGTCTCGCCGACCTGGGTGTGTCCGGAGAAGCCCTGGCCTGGTTCAAGTCTTTTTTAACTGATAGAGCCTTCCAGGTCTTTGACGGCACATCCGTCTCCTCAAGCAGGCCTCTGGGGTGTGGAGTACCTCAGGGTTCGTCATTGAGCCCTACGCTCTTCAATGCATATATGAGACCGCTGGCTGGGATTGTTCGTCCACATGGTATTAACATCATTTCCTATGCGGATGACACCCAGCTGGTGGTTTCCCTTGTGCAGAAGAGTGGTCTCCAATCACTGCCTAACTTAGCAGTGTGTTTGGAGGAGGTGAAGAGCTGGATGATGAGCTCCTGTTTGAAGCTCAATGACGATAAGACCGAGCTCCTGCTCTTGGGCCCGGCAGCCCCTTCTACTTTGGGGCTGTTATGGCCCGTGGGCATGGGTGCGGTCCCTGCCCCCAGAGATAACAGCAAAAGTCTGGGGGTATGGTTAGATAAGTCGTTGAGCTTCAATACACAGGCTACCAAGGTGGCGGCCACTTGCTTTGGCCTCCTCAGGGTGATAAAAAAAATCCTTCCCCTCCTTCCGTTTGAGGCCAAGCAGATAATTATACAGGGCCTTGTTCAATCCCGTCTGGATTTTAGCAACGCCCTGTATCTTGGGGCACCAGAATATAGCCTACAAAAACTTCAGCGCACTCAAAATTGTGCAGCTCGCGCACTACTTGGAGTCCCACGAAGAACGTCAATAAAAGCTGGGCTAAGAATGTTACACTGGTTGCCAATCAGGGGCAGAGTAAAGTTTAAATCTCTGTGCATTGCTCATCAAGCATTCTGGAAAATGGGCCCAGAAATCAATCGCTCTTTGATCTCCCCTTATCTGCCCAATAAAGTGCTTTGTTCTTCATCTGCATCTCTGGCCAAGATTCCCAGAATTTTTAGAGCCAGAGCAGGAGGCCGTTCCTTTTCTTATAATGTATCAAAGTTATGGAACACCCTCCCTTTGTACATGAGAATTAACTCTAATTTATCTAGCTTTCGTAAACAGCTTAAAACGTTTCTGTTCCAGTAATTAGAACCCTTTGTTTCTGTCTGATGGCACCTTTTTTTAGTCTTAGCCCCTGGACGCCTGAGGGCACCTGTAGTGCTTTATAAATTTTATTTTCATTTCATTTAATTTCATGTGCAATACAACTGCTGTCCAACAGGACACAGGTTTTAGCCTACAGGAGGCATCAAACCAGCCATCTGACTAGCTCACCTGGCATGCACCTGTGTGCATGTGGCGTGGTACTGTGACCTGTGAAGACTTGGGCAGCATTTCAGTAACGCCAGATGACCTTTCTCTGCTCTCTACTACTTCTGTGCTCTACTGATGAAGGGCTAAACCCAGAAACATAAGTCTAAAGACAACAGCACTACCTGCACCAACTTTGGTGAAAAGCAACAGCAACTTTCAAGTTAGCGTACTGCATTTACCAGAATGCAATGGGATGACCTGTGCTGAGATGAGAGGCAGTGTGCCCCCTCCTTCTTCTCATTCCTCAAAAGACAGGTGTCCCCCAAAGCTCAACCATCATCCCCTCTTCTGTGCAACATAATCTGTCCCACTTAAATTTAACTCTTGTAAGCTTCATTGTTTCAACTGAGCTGTTATACCCAGATTATAATAAATCTGGAAAAACAATCAGACCGAGGGAAATCTGGATTCTCCAAATGTATGCAAGTAGCAGACGAGATGATACAAAATCACCGGAAACTAAAACCCTGAAAAACTGAGGTCCTCCTCACCGATGCACGAGAAAACCTATCACCCACGAAGGCCGAGTCTATCCATATCGGTTCTTCTCAGAGTATGTGGACACAAGTACAGAATCTAGTAGCGAGTATGGACTTATCTCCACTAAGAGAACACTATGGTGTTTCTTTCCTTAGTTGGGTCACCACAAAGGGTCCAAGCCATAATGTCCATTGTGCTGGTCAGACCTTGATTATGTCAATAGACACTACATCTGATTTAAGAAGTGCATAAAGAACATACTTAAACTAATCCAGTATGATGCTGCCAGACAAACATGTCTGCATGTTGCAAGTAGAATTTTCTGCAAGCCACACTGCATCCCCTCGCCAGACAGATCAACAACACTGAACCAATTTTGTTTTCAGAACAAATTTTGGCTCTGCACCGAAAGGACAAACCTTAGATTAAGAATTGCACCATTCCTGATCATCTCCCCTTTCAGTCAATACCACGTAGGTGGAAGCTCACCCTTTTTGGTACCAACCTTCAAACTATGGAACACCCTACCCAATAAATAACCAAGTAGAGGCACGAGTCAGCCATGATTCAGAAAAGCATTCAAACGTGTCTTTTCCCCAAAATATGACTTAACTCACCCTACAGCTGTACATTCTCAGAACATTATACTGCATAACGCTATGGTGTAAACAGTGGGGCTGGTCCCCTTGCTTCTGAATAGACTATTTATTGAAACAGTCCAGAAAGTGCTATGAACCTTGTAAGATTTATAAATGCCAATACCAAACTATACTATCTCGGTCTCATCCATCTCATAAACAACTTGAGAATTATAGGACTGTCTATTTCAAGTGTCAGTGGACATTTTAGCTTGACTTGCTCACTGTAATTATAAAAACACAGAAAAATAACCAGAGGCATGTACAAAATCCTATAACGGGGTTACCCAATGCACTCAAAAACAGAGACATATTTGTTAAGTAACAAATAACGATTCTGTACAAAGGACAAAGCAACAGAAGGTTTCTAGGAATCTCCAGAGGGAGAGTTGTCCATTGGAGTCCTTTATTGTGTAAAACAACCAGCCGACACGTGTTTCATCGCTATTGCGAATCCTCAGGGCGAATAAGGCTGTATAAAGACTAGTAGGTCGCACAGCTGGTGATAATTCCGACCCATCCGGGCCCATGACCATCAATGAGGAAAATTCCAGAAACTGGTCTCCACACCCAATATGAGATAAAACGTGAGGAGAAACTTCCTGTATCCTTAATAATGTTTCCAGACCGAGTGGTTCTTTGGATGTGCTCTAAAACCAAACAAACGAGTGTATATTCAAACACTCGAAAGCCTCCAGTCGAGTGCGATTTTGTCAGTAATGAGGACGCCAAAACTCTTGACAAAACCGAGTGCGGCACCAAGCGTGTCCTCTCTCCGGGCTGTGTTCCTGTTACAAAATGCTATAGCTTCTATAACTCTTCTGGTGTTTTGGCAATGACAATTTAATTTTAATCCATATAGTAACTACATGAGAAGATTATTACTAATAATGAGCAGATGAATAAAAGATGTGGGTAATGTGTCTAATTCACTAAAACAGCTAATAGATGGGGTAGGTTAGGTTATGTTATGCAGATTTGTAGGGTGCACTATCACCCTGGACGGTATCCTGGTGCTGAGTAGGTTGTAGTCTAGACCCACTTAGGCCAGCTTCCTATGGAATTCTAGTGAGGAGGAGGTTCCTATGCATAGAGGCAAAATGTTCCACTCTTTAGGAGCAATGTATGAGAAGGGCTGACCGCCGGACCTGGTTTTCTGTATTCATGGGATGTATGCAAGTAGGAGTCCGGTGCAGAGGTGTCTAGTAGGTTTGAGAACGCAGATGCAATTACTGAGGTATGTTAGGCCAGTGTTATGTAGTGACTTGAAAGTGTGGGTGAGGGGTTTGAATTGTGCTAGTTTGTCAATGGGGAGTCAGTGGAGCTCCTTCAGGTGGGGTGTGAAGTGAGTGCACCATGGGATGTTGAAGAGTGATTCTGGCTGCCGAGTTATGACTGGTTTGTAGCCTTCTTTTGAGTTTTTTGTTGATCCCAGCCTAGTGCGTATTCCCGTAGTGCAGCTTGCTTGTGACTAGGGCTTGAGTGACTGTTTTCTGGGTGCTGATTGGGAGCCATTTGAAAATCTTGCACAGCATCTTACGGTGTATGAAAGAATGAGGCGGAAACAGCATTGACATAGGTGGTGGTCATGTCAAGTTTGCTGTCAATGATGATCCAGAGGTTCTTGGCGTGGGTGGTGAGGGTGGGTGTCGGTCCCAGCTCTGTTGGCCAATGTGTGTACAGCAATCTTAAGAAGTTTGAATTTTAGGTTTTGTTTAAGAAATTCATTACACTTTTTAAACTCTTTAAGGGAAAAAAATGGTTTGATTTTGGTCGAAGGTTACCTTCACCGCCAATGACATACAATTTGTAATACTCTGGTCAGGCAAGAACTTGCTGCTATGATGCTGAAGGTGGGATTTCCTGTGTGACGATTGAAACGACGGATGTTCTGAGTTAAGTTCCAGGCTCTTGCTAAGGATTATTGAGAGACTCTCAGAAGGAGCTAAGAGGACAAAAAGTACAGAGCAGACAGCAAGCTAGAGTTGTGCTAAGTTTTCATTTTTGCAGTGGTCACAAAGATCTATGGAAAACTTTGAAGCTTTGGAAAGGTTGCAGGATTCTTTTTTTCTTTGTCGTTTGACGCGTGAAAACTTTGAAATTTGCCTTATTATGCAATTACGCCACACCTCCCCTTATTTAATACTAACAAAACACTGCTGCATGCCATACACTTTAGAGAAAACAGTGTTCTTGTTTGTACAATAACATGGAGAAAAGAAAACTGAGCAAAAGATACATTTTTAGAGAACATTCTGCACACATTTCCAGCTTGGCAACGTTCAATTATATCGAAAAATATATTTTTATATGGTAAAATTCGTCTCAGAAAGTAGAAAAACCTTTACTTGGACAGACCGGGAAACTTTGATAAAGGCGATAATTGATAATGCAGCAAAATAGATGGCAAATAGGGAAAATGTGGCTGTATCCACATGAAACACATGGAAAAGATCAGAAGAAGGAAGTCTAGCTTGGATAGGAGGGGGGTTGAAAAAGAGAGCACAGAGCCCACAGCGAGTGGAAATCGAGAAGTACGTTTGGAGAGAGGGAAAGGAACAGGCGCAAAGACTTGAGCCAATGACAGATAGTAAAAGGGATAACTGCGAAGCAGAATAATCAAGCGTAGCGCCCAGAAAAAGCAGAGAAGACTTATGATGGCAGTAAAAGGTATAATAGGGGGGTCAGACCCCGCAGCCCCATCTCAAATAAACATGGAGTTGTTGAGCAAGAGTTGAGAAGATGGGTAGAGTGTTCTCCAGTCAGTACAAAGATGTAGAGCGCTGCAAGACCCAAAAGGACCCCAAGGCCTACTGAAAACAAGGGATGGGGTTGGAGGAAATGCAGATGGGTCCTGAGGCAATACGATGGGCCAACAGATTTAGGAAGTCAAATGGTGACCTGACAAAATGAGGAAGTAACATTTACATTCTGCACTGCAATTCTGCATGGCCGAGCGGTTTCTAGGCACTGGCGGCCGACCCAATTCAGGGTGCGACGAAAGTACAAAAGGGCACTTCAGAACTGGTGGAGGGGTGAAGATGGGGGTGGCAGGGTCTACCATGTCTGGTGAACTGCCTGCCTCCCTTGGAGACCAGGAAAAGTAAGGGCTGGCCAAGCAGGCTAGCTCAAAGGACTGGGGAGGTCAGCAAGGAGTAGACCTCACCTGTGAAGGAGCCCTTCAGTGAATGATGTCACAATAGATTTTACACCCAACAATGCATCATCAATTAAAGAGATTCTGAAATCCTAATTGTTCGCAACTTTTGAAGATATAAGATTGGGTAAGAAGAGAAACTATAGGCCTTTTAGTGGATAGCCCTGTTCGAGAGCTAAAAAGTAGAATTTGATCCACCTACAAATGAAACAGTAGCTGTGAAGGGCAGAGGAACAACGGTGGGGAGGTAGTGTAAGGCCCTCTGTGTTGCTAAGATGCTGTCCATATTGGAGACAGCATCTTAGTGGAGAGGTGTGGCTCACTGGTTAGAGGCGGCAGACCTGTAAGCAGAGAACGGCCCGGGACCAGGGTTCAATTTCCGACGCGGCAGGGACTTGGACCTGGGGTCAACAGCCTCGATAATTCTCGCCTCAATGCCTACTCTAACCAGGGAACACACTCGGTAACTCTGGGCATTAAGCTTGCCTCATCTCTACAACGGCCTCCCACAGACGCCGGGGATGCCTGGTTTCACCCTGGAGATACCCAGAAAAGGACCATCTCACAGGGAAAACCAGGACGGGTTCCCCAGCGGTCTATAGCGTCAGGACACTCGGGTAGAGTAACAGTGCGCTTTACAAGAATCCCACATTACATATTCACTACAGCCACAAATAAGCCAAAAAGTGGCATTATGATCCAGAAGCTACAGAAAGTCTCTGGCCTGGATAAGGGTGTTGCTGCGTTTTATCTACAGTCCTAAAGCCAGCCATGGCCCAGCTTTGTTGGTCTGACAGATGAGAGGAAGCATCGTCTGAACCTTGAAGCAGCAGCCTTTGAGGATGGAAACAAATGTCAGGAAGAGGGTCAGGATCACCTGAGCGCCCACAGACTGTGAAATGTTTTGACATTTGGATGATGTTCAGAAGTTATTATGTGATCCACCTCTACAAGGGCTGCAGAAGAGCGAGGGATGTGTCCAGACAGAAGAGGGTGGGTAAAGTACTAGTAGGGTTATGCTGTCATTCTGTAACTTTAGTTCATTTGTAATCACACTACTCCGTCCTCTTCCGCCAAGCCTGCAGCCTTCTGTTTACAAGATGTGCTCAGACGAGAGTATTGCCCAGTGCTATTAATGAACTACTCTATCATAACATCTCACAGCTCGGATTGGAACTCCCATGCAGTACCTATCACAAGAGCAGCTCTAGATTAGTGACAGTAATGAGTGCTTGGAAGTCTTATTCGAAAACAGGTCATATTAGAGACCTCTTCGCTTTCTGTGTCTCTTATACGTAAGTTCCTCTACCAAAAAAAAGAAGAACATGTTTGAAAAGGAACTTTATGATTTATTAAATGTGCGGAGTTCTGTAGGAGAAATCAAGAAGTACAGCTATTTAATTCACACATGCTTTAAGAAAAATATACTGATGTCAAATTTCTTATTAAACACATGGAAACATTAGGACATGTTCAAAATGTACAACTTTCTACTCACATAGACGGGCGCGGTTCAGACTGGATTCTAACAACACAGAAAGTCGGTATGGAACTTTTGAGCCTTGGTTGGACAGACGACTCTTTCATTGAAAATAAGACACTGTCAAATTGACTTAGATTTTAGGAGCCGAGTAAAATGTATCCATAGCAAAACATTGCCTATTGAGTGTGCTATTTATTGATTGTTCTACAGGTGAAGAGAGAGAGACTCTTGCAAATTAACTGAATTCACATGTTAAGCATGTTATTGATAGGTTTGCTCTGATCACTCTGGAAATGGCTGAAAAGGACATTTGTTTTTGGCTTTTTCAACCCTACCTGGAACTTTTTCATGGGAAATTCAAATTTTATTTCTGTAAGTTCCCACAAAGAATCGACAGCTTGCTGTCTGCCAAGTGTCTTGTTGTTGGCATGGAACATAAACCAGTTATACTGCACATGCCACTTGGTTTTACGACACGAGACGGGTGGACTAAAATAGTGGATTTCTAAAACATAGACAATTTACTTAGTTATTTAATGGATTTCTAAACAAAAAATGACATGCAGCTTGTTGTTCCGGTGACCCACAGCTATCAAATGGGTTAGCCTTTATTTTTGCAGTAATCGTTAACAACTTATTCAAGCTGAGTATTATGCCCGCTAACCTAAAACGAGCTTGTACAGAACGTAAACTGTGCCAATGTTGGAAATTTTGCAAGTGTGAGTAAAATTTTGCTTATGCCTAGTAGCTATCATCGTGAGATCCATTATTGGGGCACGCTTGATAATTGTCTTACCGCAAACGTGGACTTCTAGTTATGCATTGTGAAAAATTTAGAATTAAACTCCCCAGCCGTAGCTTGGATCACAAGAAGGCACCGTATGATCCTGATCTTTTGTAGGTTGTACTGACTGCTAATTGCCCAGAGAATTACGTTCAATAGCCTAAGCTTTCTGGTAGTCAAGGGCTCATGAAAAATCTCTCTGACATATGTCATGGCTGTGTTTTTTCTGTTCAGACAGGTAATCTTTGGAACGCTCTACTGATGAGCATGAGGAAAGTGACTCATCGAGTTGCACATGGAAAGGTCTAAAAACCTGGCTGTTCGCAGCTCTGGGCCTAATTACTCTCCACCATTAAATTCACGCCTTGGCAGACTCCGTAGTGTGACTGGATAGAGTTTGGTCTGTTGGGACTTGTTTGTCTGGAACCTACACTCTAATCACAGACAGCTTGCAAAGTTACGCATTGCGCCGTCCAGTCCTGCAATCCATGCATGCAAGCCAGGCCTGCACCAGATCAGATTGTGCCTTGCAGCGTGCAAGCTTCCGCTTGCACCATATCACATTGGGCCTGCAAGCCTGCAAGCTGCAGCTTGCTCTAAGTCGGATAAGGCAACCATGCTCACAAGAGTCAGCTTGCTTCAGACTGGAAGCGGCTACACAGTGCCACAGCGTACAGAAATACACATCAAGTGAGGGTATGGATTTAACTAAAAAAGGGTGTTATTCTATCCACATTACAAATCTTCACGACACCAGCTCGCTTTTGCACAGTGTAGAGTTCAAAGCACCTCTACAATCCTCATGCATAATACACAGGACACAAAATATGGGTACATTCGACCAGCATGCGCAGATCTCATGTGTACTAAATACGGAAAAGGCAACTCCGCCCTCAGGCCCCAGTTAGCATCAAACTGATCAATGCAACCTGGCATGTGAGCTCCGGCTTAGACTATACTGGACAGGATAACCAATCACTTGTTCGTCCACTTGCAAAGAATCGCAAACAGCACTACAGCGCAGCACTTGTAGCATCAAAGCACTATACAAATAGCATACAGCAATTAAAGAACTGCTAGTTGGTGAAGCTATCCCTTGAGAAATCTTAGATTCATATTTGAAGGTAGACAGGCCTAACTTGCCAAAGCAGGTTCCAGAAGAAACTATAACAAAACAATCTAGTTTCAATTCCCCCAAAAATATATATAAGCTACTGTTCCCTTTATTGACATTGCTGCCGGCAAGCACAATCATGTGTTGTGGGTCAGTTTCTTCAACGTCAATTTGCTGGTTTTAGAAAAACATAAATAAGATAATTTAAAACTCTATTGCAAAAGGATGCCTCTCTCTGGTAGAAAAAGTGGTATTCGATAATAATATTCTGATCCTGCTTCAGGCTATTTTTAGCTAAAATGACAGAGTTCCTCTTTAACATTTTTAGGTCTTGCCTACTAGACAGCGCATACAGTGAGATGTATTGTAAGCTTACAGTGGGCTTAGAGCCTGCCCATTCCTTAGCACTGGTTGGCTTGTCATTGTTATTTGCATGCTTCTTATTTGCTACTTTTTGTGTGGCTTTTCCTTCCTTTTCCTGTTTTTGTCTCTCCCGTGGAGTATGGACCCGTTACTGTGTCCTTGCACTGTTCATTTTTTTAGGCACTACTTTTTCTTTTTGTTTAAGTACCCCACATGAGTGCATGTGTTTTCCAACAGTCACCCTAGAGACCTTCTCTTTCACTCTCTGTGTTACCCTCTCTCATTCCAGGATTTTCCCTTGCCATCATGTACTCCCTTCCCCGCTTATGTTGCTTTCTCGCCCATGTATGTTTCCACCTCTCAATTTCACACTGTGATCTCTCTCACTTGCACATTTGCTCTTCTCCAACGCTCTCTGTGCGCTCTCTCACTGGTTTGTTCCGCTGCTCTTTCTCACTTTACTGCCTGTGTTTCTTTCTCCCACCCTCTTTCCAACAGAAAAAAAAACTTTTGTCCATTTTTGTTTCTTTTTTTTTGCTGGTCTGAGTTGGATCACCAACAACAACAAAAAATAAAAATAAGCAGCAGCTTAATTTTTAGGTAAGCGCTTGCTGCGTGCGTCTGGCTAGAAAAATGCAAATAGGCTTTTTTTAGGTCTTGGCCTGCGAAAGACTGCGCACATGCGCTGTCGAGATTTAATGAGGTAGGGTATTTTTCACTAGCGAGGTTAAGCCCCGCCCCTCTTTTCCATTGGCTGGCATCACCGTTCATGCTAAACGGTGGCCAGCCATTGGAGAAGAGGTCCTAGTGACATTCTTCTTTCTCTGTAAGCCCCGTCCTTTTCAGACTGGCATACTTGACTTAATGCTGGCGTAAAAGGTTTCTTACCTTCGTGCCATCCTAACGCGCGCGAACAGGTGTTGGGTCTTCAGAGCCTGACCCATGAAATCACTGCATCCTCACTGCCCCGCCATAAATAAACACCATTACGAGAGGACGGGACATCAAGTCTGTTTGGAGGGGGCACTAGACAGCTATGGTTAGAGATTAATAACGAGCCCCTTTATGGGGCAAAATAAGCGCATCAAAGTCGGTTCAGTAAGGTTTTAGGCCGCTGTTCTTAGGCCGGAAGACCTTACCTATTGAAAATATTCAGCTTTGCGATCTGTGTGTGGCTTCAGAGAAGTCCCCCCCTTCTTTTTACAGCCCACCCCCCCATGTGTGTTAAAAGCGCCCCTCCCCCAATCATTTGATCTGAGCTTGTCGGTGTTTCATGGACATAAATGGACGCAGAGTTCTAAAGTTTTAAAGGTGTAGAGAACGTTCTCGGATATAGCGCCTTTCCCCACTTCACTCTGCTAGGCAGATCATTATATTCTCGTCATGGTTTCCTCCTCTGTGGGGGCGGAGAGGCACTAGGATGTTGCACGCCGGCTCCAGGGGCTTCCTGCTCCCTGGCTAATGAAACGCCTGCTCTGTTTCTACCTTTAAGTTTTTGCAAAGACATTTTATCTTTAACTCTCCCGGCCGGCATGACGGGCGGGTGGGGGGGTGGAAATGTGGTCGTCGCAGGGGTATGGGGAGGCGGAAGGGGTAATTAAAAAAAAAAAAATCTGCTCTTCTCTGCCTAATTGTCCTTTTCTTACCACATGCACCCTCTCTGCTGTGTTTTTCTGCTGATTGTTTCTGATGTGTATGTGTTTCTGTATATTCTTTGTGGGGCGTGTTTCAGTGGATCCTTTTTTGTGGGTGCTTCCGTCCTTCGGATGAGTGTTCCGTGCTCCCGATGTGTGCATCTCTGCTTCCGATGGGTGCTTCCGTGCTTCTGGTGGGTGTTTCTGTGCATCCTTCATTTGTGCGCTCCTCGGCTCTGGTGTGTGCTTCTGTGCAGCCAGTGTGTGTCTCTCTGTCATACATTATGTTGCACAGACCCTCTCTTCAGTGTGTTTTTGCTGATTGTTTCTGATGTGTCTTTGTGTCGATTGTTTGTGGGTCGTGTTTCAGCGGATCCTTCCTGGTGTGTTCTTTCATATGGATCTGGTGTCTGTTTCCATGCCTCTAGCACGTGTTTTCTTGGATTTGGTGTGTATTTCAGTGGATCAGATCCAGTTTGTGCTTCGGTGGATCCTTTCCGAAGTGTGTTTCTGTGCATCCTCAACGGTGTCTCACCCTGGTGTGTTTCCCAGGAGTCTGTGTGTCTTTCCCGTGCTCATAGCATGAATATTTTACGGGATCTCCGGGTCCCCTCTGGATGGGGGTGGGTGGAGGGGAAGAGCATCTCTAAAGGACTCTGAAAGCGCGAGCCAAGAGGGAAGGTAGAGTGCAGTGAAGGGTATGGATTGAACTATTGGAGGAAGGTTCACTTGACTTCCTCCAGTCGCAAAAGGATCCTTGCCTTTATGAGGTCATGTGTTTCAAACACATGCCCTCATATAGACAAGCTCCGGCGCGATCTCTCCCTCCCCTTCTTTGCCTCTTCCACACTCTCCTCCATCCCGTCCCCTCTCCCCCAACGCCTCCCCCCCCACCCACCATGGGCACGTCCACACTGCCCTTCCTCTTGGCATGCCTTTGCGTGAGCACACGCAGTCCCCCGTCTGAGCAAGGGTGCTAGTAACTCGCGCGTAGACCTGGGGTTCAAGAGATGCCATCCAGTGCGTGCAGTGCACAGAGCCCATACTCCGAGCAAGCAGTGCCAAGGAGTGAGCAAGCTGGCTGTGTAAGATGCACTACCCATGTTCAGTCAGGAAGTCTCCAGTTGTGAACAGCGTGGAGCCCCCCCCGCCCCCGCATCTCTTTACGGGGCCGTGTATGGGGGCGAGGAGGGTGGGCAGCGATTGGCATTGTAAATGACAATGCCATTTATTTATCTGTTTTCAAAACCAACACATAAATAAAAAGTTTGTCATTTACAATGCCAATAGCATATGCATATGTATGTGTATAAATATATATATATATATATATATATATATATATATATACATATATAAACAGAACTGCATATCTATATAAATACCAATATTAATGCATGCATACATATACATACATGTGCATAGTATGTGCATAAACGTTTAAAACACAGACTAATAAAAGCAAAGCTAAAAGCGACCTAATTACAAACAGAATAGCTTAAGCCTAACTAAAGATGAGACCTTTGCATTGCAAGTGATTATTTTCTTATTTTCTTATTTAGTCTTATTTAGCCATGCTACACATCCCCATTGATGGGGATGTGTAGCATGGCTAAAAGGCATTGATTAGCAAGGCTAGTAGGATCCAGTGGCACGAACAATTGGCTTTGCCAACGTTTGTTTAGGTCGATCCTAGGGTGTACATGTCTCATTAATAGTCACATCCATCTTGTTGCCAGCGGGACGGAAAGGGTCTGCTGCAAACTACAGTGGTGTTGCCTCCGTTTTTTTGACTTCCCAAAACGGAGTTGGATGCAAACACTGCACACTGAGAGGGAGCCCCGCAGCGTGCACCTCCGCCCTGGAGCCTTCAAGGCGCACACTCGGCTGTACCTCTCTCAGCCGCACTATATTTGCTTTTCACAGTCCTGGGTCGAGCCGGGCATGAATGAAACCGCCACGCACCTCGAAACCTGCGCTACCGGTACTCGGTGTGCTATTGCGGGAACGCCCCAGCGCGGCATGCGGCCCCGCCCACAAATTCCAGGCTCGTGCGTGTTTGAACAGCGCGAGCCGCGTGCGTCGGCAATGCCATGTGCAAGGTGTGATATTTAGCATGGATTATAGGCGCTGCCGCCAGATGAAACACCGCGCGCAGGGGGACTTCCGGTAGCAAGAAATCTGTTCCGGTACCACAGAGGAAGGTATTCAATAAAGCATAGGGCCCGACCCTGGCCTCAGAACTGCACGTGGCAAAGTACAGAGGAAACCCTGCATGCTACGTTCACAGTTTAGCGTGTTGTGCTTGAGACAGGAGGAGCAAATTTGCTTAATTTATGCCGTTCCTCATTTTTGGGAACCAGAACTCATTTGCCATCATCAGACTCACTTCGACCCAGAGCAAGTAACACAAAGGCAGAGGAGAAGGGGGAGAGAAAGACATGAAAATAAGACAAAGAGAGAAAGCAGGGATGAACAGTGTGGAAGAATGAGTTAAAGAGGCAGGAAGGTAGTGTGGAAGACGAAAGAGGCCTGACCAGAAGCAAGATAAAACTACAAAATAAACAAGGCAGCCATGGAGTTCATGAGATAAAGAGACAAGAAGTGTGGGGTGGTGGAAGAAAGAGACGTGAGGTGCGGTCATGACTAGGGAGCCTTGGTGTTTGGCAACCACAGTATCAGTGGTGGACCCCGAAAACAAACTTGGGCTCTTGAATTTATTTTGTTACCAATTAAGTACTGACACAGTAACCCTTGGGCAAGTGCAATTGCTTCTCAAGAGTGTTGCCCACACTACCTTTACCAACGATAACCGAAATTACAACACAAGACAAACCCCTAGGAGAAAACATATTATTCGTAAATTATGGGGAGGATAACAAAAAAATATACCACCATGTACAACAATTGGCTGCCATTTGGCTAGGTTTGCGATATGAATATACCATATATACTTATATACATAGATAAAATAAAACCATGTAGTGTCGCACACATTGGGAGATAGATGCCTACAAGAATCATGGACTCAGCGCCATACCTGGTGTTCGTGCATTTGTCTCACCCTTTAATATGTCAAACAAACAAATCATTTTACAGAAATTGATGGGCGCAGCCAGGCCGCATCACAAAGTGATTATCAATGCCTGAATGATGGTCATCAGAGCCACAAGGTATGCAACCGAAATAATGTGGGTCTGCCAGCCAGCAGACTGCCACATTGTTGTAGAAAGGATTGAACGGCAAACATTTAGGTATGTCATTTAAGAGCAATGTGGAAGGACCAGAGGACATTCCTCGGTCATAGACAACTGACAAAAAACTCAAAGCAAAGAAAAAATCCCTACAAGTTCCACTGCAGGTACCACACAAGGCATGCACAGCACACAGCCCATCCTGCAGGCCTTCAGCAACTGTATGGAACCAGAATTTAAAACTGGTCACAGTACAACCATGCTGCCAGCAAAACAGAGCGGCCAATCCAAAAGTCCCTTTGGAGTAAGTAAAACAGAACTGCTTTAGTGTTATGTAGTCTTAGGTGCCTTAAAAGATGATTTAATATACTCTTACATGCCTTTGTGAATTGGTCCCAGAAAATGTTAAACAGGAACAAAATGGGAATGAATATTCATAAACAATTATTATAAGCAGAAAGGACTGCCTCCTTCGCACTTTTACGAATAAGGAGTTGGACATTTTTGGCAGATTCACATGGGTTTGTAGGAATACGAAAAAGAGTATTCCTTTAGTACTCCCAATACTCATAAATGCTTTTGTAATTCGGCCCCATAATCTTTCACTTCAATGTTTACGAGAGGACACTCATGTGGGATCACACCGAAGAGCCATAGCTCAATCATTAGGAGAGAATATTCACTATTTCAGTACTGTGTTTTAAGCCCCACTGTGCTTGTAACATGATGTTGGGGTAAAATCTCTCGATAAATGGCCACCGGCGGTGGGCCACGGTAGATGGACAGGGAAATATTTCTTTCCAACAGAACAAAATACAATAAAATGTTGGGCCCAATTGGCTATTGTATGATGTCCTAGCCAAACTATGTAAGTAGAAAATCTTCCTAGATTTCTGAAGTTTCAGCCAATGTTACCAGTCAGACAACAGGGTCAACAGCACCAATGTACCCTGTAGCCGTTTTTGAGCCACATGACTATTTAACATAGCAAGAAGGAGTCTAACAGCAACAATGTATGGCTTATTTATTGTAAAGTTTAGGAGGCAGGTTCAAGAGACGATTATGCTGGGGGCAACCACTGAAAAAACAAGCATTGGCAAAGTAAAAAAGGTTTTGCCCAGTTTACCTATTGCTTTGCCAATGCTTATTGCTAATGCTGCACTGCATAGAGAAAAGGCAACATTCTTTTGTGAATGCTATGCAGCATTGTGATATAAACTTAAATAAGAAAGCTGCAATGAGATTGGCAAAATCATGCGCGATGGAGTACGCCCACCTAGATCGTCACACACGGGTGCATCCACGTCATAACGTGCTTGGTATTTTCTTACATTTTGTTATTTAACAGTCCAAGACAGCGGATAAATAAATAAAATACCTATAAATAAATAAAATAATTTTTTTAGAGCGAAAGGTCTTAATGCACTGCGGAGTGGCCCAGCAGCAAATAACAGTTGCTGGGCCCTGCAAATTAAAAAAAAAAGTGAATAGGTCAGCAAAAGATTTGGGGAGCCAAAGAGGAGTGGGTGGGAAGAAATAGGGAACGGGTGGGAAAACTAAATAAAACTAAAGGAAGGTGGGGGAGAATGGAAAAGAGGCACAAGAGAAAGGGAGCAAAAATGAAAGGCCAGGTTTGAAGCACACGAGGGAGAGAAAAACAAATGGGTGATGCAACAAGCACACGTGGAAGAGAGAACATCAAGGATTATGGGGGAAGAGAAGCACACAATGGAGACAGCTGGAAAACACATGCACTCCCAAGAGTGCATAAGCAAAAATCAAAATGAGTTCCCTATAAGTGACCAGTGGAAGGATAGAAACTAGCCAGTCAGAGAGATGGTAAAGTGCTCCAGGGGAGTTATAAACACAAGATGGACACGTTGGGACAAGGAAAGCAATTTAATTAGAAGAAAGCAAATGAGACTGTTAATTAAGTAAGCCAAAGGTAAGCAATTGGAGGGCTATAAGCCCCTGTAAGTTATTGGTTAGCTCACAATAGATATTTTGAACCAAATAGCTTGCGCAGTCTGGTAGTCTCATCCTAAAAGAAAACACGCTTTGACAAAGCAACTAAGTTTGGCTTTTTGTTAGGGTAAGTATTTGGTGATGGCTGGGTGATTGTGTATGTTGGCCATAGCTATCCTTTAAAGAAAATCCCAAACAATACTATTGAAGCTAGGAGTAGGGCTCCTTTGATTTAACAGATGCAATAGCAGAATTGTCTTGAAGCACAAAAAAAGAGTGTTATGAAAAGGAGTCAGAAGATAAAGCTTGCCCTGAAAGTGATGCAACTTAAAAGTCAAACACAGCAAAATGTGGCATAGAAGGCACTTTGCCAAAGTTGCCCCTTTAAGAAAGCTTGTGTGTGTGTGTGTGTGTGCACGCTTTTACTTTGTGAACAAAAACATCTGTAAATCCAACAACATGTTATCATAGCAGCAAAGTAAAACAAATGACCACGCAAGATCACGAAGAGAATAGCACTGTCTCTTTACAGCAAGGCAAGGCATATAATTAGCAAGCACTTCCTAAACAAAAAGCCATAAACTAGCAGTTACCATGTCATTGTGTCATCAAAGTAAATACACCAAAGACCAAACACTGTCTCCAAAGTTAATGTTTCATCAACACAATGTCATCATCCCCAAAATGGCACAGTCTTAATGGAGAGCCAGCCAAGTAATGGAAAACCAATAAAAACATGTGCAAGCCAGTGGCTGAGGGGGGCTGACCCAAACCCACTCTCTCTCTGTACGTTTTACCGAATTGACGACAAAGGACCAACCAGACAGCTCAAGCAGTGAGTAGCGAGACATAGAAAGCTAGAAGACATTGAAGAGATTTGATATATGCAAAACTCAATTTTTTCTCAAATTTTCATGTCCCCCAAAACTGATACATGGAGCTAAACCTCATTATTGCTATCAGTGTAAACTTCTCAATTGCTCTCCAGTAGAGATTTGCTGCTACAGAAAATGGCGCAGTTAAACACTACAGGTGAACGCAGCACTCAACAAAAATAACCTATATGATGGAATAGCCAATCCACTGGTTTTGCACACAGGAGCCTCTTCTATCAGCCTTTCATCCTACTTTTTTTTCTGGATAATTTAGTCCCTGTGCTAATTTCTTTTACAAAACTGTCTAAATCAAGAGAACTTCTTCAGAGTACAAATTGAACAGCCATCTTTAAATGGTGAACTTGGCTCTAATTGCGACTGACCTTGCTAGATATCTTTGTGAATCACACCACTGAACTGTTGCACTCATCTTCCATTCCATAAATTAAGATCCGGTTAGTGATGCATATATTAAATATGTTTGTTATGCAGCTTCGCTTTCTACGTAGGAGCGTTAGAAAATTATTTCAAAAATATTTCAGAAGAATGTTCGAAAGAACTGAGACGAACTCATTGTTCAACGTAGCCTGTTCAGATTTGACTGACAGAATGCACACCAACGTGCTTATATTCCAATCTTATGAAGACGGCTGCTGTAATAAAACGCATATAGTGTGTGCAGGGCTCATCCTACAGAGGGTCAAGTGAGCACGTGTCTGTTTTCCAGCGCCATCTTGGAGAGGGTGAACTGGTGTTTTGTAGCACCCATGTTACTCGCCCACAGTCAGATAATGTTCTGCTTGTGCTCGCATTTACCTAACGAGAGCAACAAACAGCAACATGGCTAATGACACAATCAAGAGAGGGTGTGTATATTTTAATCGTCTCCTGCTCTCTTCCTCTACTTTCATTGCACACAAACTTACTGTATGTGATTTATGACGGAACTGGAAAGGTCACGTGGTCTTGAACACGATTTACAGTAGCAGAAAATGTGGTGCATATATGGAAGCATTGCATCCACCAGCAGTGGGCCTAGGCTACAGACAGTGGGCAATATTACTAATTTAGCTGGGGCAGAGCTGTAAAACACTAGGGTCTGTATTCGAACAAGGACAGTGAGTCAGAAAGTTCCACCATGCTGTTTCAGTGCACACTTCCGGTGTGAGGTAGGTTTGAGCACTGTGGTGTTCAGGCTGCACCTTTGAAATTCTCCAGTGTTTGCGTCCAAAGGGTATTTTTCGACCTTTTGCCCAGTCTTATCGGTGAGTGTTTCTTTCGAAAACAATGAGGGAGGAGACAAAGCTGTGGCCAGGGTGATGCTATTAATGGTGCAGGCAGGTGCAGTAGCACAGGGGTCTGGGGCTATAAAGGGGGTCCACTGCACCCCTATTATGGAAGTTTTCTCTATCAAACTAGGAGACAGGGCTATTAATATGGTTGCATACGTGGCTGTGGCATCCATGCTGCGTGTCTTAAGCAGCAGGCCTGATGGCACCAACACGGGCAACAAGTTGCATTTTAATAACACGTCAAACTTTATTAGGTTAAGGAGTCTCAGTGACGAAGAACCAAGGCACAAGTTATGTTCTACTATGTCTCTCTAGATACCTGGATCAAGTGGTGGGAGGAAGGTCGTAGGCGGTGGATGCTGATGCAGAAAACAAGCACTGGAAAAGCAAAAGGGTCTTGTTTAACACCATCGCTGCTGGTCTTATTCCTCTCCCGTGCTGGGCCATAATAAAAATGGGTGTGGTCATGATGAGCTCAGCTCGTCATGAGCACAGGAGCACTGTACTGCATGACGAGCTGAGCTCGTCATGAGCACCGAAGGGGCTATTGGGTTTGCCAATATCTTTTAGTCATGTTGTAGAGCAGAGTGGCTGCTGTAAAGCATGGCTAAGAGTTACAAAGAAAAGGTCTGTGAGAGTTATTTTTAAAAAAGCACTATGACGCCGGAAGGTATTTAAAAAAAACACTTTTTTTGCTAATGGCGGGTGGGAGGGGAGCTAACAATGAAGTCAACGAATGGTAAGCAATGAATAGGCTCCATTGCCCCTGGTTGTATACATTATTCCTTGTAAGAAAGAGTGCATGCAGTGCGTGCGCTGTCGCAGGCGAAACCTAAGAAGTATGCGTTGCAAATGCATCCAGGTGAATCCTTATGGAAATTATGTCCTAATGTGATATTTTGCATACCCGGTATTTGAAAATATATACAACTAAAACATAAAATCACATTTTGCTGCTATCGTAATTAATTAAAACTGCATGTGGTTTCTGTAAAAGCTCAGCAGGACTCTGGCACTGTCTACTTTCATGCTGTGTTATTCATATTCACGAGCCTGGCTTCTCCAAGTGCCCAGAAAAGGAAAGATAGGATTGGGAGCGTAATCCTCCCTACTTTTTCAGCTAATGGAGAGAACAGAGGCCTCTCCACCCTATTTGCTTCCATGCAAATGGCCGTTCTGTAAACACAAGCACTGGACTCATCTTGATGCTATCAACGAACAAGGGAGAGATCAGAGAGGCCAGGTTCTCTCAGCTTAAAGGGTTCATCCAGTGAGTGATGTCCCAATACATATCAAAACCCAAACTGATGTCATCAAACAAAGCAACGTTCCAGAATGCCTTTTCTTGGCGATGGTTAGAGCTGCAGGGCAGGGTAAGGAGAACTGTTTTTACTATACACTGGATGTCCTCTTCCGTGAGAGTGATGTGGACACGAGGTACTTCGAGTTATAATAAAGGAGACACAATATACTCTGTGTGAAGGCCAAGGGACATGCTCCTTCTCTTTGAAGGCATACCACCTTTTTCTTTAAAGGCATTCCACCCCCAAGTGCACGCTGAAGTCTCAAATGGGATTTACCTGTAATGTCCTTCAAAGGTTCTCCTCCTATCTTTCCAACCGATACCAGTTTGTTCACATGAACACCTCCAGGTTACAAAAGATCCCCATCACCTGTGGAGTCTCCCAGGGTTCCATATTGTCCCCTGTCATCTTCAAACTCTACATTGAGCCACCCAGGGGCGGCTCCTCCATTAGGGCAGAGGAGCATTGCCCTACTGCTTTCTCGCAGCACGAGAAGAAGAACATAAAATGGTATTTTTTTAAGAAAGCAGAAGGCAGGTGTATGCCTGGTTGGGGGCGGGCGGGAGGGTGTGCCTGGTTGGGGGCGGGCGGGAGGGTGTGCCTGGTTGGGGGCGGGCGGGAGGGTGTGCCTGGTTGGGGGCGGGCGGGAGGGTGTGCCTGGTTGGGTGCAGGCTGCATGCAGCCTACATAGAGAAAATGGCCTCCATACAGGTGCCCGGCTGGGGGCTGTCTGTACCAATCACAACTCTGCCATGGCAGCTTTGTGATTGGCTTACAGGAGGGAGTGAGCATGCCTGTTCCTGTTCAGGAGCAGGAAAATGCAGGACCAGAGGCGGCGCAGACCTGGTCAGGTTAATTTTATTTTTATTTTAGTATGGTACATGTTAGCTTATGGTGGCTTAATCCATTGTAAGCAGACATACATTATACTTAATTCTATAACACCATATGTTTATCATTCGGGAACAAGATGGCATATATTTATTTTTGTTCTCCCAACTTCTGGCATCATCAGTGCTCCTGACAAATTATACTCTTGTGTCCTTGAAACCCAGTACAGCTTCTTTACACTCGGACAAACGGCAACACCCACTCTTATCTTGCAGACAAGCTCACTAACTGGTGGTTCTAAGCACACCCGGATCCAGGACATCATCAGAATGCAGACCAAGAAGTGTAAAAAGAAAAAACAAGACAGCAGGCCTTTTTCTGTCTACGCACCCAGGATCTTGAACAACATGTCCACATTCATTAAGACCGTTCCAACATTGCTCCAATTTAGGGAAGAGCTGAAGATGCACCTATTTAAAAAAAAAACCACAAGATCGCAGTGCAATAACAATCCACAAACCACTATCACTCATTGACTTTGTGTTGTACAGTGTTACCCTGCTTTTTGGCTAGGTTTGCAATATAGAAATACCATATACATACATACATACATACATACATACATACATACATACATGGTGGGAGAGGGAGTATATGCTTCTGGTGGAAGACATAAAGCAAATCTGTTGTGGAGGCCGAAGAAGACAATGCTCCATGTTGGGTGAGAGTGGGGTCGTAAAACATACCAGGTATTCTTCGTCAGGGAGAGAGAGAATGAGAGATCTAGTGTTCTTTAGCTAGGGAGGGGAGCAAAGTGAGGTACCCAAGATCCTAGGGAGGTAAAACTATGCAGTATCTTTGTAGAACTGTGAGGAACGTTGTCAGCAAGAGGAGGTTCTCTCTGTCGGCGCAAGGGGAGGAATGGCAACTGAAATGTGTGCTTGGAGCGGGTAAAGGTGACACCAGTTACCAGTGTCTGCGAAAGAGGAGGAAAGTTAAAGACAGTAACCACTGACAGGATTGGAGGGCTAATCTAGACTAGACTATCCGGAAATAAGGGAGACCTGACAGGAGAAACAAAGCTACACTGTGACTACAGACTAGTCATGTGAGGGACCACGAGTAAAAGAGAAAAGAAAGACTCCGGGTCAGACAGTCAAGCCGAACAGGGGGTGCAAGTGAACCCGGGAACTAGGGCTGTCGCGGAATAGCAAAGCCAAGTGCTCATTCTCCTGAGGATCCCAGGGGTGCTGATAGAAACCAAATACTCTATCTGGAAAGAGGAGTTTCAGGAAAACTGGTCACTGTCTTAAGGAAGTGGAGGGGTTGCATTTAGGGTGACCACCTCACTCCCGGTCATTACAGATACCGTATTTAGTCCTGTACTTTCCACCTACAAATCATTGAGTTCAGGTGTGTTGATCTAGGAAGTTCAATGGACGCAAATCACAACTACATCAACCAGAATGCATTAGGTGATGACATGAAAGTTCAGGACTGGAAACAGTGTCCGTAATGACCAGGAAGGAGGAGTTCCTCCTATATATCATAAAAGATCATTAACATTATGCCTAAAACCTAGGTAATGTTTAGTCTGGCTTGTGTCTTGGCTAATTAGTGGAATTAATAAGCCACGACTAACTCATGCACAGCCTTTGCTTAACTAAGGCCATACACAACTTCTAGCTAATTATGTTTATTCACAATTTCCTGGTAATTTTTTGCATGTCCCTGGTTAATTCATGCTATGAGCAAAATCCTTCCTGTTTATTTCTAGTATGACGAAGTCCCAATTACTTCACAGACTGCATAAGCCCAGCTAAATCCCACTTCGAGGCATAGCTTAGCGATGCTAAGCCCAGTTCCCAGGCAATGCCTGGGCTGCCTATATCCTCGTTAATTCACAGAAGTCACTGCTAGCTCAAAGTATGTGAATACCCCGGCTAATGCATGACGTGCGTACGTCATGGATAATTGACTGCATTCTGGCTCTACCATGTTCAAGTACCGGAGGAAGAGATGGCCTTTAATGGCGCCTGTTACTAGAAAGGTACAACAGTGTAACATGTCTGTCCGGTGATGGCCATAGGGACCACACGCAGCATGGATACCACGCTACAAACACCAACGCAGACCACAATCAGAGGTGAACGGGCCACTAATTAACAAGGGGACCCGGGCCAAGGGCCTGGCTTGGCTTCAAAGCCCGTGGACGAGCCAAGTCGAGAACATGTTGGCTGTAAATGTGCAACAAACTTCGGGTTACAATATGATAAAGTCTCTTCAAAATAAATTTAAAAAGTGAATTTGTGTAACCTGCATTAGTGTTTCATTTTAGTACATTAGATGACATCAGTGAGATGCATTTATTAATCGTGATACTTTTTCGAACGTAGAACGTTCACGTCACCACTGCCCTGATGACAAAGCCATTTGTGAACCAAGAGGTAAGCCATTTGTCATTCAGATGTCTATGAGGCTCGGAATCCTGTAATACCAGGAGCCAGTCTATAGTCCATTAAATACTGAATGGGATCCAATATGTGATAATGAAGAAAAATGAAGCTGGGTGAAATCAAATATTTACCTAGGATCACACAATTTGGTCAAGCGGAGAAGCTTGGATTTATCCAATCTGTTCTAGTTCCACATTATGCGATTCTGCCAATATACTGGTATTTCTCCTTCTCTCTTCTGTTTTACATCACATGTTAATGCTTTTCTAATTCTTGGCCCATGAGGTTAGAGTGTTGGCGCCAGACAGAAGATACATGAAAGCTTGGCTCCCTAGGGCTCGAAGGTTCAAGTGGACCTCGAGCTGAGCCACAGCCAGGGCTGTAAAGCAGGCCCTTGGAGAGCAGGGGGGCTCCTACGTTTCGGGAGGCCCCATTCAGCCTAAAGGCTAAGAATAGCTGGGTGTTATGCAAGTCTCACACCTCTGGTCAGAGCCAGGCATTTCCCACCTCCAACCATATTTGTAGCTTTTTGAAGTATGCATTGCAGCAGAATCTTACTGGTGAGAGGACACAGCTGAGTGCATGAATATTTCCTTTTACTTCAGATACTCTATAAAAGTTACACTGGAATTGCACAATTCTGCAGCCGCGGCACTTACTGCAGAATTATGGATTTACTAGATTCGCCACATAACCCACCATCTGCTGTATAATTTGCACATTTCAACAAAAAAGAAATGTTTCTATCTCAAATGGATAACACGTTACAAAGACAGTACCATGTGGTGCATCACAGTGGCAGAACACCGGCAAAGGTTAATTGGCTACGTTTCAGTTGCTGATTGCTCTAATTAAGTGTTAAACGGATACTAATGAGATGAAACGTTTCCCTAGACCGTGTTAATGTATGTTTAATTTAGAAAATAGTAAAATAATAACGCCACAAAATGTGCTGCATTGCACCATATTATTTGACTTTTATTGCCGCATAATTTAGGCAACCCTGTCACATAATTTGAGTCTTTACTGTTTTAGAATTCCAGTGACCCTGCTCTTAAATTACACATACAGCAAGCCCAATCGCCCCCATGGGAGGAGGATGCATCCCATCCCCAGTTCAAACTCCTTCCACGGACAACCCATACAAGGATTTCACAGCGAGAAGTGTGGCTCAATGGTTAGAGCGGCAGACCCTGATGCAGAGGTCTAGCCCAGGACCAGGGTTCAATTCCCCGCCTCGGCGGGTCTTGGGCTCAAAATTCCACGGACCTGATAATTCTTGCCTCGGTGCCTATTCCAATCATGGAGTGCAACTCTGGGCAATAACTTGCTTAATCTCCACAACGGCCCCCACAACGCTAAGGATGCCTGGCCTCCACCTTGGGGGTGCCCAGGAGTGGACGCCTCACAGGGAAAGCCAGGATGGGTTCCACAGCGGTATTCGTACAAGTGCCTTGAGACCCTTGCGGGTGAGTAGTGCGCTATACAATTATCAATTACATTTTTTTTTTACCACCACACATTACGGAGTTACATGCCTGAGCAGGGAGATCCAGTCACGTGTACATACAAATACACAGCACATGATACAGCATTGTTAAGATGCTAAACTATTTTCGGTGCTGTGCAGGGCCGGACAACGAACTCAAACCAGCTCTGGCAATTTTGTCACACACCCCGTGGGGAGGGTGGGGGTCAATCTGCAAGTGTGAAGAACTGCTGCTGCTTTTGTTACTAGGAGCCAATATTGCAGTACAGCTGCAAAACCAGCCCCCAGTAACAAAACATGGCCCCACCCTTCAAGCCTCCTGGGAAAGACGACTGATGCCCACTACAACCAGTCCGGCCCTGGTGCTGTGCTTGTGATGCCGCAGTTTCGGGTACATATCCTTTACAGCCAGCACTTGGGTTTTGAAAGACTTGAAGAACTCACGAGAGAAACACAAAATGAGGGGGCCAGAGGAGGTTTAAAGACCAGCGAGGGTATGCTCGCCTTACTCCATTAATTGAAAACACAAGAACCCACGGGTCTAGAGGGAGAAGTTAAGTTACAGGGGGCAATATTAAGACCTGAGGAGCCGTCCCTTTATAGGAAAGTCTCCCTCACCCCTTAAAGGTGTCAGGCTTCATCATTGGGGAACCTCCTCGCACCAAGAAGCATAGTCATGGTGCAGGCTACAACACCCTCACAGAGAGGGAAGAGGTCAGCAAAGTTTTAATTCCAAGGGGGGTATCTACTAAATACCCAATGTGAGATGAACAGCGTGGTGAGAGGGGCAGTACAATGAGTGAGTGAATTAAAATTAGCTACAGGTTCGCTGCACGTCTTCATTCAGGTGACTCGGTGCTAGGATTAAAAACCAAAGACAGATAATCATGGCGGGAAATATTAGACCAGCTAGTGTTGCTTACAGATGAAGATGTGTCGGCCCGTGACCTAGTTAGTGTCATGGCCTTCGTCAGGATCTCATAACTGCAACAAAGAGTAGTGAATCAATAAAAAGAAAAGGAAATTCCTTGCCAAGAATAATATATACGAAACACGTGATCCATTCATCTTGAGGGTGGATTCACAGGTTGTACCCGCCGCAGTCGGGTTTCATACTTCAACTGTCCTAGGCATGGCTGCTCTAAGGTAGTCCGATTTGCAACCAGGTGGCAATACCGGAATACGGTCGTCAAAGCTATGAAAAGAGCTCCAGTAAAAAAATATAGGTCCTACTCGAACTTTCCATTTAAATGCTGTGGTCTGGCTGATTAAACATTTAGTAAGTAAATTATAATCTTGTACATTAAACATGTGGGTGCAAAAAGTCTGGATCTGAAGTGTTGGTGACTCCACAGCTATGAAAATGTCGCCTGCTAAAGGTGTCTCGAAATTTTCCAATTAGTGGGTGAGTGCCTCCGCTCCCACGTGGGCAGGATACTTGGGGGTTGGATTGTCTGCCAGGATGGAGACAACTGGTGTGTATGATGACCTCCCAGCAAATGGACACTCAAGCGTGCAAACAAAACCTGTTACTCTCAAAGAACCCCAGTTACGGGCATCAAACACATTTTCTACATGTTGGGTAGTAGGCCCTCTCCGAAGGGATGCAAACGAAAATGAAGGGGCAAAGGCCAGCCCTGCCCAGTCTGCTGAAAGAGCAAAAATGCACAATCACTCATTAAAGTAGGAGATGTCAAGTTTAATTCACAAACCAGTTACAGAGCATGTCAGAATAACAAAAATGTTGCTGGCAGTGGTTGGACTTTTGCCCCGTATAATGTCTTCAACAAATGGACTCTGCCCATTTAGTCCTCTAGATTTTTTGCTTTTGACTTCCAGTTTTTGTAACTTTTACTGTGAATCTCACTGCCTGAGCCTCAATCGCAGCAAATTCACAGAAAGCGGTCAGAGCATAACAACCGCCAGTGTCTACCTTATAAGATAAGCCAACTGCTGCGCAGCTAGGGTAAGAGACTATGAGCCAGTTACACATGGACAAGTGTGTGCACATGTGCAGGATCTGCATGTGAGACAACATGAAATCGGAACACGGGTAGCCTGAAGCAGAAGGGAGTCTTCAAGGATTGATGCTGACCTAAGTAGGTCCTTAATTTGCGAGTGGGTGTTCATAGTGTCGGTCTTTGTTGCTTACACTGTGTACACATCATAGGGGAAACATGCACTAAAGTACAGTTTCACTCCACTTAAGCCTTCAAGGTCCAGCAAGGTATCAAACTGGGGTAAAACATGCCCCAGGAGTATGAATTTATGGCCCCCAATATCCACCCAGACATCTTATGGCACTTTTTGGTCTTAATTCCTTGGCTCAGCTCAGAATCAGATTCCAGGCCTTTGTCCCGCCTACTGGGCCAGGTTAATTACTCTGCTTCCTAGCAAAGGGATCAAAAGCCTCCCCACACAAATGAGCAATTAACAGTGCGTGACACATTTCCTGGGAAAGGAAGGGGTGGGGCTGAAATCCACATCTGAAAATTAGATGGTAGCACTTTTATTACACTCACACACTACTAAATGCTATGCATTAAATTATAAATATACACATCAGGTAGATGAAAATACCTTCAGTGACACCCTCATATCATATTAAGTCCACATTGAGCCCTGAACACTGTAATCACAATACCCACCTCCCCCGCACCAATGGAACGTCACGATATAAGGAGTGTCAGTATATATAAGGCAAGCCTACCGGATTTTTCAAGGAGTCACCACATTAATAACAACAACCGCATGTTATACTTTGTCAGTGTAACTCCACTGGAATTCATGGGAACAATATGAGTATTCATTATAAAAATAAACATTGCACTGTTCATCAGCATTGTAAATAAAGCACTTTCAATTCTAAAACATGTGTCACAGTTTTTCTTCCCATTCCATAGTTCACAAAGTGCAGCAATATGATCAACTACAAGGGAGCTCCATACTCCAGAGCCCAAGAACAGAAGCTCCAGCTCTGGGAGAGAGTGAATCAAGGGTATACCTTTTCCAAGAACTTGACTGTAGCTCCCTTGGAAAACTTAGGGCAAGTTTGTAAAGAGCAGTCTGGCAGGGGAGAGGAATTGCCCACTTTACACCCCAACATATATGACCCATGTTGGTGGTGCTGCTGGCCTCTTTGGCGCCACTATATGCAAGCTAAGACGAGATTTCGGTATCCTCGCACAGCATTATGGGATACTCCTCTCCCATTTCTTTGAATAGTTTATTAGCGCCTCTCTGCACTCTGTCTAATTTTTTCTTTCGTGGGGTTTCCCAGTCAAACCCAGGGCCCTCCACAAGAGGGAGGAGGTAGTCGGGGGCTGTGGCGAAAGTCCCAAAGCCCCTCTGGCCCCTGCCGGCTCCCCACGCTGGGCAGGAGCCATCATCATCAATGTCCTGCTTCTGCCCACATTGCTGCTATCGGACAGTAGAAGGGTCCAGCATTTGCTTCTCCCGCCTGTGCTGGCCACAGGTGGGAGGCTGAGAGCAGGGTGCCCACTCCCCAGACCCGGGCACAAGGGGCGGGTGAAGCACCCTGCAGGTCCTCGACTGTGACCTGGTCCTTCTGTGTCCCAGGGGATATGATCCCTGGGAAGTTGACTTGTGTTGAGCCCCAAGGAATGGGGTCCACTGGGCTGAAAGCTGGCTCAGGGAGGGGCCCCATGCTCACACACTGCCCTTTAAGAATTAAATGAAGGAACGATGCACCGACCCCAAGGCCTGGTCCAACCCACGGGGTAACTTACAGGACTTGCAACGAAGTGCTATGTTTCTATTTTTGTCATTTTTCTTCCTTAAAGGGCAAAGCTTTAAATAGCCATACCTTTACCCTTATGGGGCTGATTTTGATGATCTTTGCTTGTTTTGTTTGTGGTGGCCATCGTTAGCCTCCAGGAGCTTTTTCTTCCTACCTCTTGGCCCCTAAAGGGGCTTTTTAATAGGGAGATGTATTTTCAAGAGCTAAATGCACCAGATCAATCCTCTTCCTGGTTCCTGGGACTCATCTGCTGCTGGTGGAAACATCTGGAGGGGCCCCTCCAAAAGTAGCCAGCAAAGCACCCTCCTTGCCACACTCCCCCGGTCTAGGACACCTCCCGGCTTCTTGAAGGGTGGTGGTGTGTCAGTGGAGTCCAGGGCCAGTCCACAGATGTTATAGGGGAGTCATCCAGAGTCCCCCAGCAGGTGGTCTGAAGTGTGAGTCCATGGTGACACCATTAACTGTAGACGGTTATCCAGCTGTTCAAATAATGTATTGATTTTTCCAAGTGATACCTATGAGTGCCATTGTTGTGTTTAAACATTTATACCCAGGCCTCATGGATTTATGGGTAGGTCTTGTAGCCTAAGAGACTTGAGAGTCTTAAGGTAGAAGAAGTAATGCCCCTCATCCTTTATAATCTGGGAGAAATAACAAACTTCATAATTCGTAAGAGGAGAAATA
This sequence comes from Lissotriton vulgaris, assembly GCF_964263255.1. Classification (NCBI taxonomy): domain Eukaryota; kingdom Metazoa; phylum Chordata; class Amphibia; order Caudata; family Salamandridae; genus Lissotriton; species Lissotriton vulgaris. The sequence continues at coordinate 2,006,766,845 of NC_141691.1, read as the reverse complement.
AAACCCATAATTCTTCCTGGGCCAACAGAGATAAAAACTCTTGTATTAAGTCTGTAGAAAACAAGCATTTGCAATGCAATATGTCGCACATTTGCTAGAGTTTAAGCTACTGGCATTGTGAATGACAATGCATTTTTATTTATATGTTTTGATAATAAACACATAAATAAAAGTCACTCTCATGTACAATGCCTATAGCTCAAACTCTTGTAAATGCAAGACCTATTACAAGAAGCACCAGCTATTGTCCCTGACTGCTTAAAAAGTGAAAGTCTGCATGGCCCGCTGAATGTTGCAGGAAAGCCTGTTGTGCCTGCTGTAGGAAAAACGCATTAAAGAAATAGTGAAATAGTGCTTACAGACTAAAAAAGACTCACCATGTAACAACCGAAAATAAAGGGCCAGTCCTAATGGAAGGTAACGAATGACGACAAGGCGGTACTAAGGTGGGACTAACAAGCCTATTAACGAATCAGAAGCCAGCATTTACGAAGGACAATGACAAGCCAATAACAAATATGGGAGGAGAGTGGGCGGGGCTTCTATTTCGTACTCCAATACAGCATGGCTCGCAGAGCAGCGCATGCGCTGTTCAGGCTCGACCTAAAAACATCCAAATATTTCCTGTACCCGGGCATTGAATAGGCACCAACACTTTTCTGCCAGGAGACATGTCTATGAATACTTCTGTGTCATTGACTCGTGAGCTGGATGTACATTCTCACTGCTGAAGAAGAATGCATCATGCTTGCCTAACACTAATTAGAACATTTACATATAATAATCATGACCATCATAGTTACCGTCTCTACCAAACATTGATAGAGATGAAATTCTACATAGTAGTCAGGAACGTCAGGAACCGCCATCTCTGCCTGGATGGAGGATAATTATCTCCATCTGGACTCCACTAATTCTGAGATCCTCCTACTAGGTAGAGACTCCCATCTATGGGACAGCAATTGGTGCCCCCCGAAGATCGGCGCACCCCCTCTTCTGAAAACTGTTTTAATAACTCTAGACAACTGGGTCGATAGCGCACTCACCTTTGAAGATCATTGCAAAGTCTGTTACAGGAAATTTTTTCAACTTGTTGCGGGCCTCAAACTCATATTGTTTTTTTTTACCCACACACTCGTCAGCTGATTGTTCAAGCCACTGTTCTAGCCAGTACAATGCAATAGCTGGTCCCAAAGGACAGTTCATCAATATCAAAATGACAATGATAAAGGAAACGTATAGAGAGCAAACATAAAAATGCTTGGAACGCAGTGTTATTTAACCACTCTGAATGCACATCAATACATAGCATCATTAAACAAATATCAAAATAGCGCAGTGCCCCAGGAGGGGAAGGAGAATAAAGGTGTGTATTGTGATTCTCGCATCGACCGGACGGTAGTTGTTTCCCGAGCTTATGAGCCAGCGAGAGACCTTGAAACATTGAGCTGTTGCCCTACACTTGAAATCATCAGATCAACACTCCAAGGTGGAGTTGAATAGCCGATCCCCTTGCCTGTTACAAGTATCGGATCCAGTGACTACTTCTCGCTCTCGTGTTCTCTGGAGCCTGTGTGCCCACATCCATGAACAAGCCCCAAGCGGAGGTGTTTTTATGGTGCCCCTCCCATTCTTCCCTGTCCTGAGGAAGACCCCCACGTAAGGGATAAATAGCCTCCAACATCTTAGGGGTCGAAACGTCAACAACTTTCAATATCTGCCAGTGTGATCAACAGCGAATATTCACCGTGACACTTTATTCAAATATGGCTACCCATTCAACTGATTGTATTTCGAACTTTGTGGCTTGAATTATGAGCCTTGTTCTTTTTGTAATAAGTATTTGATTGAAACTGTATTCTCTTTACTTATTCCCTTTTTATCCTCACTCCAATCACAATACACACCTTTATTCTCATTCCACACCTGGGGCACTGCACTATTTTGATATTTGTTTAATGATGCTATGTATTGATGTGTGTTCAGTGTGATTAAATAACACTGCGTTCCAAACATGTTTACGTTTGCTCTCTATTTGTTTCCTTTATCATTGTAATTTTGATATTGATGAACTGGCCTTTGGGACCAGCTATTTTATTGTACTGCTTTATACCCAGGTCCCAGGGACGTATATTGGGTTTACCCGTCTTTTGTAACTGTTCTAGCCAGGCTGGACTATTGCAATAGACCGCTCCTTGGCACCAACAAGTCTGTGACTAAAAGGCTACAGGGCACCCTGAACGCTGCAGCCCACGCGCTCTTTGCCCTCCCTAGGCACTGCTCAGTTTATGTCCCTCTGCGCCGACTTCGCTGGCTGCCTATCGAACAGAGAATTAAATTTAAAGCACTTTGCCTCACTTGCAAGATTCTCCCAGTTCAGGTCCAACGATTTTGAGTGATCAATGCCTTCCCTACACAACGACACGTGATCTACGCTCGCCTTCCTCCATCTGGCACAAGATCCTTGGTTTCACTGAACCAGAGTCGGAGGGCGTTTATTCAAGGTGCTAGCCCCAGCCCTCTGGAATTGCATGCCTCTTTCCATCAGAAGCAGTCCCAACTTCCTGACATTCAGAAGGCTGGTGAAGACCTGGCTCTGTCACTGACCATTAGTTTCCTCTCCCATCCTACTTTGTCTGCTTCCAGCGCTGCGACTTTCCTTTGCCAGGTCAGCCATTCGCTTTACAAATTATATAACATAACATAAGTGTGGCAGGGTATGCTCAGACGTGAGTCTCTTGCTCACTTTGCCACTGGATTCAAGCAAGCCGGGCTGAAGACGGCTGGAATGCCAGAAACCGGTCCTCGGAACCTTATTTCCGGTCCAGGGAAGAGATGGCTTGGCAGTTCGGGCTGGACTGTTCCCATGAGGCACAGAGTCAGACTGATTTGCATATGGCCATGTCTGAACTGGGGTGGCGGAGTGGGCTAAAGAACGGTGATGGATTAAACCCAGATCTTTTGACTGGGTGCGAGTGTTTGATTGATTCAGGATGCTCCGTCCATCACCACCCCCTTTTGTACCGCCGACCTCCATCTGGCACAAGTTCCTTGGTTTCACTGAACCAGAGTCGGAGGGCGTTCATTCACGGTGCTAGCCCCAGCCCTCTGGAATTTCATGCCTCTTTCCATCAGAAGCAGTCCCAACTTCCTGACATTCAGAAGGCTGGTGAAGCCCTGGCTCTTTCACTGACCGTTAGTTTCCTCTCCCATCCTCCTTTCTCTGCTTCCAGCGCTGAGACTCCTTTGCCAGGACAGCCATGCGCTTTACAAATTATATAACATAACATATACATCAGAGAATGCCAGCCCATGAGCTACTGTGCCAGAGAAAACCAGCCAATGAGTTACTGTGCCCCAGAATACCAGCCAATGAGTTACTATGCCACGGAATACCAGCCAATCCGTTCCAGTGCTATGAAATACCACCCAATCAGTTACTCTGCCACCAGCCAAATTGTTTCAGTGCCACAGAATACCAGCCCATTCCATTGGTTAACTCTGCCATGGAATGCCTCTCCATGTTCCTAAGCTGCTCACTGTACATTAGAGTGGAGAGAACTGGACACCGTCAAGCTTCAGAAAAGTGAAACCACAGAGGAGGCTGCAGCAACAGGGGCCTGAGTCCATGAACAAGAAATAAATGTTTCTGTGCACCAAACAAAGATTGGCCGAATATCTTGAAGGGTGGAATAACGGTGTTTAGAGTACTTTGGTCTCAAAAGCAGATTTCAGGTTCTTTTCACTGGATGGCTAAGGGATTTAGTCAGAGAAAGAGCTATGGTTCACAGAAATCCACATTTCAGTGCAAAGCACATGTCTTTCTTGTTCATCTACAATTTGGACTATGTCATCAGGGTCTCTTCCCTCGGGGAAAAAGCCCTGCTTCTAGATGATGGTGACTGGGATTTGCATAGCGCACAAATGCTGCAAGAAGTGTCTCAGCGCTAGTCTTCCACTAATACAATTACAGCTGAGTCTAAAGCCATGTTTTCAAATTCTTTTTGAAGATCTGCTCCGAACTTGCCAGATGGAAGTCCAGGGAAAATGTATTCTACTCAGAGGGTCCAAGAACAGAGAAACAGCGCCCACCTGCCCTAGTATGGTGAATTCTTGGGACCGTAGCTAGGGACAGAGCTTCCTAGCTGGACAGCGTAAGTGAATTCTGGTGGTCCGGTATCTAGGGCCTATCCAATGTAAGGTTCTGTAGATCAGAACCCATGTCTTATAATAAAATTTGTTTCCTCACAGGGAGCCAGTGCAGAGCAAACAGGTAAGTATTGTCAGCGGAAGATTACGAAGCAGCCGGGCTGCTGCATCCTAGATCACCTGCAGTCCATGGTAACATAATCTGCCAATCCAAGGTGCAGAGCGTTGGCATAATCGAGCCTAGAAGTGATAAGGGCCTGAATGACAGTCTTCCGGGCTGGAACAAACAGAAAAAAATAACTTTTTCAACAAATGGAGGACCCCAAAGTTAAAGACCAGACTAATGTTGGCTCTATTTTGCCTAGGTTCGTTATAGAAGTACCACATAGATATAAGAATTAAGAAGTTGTGGGTTGATTCTGAACAGCTGAAGCTTGTTCAGAGTGGTGGCAGCTCACCTGTGTGTTCAGGTTTCACACAGGGAAGTCACATTGCGCCAGTGGCGGCTGCCAGCAAGGAAAAGTAGTTGGGCGGCGAGAGACAACAATAAATAAATTAAAATGAAAACGTACCTGGTGCCACGTTGCCTCAGTGCTCTTCTACTCCTGATAACAGGCCGCCAGAATCCCCTGCGCCAATCTAGGCGCTGCTCCCATGCTGGTAATACTTTTACCCAGCATGGAAGAAATGCTGGGATTGGGCTTAGCAGGCTGGTTCTACGCTCCCAAAGGGACTGGGAGCCTGTGCCTGCTGTTCTCCAGGCAAAAGCCCGGAGATATCCAAATGAGCATGTCGGTTTGGCCGTCCAAAGACAGCTGGACCAAACGTCATGCCCACTTGCATTGCCCTAAGCCACTCCCCCTCCTTGCTGCTGACAGAGGATGGCCCCTTCCTCAAGACTCAGTTCCTGATCCGCCATGAAAAATAAAACTGGTTTATTATCATTTTATTTTATATTTGTGCCTATTGGCTGAGGCAGTGGGGCAACATTCCTCCACCTCGCGACTGAGTAACTTCTATATCTAGCTCCATTTGTCTCTTCAATGGCTGGCCTCTGCAGCCCCAGTGGTGCTGTATCTGGTAGTTGATGTGTTGTTTTGGCTCACGGCACAGCAGGGAGAGCGGAATGAACCATGGGAGGCAGTGTGCACATTTCTGTCCAATCGTAGCAAAAATTCCAGGCACAGAGCCACGTGCCTTTGTGATTGGCTGTGGAATCAGATTGGAAATTCCTGGCACTTTGGAGACTACACATATCTTTTCTGTCCCTCTGAGGACACCGTAGTTTAGTAAGTCCATCGTCCTCCCGCCTATCCTGAAGATCTCGTCCTGCTTAGCAGGTCAACTACAGGTCGGACCAGACCTGGCCCTATCTGTCCCATCCAATGATGCTGTGTCTAGGCGACTGTCTACTGGCCTTGCAAGACATGATTAAATGACCCTTTTAAGAGCGTCAGAACACAAGGCGCCACAGGAGCCATCAATGCAAGGCTGCTGGCCGCCTTCCCAGACAGCTCTCAGTGCCATGAACTATTATCACTGATGACCTGTGACCCCCTGGTGCACCAATGAATTCGGACTGTGCAAGTTTCCTTTGGCTCATGATGATTGAGAATCGCTTGCATACATATTCAATATAATTCAACATTATTCATGTTTCCCATTGCCTTGCTGGGCAGTATTAAATGAAAGTCTGCAACAGAGCCCCTGCGTGTGTGCAATCCATGCACCCTTGCTGTTATGTTTTTTACATACAACAATTTTGTCTCTACTTCACGCACATCTGGCGTTTACTTGAAGGCCACGTTAGCGCTGACTAAATATCAACCAGCACGTGTATTGTGATCATGATATTGGCTCCAAAAAATTGTTAAAGTAGGTGTACATTTACTCCTATTAACTCCGTGGTGACAATATTGCAGAGTTGGTAGTAATGTCGTGATAAAGTGGTTCAACCGCCTCATGGTCAGCGTTGGATTTGAAAAGATATTGCCCAGGTTTTTCCCCAGTAAAACGCATAAAAATCCCAGATGTAATGATCTTAAGAAGAGAAGCCTCCATTCTAAGGAATTTGTAGGTCGGTCGATAACGGCCGAAAATCGGTATTTTCGGCCGTTACCGACCGGTTAACAATATTTGGCATGTAGGGGGCAATATTTTACTGAATCGGTAAAATTACCGATTCGGTAATTTTACCGATTCGGTAAAATAAAAAAAATCGGTAAATTTACCGATTTGAAGCCACCCATATGTAGGTGGGACTCTTCAGAGTCCCAGGAGCCTTTACGAATCGGTATTTTACCATCAAAACCAATTTGATGGTAAAATACCGATTCCGGTGTGCATGCACATGTGTGCATGCACACCTATGTCATGTGACAGGCAGACCTGCCCTTAGGGCACGTATGCCTGCCACATGGCACCTGTGCCTGTTTTGGGGGTGCCAGAGGGTGTCAAAGTGACACCCCCTGCACCCTTGTGAATTCTTTAATTACCGATTCGGTAAATACCGAATCGGTAATGCCTAATCATTCCTATGGGCTTCAAAGCCCATAGGAATGAATGGGCATTACCGATTCGGTATTTACCGAATCGGTAATTAAAGAAGTGTTAAGGATTCGGTAACGAATCCAGATGTTGGCACCTACATACCATTTACCGATTTTGAAATACCGAATCGGTACAATTCGGTATTTTAAAATCGGTATATGTTTTTTACCTACATCTGGCCCTCAGCGCCCTGCCCATGAACTTTGAACTACAGGTCCGCGAAGAGCGCGCGGTCCGTCGCTGACCTACGAAGCGCTGTGATGTGATCGCATGGTTTAGGTTTGCGCTTCAGAATCCAGCCGAACAGCAAGAGTCCCACTGCGGACCTTGTTGGCATTTTACAGGATTCAGGTGACTTCGATCTGATATTGCATCTGAAATATATGCTGGAGCGGATGTTTTAAATATTAAAAACAAAAAAAACATTGCATCTCTTATGATTCAATTCAGTCTTAAATGAATGATTGCAAAGCCTGTTGCTGTGGTTGTCTGACTTCAGCCTAGATTACCCTGTAGAGTCTCCGGCAGGCCTGAGGCATTCGTCACATCCGGACGGTGGGTGAGACGGTGACCCTGTCCACTTATAGATATTTGAACCACACGCGGTTCCGGGGATGGCCTGGCTGTAGGGGTGGGAGGGTCTAGTGATTCCTCCGGCTCGCTTCAGTGTGGCCCTGGCCCTCACTCATGCTGGTCATTTGACTGACCATGGTCCGGGCCATGGTACGTCACGCTCCTGGTCTAGTGCATGGCTGGAGAGCGTGCACCCGTTGTGTCTGTGCTTGCCCAGGGGGGTGGATTGGCGGGTGGGTGTGCTCCTGGTGCTCAGTTTGTGGCTTTGCAGGCCCCTGGTGACGTCACTGGTCTGGTCCTCTGGCTTGGGGTCAGTCCTGGCTCTTTTAGCCCACCTGGGGTGGGGGTTGCCCTTTACTGGAGTGCTGGCTGTACGTCTGTCGATTGTGGCAGCCGGTGTTCTCGGACTGGTGTTTGGACTAGCCACACGCAGACTCAGCAGGAGTCTGCCCCTTAGGAGGAGATACTTGTGGGAGGAGTGATAGGGGTTAAAGGTCACAGGCTCTGCTCTGCTATGAATGAAGCCTAAGAGAAGGGGATCTCGGACAGCTCCACTGGGTTGAAGTGCGCAGAAGCGCGTGTTTTTTTTGTTTTGTTTCTTATCACTGACATAAGCCAGACCGGTCATGCAATATACTTTTATTTTAATGATATAAGAGCTGTGTCCAGTTACAATGGGTCTCGTACCTGCTCTCCTCTCCTCAGGCCCTCCTCTGTTCTCTCGTAGATATAGTGTCCGTTCTACACGGGCCTGATACAGTGTCTCATACATTCTCCAGTATCTCCCTCACATGGCCACGTGCATTCTCCAGTGTCCCTTGGATAGTGCCTCATGCATTTTCCAGTCTCCCTCACTGAGCCTTAGATATTTTCCAGTGCCTCACCCAAGCGGCTTCATACATTCTGCAGTGTCTCCCTCACAGACCCTCATACATTCTACATTGTCTCCCTCATGGACCCCAATACATTCTCCAGTGTCCCTCACCGGGTCTCATGAATTCTCCACTGTTCCTCACAGGGCCTCAAAAACTCTCCAGTGTCTCCCTCACAGGGCCTGATACATACAGCTGCAAAAACAACAGTTGATGGACAGAATGCAGAACAATGTCATACATTCACCCCAGTACAGAGATCTGGGCCTAAATCCATCCTTTTTTTACTCACCATGCCATTCCAGTTTGAACCCAACCATATGCAAATCAGTCTTGACCCTGTGCCTCATGGGAACAGTCCAGCCCGAACTGCCAAGCCAGGTCCTCCCTGGACTGGAAACAAGCATCCTAGGACCAGTTTCTGGCTTTCAGCCCTCATCAGCCAGGATAGCTTGATTCCAGTGGCATGGAGAGCACAGGACTCACATCTGAGCAAACCTGTCCCACTCGGGGTGACAAATGCAAAAACAACAGTTGATGGAGAGAATGCAGAACAATATCATACATTCACCCCAGTACAGAGATCTAGGCCTAAAGCCATCGTTTTTTTGCTCACCATGCCATTCCAGTTTGAACTCAGCCATACGCAAATTAATCTTGACCCTGTGCCAAATGGGAACAGGCCAGCTCGAACTGCCAAGCCAGGTCCTCACTGGAAACAAGCATCCTAGGACCGGTTTCAGGCTTTCAGCCTTCATCAGCCAGGTTAGCTTGATTCCAGTTGCATGGAGAGCACAGGACTCACATCTGCGCATACCCGTCCCAATCGGTGTGACAAATGCAAAAACAACAGTTGATGGACAGAATGCAGAACAATGTCATACATTCACCCCAGTACAGAGATCTGGGCCCAAATCCATTGTTTTTTTGCTCACCATGCCATTCCAGTTTGAACCCAGGCATATGCAAATCAGTCTTGACCCTGTGCCCCATGGGAACAGTCCAGCCCGAACTGCCAAGCCAGGTCCTCCCTGGGCTGGAAACAAGCATCCTAGGACCGGGTTCAGGCTTTCAGCCCTCATCAGCCAGGATATCTTGATTCCAGTGGCATGGAGAGCACGGGACTCTGAGCAAAATAACGATGGATTGAACCCAGATCTGTGACTGGGGGTGAATGTTTTGCCAATGTGCAACATTCCGTCCATCACCTTGTGTGTTTTTCTGTTCGCCCTATGTGGGAAGGGAATGCCCAGATGTGGGTCCCGTGCTCACTACGCCACTGGAGTCAAGCTATCCTGGCTGATGACTGCTGATAGCCAAAAACCGGTCCTAGGATGCTTGATTCCGGTCCAGGGATGACATGGCTTGGCAGTTCGGGCTGGACTGTTCCCATGAGGCACAGGGTCAAGACTGATTTGCATATGGCCATGTCTGAATTGGGGTGGCGTTGGTAAGCAAAATAACAATGGATTAAACCCAGATCTTTGACTGGGGGTGAATGTTTTGCCAATGTGCAACATTCCGTCCATCACCTTGTGTGTTTTCCTGATACATACAGCGCCAGCACGGAGACATGGCGTCCACTGAGGCATGGCGTCCTGCAGCACCGAGGCAGAGCCTGCTACAACAGCAGAACAAGGACAGTCACAACAGCGACTCTCCAAGGCATGGCCTTCACAATACTCCATGCAGTTTTTAGTATATTTATAACTTATGTTATGTAACTAAAGCCTGCCCTACAGAAACAGTGCCTGTTGATTCTCTGTGCACCCGTGTTGCTGCTCAAATTAAGAGTTTAAATACAAGAGAGAGAGAGAGAGAGAGACAGAGGGACAGAGAACGAGAGACAGAGAAAGAGAAACAGAGAGTTGGCATCGCTGCAGGTGTGGTGACAAATTGGGAGGTTGAAAGTGAATGAATCCTTCAGTGTTCGCTCCAGGCCCGGGGATCTCACTGAATCACTTCACACAACCCCTGGCGTTGATGACCTCAGTTACGGCTGTCACCCTCACAAGGCCCGGACCAATCCTGGACTCGTCTCCAACCCCAACTCCCGAGGTTCCAGAGAGAGGAGTTCTTGCGTTCACGTTTAGAATGTAAAAGATTTTCACCAGTCAGGTGTCTTGTAGTGAAAGTGTGAGACCTCACGTTACTCTTGTGAAAATGTGTGAAATGTTATACGAATTTAAGAGATTACATACAATTATTTTTTTTTAGTGAAATTTACTTTGCCGGTATCTCATGTGACTTTTTTAACATGAGAACACACTGATGAAAAAAGGATCTACCACGTTACCGGCAGGGGATTGGTTTGAGACGCAAACATAACTCAGAACATGTTTTATGCATAACCCAGTCTCCCGTATGTAAAGATTAAGCTAAAGTGCACAATGCAATATTTTAAAAATTCGCAAACATTTTGAGAAATATCTAAAAATACGCAAAATGTAGTCATCCTGCACATTTGGCCGCCAAATGTCACATTTCTCTCAGGCCTACTCACAGTACAGCTTTACTCAAATGTAGTACACAATTGTTTTTTTCACCCACACCCTGCTCACCATCAGGAAAGACCTGAAAACTGACCTTTCCAGAGCCATTCATAGAGACCTCAGGGCCTTCCAACACCTGTGAACCAACTGATGTAAACAACATGTTCTGATAGTTTCCCTAAATTTCAGATAAGCGATGAAGCAGGTCTTTTCAAGCAAGGAGTCCTGCTGCAGTGAGATCTTGCAGAGTGGCGGAGTAAAGGGCTTTTTTTAAATGTATTTTTTTATGTCGCAAACAGAAAGAAGGCAGGAGGACTGGTTCTCTAGAGATTGGCTGTGTGGTCTCACAAAGCATCGTGTGGTATTATACTCAGAGCCACGGGTAAATTATGTGACATGGCTGAGTAAATTATGCGGCAAGAAAAGGCAAATTATGCGGCACCTTTTGTAATAGTACTACTTCTTTATTTCGTCATTTTTAAACAATGTCTGGGCATTGTACACGTTTGATACCCAAATATAGCAATACGCTACAGGAAGGTGAACCATCCAGCGTTGCAAAGGGCCTTCCATTGCACAGCATCACGTGTTGCTGTATAATTTTGATCTGTTTGAGGTAGAAACTACTTTTTTTGTTTTAGCTGCAGATTATGCGGTGGATGGTGGATTATGTGTCAAATCTATAATTATGCAGAAATTGCCGCAGCCGCACAATCGTATAATTCGAGTGGCCTTGATCTTCCTCTGGAAAGAGAGTCTGACATGCCTGGCGCAGCAGTTCAGTCTTAGGAGGCAAAGAGGTCTCAGCTCGCACAGTATTGAGGTGTCTCGCACAGCAGTGATGAGAGGCCCAGCGCTGTGAAAAGCGATCACACAGAGGCCGAGAGATGCCCTGCCCATGGAGGGGGGGGGGTTAGGTTTTTGCATAGGTGAGGAGTCTAACACAACAAAGAGACACACAGATCTTGCAAAGTGACGGTGTCTCGTGCAGCTGCGATGGTTCTGGCACTGTGGATTGGCACAAGAGGTCTCTCACCAAGTGAGATGTCTCAAAAGGTACTAGTGAAAGGCCTCGTCTGGCACGGAGGGGCCCACAGACTGACAAGCACACTGGAACTGTGAAGAAGCGCTGACTGTCCTCACACACCCGCCTTCCCGTATGGATCCCAGCTTGCGGTAGAGACAACACATAGCTGAACACCTTGCAAGTTTCTTTAAAAAGTAAAAGCGACAAAAAAGTAAAACGACTGACGGTTTAAAGGAGTTTGAATAACAACAACATAACTTCCAAAAAAGACTTCAGGAGGCCACGTTGCAAAGAAGAGGGGGCGACTTCACAACCCCAGATCAAAAGTCCCCTCGGCGCGCTGCCCGGGCACCCCCTGGTGCCAACAAGTTCTCGAACACTTTAAATCGCCCGGCACTAGCGCCTGGAAGCCAACCAGCCGGCAATGAGCTCTACAGAAACTTCTCTCTGAGATTACGAGACACAGCAACAAGTGTTCCCCCGCCGGCTCCCGGGCCTCCCGCCCCTTCAGTCCCCTGGCCCCTCACCTGGGATCTCCTCCGTCCTTGCAGGGCCCGGCCTCAGCCCGCTCGGTACACGCAGCGCCCCGGAGCTGGGCTCATCCTCCAGGTGTGGCGGCGGCCGACGGCCTGGCGCTTCCTGGTTCGGTTTTTTTCTCTCCCTCCCTCCGGCCGGGAGTCGGGTTTCTGATTCCCTGGCACCTCGGCGAGCGAGGCTCCGCCCCGAGGAGGCCGGGCGGGGAGGGCAGGGCCTTCGCCGGGACTGGGAAGATAAGTGCACATTCCAGAGGCGGCACTCCCTGCGCCTACCCCCGGGCGGCGCACACGGGGACTCCCGGCTCAGAGTCCTCCCTGGCACACAGGGGCCCTGCTCACAACTGGCACAATACCAGGTCTCCCCCTCCTCCTACACATACAAGGGCAGGGGTGGCACCGAAGGCCCGCGCAGGAACTTCAAGAAAAGTACACATAATGGAGCCATGCTGTGCCCATGGGAACTCCCGGCGCAGAGCCCTCCCTGCAGACGTGGGTTGTGGCTCTGCTCACAACTGGCACAGTACCAGGCCTCTCACACACTTATAAGGGCAGGGGTGGCAGACTCACTGGAGGCAGCTGCACAGGGGAACGCCGGGAGCTGAGTTCTCCCTGGCACACAAGGGCCCTGCTCACGACTGGCACAGCCCCGACTCTTACACACAAACTCAAGGGCAGATGTGGCACCGAAGGCCCGCGCAGGAACTTCAATAAAAGTACTCATAATGGAGCCATGCTATGCCCAGGAGAACTCCCGGCGCAGAGCCCTCCCTGTAGACGCGGGTTTTGGCCTTGCTCACAACTGGCACACCACCAGGTCTTTCACACACTTATGGGCAGAGAGGGTGGCAGACTCGTCCAATGCTCCGGGACTGGGAGAAACTTACACACTGCAGAGCCGGACGCAGTGTCCTCCCTGGCAGACGGGGGCTGTAGCTCTGCTCACAATCGGCACAGCACCAGCCCCACCCCTCCCTACACACACATACAAGGTGTCGTGATTGCAAGCAGCCCAAGAACACGCATGCGCCACTAACCTTGCTCTGAGGGCCAGCAGAGACGACAAGACGATAGTCCCCAAAGCCTCTCCCCATAAACTCTCAACACTGGGTAATCCACCACTGTCTGAGGGAATCTGGAAGGAGGCCGCGAGGTGAATGAGCAGAGGACGTCTTTGGTTCCTCGAATTTCTCAGGTCAAAGCTACCCCGGTAGGCATAGGGAATGACAGTACTGCAAGTGGAGGAAAAGACAAACAACAGGCTCTTAGTACCTAAACTGTTGTTGCCCTTCCCGCAATCCCCCTTATAGTTAAACTCACCAATATCTTTTCTTCTACACACCGTAGAGATATCAGGAGAATCAGAAGCAAATAGGATGGCCAAAAGTGTATGAGAAGTTACTTCACTTCTCGATGGTTGCATCCACCTCGACTTGTTTATTATTAGGTAGCAGAGTATCCTTCTGTTAGACGTTAACAGCACGTCTAGTCATCACCACAATACTTCTTGTGGATAAGAAGGAAACAGATTCCGTAATCTTCGTCTTTACAGGTACGTAGTAATGTAACAGGGTAAACAGGCAAGTCCACAAGCACGTTACACTACTTATGCTCAGGCGTTTATGGAATTCAAAAGTTTGACAACAACACAACGGAAATAAGGAGGCCATCCCGCACTCCTCTCAATACTCAGTTTACAGAACACGGCTTGCACACCAACTCCGCGGTGACCGGGACCTTGCAGGCTCTTTCCAGGCGTGGCGCGCGTAAGGACTCTGACCACGCTGGCTCTTCGTCGGCGCTGGAAAACACTCGGACTCTGACCACGCTGGCTCTTCATCGGCGCTGGAAAACACTCGGACTCTGACCACGCTGGCTCTTCGTCGGCGCTGGAAAACCCTCGGACTCTGACCACGCTGGCTCTTCGTCGGCGATGGTAAACACAGGCACACCAACCTCACAGGTGTCACCGTCGGCAGATAGAAAACAGGCATCCACAGGATAGGAAACGGTGCCGTCTCAGGAACAACATTGACAAGCACTGGTCCGGTGACTGGGAGGAACCTATATAGCGTCCGCCCACTTCCCTGGTTCTTGGCGCCGCATTGCCTTCTGGTACCAGTAGTTCTTCCATTTGGGAAGCGTAATGAAAATGCACTTTTTCTTCCTCTTGCCTGCTTGCGTGATCGCTACAGTACCCCCTCTCGAGGACCGCCGTCCCGGCAGACGACCTGGTTTCCCAGGGTACTTTTCATGGAACTGCGCCAATAAGTCAGGACAATGAAGATTGGTAATAGGTTCCCAGGTACGGTCCTCAGGACCAAACCCCTTCCAATCAACCAGATATTGGATCCTACCTCGCACCATACGAGAGTCCAAGATAGATGCGACCTCGTACTCATCCTGACCCTCGATCTCCAGAGGTTGAGGGCGGTCTGGCACCCGGACATCCGGAAGGCATGGGCGAAGAAGTGACACGTGAAACACAGGGTGTATCGACCATGACACAGGGAGAGAAAGCTTCATGGCTACCGGATTTATCACCTCACTAATACTATAGGGACCAATAAACTTAGGCTTCAGTTTACTGACTCCCTTCAAATGCAGGTTACGTGTGGATAGCCATACTTTATCCCCCACTTTATACTCAGGCTCCAAGGAGCGTTTTGTACCCGCATAAAGCTTCTGGGCCTTTTGGGCATTTTCCAAGCAATGTCTAGCGTCAATCAAGATGGCCCTAAGGTGAGCATGATGTTCATGAACAGTAGGTACCAAAGAGGTGGCAGGCCACTCAAAGGGAAGCATGTTAGGATGAAAACCATACAGGCAAAAGAACGGGGAACACCCCAAGGTGGTATGTACAGCATTATTATAGGCGAACTCCGCCAACCACAAAAGGGTGGTCCAGTCAGCGGTGTTTTGCAATGTAAAACAACGGAGGTATTGTTCGAGTGTTTGATTTAGCCTTTCCGTTTTTCCATCCGTTTGCGGATGGTAACTAGAGGAGAGGCGTGCATCGATTTGGAGCAATGTACATAGAGCCTTCCAGAAACGGGAAGTGAATTGTGTTCCACGATCTGTTATCAACACACTTGGTAAGCCATGCATCCGCACGACATGTTGCAAGAAAACCTTAGCCAATTCAAATGAGGAGGGTAGACCGGGCAAGGATATAAAATGTCCCATTTTCGTGAGATGATCAACTACCACCAGTATAACGGTTTGGCCTTCGCAAGGGGGCATCTCCACAATGAAGTCCATAGACACGGTATGTCAGGGTTTGTGTGGTATCGGCAACGGTTGTAGCAGACCTGAAGGTTTAGCATGACTAGACTTCCCTTGGGCGCAAACAGCACAATTCTTGACGTATTCTTTCACGTCGGCTCTAAGACTAGGCCACCAAAACGATCGTTCCACCGTGGCAATGGTTTTATGTATGCCCATGTGTCCACCTAATACTGAATCATGAGCCCATTGTAACACCTGTAGTTGTAAAACGCTCTGAGGTATGTACAATGCATGATAATGGTATGCAAGCTGGTCTTTCTTGCATCGATGCGCTGGATCTTCTCGTATCCAGGAAGGAACATCCAAAACAGACAGGGCAACTTTGCAATCCTCCTAAAAATCCTTGGAGGTGATTAAGGCTACTGTGTCCTCCAGAGTGTGTGTCTCCTTAAGGATGGACGGTGGTTCTGTGGAGGCGGCTGTCTCCTCATCCCCAAGCCGAGAGAGTGCATCTGCTTTCCCGTTGCGTGTTCCGGGTCTGAACTTAATCACGAAATCGAAGTCGGAAAAGAAGAGAGTCCACCTCAGCTGTCGAGGAGTCAAGGCTTTCGCTGTCTTTAAAAACAACAAATTACGATGATCTGTAATTATTTCTACTGTATGCAAGGCTCCTAGAAGATAATGTCTCCACTCTTCACATGCTCTTTTAATGGCAAGAAGTTCTTTGTCCGTAATGGTGTAATTAACTTCACAGGGAGTGAGTTTCTTTGAGTAATACGCCACAGGGTGAAGCTGTCCTGTAGAAGGGTGTCTTTGGGACAGCACTCCCCCAAGAGCATACTGTGAAGCGTCGGTTTCCAGAATGAACGGCAGTTGGGGGTCTGGATGTCGTAGTACAGGTGCTTGTGTGAACTTCTTCTTCAGAAGTTGAAAGGAACTTTCTGCTTCCTCTCCCCATATGAATGGAGCATTCTTTCGCAGTAGTGCCGTGATAGGTTGAATGGTCTTGGAGAAATCCTAAACAAAACTCCGATAGTAGTTGGCAAAGCCAAGGAAGCTCTGCACTGATTTTACGTTTCTAGGCGTCTTCCATGATAAAATGGCTTCAACCTTACTCATGTCCATCCTGAACCCTTGGGCGTCAATGACATACCCCAAAAAAGCCACTTCTTGTACATGAAATAGGCATTTCTCTAACTTAGCATACAGGGAATTCTGTTTCAATCTGTCCAATACGGTCTTCACATGTGATATGTGTTCTGAATAAGACACAGAATACACCAAAATATCATCTATGTACACTATGCAAAAAGATTCCAAGCACCCCCTTAAAACCTCATCCATAAAGTACTGGAAAGCTGCTGGGGCGTTGCAGAGACCGAAAGGCATCACCCTGTACTCATAGAGGCCAAATTTGGTTCTGAATGCTGTTTTCCACTCATCCCCCTGTTTCACGCGCACTAGATGGTACGCTCCGCGGAGATCAAGTTTGGTGAAGTATCGAGCGCCTTTTAACTGGTCCATTAAGACTGGAATCAGGGGGAGAGGGTATCTGTTCTTGATCGTCACTTTATTTATGGCTCTGTAGTCAATACAGTGTCTCAATTCTTCACAGTCCTTCTTTGGAATAAAGAACATGGGTGATGAGGCAGGGGAGGTGGAATGTCTTATAAATCCAGTAGCCAGGTTTTCATCGATGTAGGTCTTTAGATACCGTGTCTCTTTCTCCGTTAAGGCATACACTCGACTACAAGGAATGTCTGCTCCAGGGACAAGGTCTACGCGGCAGTCATATGCCCGGTGAGGAGGCAATTGGGTGGCTTTTTGTTTGTCGAACAGAGCACTATACTCTAGGTACTCTACTGGCAATGTCGTGGCACAACAGAACTGGTCGACTGTACAAGAGTTTGCTAAGTATGTAGCAGGTGATGGGTCTGGTGCGGAGCTATAAGTAGCTTGACGCTGACAATGCTCCTTGCAATAATCAGACGTCATACTGACTGTTCTAAAGGACCAACTCACCACAGGATCGTGTAAGGTAAGCCAGGGCATTCCCAAAATAAGACGGAATTGCGGTGCATCAATGAGATCGAACTGAATGTTTTCACTGTGCTCCTTCCCAAAATCCATCCGTAGTGAAAGGGTATGAGACGCTACTGGACCTGAAGAAAGGACCGTTCCGTCCACTGCCTTGACGGTTTCAGGTTTTTGTTTCTTTTCACATGGAATGCCCATTCGAAGGGCATATTCTCGATCGATATAATTTCCTGTAGCCCCTGAATCCAGCAGGGCATCTACAAGTAAAGACTCCTGAGCTGTGATCCATAAGGACACGCTGACATTCATTTGGGCGACCGCAGGATGTAGGGTATTCGCTACAAAAGGGGAGACCATGGTAGATGGGTGTCTCGAATCAGAGGTCTCTAACTGATCCGAGACCTTTAGTTTTCCGTCGGCTCGTCCATTCTCGAAGTGGCCTGTACTCTGGGGAGAGGGGTTTTTCCCGGAACGTAATTTCTAGCTCGGCAATCATTTATGAAATGACCACCTTTACCGCAATAAAGACAAAGTTTGAGTCTTCTTCGCCTGTCCTTCTCTTCTTTGGTGAGTGGACCACGGATCCCCCCTATCTGCATTGGTTCAGGACTTTCTGGTGCCTTGGTCTTTTCTTCACCCCCTTGCCGTGCTCTGACCATGGGGAATGAGAACCTGTAGTGAGGTTCCGTGACGGTTCCGTGACGATTTGAACCCGTGTTTTCAAGTTTGTCAGAAATACATAATATTGGTATCAGTGAACCGCAAATGATCCATTTAGCATACCCTGGTGTTTTCGCTACGCTACAAGCAAGAGCACTCCTTTTATTGACATATTTCTGATCTACCCACGGCATCCATCTTAGATCATGGCAGCCATTTTGTGTTTCTTGCCCTCACATACGCAATAACCTCTGATCACTTCATTTCGATTAAGGACACGTAGCCTTAGCCGGAGATTCACCTCTTACATGACACGTGCACCTTAAACCAGATCACGCTGTAGCTGCATGACTCGACAAAGACTGCCTCCTCTGCCCGAGGCCAGTCCTGCCAAACTGGTCTTCGTGTCCATTGTCCTGATCATGATTAGGCGGCCGAAGCCGGTAGCCTTGCCCATTTACAACCCACAAGCATCTCTTATCCCGCTTTCCTATCTTCCACACCTGGCTCCGTTCCTTTCTTTCTGAAACTTTATTAGGGGGAGGTAACGAACTTTACGATGAGGCGGTCCGGGTCCTGAATGCAATATTGACAGGGAATTGTGACGAACTAGTGGGAACCCCTCTTCGTAGATGTTTTGTATCAGATTTTATCAACGGTTCCTGTGCACGCCAAATATTTATTGTCTATGACACAAAGGTTTTGGGAATGTACCAACATGTGAAGAATTCGCCTGAAGGCCAAAAACTAGTATATAAGGAGCAACCCGCTTTGTACAATTTGAACAGGCTCCTAGATTCTGCCCGTGTGTAGTATCTGTGACTTCTGTGTCCCTCCAGTAATAAACCTTTGGTCTTTGACGCCACCATCGAGAAGCCCGTGTTTCTGTTCATTTGTGCACCAAGGCAGGTGGAACTCCGGGGTCTTTGGGTGTTGTTCCCTGACACCTCTGGACGGAACCAAAAAGTCCAGAACTCCAATTGGCGCCCAACGTGGGGCGACGTCATTCGGTACCGGTCCAAAAGCCTGAAGAGTTCGAGAAGCTTCGTGTGAAGATTCCTGAGGGAGGCGCCCCACTTCATCGATCCCGGCATATCGCAAAAGTGGCCCGAAGTTCTCTTCCACGAGGGTTTCCCGTTCAGGACGGCTGCAGTGGGCCGTTGCCTTGACCGTCGCCCTGTCTTGGACCCGAGGTGCAGTCCTTAGTACGGCGAAACGTGACGGGTTTCTCCTTGGTGACGTCTTCAGTGACTCAGTTAAGTATTTAGTGATAGCTAGCTGGTTACTTTGTGAGGATTGTTAAAATCCTTGATTGGTTCTTGGTTTGGTTTGGTTCTTGGTAGGATTATCACAGGTTGTTCTGGTTAAGATAATCTATTTGGTTTAGTTTGGGTATCGATACAACAGTTCGTTTTGGTAGGCCTAAATTCTTGGTTCAAGTGCACATATCTGTTTTGTGTTTTGTTTGTTTTGTGTTCCGGACTGAAAAATGGTAAGTCGGAAAATGTTGTCGTGCTTTGGTTGCAACCGTGACTCACGATTGGAGGACTCTTGTCTGGTTCCTCCGATTGGGACTCCCCTATATGATTTATATTGTAAACATGGTGTGGGTCCTATATCTTATAATGAGGTATGGGTCCGTTACACTGCGAAGGATGGTGTCCTTAGTTGGCCACTGCATGGTAGTTTTGAACCCGAGATTCTCGACAACTTAGAAGCGAAATTGTTTAGGAAGAAAGCCCGGCCGGCAATGTTTGATTCTTTCCGTTATTGGCGAAAAGAATCCAAACAGAGAGAAATGAAAAGGTTGAAGGAAGAACAGAAAGAACAAGAAGAGTTGACTCTAGAGCAAGCGGCTAAGCAGTTGCAGGCTAACGAGTGTGAGAAGGCCATAGATGTAGCCATTAGAGAGCATAACTTAGCGATTGACAAGTGCTATCCTGCCTTGCCATCGAAAATGGCTAAGATACTGGAGGATTCCGAAAACGATCCTCTGTTATCTTATCTGTTACGGTCACCTCCACCGTATGCACAAGGTGTTGCGGCTCCACTTGTCCCGAATGTTCAATTGCCGGTTGCTGGACAACCTGGTGTTCCTGCTCCTGTCCCCCAGAATCAAGTTCCCGTACCTCCTGTGATGAATGTGAATGTTCCTACAGCTCCTCCTCTTCCTGCACTGCCAGCCTCTATACCTACATCTGTACCTACTGTCCCACAAACTATTTTTCTCGATACTCCTACTGTTCCGTTATCTATTCCTACCTCTACTGCGTTCTCTACGTCTGCGAGTGTGCTAACTCCACTTTCTGTTCGTCGAAGAATCACTGATTCTGTTACTAATATGCTGTCTCCTTTATATAAAACTTTAATTAAGACTCCTACTCCTGACTCAGTTCAGAGACGTAGTCAGCTTCCAAGTACTGAGGAACGGGGAATTTTAGATTCCACGGCTCTCAGATGGATTTCGAAGAGTAGAAGATATAGTACGAGAGATGTGCTAGGCACATTTATGCAGTGGGGGGAACCAACGCAACGGTATGTCTTTGATGAGATGTGCTCGTTGTTACGTGAAGAAATAGAAGAAGATGATGTAGAATCAGATTTGGAAGATTTAATTAAAGTTCAAAAAGAGTTTGCTGCTGGAATGATAGTGGGTGATAATATAAAAGAAGCGATGGAACTTATTTTAAGTTTTAGGAATGATCCATCTCTTCGTTCACCGAGAGATTTAGAAAAAGGAAAAACGAAGCTAAGTCGCCAATATCCTATGAGGGAAGTTCCTCCAATCTGGCGCGAAGCAATAGCACGTGATGATAATGCTGGTATTGCAGCTGCTCCAGCACAGTTCCAAAGAGTGTGGATACACATTCCATGGAAGCGAGCTGAAGTGCTAGCGGTGAAGCAGGCCTTGCCAGATCCACGTAAGAATCCTGCTGGATATTACAAGGAATTAACACAGACAGTTGAGGCTTGTATAATGAACTTAGCTGACATCGATATGTTATTTGGCAATGTAGTTCCGCAACCAGTGTGGGCTAAAATTCGTAGAGAGGATCATCAAGCTGCCTTAGGTGGTGATTGGGCAGCTATCACTGCAGCAGATGGTCAGCAAATAGGTGGTGCAAAACCCGAACCTCTAATTGCTAATCTACCAGGTAGAATAATTGATCTAATGAAGACTCTGATGCCAGCATTGCGTGTAAATTGGGACAAGCTGTCAGCATGCAGGCAGAAGAAAGACGAAAGTGTCTCCGACTTCTTCACAAGGTTTGAAGAGACTTTTGTAGATCATAGTGGTCAGGACATGAGTACAGAAGGAGGACAAAGACTGTTTGTCGATAAATTTGTGCATAATTTGTTACCTGAATTATGCAATAAATTAAAAGACTCAGAAAGTGCGTGGGCTGTATCCACAACAGCGCAAATACTTGCGACTGCACAGTACTACGAAAATAGGGATAAAGAGGAAAAGGAGAAATCAGAAAAGAAAACGAAAGATTTAAAAACTAAAGTTCTTTTGCAGCAGGCGTATCCGCCTCGCACGAATCAATCTAATACGCAGCAAAGTTCGTACCAAAGGACAGATTATAGCTCATCAAGACCTCAATATCAGTGGAATCAGTGTGCGTACTGTAAGAAAGAGGGTCACTATAAAAATGAATGTCCGATCTTAGCGCAAAATAATGCAGCAGCAGCTCAGAGAGGTCGTGGTGGTTTTGTGCAGAATTCTAGAGGTCGAGGACGAGGTGCTATGCCTCCACAAACAAATGATCGTCCTTCCAATCACTTTGATCAACGAAATGGACAATCTACTCAGCAGAATAGATCTCAACAATATCTTGTTGAGGACTATAATGAAATAGATGAGGGTTTTCAGCAAAATGGGTACTAGGACAGCCATGGACAGAGAGAGGGAGTAGTATCAGTTCCAGTGGATCAGAGTGGGCCTTATGTCGCAGTAGCAACATCAGGTGTAGTCGAACCGTTTCTGTTGGATACTGGTGCCGCAAAAAGTTCTATCATTCATGCGAAACTCCCTGGCGCACCTTTGTCCGGCTCAACAAATGTTTCCGTAGGTTTTTCAGGCGCCCCTGTTTACAACCCGATATCTGGTCCTTTGTCTATTTCTGTTGGACCGTGTCAATTGAAAGCACCCCTGATTTTAACGACAGGTTGTAATGAAAATCTGCTTGGTTTAGATTTGTTAAAACGACTATATGCGACATTGTACTGTTCTCCGGAAGGAGTACAACTCACATTGGGTAAAAATATCACCTCTCCGATGTACTTGTCAATGGACGCACTCCCGCCAGAGCTACGCTCACTCCCTGATTCTCTTTGGGCGACTGGTCCTAATGATGTAGGTCTCCTAGAAATTCCACCGTATGTGGTAACTTTGAAAACAAATGTAAAATTTCCAAGAATTCCCCAATATAAAATATCTAGTGAAGGAGAGCGTGCACTTTTATTGATTGTGCAGGATTTGATTAAGAAAGGTGTGGTTGAAGAAACTAGAGGAAATGTCTGTAACAGTCCTGTATTGCCGATTCTGAAACGAACTGATCCTACAAAACCTCCAGTGTACAGGTTTGTCATAGACCTTAGAGAAGTTAATAAGATTGTGGTTCCGCAGTTTCCTGTGGTTCCGGATATTACTGCCTTGCTAACATTGATTCCTGCTACAGCCACATGGTTCTCAGTTATTGACTTAAAGAATGCCTTTTTCAGCATTCCGATAGCCGAAGAAAGTAGAGATATTTTCGGCTTCTGTCTAGGAGGTCGCAGTTTCAGATTTAAACGCGCTCCACAAGGCTATTGTGAGAGTCCATCCATTTACAGTCAAGCATTAAAAAGTCAGTTAGATTCTTTTGTCCTTCCTCCAGGTTCTGCCCTAGTACAGTACGTAGACGATCTTCTAGTGGCTGCCGATGACAAGGAAACTTGCAAAGCAGCTACAATTTCCTTATTGCATCATTTGTCTAAACTAAATCACAAGGTGTCTCCTTCCAAAATGCAATACTGCTGCCAAGAAGTGACCTACCTAGGTCATCTCTTGTCAAAGGAGGAAAGGAAGTTGACCCCAGAAAGAATAAAAGCAATTACACAGATGAGTGTTCCACGCACACAGAGAGAAGTACGTGCCTTTCTAGGTATTACCTCTTACTGTAGGCAGTGGATCCCAAATTTTTCTCTTTTAGCGAAACCATTGGTAGCCTTGACTGGGAAGAATGTTCCGAGTCCAGTGCCATGGTCTGATGAATGTCAAGAAAGTTTTACTGAATTACGAAAAGCATTGTGTTCAGCTCCTGTATTGGGTACACCTGATTACAGTAAGCCATTCACGCTCTACGTTCACGAGAGAGACGGTTGCGCGTTGAGTGTTCTGACACAGAAGTTTGGTGATAAACAACGCCCTTGTGCGTATTTTTCATCAACATTAGATCCGGTAGCCAGAGCGTTGCCTAGTTGTTTGAGAGCTACAGCGGCAGCTGCGGCTTCCATTCGACAATCTGCTGGTTTGGTGATGAACAACATGCTAGTGGTCATGGTTCCTCATGCAGTGGATACACTCATGAACCGAACAAAGACACAACACCTTACTAGTGCGAGATTATCTGGTTACGAGCTGACATTACTAGCGAGTCATATTCAGATCAAAAGATGTAATGTATTGAATCCAGCAACACTGTTGCCGACTGATCAAGAGTCGAGTGATTCCGAGCCACATGATTGCTGTTTCAAAACGGAGGAAGAGACAAAAGGACGCATTGATTTGAAGGATACTCCGTTATCCGATCCGGATGGTACGCTGTATGTGGACGGGTCATGTTTTAAATTGGAGAATGGTGATGTGACTGCTGCTTACGCAGTAACGACTTTGAAAACGATTGTGGAGACTGCAAGAGTGAGTCAGAATTCTGCCCAAGCTGCAGAATTGATAGCTCTAACGAGAGCGTGTGTTTTAGCTGAGGGAAAGAGAGTGAATGTGTTTACAGATAGTCAGTACGCATTTGGCGTGGCCCATAGTTTTGGCCGGTTGTGGAGAGAAAGAGGTTTCATTACGTCCCATGGGACTAAGATCCAGCAAGGTCAGCTAGTTAATGACTTGTTGGAATCTCTAACCTTGCCGACTGAAGTTGCGATTGTGAAGTGCAGTGCTCATAAAGCAATCACGGATGATGTTGGTCGTGGGAATGCTTTTGCTGATGAAATTGCTAAACAGACAGCTAGAGACACGATGAGCAGAATGTATGTTGCTACGTCTGCAAGATGGATTGCTGAGTCTGGAATGTGCGAGGATACTATGGAAAGTGTGAAAGAGATTCAGAAAGAAGCAACTGAGGAAGAGAAACGTGTATGGAGAGAAAGTACGGGCAAGTTGGACTCGAATGGATGTTGGATTGATTTGACAGAACAGCAGCGTTGGATGTTGCCCGATGCGTATGTGCTTGCAGTAGTGACGATGGCGCATGGAGTAGCGCATATAAGTTCTAAAGGGATCTGTAAGATGTTGGCTCCGGTCTGGAAGAATGAGGGAATCAGTAAGTGTGCAGAGAGAGTGGTGAAAAATTGCATGGTGTGCTTGATGCATAATCCTGGCAAGGGAACTCCAACTCCAGCTGGTCATTTCGCTCCTCCTTCCTGCCCCTTTGAAGTGATTCAGTTAGACTTCATTCACATGGAGCGCTGCAATAATTTGAAGTATGTCCTGGTGGTAGTTTGTGCTTTTTCCAGGTGGATAGAAGCATACCCACTAAAGGACAACACTGCCCTATCAACTGCCAAAATTCTTCTCAAAGAATTTTTCCCTAGATATGGAATGCCACGGATTGTATGGTCAGATAACGGAAGTGAGTTTATAGGGAAAGTTATGCAGAGTGTGTGTGCCGGCCTAGGACTGAAACAGAAATTCCACAGTGCAAACCATCCCCAGTCTGCTGGTTTAGTGGAGGGTTACAATGGCACCCTCAAGCTGAAAATAGCTAAAATACAAGCATCCACAGGTTTAGCCTGGCCAGACGCACTTCCTTTGGCCTTGTTATCAACGAGAGCAACGGTACATTCTAGAATAGGGCTTAGTCCTTATGAAATAGTCTTTGGTCGCCCGGCAAATATCTGGGGTGTGCCAAGGCCTAAAGAATTTTGTTCCATAGAATATCCTATGTTGATAGACTACCTTTACGACTTGACTGCTAAATTGAGTCTTATTCATCAACAGGTTTTCGATGCTTTGCCAAAACCTCCGGAGAGTCCAGGGCATCAGCTGAAACCGGGAGACTTCGTTGTCATCAAAAACTTCGCGAGGACGAAGAACCTTCAGCCGAGATTTGTGGGGCCCTTCCAAATCCTACTTGCAACGAGGACAGCAGTTCGTGTAGCTGGCCGCAAGCACTGGGTACACGCATCACATGTTAAGCGTGTCCCTTTGCCGCTCCCTTAGGACGACTGGGTAAAGAAGGGAATTGGTGCCTCCGAATCTGAAAGCACACCGAAGTTCATTTCTTTCAGCGATGCCGAATTGATTACTGACACTCCAAAACCTGACTCTCCTCCTGAAAAGACTCCTTTGAACACTGAACATTTGTCTCCAGCATCAGAAGAAATTTTGCCATCTGCGAACTTAAACACTGTAACAGCTGCTAGTGATACACTATTTGCCGATCAGACAGTACCAGCGAAACAGAGATATAACTTAAGAAGCCGTAAAATGGACAAATAAAGCAGGCAACTGCATATTGTGATTTTGATATATTGAACTTTTGCCTTCAGCCAGGAAGTTTGCTATTGTTTATTGTTTTTAAAATTGCCTTGCCGTCTGGGTAGCCGTAGGGTCGTGGCTGTGTGCCTAGTTTGAATCTGCAGGGGTCTGACACAAGGTCGATCTTTCTGTTGGTTCTGGGAACTCCCAGGGCTGATAGAGGCATTTTCATCTACGTACACATCATCAGTGGTCGCGAGCGGATTGTAGAAGATGGAGCTTCCTGCGCTGCAACGAGAAAATGTGATTCATGTTCGCAGAAACAGACTTCATAGAATTCTTCATAGCAAATGCTTTTTGATGCAATGTGCCATTACATTCTTGATTATTTTAGCAACATTGGTGGGTGGAATCGTCTTTAGTATAAATTTGATTTTTGTGCCAGTTACTACAGTACCTCCCCTTGATCCTGCCATTTCTACTGTTTCTTCTATACACTCTTTTCACTCGTTTCCGGAACATGAGCAAGCCCGACGCTCAGAATTCACCAACAACACTTTTGTACAGCTCCTACACCAACACCAACTGGTAGTTAACACTACAGACTGCTGGGTGTGTGGCTTGATACCCCACACTATGGATAAAGGTATTCCCTATCTGGTTTTGCCTTACAGCTACAATGGATCATTTCAGGCCCTCCAAACCATCTTTGCTTATGCCCTTGAAACCTATCCTCCACGTCCACCGCGTTCCACTAAATATAACTCTGCCAACAAAGCCTTAGTCCAGGGAATTATTGACATGGTCAAGGACGTCAATAATACTCCATCCTACCCTAGAGACGAATTGCGAGTATATTTAAGTTGGAATACTTCAGAGTATCGCCTTAGTTTAGGAGAAAGCAAGCGTAAAAGCTCAACTCCAATCTGGGTCGTACCTCACCGAGGTCAGGTCTGTTTGCAAGGTAATGGGAGAAATCCGAGAGCTCAGCTAGGGAGGAGTGAGTGCGTAGAGACTTATGTGTTTCCGGCTAACTCTTCCCCTGCCTTTCTCACTGCTAGGGGTACCTACTTCATTTGTCGAGACAGAGCTTATACATGGTTGCCTGCCGACTTTTCAGGATCATGTTATATTGCTCGATTGTTACCTCCGACATACACTGCTTCATCTGATTACCACAGAACCAGAGTAGCGAGAGGTGTCTTCAGCAAGGAAGATACCGCTGGTCAGGAAGCTGGAGACTTCTTCAAAGGCTTCCTTCCGTTCTGGGGGCCTATGGCCAATAGTAGAAACATACGTCAGCTAACACGGGTAGTTGAATCTACTATTACCGAAACTGCTGGTGCCCTTAGCAACTTGACAGCTGAGCTTCAGGCGGATAGACTCATGACGTTGCAGAACCGTATGGTTCTAGACGTTATACTTGCAGATCGAGGTGGGGTATGCAGAATGATCCAATCGAGCTGCTGTGTCTTTATTCCTAATAATGCTCCAACAGTCTATGAGGCGATCTCTAAGCTACACAAGATTTCCGACTCTATACATGTAGACAAGGGAAACTGGTCCTTCATGGAGTGGTTTTGGACTCTGATATCAGCGTGGGGATGGAAGGTTCTAATGGTCATTGGTGTCATCTTAGTATTCCTATTCTCATGCTGCCTGATTATCCAGTGTGGTCCTGCTCTGTGTAGCCTTTGTGCTGCAACTTGTCTCAGAAAACCACCTGCGTTTGGAGAAAAGGCACGAGAAAGGATGATGATACAACAGCATGTCACTGACCTGATGAGCATAGAACTAGATTCTGACATAGACTGAGTAATTGCCTATGTAAGGGCAAAAGGAGGGTCTGAGGTTCCGTGACGGTTCCGTGACGATTTGAACCCGTGTTTTCAAGTTTGTCAGAAATACATAATATTGGTATCAGTGAACCGCAAATGATCCATTTAGCATACCCTGGTGTTTTCGCTACGCTACAAGCAAGAGCACTCCTTTTATTGACATATTTCTGATCTACCCACGGCATCCATCTTAGATCATGGCAGCCATTTTGTGTTTCTTGCCCTCACATACGCAATAACCTCTGATCACTTCATTTCGATTAAGGACACGTAGCCTTAGCCGGAGATTCACCTCTTACATGACACGTGCACCTTAAACCAGATCACGCTGTAGCTGCATGACTCGACAAAGACTGCCTCCTCTGCCCGAGGCCAGTCCTGCCAAACTGGTCTTCGTGTCCATTGTCCTGATCATGATTAGGCGGCCGAAGCCGGTAGCCTTGCCCATTTACAACCCACAAGCATCTCTTATCCCGCTTTCCTATCTTCCACACCTGGCTCCGTTCCTTTCTTTCTGAAACTTTATTAGGGGGAGGTAACGAACTTTACGATGAGGCGGTCCGGGTCCTGAATGCAATATTGACAGGGAATTGTGACGAACTAGTGGGAACCCCTCTTCGTAGATGTTTTGTATCAGATTTTATCAACGGTTCCTGTGCACGCCAAATATTTATTGTCTATGACACAAAGGTTTTGGGAATGTACCAACATGTGAAGAATTCGCCTGAAGGCCAAAAACTAGTATATAAGGAGCAACCCGCTTTGTACAATTTGAACAGGCTCCTAGATTCTGCCCGTGTGTAGTATCTGTGACTTCTGTGTCCCTGCAGTAATAAACCTTTGGTCTTTGACGCCACCATCGAGAAGCCCGTGTTTCTGTTCATTTGTGCACCAAGGCAGGTGTAACTCCGGGGTCTTTGGGTGTTGTTCCCTGACACCTCTGGACGGAACCAAAAAGTCCAGAACTCCAGTAGTCTCCCCTACTTCAATCCTCCTTCCGTTCTAACAATCGGTGATCAAGTTGGACCGTTAAATCAATGAGTTCCTCGCAGGTGAACGGTAGTTGCACCACCTGTGCCAATACGTCCTTCAGTTCACTCCTCAGACCCTGATAAAACAAGGATATTCTTTTTTGAACTGGCCAATCCGTCTCTACTATAAGGCGATTAAACGTGGTAATGTAAGACAAGAGGTCTTGTGACCCTTGTCGTAAAGTCATTAACTCCCGGTCCAAGGACAACATGTGAGACTTTCTGTCAAACAACTTCCGTAGCTCAAGACAAAACTCGGAAAAATTCCGTAATACAGGATCATCCCGTTCCAGTAAGGGGATCGTCCAACTGGATGCATTCCCTCCCATATAAGACATCATGAATGCTGTTTTGGACGCCTCATCCTGAAACACCATGGGTTTGCATAAAAAATGAAGACAACATTGGTTCAAGAATGTTTCAAATTTTCTAGGGTCTCCGTAGAATCTTTCGGGCGGAGCTAGAGGTATACCCTGGTTTTGTATGATGTGTACGGTAGGAGTAGTCTCGGTGGAGGTGGAAGGAGCCACAAAGGAACCCCCTGACGGGAAGGAAGGAGGTGGGGGCAAAGTGGCTGGTCTTAACAATGGTTTTACAACTGGTTCTCTTTGTGCAAGATCAGACATTTCTTTACGCAAATCCGCCACTTCCTTATACAGAGCTTGATTCTCTGCTCTAGAGGTCTGGACTTCTTGCTGCAAGTTTGAAAAGCTTTCCAGTAAGGAGGTAAGGACAGTGTTCGTATCCATCGTCTAGGCTGGACAGTATTCTTGGGCTTGTCAATCTGTCGTGATTGCAAGCAGCGCAAGAACACGCATGCGCCACTAACCTTGCTCTGAGGGCCAGCAGAGACGACAAGACGATAGTCCCCAAAGCCTCTCCCCATAAACTCTCAACACTGGGTAATCCACCACTGTCTGAGGGAATCTGGAAGGAGGCCGCGAGGTGAATGAGCAGAGGACGTCTTTGGTTCCTCGAATTTCTCAGTTCAAAGCTACCCCGGTAGGCATAGGGAATGACAGTACTGCAAGTGGAGGAAAAGACAAACAACAGGCTCTTAGTACCTAAACTGTTGTTGCCCTTCCCGCAATCCCCCTTATAGTTAAACTCACCAATATCTTTTCTTCTACACACCGTAGAGATATCAGGAGAATCAGAAGCAAATAGGATGGCCAAAAGTGTATGAGAAGTTACTTCACTTCTCGATGGTTGCATCCACCTCGACTTGTTTATTATTAGGTAGCAGAGTATCCTTCTGTTAGACGTTAACAGCACGTCTAGTCATCACCACAATACTTCTTGTGGATAAGAAGGAAACAGATTCCGTAATCTTCGTCTTTACAGGTACGTAGTAATGTAACAGGGTAAACAGGCAAGTCCACAAGCACGTTACACTACTTATGCTCAGGCGTATATGGAATTCAAAAGTTTGACAACAACACAACGGAAATAAGGAGGCGATCTCGCACTCCTCTCAATACTTGCAGTTTACAGAACACGGCTTGCACACCAACTCCGCGGTGACCGGGACCTTGCAGGCTCTTTCCAGGCGTGGCGCGCGTAAGGACTCTGACCACGCTGGCTCTTCGTCGGCGCTGGAAAACACTCGGACTCTGACCACGCTGGCTCTTCGTCGGCGCTGGAAAACACTCGGACTCTGACCACGCTGGCTCTTCGTCGGCGCTGGAAAACCCTCGGACTCTGACCACGCTGGCTCTTCGTCGGCGATGGTAAACACAGGCACACCAACCTCACAGGTATCACCGTCGGCAGATAGAAAACAGGCATCCACAGGATAGGAAACGGTGCCGTCTCAGGAACAACATTGACAAGCACTGGTCCGGTGACTGGGAGGAACCTATATAGCGTCCGCCCACTTCCCTGGTTCTTGGCGCCGCATTGCCTTCTGGTACCAGTAGTTCTTCCATTTGGGAAGCGTAATGAAAATGCACTTTTTCTTCCTCTTGCCTGCTTGCGTGATCGCTACACAAGGGCAGGGGTTGCAGAGTATAAGCCTGCTCTGGGACTGGGAGAAAAGTGCACTCTAGAGCCAGGCTGTGCCCAGGGGTATTCTAGGGAGCAGAGTCTCTCCTGGCACAGGGGCCATGCCTACAACTGCCACATCTCACCGCTTGTACACTGATTCACGGGGTAGCAGAGCAAAGCACACGATCGACCTCGCATGCCGGGTGGCAGTGCAAGAGGGATCAAAAATTAGCTAGCATTTGCGCCAAGAATTTTCAATTCTGTTAAGGACGCGGAGGCGAGGATTATGCTTCTCTTTCATTTACTGTAAACTCACAGCAGCCAATAAACATACAGTTTAGTAAAATTAAACTACATTAACCATGATGCTTGGCCCAAGCCGCGCCTCCTTAGCCCTACAAGAGCCCTGGTAACAGTCCCAGCTAACTCTTTATTTGCACGAACATGCAGAATAAGTTCGATATCAAAAGTCTTATATAATCTCCAACATGGAATAACATGGAATTACTTCCAACTTCAGAAAATCTCCAACGTGAGATAGTGGGGAACAGCGTTCCAACTGCAGTCTTCAGTAGAAGAATCGTCACTCCTTTTTCTTGTCATTACCTAGAAAGAAATTTAAAGAACCCGTAATGTCTGTATAACCAGAATCAATCATAAACAACGGGTGGGTAAGCATGATCATAGCATGACATAGCCGGGTGGGATAATCCTCGCCTCTGTGTCCTTAATAGAATTGAAAATTCTTGGCTCGAATGCTAGCTAATTTTTGATTCTATTACAGGACCGGAGGCTTCAGATTATGCTAGTTTAACGTTGAATCAAAAACAACAGAAGTAATATCTCTCACCGGCTTATAGTAGAATTGTTTGAATGTCGACTCAGACGACCAATCAGCACAATGCATAATATCTTGAATATTCGCTCCTAACAAATATGACTTGGAAGCCATAGCACCCCTCACTGAGTGCGCCCCAAACAGTTGAACATCAACACCCGACTCTCTCATGATAAATTTAAGCCATCTGGCAATAGTGGCAGAGGACACGGGTTTAAATGGTTTCTGCACTGCAATCAAAAGTTGCGTAACCCCAGTCGGTCTCAAGGAACGAGTACTCTCCTCGTAAGCTTTCAAGCATTGGACAACACAAAGTTTGGCATTACTATGAAAGGCATTATATTCAATCATTCTAGACATAGTTTTTGTGCGACCTGTAATAGTAAAGGAAACTCCCTCTGGAGTGAATACTCTACCTGTAATATCCAGTGCCCGCACATCCGAAGATCTCCTGCATGCTGACAAACATAAAAGCATAGCGAGCTTGGCTGATAACTGCTTCCTAGAAAGTAAGTCATTAGAGGGCCAACTATCCAGAAGTTTGATAACCAGAGAAACATCCCAAAGGCCCGAATATTTGGGCTTGGGAGGGTTCGCAACACAAATCCCTTTGAGGAGTTTACACACCAAGGGGTGAACTCCCACTGGCTTCCCATCAATGTGGGAGTGTCCCGCGGAAATAGCAGACCGGAAGTTGTTCACCGATCTATAGGCTAAGCCGCTGGCTGCCTTTTCAGACAAAAAAATCACGACATGTGAAAGGCCTGCCCCCACGGGATCCAAGTCCCGTTCCACGCACCAACATAACCATCCCTTCCAGGCGGAAGAATACCTTTTCCTCGTGGAAGGGGCTCAAGCCTGTTTGATGAAGTCATTAGCTGTTCCTGAAACTCCAGGCAAGTTCCACTGTTGCCTGAAAGCCTCCATGCCATCAACATTAGGCGCTGTGACAGGAACAATGGATGTTGTTCCCGCAGAGGTCCCAGGAGAAGGGGCTCCGACCAGGGCAACATCCTGGGAAGGTCGCAGCACATCCCGAACAAGGTCGGGAACCAAGGTTGCGACTTCCACAGAGGTGTCACCAGGATCACCTCCGCTTTCTGCTTGAGAATGTAGGACGCCACTCGTGGAATGAGAAGAAAGGGGGGAAACGCATAGTTCACTGCCCCATCCAGTCCTGCAGAAAGGCATCCGTTGCTGCTGCCGCTGGGTCCGGCCTCCAGCTGAAGAATCTGGGCAGCTGGCTGTTCAGCCTGGATGCAAACAAGTCGATCTGGCAAGGACCCCAAAGGTCCTGCAGCCAGTGAAACATCTTGGGAAACAGCTGCCAATCGCTGTAATCCCTCAGGTGTCTCGAGTTCCAGTCCGCTACCACATTGGACTGTCCCGGTATGTATTCTGCTATAACCGTGATCTGACGGTTGAGGCAGTACTGCCAAAATTCCTTGGCTATGTGCACCACCATGGACGATCTCGTCCCTCCCAACTTGTTTATATACCGAACCGCTGAGACGTTGCCCATTCTGAGAAGAATGCAGCACGACGTCTGGTGCGGTGAGAGGGTTTTGATAGCGAAGGATCCTGCTAGAAGTTCCAGGCAATTTATGTGCAACTCTAGCTCTTGAGGAGACCATCGTCCTCCTGTTGAAACAGCGCCAGAGCGCGCCCCCCAGCCCCAACGGTTGGCGTCGGATTCTATGACCACCTCGGGAAGGGAACCGAAACACCCGCTTGATTCCTGTTTGAGCTTTATCTAGTGAGGGGAAGGTCCCCTTGTATTTGGAGACGTCCTTAACAAAGCGATCTCCAAACAAGTAAACCTCAGCTAAGGGGCCTGGTGTCGCCGATGCCAATTCAGTTAGATTAGAGTCCATTCTCATAAGCAGTGACTTGCGTCGCTCCGTGGACAGCGCGCAATTGGCATTGCCTAATAAACAAATGGCCCGTTTGGTCCACCCAGCCAGTATATCCGGGTCCACAGGTACATTGGATTCCTTGGCTTGAAGAGCCATTTCGAGGATCTTTGCCAATGGACCTACCACGTCCAGCATTTTATCCTGGCAGCCGCGCCAGGCGCGGTCGATGCCCTTCTTAGGGTCCTTTGCGAATTTTTTCAAAAAGGTTAGAAGGCTAACGTCAATTTCTGGAGTGTCCGCCACCTTGTGGGCGAGATCGGGATGAGGGCATTCAGATCGCAGGCGATTACGCACCTCCTTGTCAAACCCTTTCCTAAGGTTTTACTGCAGGTACTCCGCCACGGCTGTGGCTGGGACCCAATCTGACGATCTAGGGTGAACTATCTCCATAGGGTTGAACGTAAAGGGTGTATTAGGAGCGGGGACTGATGCCGAAGAGGCACCTTTCTTTGCCTTCTTCTTCGGGGGAGGTTCCTCGTCCGTATCCGTGGTGTCTGTACCAGTTGTGGTAGTAGTGTCAGTGTCCACATAGTTTTGTTTGCTCTTGGCTTTGCCACCTGAGGAATAGCCATGATCCTGTCCAGATGGTGGTAGGGAATTTAAAGCGTCAGAGTGCAGCCATTGCTCACTGCTGCCTGCCTGCGTAGCTGGTGGAGCTTTCTTTGCGGACTTATCTTTAGTAAAGCCATGGCGTTTTGCAAAGTTCTCTAATTGTTTTGTAATAGGCTTAAGTGCTGCCGCCAATGCTTGTTGCACAGTAGTAGGCACTGTGCTCTCTACAGCCTTGTTTACCGAGGCTGGAACCAAAGCGTCCAAGGCCTCAACAATTTTATCTTCCACTGCAGCAGCAGGCTGCTCTTCATAGGTTTCTTCCCCTGCCTCCTCGTCAAAATACACCCACTCTTCCATATTACAACACACAGTGGGGTAGATAAATAAAAGAATTGAGGCAGGCACAAGAGGAGTAATAAGGGGGGGGTCAGCCCCACTGCACACAAATAGTCACAAGATTCTTTGTACCAGACCCCCTCAGCAAAGCTGTATAATGATTATTGCAGGCCCAGGGGCGTCAGAGGTGAAAAAAATCAATATATGGAGCGTGTGCTCACTTCCCAGAAAGGCAACTATTAATTCCAGCCAGTCAGGCGTCCTCCCCACCAGCTCAAACGAAAACGCGGTGAAAATCAGTGGGAAAACGATCCAAAAACGTGTGCAGCCCACTCGAGTCCAGAATCCTACCAAAAGTAGCCCAATGGACGTGACTGGGGCTGCACGCGTTTGCCGAGTGGTTGTCGGCTCTCTTGAGGCGTCCGGGCGATTAGGGAGAGCCCTGCGCCCTCCTGCGACCGTCAGGAGCACCAGTCGAGGAGCTGGAAACCCGCAGAGCGGGCCGGTACAGAGAGCACTAAGCGCGAAGGGCAAGGAGCGAGGCTCCGATCACGAGCGCTGCAGCGCTCCTCACACGGCCGCCGCCGCAGACCCGCTAAGGGGTCTCAAAGCGCGAAAACGCGCGAAACAGGATAACCAGAAGCTTGGCAAAACGAAATACAAACTGTGCAGTAAACACCACATAAGGAAAAAACAGCTGTAAATAATCCTTAATAGATATATAAATAAGCGTGATGCTAATTAAGTCAATCGGTATATAATGCAATAGGTTAAGGAGCAAAGCACTTATCTCTTGCTGTGAGCAGCAAAGAAAGAGGAAGCTGGGACTGTTACCAGGGCTCTTGTAGGGCTAAGGAGGCGCGGCTTGGGCCAAGCATCATGGTTAATGTAGTTTAATTTTACTAAAATGTATGTTTATTGGCTGCTGTGAGTTTACAGTAAATGAAAGAGAAGCATAATCTGAAGCGCTGGTCCTGTAATAGAATCTGGAACGAAGTGCACACTCTTTATAACCCCTGTGCCCCTTCCGCGCCCGTGTGAACTCCTTCCTTTGCACACAAGGTCCCTCACTGGAGCACAGAACCAGCTCTGCCTCACACACAGGGTGGCATCGCCACCCAGGATTGAGACAGTAGTTCAGACTGCACATGATGACACCCCCAGACATGCACAGCCTTGTACTCCCTTCCCATCATATATATGTATATAGAGATAACTCTAACCACTAGTATATGTAGTAAACCTTCTTACTCACTACCATTCCTATGTGACTCTTAGAGTTTATCCATTTGTATCTCTTCCTTGAATGACTTTACAATTTGTACATTGGCAATTTTTCTATTTGTATCTCTTCCCTGTGTGACTTTACAACTTGTACATTTGCATCGCAACTGGTTCTTTTGTAAAGCGCTCTGACACCTTCGGGTAATGTTCGCGCTATAGAAAATCGCATTAAATAAATACAATAAAAAATCCCTGGGCACAAGGCTCCTCCAAACCTCGCGGGAAAGTAGTGACCTGGTTGGACCCAAACTGACTCAAAACAGTTGGCATTGCCCAGACGTTAATGGAACCAGTGGAGTGGGGGAGAATCAAAATGGCTGCAAATCCCTTGCAGAAGATTAAAGCCAAAGGAAGGAACAATGTGCTTGTGGGCACATAGAATCCCAATTCCGCATGCCTTGTCAAGTGAAACCCTTCTGCAAAACACAAGCACTCGTGCCCATGGTGGAGGAGCACTTTCAGAGCCAAAGATTAAGAAACACAGTTTCGTATGATGTGTAGGAAGGTGGAATCTGACTATATGGTTACCCCAACTTTTTCTCCTGGTGTTTTGCTGGTTTTCGACTTAGTTGGCCTCGGATCCTGCTATTCAGGGCCCCAGACTATCTGCTTTCTCTATAAAATGGACTCCATGTACTTTAGGTACTATTGGTTATTGGGTCACCCTTTTGAGCCCCTGCATAATGTACCATAGGTACCCAGGGCATAGGTGCACCCTAGGCCTACCAGGGGCTGCAGCATGTATTGTGCCACCCCTGGTTTGCCTTCCAAACTGACCCCACAGGTCTGTTCACACAGCCTGGGTAAGGTGGTGTAATCACCCCTTACTTAGATAAGTATACCTATATCTACCCTTATATATAGACACATATACACCTATAAGCCAGTCCTATGTTAAACCTCGACAATCCTGGAGGCAGATTGCTTGGTTTTATGTGAGAGGGTGCCTAGCATGATCTGAGCCCCTCTGCAGCTTTCGGAACCATCTCCTTATAGCTGTTCTATTATATAGCCATACCATATACTCTTAAGTGCATTATAATCCTCGTCGTTAATGCTAACTTTGGTTTGGCTTTATCAAAACATGTCGTGTAAGGTGTTAAACACTTTGGAATACTACCCCCCACCAATTCTGGCAGCGGGGGTAGCATTCCACCCTTCTAGAGGGAAAAGAAATGTATGTTACTGCTTTACCCGGTTATAGTTAAACAGAGCCTCAGCATCACAAAATGGATGCTACTGCCACAGACACGAGTCTGACCTCCTGTTGCTGGGGGAAACTCCAGCAAGGGTGGCCTGGACAATAGGTTTCCTGTCCAGGGAGGTGCGAGCACCCTGACAGGGGTTTTATGTATTGGGGCAGGGAGGGCTGCATTCAGTGAATGCATCTAGACACTGCCTGGGGCACACAAGGTGCTCCATGCATAGCCCGGTTCAAACCAGTTGCTGGGGCACTCCAGCCCTAGCTCTGGCGTGAAACTGGACAACGAGAAAGGGGTGTAACCACCCCCGTCTCAGGTCCACCCATAGGAGGGACCTAGTCAGGTAAACCAGCCCCCATCCTTAGTATAAGTATAGGAGCTGTGTCTCCAGGACTTCAGATTATCCTGGAACGAAACTTTGATACAGAACTCTTGGACCTTCGACATTCTATTCTGACTAGAAGACGGAAGACATCTCCCTTGTGGTCAAGGAGTGACTAGCCTGTTCAAATAGGCACCATCAGCAACTTTGCCAGTCTGCAGTTTCAAGGCTCCCGCCAGAACCCGAAGACTCTGCGACTCAAGAACTGGACATCCAGACTTCTCTGACCCCGACCCACGTCCACAGCAAAGTTGAGACCCGTGGCGGACACAAGAGACGTGGGACCGGACATCTTGGACATCCTGCATTTTGCTACCTGCACTCCTTTCCTGAAGCCTCAGTAAGTTGTGCATTGGGGTACGAGAAGCCCCAGCCCCGAGCATCATTTGAACCGAAGCTCAGGCCCCCAACCTCCGCGAGTGTCCCTGGGCCTTGCCTTTACATTTGTGCTCGACGCTTCTTCCCGGTTCCTTGCCCATTGGCTAGTGACCCCCCCCTGAAGACATCATCTTGAATATCACTTGCGATCCTGGTTGCTCCAGGCTTGCTCCAGCTTCCCTAAAAAGGAGAAGCGTCACAGACCTTGGTGGTCTGCAACAGAGCCAATCTCAACATCCTGCATGGGTTGTGGTTACCAAGGCTTGTTGGGTTGAATCCGGATACCGACACTGCAGTCATCTAGATCCATCGTGGGACAGCTCGAATCCATCTCCTGGTCATCGTCGATGCCTCCTGGACAAAGAGACAAACTCACTTTCTTCACCTTAAAGCACCCAATATCGCCTGATTCCTTCCTGGTCACTGGCTAGTGACCCAGACTCTGTTCCCTCTGCTTTCAGGTTCTTCACATCTCCGATCCACCCAGACACTTTTCCTCTGGTCGCCTGCAGCACTTCTTTGCAGAGAAAACGACAACGAAACCCAACATCAAAAGACACCTATGCACCTGCTTCCGTGGGCGAGGTAAGACAAGTACTCTGGTAGTCTCGCGGTTATTTGCCCTCCTAGTGTCTAAGTCTAAAAGGGTTCCGTCCTAGTCCATCCGGAAGTGTCCTTAAACTGTAACTTTGTAACTTTTAAGAACTCCGTAGAAAGTCAATGGGAACCCGCGCCTGTGTTTAGACACTGCACGCGGCTCCCGTGCGTCTCCTACTTCTTAACCCTTGGTTGCTTAGGGTAGCCCCAGCGATTCTACACACCCTAGGCCTGCTTTCTAACTCTCATGTGGTACTTATACCACTTTCTTAGTATATGGTTAGTGAGGCCCCTGGGGCATAAGTATACTGTGCAACTTATTGTGTATTAACTGTGTGACTTGTATTGTATTTTTTACCACTGACCTCACAAAGAGTGCAGAGGGGTTGTGTTTAGATTAAATACATTTTTAAACCTTTTTTTTAAATACATATATATTTGATATATGCCTTGTGTGGTGTCCTTTCATTTGGTATTCAAGGGATTATATATGGTAAACCAACTTGCTTAACCCGCCTACTGAAGTCTTAGCCTGAAGACTGCTGGTTCATGCTACCTCTAGGATAACTTTCTATAAGGTTGGCTTTACAACCACCACCAATAAGGGTCGATTAGACTGGTGCAAGGTGCCCACTAGAACTAGTGGACATCATATGCCAGGCTAACTTCTCACATTGGTGTGCAGCGGTTGGGATAAGAGCTTGCAATTTGTTTGACCAAATAATCTTGTAATGTCACCTGAAAGATCCTATCAAGGTACCTGTAGGTACATATAAATCAAGTTTTAGATATACATAAGTACTACTGAACTAAGTAGTTGTAGGTGGTAAGGGCCTAGCACACCCTGACTACAACTCCTAGAGAGGTTCTAGTAGGAAATCATTTAGTGTAGATAGGTGCACACACCACACTTCACTAGAAAATGTCCTTGGAAGCAGGCCCTAGTGGCCTCTTCAAGAAGAAACCCAGAGGGTGCCTTCTAAGTATGACACATTTACTTTTCATGAACTGAGAAGTCTGTGTTCAGTCAGAAGACTGAGACAAGGGCAGAGTCCAACCTTTAACCACCTGGTAAATATTTTAGAGGAGTATGATGCAGAAAGGGCATCCAACTCAGGTCACCCAGGTAGTACAGAGGGGGGCCATCCCTCAACAGAAGACCCTACTGGTGAGAACCAAGGGGATTCTGATGATGATGTGGATGCTAACCAGGTAGAGGTCAGGGAACTGAACCAGGTTAACCTAGGACTACATGGGACTGGAGAAGGAAGGATCCAATCCAGACCCCCAAGTAGGCCTAATGGTGAGTACAGAAGACCCAGATCACTTTCCAGTGCATCGGACCATTCTGATTCATCAGTGGAGTCCAATGCCTCTGCTCTGAGGAGAATGCCTTCACCTCAGAGAAGGGAGCATAAAGCTAGGATGAGAGAAGCCAAGCTTAGGATCAAGAGGCAAGAAGTTGCCTTTGCAAAAGAGACCCTAGCTCTTGAGAGAGAAAAAAAATTGAGTGGGTTAGAACCCACTGGTGGCAGCATAATTCTTAGAGATAGGGAAAGGTCTCATGACCATAGAAACATGAACAAGATTGTCCCTCCCTATCAGGTGGGGGATGACATCCACAAATGGATAACTGCTTTGGAAAGGGCCTGCAAAGTGCAAAAGGTCCCCAAGGAGCAGTGGGCAGCAATCTTGTGGCTCTCCTTTTCAGATAAAGGCAGAGATAAGCTCCTAACAGTTAGTGAACAGGATGCTGACAACTACACCGTACTGAAGAGTGCTCTGATAGATGGGTTTGGCTTAACCACTGAGCAGTACAGGTTGCTGTTCAGAGACACCCAGAAGACACAGACTCAGGACTGGACTGATTTTGTAGATTGTGCTACTAAGGCTCTGGAAGGCTGGTTACTGGGTAGTAAAGTAAATGATTATACAGGATTGTACAATTTGATTATGAGCGAGCAGATCCTTAATAATTGTCAAAACCAGCTTTTGCACCAACACTTGGTTGACTCTGATCTGACCTCTCCCCAAGAATTGGGTAAGAAGGCAGACACATGGGTTAGAACCAGGGTGAGGCCTAAAAATCAGGGTGGTGACCAGAATAAAGATTCTACCAAACCACAAGAGAAAGGTGGGGATAAATCTGAGGACAAATCCACTACAGGGCCCCAAACATCCTCTGAGGGGGGTGGGTCCCAAACTCCTTCCTCTACTATTAATAAACCTTATTGCCATGTATGTAAGCAACCTGGCCACTGGAAAACTGACAGCAGTTGCCCAAAAGCCAGCAATGTGGAAGATATTCCTCCAAGTAATACTCCAACACATCCTGTTACTACTAGTAGTAATCCTCCAGGTGGTGGGAGTGCCCCCAAAACTTTGGCTGGGTTTACTTGGGGAACTCAGGTGGGCTCTGGCCTAACCAGGTCCCCTACTACAGCAACTCTAGTCTGTGATAATGGCATTGGGTTTGCCAACTTCACTGCTTGTCCCAATACCTTGGGCAAGTACAGACAGGAGCCCCACATCAATGGTCGGACAGCTGTGGCCTTTAGGGACACAGGGGTTCGCATCACCATGGTGACTGAGAGACTAGTCCCCTCAGAAAAGCTTTTACCTGGGTTTACATACCAGGTGACCAATATTGATGGAGTCGGGTCAGATCATGCCATGGCAGTAATAAATCTCAGCTGGGGAGGTGTCACTGGCCCAAAGAGAGTGGCAGTGTCTACAAACTTGCCTGTAGATTGTTTACTGGGCAATGATCTTGAGATCTCAGCCTGGGCTGAGGTATTGCAACAGGCCCATTCCAAAATGATAGGCCTTCCTGAAAAAGTTAGTAGGGCTGTGCTGGTCACAGCCCAACCCCAAACATATTTTTGTGTTGTGAAGCCTGAAACTATGGATCACTCCACTCAGACAGAGAGCATTGGGGAGGAAGAAAAGTCTCCCTCCTACCAGACATTAGGTGAGGGTCAGCCTCCTCAGGGAACTGACCCTACCCCTTGTGCAGGAACTGCCCCAGAGGTAGTCAGGCCTGGCCTGGCAGAGCCCCTGATGTCAGTGAACCCTTCCAAGGTGGTACCCAGTCTGGAGCAGGTAACCTGCGCCTCTCTACCCTGCCTCAGTCAGCCCAGGGCTGTAGAGGTCAGGGAGGCCAGTGGACCCCAAAGGGCCCCCTGTCCAGAGGAACCCCCCCCCCCCATCAGCAGATTAGGGGCACCCAGTCTAGCAGCCCTAGCCAGGTGAAAAATCCTCAAACCTCTGAGGGATCTCCCTTACCCTTGTGTAGGAACCTCCCCCAGATGGACTCTGCTGGACACAGGCAAACCTGGAACCAAGAGGTCCCAAACCTGACCTGTCTCTCCAGTGTTCCAACCAAAGGGACCCAACCTCCAGCTGTAGGTAGCCAAAGGTTGACCCTGAGAGCACAGTGCAACTCAGTCCAGCAAAGAAAGGCATACATGGTGGATAGTGATTGGAGGAAGCTGAGCCCAACATTAGTGGAGCCTCACTTCAGTACTCCATCCCAGAACCAGCCTTTTACTTGCCAAGCACACCATAGGAAGTAAATCCCAATGGTGGAGACCCTCTGAAACCCTTAGGGCGAGGGATTGTTTAGTGGACCATATGATAGGGGGTAACCATGCTAGTGCAGGTACTTCCTTATATGGCCACTTAGTCAATATAGGCTTACCTGGACAAGGATAGCTTTATCTCCTTTCGTTTGGGGGGGGGGGGGGTTTGTGTAGGAAAGTGGAATCTGAGTATATAGGTTCCCCAACTTTTTCTCCTGGTGTTTTGCTGGTTTTCGACTTAGTTGGCCTGGGACCCTGCTATTCGGGGCCCCAGACTATCTGCTTTCTCTATAAAATGGACTCCATGTACTTTAGGTACATACCAGATTGGTTACTGGGTCCCCCTTTTGAGCACCTGTATAATGTACCATAGGTACCCAGGGCAGAGGTGCACCCTAGGCCCACCAGGAGCTGCAGCATGTATTGTGCCACCCCTGGTTTACCTTCCAAACTGATCCCACAGGTCTGTTCACACGGCCTGGGTAAGGTGATGTAATCACCCCTTACTTAGATATAGTATACCTATATCTACCCTTATATATAGACACATATACACCTATAAGCCACTCCTATGGTAGGCCTCGACAATCCTGGAGGCAGTGTGCTTGGTTTTATGTGAGAGGGTGCCCTAGCATGAGCTGATCCCCCTCTGCAGCTTTCGGAACCATCTCCTTATAGCTGTTCTATGATATAGCCATACCATATACTCTTAAAGGCATTATAATCCTCGGGATTAATGCTAACTTTGGTTTGGCTTTATCAAAACATTTCGTGTAAGGTGTCAAACACTTTGGAATACTACCCACCCCGCCAATTCTGGTGGCGGGGGTAGCATTCCACCCTTCTAGAGGGAAAAGACATGTATGTTACTGCTTTACCCGGTTAAAGTTAAACAGAGCCTCAGCATCACTAATGGATGCTGCTGCCACAGACACAAGTCTGACCTCCTGTTGCTGGGGGAAACTCCAGCAAGGGTGGCCTGGACAATAGGTTTCCTGTCCAGGGAGGTGTCAGCACCTCCCCAGACAGGGGTTTTGTGTATTGGGGCAGGGAGGGCTGCATTCAGTGAATGCATCTAGACACTGCCTGGGGCACACAAGGTGCTCCATGCATAGCCCGGTTCAAACCAGTTGCTGGGGCACTCCAGCCCCAGCTCTGGCGCAAAACTGGACAAAGGGAAAGGGGTGTAACCACCCCCGTCTCAGGTCCACCCATAGGAGGGACCTAGTCAGGTAATCCAGCCCCCATCCTTAGTATAAGTATAGGAGCTGTGTCCGAAGGACTTCAGATTATCCTGGAACTAAACTTTGATACAGAACTCTTGGACCTTCGACATTCTATGCTTACTGGAAGACGGAAGACATCTCCCTTGTGGTCAAGGAGTGACCACCCTGTTCAAACAGGCACCATCAGCAACTTTGCCGGTCTGCAGTTTCAAGGCTCCCGCCGGAACCCGAAGACTCTGCGTCTCAAGAACTGGACTTCCAGACTTCTCTGACCCGACCCACGTCCACAGCAAAGTTGAGACCCGTGGCGGACACGAGAGACGTGGGACCAGACATCTTGGACATCCGACTTTACATTTGTGCTCGATGCGTCTTCCCGGTTCCTTGCCCGTTGGCTAGTGACCCCCCTGAAGATGCCATCTTGAATCTAACTTGAGATCCTGGTTGCTCCAGGCTTACTCCAGCTTCCCTAAAAAGGAGAAGCGCCACAGACCTTGCTGGTCTGCAACAGAGCCAATCTTGACATCCTGGGTGAGTTGCGGTTGCCAAGGCTTGTTGGGTCCAATCCGGATACCGACGCTGCAGTCATCTAGATCCATTGTGGGGCAGCTCAAATCCAGCTCCTGGTCATCGTCGAAACCTCCTGGACCTCGTGGCTGAAGAGACAAACTCATCTTACTCTGGTAGTCTCGAGGGTATTGGCCCTCCTAGTGTCTAAGTCTAAAAGGGTTCCGTCCTAGTCCATCCGGAAGTGTCCTTAAAATGTAACTTTGTAACTTTTACGAACTCCATAGAAAGTCAATGGGAACCCGCTCCTGTGTTTAGACACTGCACGCGGCTCCCGTGGGTCTCCTACCTCTTAATCTTTGGTTGCTTAGTGTAGCCCCAGTGATTCTACAAGCCCTAAGTCTGCTTTTTAACTCTCACGTGGTACTTAAACCACTCTCTTAGTATATGGTTAGTGAGGCCCCTATGGCATAACATATACCGTGCAACTTATTGTGTATTAACTGTGTGACTTGTATTGTATTTTTTACCTCTGACCTCATAAAGAGTGCAAAGGGGTTGTGTTTAGATTAAATACATATATATTTTGATATATAACTTGTGTGGTGTCCTTTCATTTGGTATTCAAGGGATTTTATATGGTAAAACAACTTGCTTAACTCACCTACTGAAGTCTTAGCCTGAAGACTGCTGGATCATGCTACCACTAGGATAGCTTTCTATAAGGTTGACTTTACAACCACCATCAATAAGGGTCGATTTGACTGGTGCAAGGTGCCACTAGAACTAGTGGACATCATATGCCAGGCTAACTTCTCACATGATGGATGTAAAAGCCCCCTCCCATCGTGAACCCAAGGATGCCCTATTATGATATATTATAATCAGTGCTTTAAATGGGCCAGTACTGTCCGTTACAGAGTACCAGCACTTTTTTATTTTGAGAGGAAGAGTACCGGCACTTCTTGAGCTTAACGTAATACATTTAATTGGAGAGTACCGGCACTTCTCCGAAACAAGCAGGCACTCTGGTATAGAGTACCTGCACTTCTATTTTTCCATTTCAAGCACTGATTATAATATATGTTATGTTACTGTGTTGTGTTATGTTATACAGATTTGAAAGCACACTACCCAGGAGGATAGCCTGGCGCTGAGCAGGTGTGTGTCTAGCCAAACCAAGGACCTAGTGTGACTACTCGAAATGCCAGGTCTTCAACTTCCACCAGAATTCAAGTGAGGAGGAGGCTCTTATGCG
This sequence comes from Lissotriton vulgaris, assembly GCF_964263255.1. Lineage (NCBI taxonomy): Eukaryota > Metazoa > Chordata > Amphibia > Caudata > Salamandridae > Lissotriton > Lissotriton vulgaris. The sequence continues at coordinate 2,006,722,113 of NC_141691.1, read as the reverse complement.
TAGCGGCATGTCATTCCACACTTTACGAGCAATGTAGGTGAAGGTTCGACTGACGAATCTGGTTTTCCGTTTGTGTGGGATTTGTACAAGTAGGAGTCCGGACGAGCAGAGGTGTCTGGAGAGTTTGTGAAACCAGATGCGATTGTAGAGGTATGTTGGGCCAATGTTATGTAGTGCCTAGAAAGGGTGAGGGGTTACAATTGTGCTAGTTTGTAAATGAGGAGCCATTGGAGCTCCTTCAGGTGTTGTGTGATATGTGTGCAGCCTGGGAGGTTGAAAGAGATTCTAGCGGCCGATTCTGAATGGTCTGCAGCCTTCTGGCATTTTTTATTAGATCACGGCATAGAGGGTGTTCCTGTAGTCCAGCTTGTTTGTGACAAGCAAATGTGTGATAGTTTTCCGGGTGCTGATTGGGAGCCATTTGAAATTCTTCCTCAGCATCTTCAGGATATGGAAGCATGAGGGTTGATGGCGTTGACTTTGGCGGTTATGTCGAGTTTGCTGTCAGTGACGAACCTGAGGTTGCTGGCATGGGTGGTGGTGGGGGGGGAGGTCGATCCTAGCTCTGTTGGCCACCAGGTGAAGTCCCATGGTGAAGTGCTCTTTGCAAGGTCACGATTTCGGTCTTGGCTGTGGCCAGCTTCAGATAACTGATCTTCATCAGTCATGGAGGCGTTGAACTTAATGAGGTACTTGGCATCTGCGAGGGAGAGAACAAGTTGTGTGTTGTTGTCATAGGAGAGGACATTGATGTTATGAGAGCGGATGATGCCGGCTAGAGGGATGATGTATTCATTGAAGAGGGTCGAGCTCAGGGGGGAGCCTTGCGGAACTCTGCAGATGTCCGAAGTGTCCAGTGCCAGGTTGACTGGCTGGGCCCTTCCAGCCAGGAAGGAGCAGATCCACTAGAATGTGTGTCCTTGGATTTCGATGTCATGTAGGAGTTGGATGGGGTGGGGGACTCCTCCATCCAGAGTTGTGTGGCTCTCATCCCAGTTGGCAATGAGGGCAGTTTCTGTACTGTGGTTGGGTCTGACACCAGAGAGAGTGGTGTTGAGGAGTTGGTGGTCATTTAGGTGGTCAGTGAGGCATCTGTTGATGATATATAGTGAAGATGTTTTATATAGCACAGATCTAGCCTTCGGTTATTAGAGCTCTGTACATGAGCACAAAAATCTATCACACATTTTTTAAGGTATGAGAGATTAAGTGATTTGTCTAGAATCATAGGATGTTCATCTGAGGCCAGATTACCCAATTCCAAGTCAGAAACTGTAACCAAAGGACACATCTCTTAGCATAAAAGATAAGGTCTTAGGTGGGTCCGAACCACTGTTGGCAATGCATAACTTGGCCTCAGGACATCCAGGATATACTCTGGGTGGAGCAGGAGGACTGTGTTATTGTGGGCTGTTGTAACCAGAATCACTTACAATTTCTGGCGCTAAACAGGAGCCTAGTGCATCAAAAATCAACAGAGAAGACCATTTTGGACATCTGCGAGCGAATCCATTGGTGCAGCTGCATTGCTGTGATAGTGGCATGAGTTGTTGGGCTGACTAACTCTGGAATGCACCTGTGCTCTGGGAGTGGTTAAGAAACCTGAGAAGACTCTGAGCAGCATTGCCAGCACCCCCAAATGTAACTTGTTACTTAAGACTGAAGAAGGCCAAATATCCTGAAACAGGTGTCTAGAAATACATAGCACGGTCTGCAACAACTATAGTGAATACTAAATAGTTTCAACTAAAGTGAGTGTTAACATGCACTGTATTTACCACAATGCATGTGGGCAAATTGTGCACCGGTATGCTAGGCAGTGTGCTCATTTTCCCCTTTTTGTGTATGGGGAGTGTACCATGGTAATCCTAGTGTCATCCCACATCTAACATTGAAATCCAGTTTGAGGCAGTCACTGTACCCATAATAAACTCTGAGACAGAAGTCTGGTAAAACCAAAAGCAGCGGTTTCAGCAACCAGAGTGGATACACAAGAATTGTTTTAGCATCCTGTCTTCGCCCTCCGAAATGCGCCCCAAATCTTATATGTAATACCACAGCAGACCTTTCAAGCAGTAGGTGACATTCAAGCCGGATTTTATACTGTAATGTCAAATTGAGGCCCACTGTGATTTCAAAAATTCCTGGCTGTGGGAACAAATGTCAGCTAACATTTGCCTGTGAGAGGGTAGGCCTCTGAAGTTAATCAAGTTTCTGGGCCCGCCCCCACGCCAGCCTTTCAAGAGGGCACAAAACCTGCCAAGAACGAAGGACTTTTTTGCCCCTGCCCTGGGAGCAAGTTCATACATCATCCAGGGGGCTAGCACACTCCTGAGGCGGAAGCCGGGAGTTTTTTAAAAATCGCCATTACTTTCACTTGTGTCACTCTTTACTCTGTGTTGCTTTTAAAAAAGTACTTTCATCACGCGCCAGCTTGCGCCAGGAATATCACCTACCTTATACCACTGTGAAGAGCGGATTTAGCGCTACTCCGTGGTAAAGTCACCTGACCAAAAACGCCGATCTCGGCGAGGACGGAGGCCACGCCCCCGGAAGGCCACGCCCCCCCTGTCGCATACTTAAGCGCGGATTCTCAAGCGCCTAAGCCTGACAGCTGCACACTCCTGAGGCGGAAGCCGGGAGTTTTTTTAAAATCGCCATTATTTTCACTTGTGTCACTCTTTACTCTGTGTTGCTTTTAAAAAAGTACTTTCATCACGCGCCAGCTTGCGCCAGGTATATCACCTACCTTATACCACTGTGAAGAGCGGATTTAGCGCTACTCCGTGGTAAAGTCACCTGACCAAAAACGCCGATCTCGGCGAGGACGGAGGCCACGCCCCCCCCACCCCCTACAATATGTGCTGTCACCGGAAGCGCAGCGGACGAGCGCAGCGGGATCGCCTAAGGCAAGCCCGTCTGCGCCCGTCATCGCCACGACATCGCCAGTCGCCAGTCCCCCTGGTCCAACCAGGTCCCACTCGCTCATTCGATATGACCGTGAAGAACTTCTTGGCATGAACCCTAACCAAAGATGCTCTGATGCCACTGGCATCCTAGGCCACTCACAACTTTACTGCAATCAATGCCATTTCTCCACCAGCATGCCTACTCACGTGTGTGGAGGCCGTGCCAGAACCACTACCCCGCCTCTGACGATACTACAGCTCAACGTCAGATCCCTCTCTAAACACCATCTAGAGGTAAATTCACTGCTATTGGATGAAAATCCTGACATCCTCTTTCTTTGCGAAACATGGCTACGAGACGGCGTAACTACCATCCCTAACTTGACGCTCCCAGATGAGTTTCACCTGGCCACCATAAACCGTGAAACTCGAGGCGGCGGCATTGCTGTCATTTATAAAAAGCATCTCACCTGCTCCTTTACCAAAGAATCTATTCCAGACTGTGAATGCGCCCAATTTAAAATTAGCATTAACCCTCAGTCTACGATATCTGGCCTTTACATATATCGCCCACCAGGCCCGTCCTCAAGGTTCATTGACGCCCTCCTCGAAACGTCCACAGCGCTTATCACCAAATCCGCCAATTTCACAATTCTAGGTGACCTTAACCTGCATTTTGACTTAACTAACGATCGTACAATCGCTAATCTTCTTGCAGATCTCTCGGCACTGCAACTTAACTCTCTTATCCATGCACCTACCCACACAGCCGGTCACACCCTAGACCCGATTTTTACTAACATCCAAGAGGCAGTCACAGAGATCCCCACCCCTGTGGGATGGACGGACCACTATCTCATCAAACTACTGGTTCCTGCACCAAAACGTCAGTATAAAACTGAATCCAACCGTCGCTTAAAAAGACCTTGGCACAAACTCTCCACTCCCGTTCTTCACGAAACCCTAGGAGATTTCCACTGCGATGCCAATCAGGAGATAGATGCGACCTATACCTCGTTCACTACCTGGATTACCAATGGGCTTGACACTCTTATCCCAGCCAAGCTGACTAAAGGACGTAACACACCCTCTAACCCGTGGTACGATGATACCCTAAAAGCGATGCATAAGGACTGCAAAAAAGCCGAGCGCCAATGGAGAAAAAACTTTGACAACCAGGATAAGAGTAACTATTTATCCAAGCTTAAAATCTACCACAAAGCCATCAGCACCACCCGCGCTACTTTCTATGCTGACAAAATAAGCTCCAACCCGAACCCATCTAAAGTAATCTTTAAACTAGTCAAAGAACTCCAAAACCCTAGATCCCCCTCCCCTAAAATCTCATCCAACGAGCAATGCGAGCAGTTGGCAACATACTTCGTTGAAAAGGTCCCAAAAATCTATGCGACCTTTCTGCAGAACCCTCCTCACTCTGAAGAATTTAAGACACCCGCTTACACCCTTACCCCTCTTACCCAAATCCCTGCCATCACGGCTGCTGACCTGACCAAACTTTGCAAGAAAGTGAAGTCTGGCTCTCCAGCGGACCCTATGAGCCCCTCTCACTTCCTGGACTCGATTGATTTTTTTCTACCCCCCATGCTGGATATCCTCAACCTTTCCTTTACCTCTGCTTCTGTACCCATAGCTTGGAAGCAAGCGTGGGTATCGCCGATAATCAAAAAACCCACCCTTGACCCTTCCAAGCCGGAAAACTTCCGGCCAATTTCCCTCCTCCCCTGGATATCTAAAATAGCAGAAGCCCATGTCAACGGCATCCTCTCGAAGCATGTGGACCTGCACGGAATCCTGGATCCATCCCAAAATGGCTTTCGAGCGGGCCATAGTACTGAATCTGCCCTACTGGCCACCACCGAACATCTCCGGACGATTTTAGACTCCGGTCAAAGTGCTGCGCTGATCCTTCTAGATCTCAGCGCAGCCTTTGACACGGTATCCCATGACATTCTTCTGAAACGTCTGGAGATGGCCGGTGTGACTGGCCTCGCTCTTACATGGTTCCAATCCTTTCTTAAGGACAGAACCTTCAAGGTGTCAGCCCCCCCATTTCTCTCTAAATCCCATCCCATAGCTCAAGGAGTCCCCCAGGGATCAGCGCTGAGCCCCTCCCTCTTTAACTTATATGTCCAGCCGCTCGCGGATGTGGCCAAAGAGTGGGGGCTCACGCTGGTCTCTTACGCCGACGACACCCAGCTGGTCGTCACCCTCTCGGATAGCCCGTCCACCGCGGCATCCAAGTTCAGAGAGGGCATGGCAGCGGTGGCACAATGGATGACGGATAATTTCCTCCAACTTAATGCTGGGAAAACCGAGGTGCTCCTCCTTGGCCGAAACACCAGCCTCTGGAACGAGCACTGGTGGCCGTCATCCCTCGGCACCACTCCACTCCCTAAAAACTGTGTAAAAAATCTGGGAGTCTGGATGGATGCTAACCTCAGCTTCCAGTCACACACTAAAAAGGTAGCAGCCACCTGCATAGGTCTCCTAAGGAACCTCAGGCCTATACTCGGACTCTTTGACTCAAAGTCCCGCCAGCTAATCGTCCAGGCAACCATCTTGTCACGCCTGGACTATGCGAACGTCCTCCTCCTGGGAGCAAACAAAGCAGAAATGGCTAGGTTCCAACGTATCCAGAACGCGGCGGCTAGAACGCTGGTCGGTCTCCCACGCAGATGCTCAGCCAGAGCCACCATCCGCAAGCTCCACTGACTGCCGGTGGAACACAGAGTTAAATTCAAAGCTCTTACTACGATCTTTAAGATTGTCAAACAGGGAAGCCCCCCCCCTGTTGCGAAATCTGGCCCGACCCTATGTTCCTGGCCGTGATCTACGCTCCTCTAACCAACTTCTTCTGGAAGTTCCCAGAACTAGGCTCTGTCGCACTGGAGGTCGCTCCTTTAGCGCTCTCGGACCCAAACTCTGGAACGATCTCCCGATCAGCATACGTTCCATAGACAGTCTCCCAGTCTTTCGCAAAGCAATCAAGACCTACCTCTTTCCTGCTCTCTAGGGCCCTCTCTACTCCCCTGTCTAGTAGGTGTGAGCATGTCTCTCAGCGCCGGGACGCCCCATTGCTGGGGTAGCTGTTGCGCTTCACCAAATCCAGAAAAAAATTCAGCTGCTCAGGAAAATGGGTCTCAGGCGATTTTAGGTAGGGAAAATGTAACTTTCTAAAAGTACCTTTTAAAAAAATATTTAATAAAAATTTTACAGCACCAGTGATTTTTCCTTGTATTTCAAAAAGTCAAAGAATACATTTTGTAGTTATTCCCTAGTCGTAGTTAACATTTTTAAATGTAATAATGTCTCTCAATGCTTTGCCAGATCGCAGCCATGTTGCTGCAGTGAAAATAGCTTTTGGGCCTTTTCACTGTAATTACATGTTTAACATTAAACCTTTACATGTCGTACTTTTAAATATCATGTACCTTGCCTTATGGCCTATTTAGAGGTGACTTATACATATTTAAAAGGAAGGTTTTGACCTATCAAAAGGAATTATTTGGACAGGTCGGACTTGAAATTTAAAACTACAACAGCCAGGGTACAGATGGTAGTCCTGCAGTCAGATTTGCATTGTCACTGTTACAGGTGGCACAAGGGGTGCTGCAGTCCCCTAGTGGCGTTCACCTTATAGGCCCTAGGAACACTTGTACTATATACTAGGGTCTTAGAGTTAGGTTAAGTATGCCAGTTAAGTGTATTCCAATTTCATCATGTTGAAAGAGTAGGCTCAACCACTTTACCCCTGGTCAGCAGGAGTAAAATGCACAGAGTTCTACAGACAGCAAAACAGTCAAGGCAAAAATCTGTGTGTACACAGTGCACAAGGTGGTCATTTCCAACATCCACCATTGGTGATTTTTCCTTAAATCCAGCAGTGAATAGAAAAGAGATGCTGGCAGCCATTACTTAGAAACTGTTAGATAGAAGGCGTAAAAAAACCACATACATGGCACACTAAAACAAGCATTGGCATAGCCAATAGGTCTCGCCTTTGGGACCTTTTAAGTGTTTAGCCATGCAGCAAATGAATACACAGGAGGAAGGACACTGAAACAAACATGCAAATATGCAACAACAAAAAAAAAATTTAAAAACATATATAGATATCTCTTCTCTCGAAGACCAACAGACTTACAGTCAGCCTTGGACTTGGGGAACCTAGTTGAATGTGCGGAGTGCTCTTCACATGTGAAGATGCCTGGAATGTGGAGACATGCTGATGTTTGGATTGAGAGGATGGTATAGTTTGGGCATGGATCGTTGAGCTGGCGAAGTAGCCTGTTTTTTTGGTGTATTAAAAGGAGCTGAGTTAAGGGGGGGCATGATGCTTTGGGAAGGGGATGGGGCGTGACGTTTGGGGCGGCCGACCGTTGGATGGGGGAGCAGTGGTCGGGGTTTTGCCTGTTCTCCCTGTGCTAGCTGGGGCAGTGTAAAAATAGCAGAAAATTGCGGGTGATCTAGCAATGGAGTCCGATTGATTTTTGCTGTGCTGGTGGGATTTATTCGTGTGTTAGTTGGATGCGGCTGAGGGCTTGAGAACTGTAGAGCTGTGTTTAATTTGTGGCATGCTGCCTACGTGCCAAGCCATTGCAAAAAAAACATGAACGTCCGCCCGCAAAAATGAAAGCCACCTAACTAATTGAAACATGATACAGACCTCATTGCTCCCTGCGCGCCGCTGCTCGCTCCTGCAAGGTGGATGCCACCACATGCACGAGTATCATACAAGTGCAGACCGATTGCTGGTGGGCATTTTTATGTGTTAGTTGGATGTGGCTGACGGCTTGAGAATTGTGGAGCTGTGTTGAATTTGTGGCATGCTGCCTACGTGCCAGGCCATTGCAAAAAAAACATGACCACATGCCTGCGAAAATGAAAGCGACCAAGCTAATTGAAACATGATACATACCACATGGCGCCCTGTGCGCCACTGCTTGCTCCCGCAAGATGGATGCCGCCGCACGCAAGAGTGTCAGAAAAGTACAGACCGATTCCAAAAGGTCATCTCCTAGAGCAGCGCGTAGGCACTGCACTAGACTCGACCTAAAAACGGTACTTAGTAACTGTTTTGATCTGTGAATTAGAGAATGAGCAGAGTCGACAAAAATACACAATTCCTGATTCACAAAGGCATCACGACCGTAAACTCACATTTACATCCGAAATCTGACATTATGCTAGCCAGGAGCCCCCAAAAGGAATACTGTTAGGAGTAAACTGATTAATATTGGGTAGCTCTTTCTTCCATGAGTGTGGAGACAATTTCAGTAATAAATCGCACGCAAGGGGGTGACATGGGTGGAACAAAGCCTGGTTAGCTATTTAAGTTTGTGAGAGGCAACAAACTTGTATGTTTATAGGCATTCACAAACTGAAAGCCAACCCTTTCCCACCCTGGAAATGGTAGGAGATTTACTGGGCTGGAGTAATTTACTTTGCAGGATGGGAAGTGTAACAGATCACATGCCAGATTTGAAGGGGTCTGGAAACATTAACCCCCCCCCAAAAAAAAAATATATATATATATTTGCACATCAGGCTCCATTACATAACTGTACGCTATGTATGCTTATGCACTGGGTATATGGTCACCCAAGGAGTGTGTCACATGACATTCCCAGTATTACACCTGGATAGCACAATGCCCCGTGCATCAAAACAAACTAATCGCAGTCCGCATTGCCAGCTGCGGGGGACACAGAGTAGACCCAGACCATAAGTGGGGAATGGGGAACTGAAATTTTGAGTTAGAAGCCAACGAATAAGTCTCACAATGTTGATTCTGAAACTGTGGTGGGTAAGATTTATGCACAGGGTATACAGCACTCTTACAAAATTGCATGAGCCCATCGCCTGTGGCCCTTAGACCACGACATGAACAAACAGAAGTCACTTTAAAAAAAAAAATCTTTATTGATTTTCTGGCGAACATTCATAATTCCATACACAGTGGGAGCATACAACATCATATCAATGCAGTGATATGTACAAAGCTGTGCACAGGGGCGTAGGAAGGGGGTGCGATGGGTGCGGGCCGCCCCAGGTGTCATCACTGAGGAGCTGACAAAATGGCAAAACTCTTTGTTTTAAACACATATTTTTGCCATTTTGTAAAGCCAGGGGTATCAAGAGATTTTCTGCACCGGGTACCACCTGACCTTGCTACGCCACTGGCTGTGCAAGCATAATAATTCCACAGAATACAGTGTTGCGACACTCCTTTGAGTAACTGAGTAACTCATGCACAATTGCAAGCACAGCGATACATATCAAGAAATATTCCAAACAGCAAACAAGGAAAGTGGGGGGAGACCATAATGTTCGTCGTGTATCCATAATGTTTCGAGCGGGTCGTTACGAACCAACGTTGTGCATGCACAGGATGCCCATGCAGCGTGCCAGCACAGGCAGAAGTCATTGAACATGCAGTGCAGGATTCAATATTTGTATCCTCCATATGTTCAGAAATATACTTATTACGGAGCAAATTTGACAGTATCGCTGTGTTGTGAACTCCTCGTAATTTTATGTAGATTAGCAAAATGGTGGGTGTTTCGTAATAGTTTTAATTAATCATGCAGTAAGATTATTATTGAATGGATGGGTGAAAGGTATCAGTATGAGCGCGCTGGTCCTCGATGACAAGGGTTTGCCTCACTAGCAGTCCTAGGATGCTCTCTGCAGGTTCTCGGTCCTCTTGCTGCTCAGATGTTCTCGGGTGAGGTCTAGTAGCTGGGCTCAGTGTCCTCGTTCGCTCTCTTGCGATGCCCTCCATGCAGACTTCTATCCGCTGGGCCTTGCTTCTGGGTCTTCCTGGTCAGGGACCTGCTCCTCTCTATACAGGGAGCTTCCAGGTTCTAGACCTGGTTCTGGGATGCAGTAAAAAGCAGAGTGCTGTATCTGGCAAATGTCATTCTGGAGTGGTGCAAAGACCTCTTCTGTACAACTGTCCCCGCAGAGAACACTACTCATATAGCACAATATCCTGAAGCAAACCGTATGAGAGAGCAACCACAAAGAACACATTGGGAATAGGGGTTGGGGAAAGATGCTTTACTTTCACCTGACTGAAGAGCCCCAATAAGGGCAAAACTGATCTTGGGTTGAAGGAGGATCTGACTGGGCAATTCGGGCTGGATTATTCTATATTGGAGCAGGGTCAACACTGATTTGCATATGGTTTTGGTCCAAACTGAAGGGCATGGAGTGCAAAATGAAGATGGATTGGGATGCAGCCTTGAGTAATTATCAGTGCCTGACATTAATTCAAGCATTCCACCCATCACTTTTTGTATACTTCCTTCCACAAAACATTGTTTTCAGGTGTGATAGTCAAGTCGAATTGAACAAAATCAAGCCTACAAATCCCAGAATGGACCAGTGTGGTTAATGTAATCCTAGGACTGGGAACAAGATACACCCGTTTGATACCTGTGTCTGAACTTTAAAAGACTCTTAAGTGTTTCCCCGTAAACTCTCAGACAAGGTACCTTGTAAGCCCAACATATTTCTCCCAAGCGGTTGGTCTTTGCAATGCTCTCGAGTAGCTGGGTTACAGGAGTAGCTCATTCAGTTAAGCTTTTACTTTGTATTCTGGGACTTGGAGTCCTGTATATCTCATTATAAAAGGAGGACTAATAGTACCAGATGGAAAGAAGAAACCTGGACTGGAATCGCTACCCATGCACACACCTCTCTGAGCTTTCAAAGGCAGTTAAAGTGTGACTTGCATTCAGCTCAGATTTCTGAGCCACACTCACCAGGAGTATGAGCAAAATGATTCTGTTTCACAGGCCAATGAATGAGTAACACATCCAGTCCGTGTTTTCTATTTGCACTTGTAATCCCTTTTAGCCTATTATAAAAGTAGGGCTAGAAGTCCCAGGATGCAAAATAGTAGTCGGGACTGCAAGAGTTACGCATGGATGGGCATGTTACTGGAGAGGCCTGAGCTGGTATGAACCAGTGACACTACAGGTTCCAGGATGCTTAGTACTATTCCAAGAAAGGCCATAACTGAAAATTTCCCTGAGTACGTGGAGCTACCAGTCGACATCTACTGACCTTCTTTAGCCCAACCCTACCTGTTTATTTCCCCCTTTATAGGTCTTGCCTGGCGTTAGCAGCGCGCATGCGCTGCTCTCACCATGCGAGGGCTTCTTGGAATTGCCACGATTCCAGAAGCTCGCTTTCTGCTCCGCCCGTGGTTTGCATTGGTGTGCATCATTTTGCGTGTTATGATTGTCCAGGAGGCTTTTTAGTCCCTCCTGGTTACCACCCTGTCCGGTTTTGGCCCTGGCCAACGGGATTGCATCTTTACCGGTGGCGGGAGACAGTGTCTCCTAATTAGCCGCTAAGCATCTTTTTCTTTTTTTAATGAGCTACTGTATCACCACTTCTATCGTTCTTCCATTTCTTCTTGCTCTTTCTCACTAGCGTCAACCTTTCTCCTTCGTGTTCTTTTTCTCTGCCTTTAACCATCTTAATTTCGCCTTACACTCCTCCTTCTTTATAGCATAAGTTGTATTTATTGTTTTTCTTTTCCCATCTCTCATATTCTTTTCTCTTCATCTCTCGTCATGTTTCTCTTAACCTTCCTTTCTAACACACCTTCTAAACTCCCTGTCCCCTTTTGCCCCTTTTCCTTCCTACTACCGTGTTTTTTTGTTTGTTTTTTATGTGCTTTTTTTGCCGCACTCAAGCTCTTTTTCCTCTAACTCATGCCGGAATCTCCTCTTAACCTGACTCGTTCTCATTTTTCGACCCGCCTTCTACATTTTTTCTCACTACGTACTTTTTTCTTTCGTCCTCTTTTCTTTTTTCTGTCCTTATTGAAATTTCTCTCTTTTGCCCTATATTACTTTCCTTTCTCTCCTACTGACCATTCTACCTGTGCTATTTATCTCCAAACAACCCCACTCCTATTTCCCTTTCGCCCTTCATCTCCCACCTGGTCTATCCCCTGCTCTCCATCTACTCCACGCCACTGCCTCTCATGTTACTACCGTTTCTCGATTTTATTTTACGTCTTTAGTTCGTTGTTGTCTCCCTTCTATTTCCAACTCTCCCATTTTTAACCGGTATCCCCAAGTTTCCCATCTACGCTGCTTCTTCCTTGCTTCCACTTTGTCATCTTCACTCCTCCACCTCTTACTTGTGTACCTAAACTGCCTTTTTTCTTTATTTTCATTCCCCTTCTCCTTTCAACCTATCTCATCCATTTTCGCCTCTTCCCCATCACTTCTCTATCCTGCTGGTCATTCCTATTTTCCCATTCCCCTCTTTGCTTTTTTCTTTCATATTTCTGCCCCCTCTCCCTTCTGCGAATTACGGTTTCTACGTTGTCCTCTTGCCTCTATTTCAGTTACGCATCTCATCCCTCTATCCCCCTGCCTCTCCCATATCCCATCCGTCCTCCCCTCCCCTGCCGTCTCCCCCTTTTCCTCACACCCCCTTCACACTTCATCCTCTGACTGGCCATGTCCCCACCGCTGCGGGAGCACTCGCTGTCCCTCGGCTCTTTTTCTCAGGCCCATCGCCCAGATTTCAGAGAGGCGCTTGATTCGTCCCAGTCACAGAGGCATCCAGAGCCGGGAACAGCGCGGACGCTCACATCTACATTCACGAAGACCCCCCGGGCCTCTGAGCCCAGCTTGAGGGCCCCTCCTCTGACGCATCTCAGATTCATGCAGACACTAGTGTCGAGACGACATCCGCAGAATTCTCTTTATAATTTTTTATTAGAATCTAATCTTCTAATTAAGATTTTGGGTTTTAAAAAGAAAGTCACCATTGCAAAAAAGAAAAAAAACAAATAAATTGCATTTTCAACAAGGGACGGGTTGCCTATTTGAATAATATATTCAGTTTTTTGTAAAATAAAAAGACAAACCCATGTTTTGTATAGAATGTAAATAAACAGCAGCATTTATAAGCATATTTGTACGTATTATTTACGTCTCTGTTAGCGGATTTTATAGGAGAAACACTCTCTTCTATCCTGGACTTTAAGAGGGATTCGAAAAATGGTGATTTGCTACAAGGGGCATGGCATGTATAATGTAGGGCATGTCTGTGATTCCCATAGTGTGCCACCCATCTAGCATTTTGGTGCCTTTATGAGCTTTCGGTTATTTCATCCTAGTGTTGTTCCGGGGCGTTTGGCCTCAGTGGCACTGCCCGTTGGGTGGCTTGAAAAGGCAGTGCGTGCCAAAGTGCAGGACAGGCCATTCCATCACTGTCGCACCCAGCTATATATACACAACAACCAACATACACCTAAAAGCAGCCATGACTATTGGCTTTATCAATAATCGTCAGGTGTTTAGGATAAAGCATTGTACGAGAATAACATGCCACACTGGAAAAAAAAAAGAAACCAACATCCTAAAAAAAAGGCCAACATTTTTAGGGAATGCAAAATTAAATAAAACAAGTGAAATATATATCAAATCACTGACGTGGATTACCTTAACAGTTTTTGCATTAATTGTTCAGAAATCGATCTGTGTTTTTACTGGTTAGGGACAGGACAATTGTATAGGGGCCAATAGGGACTTTTTCAATGTCTATTTTTAATTACTACCAGTCCTGAGTCCTGGATGGAACTGGCCCTTTTAAAACCCTGCTACTTTCTATGCATGCACACACAAACACACATCTCTTATTTATAAGCCTCTCATGCCACTGGTACGTCACTTTTCCCATATTAAAAGTGACGCATCAGCGGCGCAAGGGGTTTGTAAATAGTCAGAGAGGCACGCTGAGGGAGACAACTTGCTCCCTCCCTAACAGGCAAGCCGACGTCGATGAGGTCCAGACCTAAGACAGATTAGGTTGGGTTATGGTACGACCAGTGACCGTACCTTTCAGCTATAAGACGCTGTTCACCTAGACGATGAAGGTACAGCGGGTACACGGGCAATAGGCCTGGCACCCGCAATAACAAAACTAGATTGTTTTTTACACATCATATGGTCCTGAAGAAGCACGATTGGATCCACTAGGGACCACCAGACGCGCGAAACATGTCGACCGAGTAATTTGTTTACCCCCACTTGAGCACTTACCCTGAGAGCTGCGTTTAGTTATACAATTGCCCCTATTATTCATTCCATAGGGATACTCTAGGGTCCACCCCCTTTTAATTAACCTTACAGACCCCTGAATAAACTAGTTTGAGTGCACTGTACGGTTATTTTAATTTCTTCCCACTCACCACTTATTTTGGCTAGGCCCCCAGACTCCCATTCACTACTGCGGCATCTCCAAAAAAAGAACTCTGTAAAAGAGCCCCCTTGTGGGGCCCGTGAGGGACTGCAGCGCCGCCCACACGAGGAGCAACGCCCAATGATGATCCAGGGCGATCGTAAGGTTATCTGAGGGCACTAGGTTACCAAGGAGTAGCATTCACTTCACTCCACACATTTCTTACAACTCCACTTGTAAGTCTAGAGCAAGAGCAAATCCATTCCCCCAGATGTATCTTTATCTCTCTAATCTTTCTTTTGGAGCATCCTACATTTAGGTATACTCCACTTGAGGAACTTTTGACCCTATTTGTGTTGATAGTTTGTAAATAAGGCCCCCAGTCTTTCCATGTCTTTCTCTTTTCCTCTCTCACAAGATACACACATTGGTGTCTCTATCACAGTCTCACACATACATGCCCTTGCCCGCTTCAATTCCCACAACACACACAGACACGTTATCTCCACACACACACACACACACAAAGTAATACTCTCTTCCATACATTGGCAGTATGCTTTAAACTACTACTAAAATTCTCACAACAAAAAATCACAAAAACAAACCCTAACATATACAAATACAAAACACCATTCACAAAGCAAATTGCTTTAACTTAAACAAAGGCGAGACCTGTTGCATTTTCAATGCTTGTTACCTCATGCTAGCTCTCCTGCCCATACGCTCCCATAAGGCCTCTCTCTCTTTTCTTCGCACTCCACCTCCCTTGGGTCCCCTCTCCCTTCCTCCGTCTTGTTTCTTCTACTCACTCCCAGAAGCCTGCGCCTGAGCTCCCATGACCCCTCTCGCTATATCACCCACTCGCTGCCAGGCTCACCACGTACAGAACATTTCACCCTCCCCCTCTGCTATTGCCCAAGTCAAGTTCGTTGGCAGACAAACTTTTTTTAAACCCAACAAGAAATTCCAAAAGGAAAAGGTCATCTTGTTTGTTGACAGCTAGAGAAACGAGAAATTCAGGTTTAAAGTGACCCTGTCTTTTCTTTACTATAATACTTAGCACTCGAAATAGGCGATTAGCTGCGTTTTGGGTGAAAGTCTAGTGTTTGCGCAGAAACGCTCATAAGTGCTAACTGCTAACAAATAATAATAATAATAATAATAATAATAAGCATTTATTAAGCGCCTGGCTGCACAAAACTGTGTGTCCCCGCGCTGACTGCAAATGCAAAACCACCTAAAGGAAGAGATCAGGCGAACGGGGATTAGTTTTTGGGAAATAGGTGAGTTTTGAGTCTGGCTCTGAACCTTGTTTCAGATGGCTCCATACGTAGCTGAATTGGCAAGGTGTTCCAAAACTTAGTGGCTAAATAGCGGAAGGATTTTCCTCCCATCTTAGCTTTGATGATGCGAGGGATTTTAAACAGCATCGTGCCCGCTGATCTAAGATTTTTGATCGGCCTGTGAATGGTCAAGAGGCCTCTTAGATAGCTAGGGCCTTTGTTTTGGGCAATGCGATGTGTGTAGCAGAGAGTTTTGAATATTATTCTTTCTTTGACAGGGAGCCAGTGAAGCTTGGTAAGCGCATTTTTTGTCGATGCTCTACGGGGGAGACCAAGCACCAGTCGCGCTGCAGAGTTTTGTATGCATTGTAACTGGTGCAGGCTCTTTTGATTGAGACCCAGTAAAAGAACATTACCATAGTCCAGATGGGGAGATATTAGAGCATGGACTATGGTTTTTCTTGCTTCAATTGGCAGCAGATCAAGTACTTTGCGCAGCACTTTAAGGGTGCTGTAGCATTTACCTGTCACTTTGTTTACCTGGGCTCTACCTGAGAGATTTGGGTCAAGCATGACTCCGAGGATTCTTCCCTACAATCAGTACCTCCGTTTTATCTCCGTTCAAACGGAGGCAGTTGGCGTTCATCCATGTCGCTATCCTTAGCATACAGTTTGAGAAGTTGGAGGCTAGGTCTCTACTGTCTGGCGTTATTTTGAACACCAACTGGGTGTCGTCAGCATAGCTGACAATGCCCACCCCAAATTCCTCTACAATGTGTGCCAGGGGTTCCATATAGATGTTAAATAAGGTAGGGCTCAGACTTGAGCCCTGTGGAACCCCATGGCTAACATTGCGAGGAGATGACTTGAAGGGTGGGCAGTGAAGTTGGAAAGTTCTGTCAGAGAGGTATGATTGGAACCAATTGAGAGCAGAGTCTTTGACTCCCATGTCTGAGAGCCGAGACAGCAGCGTGGTGTGCAGCACGGTATCAAATGCTGCACTTAGGTCCAATAGGACCAACGCTGCTGTCTCTCCCTCATCCACCAGTTTCCGAATCTGTTCGGTGGAGAACAGAACGGCTGATTCCGTTGAATGGCCTGCTCTAAACCCTGATTGGGAGGGGTGGAGGAGAGATTCTTTCTCCAAAAACTCCATGAGTTGGAGATTGGCCACCTTTTCTATGATCTTAGCACAGAAAGGGAGAAGTGAGATTGGTCGCAGATTTTGAAGCTGGGTAATTGGGATGTTCGGTTTCTTTTTTAGTGGTATTACCTGGGCAGATTTCCAGTTTCTCGGGACAATGCCCTCACGGAATGAGGTTGTGATCATGTTGCTTATATGATCCAGTAGTACGCTTTCCATGACCGCTTTGTATTGTTCCGGAGGGCAGGCATCCATAGGGGAGCCTGAACCAATGGTGTTTATGATATTCATCAGTTCCGGTTTGTTGGGGGTCCTGAAATTGGTAAACTGGGGTTTATGAGGGCAGACGTCTAAAGTCTCTGCCTTATTGTTATCTGACCTGGTGCTGCTGGTAAATGTGGCATGAATATTTTCTACCTTTTTCACGAAGAAATCGGCTATTTGTTCACATATCTCTGTGGAGTAGGTGTCTTTAGTATCCAGGCGAGATAGTATGGTGATTTCTTTATAGATACCGAATAGTTCTTTGGTAGGGATTTTAGCTTCCATAATTCTGCATTTGTAATAAAGACTCTTCTCTAATCGTACCAATTTTTGGTATTTTTTCAGCTCAGTTCTATACTTTTCTTTGAGTTCTGGGGCGTAGTCTTTCCTCCACATTCGTTCAATGAATTTGCATTGTGCTTTAGCCTTTTTCAATTTTTCAGAGAACCAGGGGGCACTTTTAGTTTGTCGAGCTGGGGGCTTGGTCGTCTAGGGAGCAGTTTTGACTAACGCTTTTGTTAGCCATGATTCAAAGTTGTCCCATACCTCCTGTAGGGAAGTGCCTGCAGTCAGGGGGTGTTCGGTAAGTTCCTGCAGCAGTATTTCAGGGGTGCATTTTTTAAAGTTACGGCGTCTGTAAGGGGGGTTTTTCGCATATGACTTGGTGATAATGTTTTTAGCTATTCTGAATGGCACCATACTATGGTCAGACCATATCAGTGGAACTGGTGGGGAAGTTTCAATGCCCTTACAGTTCGTAAATATGGGATCTAATAAATGCCCTTGTTGATGCGTGGGTAGGATAGATAGGAGCTTCAGATCGATAGTATTGAAAGCATTCAGAAGGAGTTGCGCTTCCTTAGAATGGCTATCCTCTAGGTGGATATTAAGGTCGCCCAGTATGATGATATTTTTATGTCTGACGGCTAGTTGGGTGGCCAGTTCAATAAGTTGGTTACAGAAGGATGTTGCAGCTCCAGGAGGTCTATATATTAGTAATCCCGTAATGGTATTGGTGGTGTCTAATTTAATAGTGAATCTTCCGCATTCAGTATCCGTGATTTTTTGTTCAATTAAAGTGCACTCAAAGTCATTTTTAAAAATCATTGCCAGTCCTCCCCCCCGTTGTTTCTGGCGGTCGATTCTTAGAAGGCAATAATTACTCGGTATAGCCTCTAAGATCTCTGGGGAGGAGGCTTCCTCTAACCATGTTTCAGTTAGAAACACGATATCGTGGTCTCCATTTGTCAGCAGGTCGTGAATTTCATTTTTATGCTTAGGCATAGATCTACAGTTCAGTAGAATCATGGTTAGGTGCTGAGTTTTGTTTAAGGTGGAGGTAGTGTTGGGAAGTAGTTGGTGGCATATATTGCATTGTGCGGGTACAGATAACGGGTCTATAGCATGCAAACAATGAGATGATGAAGGCTTACCGAGATTCAGCAGGTATGCTTTAGTGTAATGATACCGTAGACTTTGATTGTTCTGAGGTAGCATAGGAGATTGGGAGGCAGATCTGTGGTGTCCTGCCCCGAGCCCCGTCCGGTCGCGGACGGGCGCAGGCGGGCAGGACTCTGGCTTGACTCCGGCGCGCGATCGACGCGCCCGCAATGCGCGTCCGCTGCGCGGAGCCATGCACGTATGTATTTATAACGTCGTCAGCGCGACGATTCTCAGCGAGCCCTCACTAATATGGCCGCTTTAGTATTCACCTAGTCCCTGCAGATGACGGCCCTGTAAACGGCCACACCCACCGATGAAGTCCGAGCAAGTAGGCTGCTCTGGCTGGGGAAACGGAGCGATTTACTAAGTATCGAGCCCCCCTCCTCCAAAAAGAAAGTATGGGCGTAGCTATGTGACAGTAGCTGGTAATTTTAAAATTAGCACAAGGCAAGATCGCGTCTAGCCCTTAGCGCGAAGGGGGGGGGAAAGGACACACAGGGAAAATTCAACAGGTCACAGTTTTTAAAGAATAGAGCGAGTTAAAATTGATATAACCTCCCGGCTCAAGCCTCAGGAGGGAAAGCAGCAGTCATTTGGCGTGACCACCTCATTGCATAGCGCTAAAAACGCTGTTTACAGTCCTGGCATTTTCTGTGACAACCTGATGCCTTCTGGGTAATGTAGTCTTAGTTTACATTAGTTGACCAACTCAGACTAACACACCTGATGAAAATTATTTGAAGTGTGAAACCCAGGACTGGAAACAGTGTTAAGGACATGGAGTGAGATGTCACTCAAAGCTGCCACGTGTCCCACTTCCATGTGTGACTAGTTAGGCAAGCCCGAGTTTTTTATTAGCATTTTGGGACTTTTTAATCTTATTTAACTCATTATGAAACCAGTACTACTGGTCCCAAAATTCGAAGAAAAGTGGGCCTGGACTAATTAATCATGCATGGAGCTGGGAAACGTGGCAGCTGTGAGAAAGCCCAGTAAGGGAAGACAAGCCCCGCTGACATGTTGTGATCTTGCAAACCGGAAAATTACTAAGTGAAGACATGCTACGGCTCCAACAAGTTTCCCAGTTCCGTGTGTGACGTGCTGCTGCAGTCCAGGCCTATGCTTTGAATTCTGGGACTTGTAGTCGTTATAAAACAGGACCACATCACGTATGGACCCATGCAACTTGGCAGCTATGCATGCATTGGGTCACTGTTGTAAATACATTCTGTATATCTCTTCTTTATGATCTTAGTTCTCTATGTGCTTTCTACATTCCAGAATTTGTATGCCTTGCACTCTACACTGGGAAACATCACTTACAATGCAACTTTTACCACGCAGTGCCTTTACGACGCAACTTTTACAACGCAAACCATTACAACGCATTGCGCTGGGGGGCGCTCTAGGATAGGGAATAGGTTTAATTTACTGTCCAACACCTTCCCTACTATTCACGGGGACTGGAGTTGGAATAGTAAATTAAACTATTCACTATCCAGCGCCCCAAAGCACTATGCGCTGTAATGGTTTGCGTTGTAAAACCCGCGTTGTAAAAGCATGCCATGTAAAAGCATGCGTTGTAATGTCGTACATTCCTCTACACTCCATGTTCTCTTCTTGGCAGGTCAGCAGGCGTTGGGTCATTCTTTGCTGTTCTCCTAAATAAACCACTTTAATAAGCTTCGAAGTTGTGGAGCTTATTTACCACATTTATGGCGACGATTGACTGCTGACCAGAGGTATGAAGAGCGCGGTTGCAGTGGAGTTCACACTGACAGGAGATCGTGTGATTTGAAACAGCTGAGAGGACCCATCGCAAAAGAACCCACCTGTATCCACTCGTTCTCACTAGGAAGGTGAAAGGAACTGGCGAGTGTTGCGGCGACAATCGGATTTATAAAGGAAAAAAAAAGAAGAAAAGTTACCTGGAGCCGTTTCTTCGTGAGTAGAGTGCGCGTGTCATGACCCCACTGCTTAGTCCTACATTCGGCAAGGTCAAGAAACGAAATTGCAAGGACCAGAGGTCATTCAATAAATATCCACACTGGTTGCGTCAAGTGCCTACCTGGAAGACCACTCTGAAATCCATTCTCAGGGTTTTGAGTCTGTCTTCATTTGCTCCCGCTATGCCACTGCGAGAAGACAAAGGTTCTCGCTCTAGTCTTCCAGAGCGCGAGACCAGTAACGTCTATTCAGCGCACGCGCGCCCTGGTAACTGCGCACTTCAACAGAAAAGATCGACGGAGAGAGCAGCGTTTCCTCAGCGCGCATGAATTCTAGTGCGCTTCTTCAGAGTTTCAGAGCAGTAGTGTCTAGGAAAGTATTCAGAACTATTTTCTTGTGTTTTCACCGAGTCTTGTGGTAATTTGTTTCTTTCACAAATTCATCTTCAGAGTTCATTTGCCGTCAGAGAACTTTTATCTGTCAAGTTCAAGAGAGGAAGAAGTCGAGGATATGAGAGATGCGTAATCATTTGGAGGAACACCTTCAGTGAAGAGAGGGTTTCCATTCTTCAGAACCAAGTAAGGAATTCCATTACTAATTGAATGCAGCACCACCTCAGCATTCTGTGAGGAGTATTGTGACTGATTTATAGGCGCTACGCAATGTAACAAGACTGTCAAGTGACTGTTCAAGGACTCTTGCTTCAAAGGATTGTATGCTCAGAAGCACGTAAGAGACTTGGAGTTCAATTCAAAGACTGCTCTTAGTTCTTGTGAGAATTGAATTTAAAAAGCTCAAAGTCTTCATTTCACGAAAGCTTGAAAGAACATTATTCTCAATTCATTTGAGTTCTTGAGCGGGGACTGAAGCTCTTTTTCAACTGATCAAAAACCAGCTCAGGCAAACGTTAGAGAGGGGCAAAGTCATTGGTGATTAAGGTAATGAGAGTAATATCTAAAGAATAATACAGTGTCAGAATTTACTAGTTTTAGAATAGAATTACATTATTGTCATTGTTGCAGGTACTCTCAGAAGAAAAATAACCGAAGAAAGACGAGTTCTGGTTGGTACCATCACCAGTGAAGTCTCTCTTGTTTGTCTTCCACTTCCCCTTTCCCTTCTGGTTGAATTCAGGAGACTAGTGTTTCCATCACTGTCTCCTGTGTTTGGTCAGGGGGTGTTGGGGTCTAGCGTCTGTTCCTGGGGAGGTCGCATTTGGTGTTCTGACAGATTGAAGTGCCAAGAGGCCTCTTTCTGAGGTGCACAGATCTCTCCCCGAGCAGACATGGCAGAAGGCTTAGATGTCAAGGCTCTGGCCACAGTCCTAGATAGTATGCAAAAACAATTAAATAATTCATTGGAAGACAATAAAAATCTCAGGGCAGAGATAGAAAGGACTAGTCAAGAAAATTTACAAATAAAATTAAGATTAGATGAGTTGTTAGAAGCAGGTCCAAGTTTTAAGTCTCCGGCAAGTCAAATTAGTAGCTCATCACCCTCTGATATCTCTACCCAAGTAATTCATGCAGTCTCGCCCATCATTCCATTAGCCTCTCCTGAGAGATTTAGTGGGGATCCCCAGAAAGCTCAAATCTTTCTCACGCAATGTTCTTTACATTTTTTGTGTAGGCCCGTAATATTTGCTAAGGATCAATCAAAGGTGGCTTTCATTCTGTCGTATCTGACTGGTGACGCAGCTGCGTGGTCCATGTCTCTAGTCACAAAGGACGACCCCATTTTGTACAAGTTTGAGGAATTTAAAGTGGAGTTTTTGAGAATCTTTGATAGACGTTCAGCGTCACAAGCTACAGACAATGAATTACTGGATCTAAGACAAGGCAATAGAGACTTGGTGGCATATCTAGCCCAATTTAATAAATTGATTGTTGAGACTCAATGGCCGGAAGCGAAGAGAGCTGCCATCTTTTATCGAGGTTTAAAAGATGAACTTAAGGACGCTCTAGCGCAGATTCCAAAAAGACCCACAGAAGTATCCAAGCTTATTGATTTGGTTTTACAAATGGATCATAGGCTCAACGAACGGAAGAGTGAAAAGAGAAGAGATTTTCGTCTGCCTCCACCTCGATTCGATCGTATGAAAACTGAGAGTCAAAAGGTCAACGAAAGTTCTCAGTCAGAGGAGCCCATGCAAATTGGGTCGATAAGAGGGCCTTTATCCAAAGAAGAAAAAGAAAGAAGAAGAGCGGGGCAATTGTGTCTGTATTGTGGATTATCGGGCCACTTTGTCAAAGACTGTCCAAAAAAGCCAAAGACGTCACAGCAGCTAAAAGATCGGCTTCACCTGTAGTCGGAGCTGCACAGGTGGAAGCAGAACCAAAGTCAGCTTCAAGTTCCCAACAGATAGTTAATACTCTTCAATCCTCTGCTCCTCATTTAGTAGTTTCATTTACTATCGAGTTTCGGAATTTCAAAATTAGTGAGGCCACCGTGATGATTGACTCAGGAGCAACGGGCAATTTTTGTGACATTAAGTATGCTCAACGGATTGGAATTCAATTCATACGGAAGAAAGTTGTAGAGCCGGTGAGAGCAGTGGACGGGACAAATTTATCATCTGGCCCAATCACTCATGAAACAGAGAAGATTCAATTAACTGGGTTGAGGGGTCACACAGAAACTTTAATTTAAATCTTATTGATGCTCCACAGTTCCAGCTTATATTAGGTCTTCCGTGGTTAACTGAGCACAATCCACACATTCATTGGGAGAAGAGAACAGTTAATATGGACTCAATTTTTTGTAAGGAAAATTGTTTTTGTGACTCTCCTTCGGTAGAGGAAGACTCCCCAGCGCGAAAGTTGGCCGATCATCCAGCTCTGATTTGTTCAATTGAAACTCAAGAGATTCCAGCGGAATACCGAGATTTATCTGCAGTTTTTGATAAGAGAGAGGCAGAGAAACTTCCTCCTCATCGACCGTACGATTGCAAGATAGAAATTGAACCGGGAGCAGTGCTTCCGTGTAGCCGCATCTATGCGTTGACAGAAGATGAGAACAAGTATTTAAAGACATATCTGGAGCAATATTTAGAGAATGGATTCATTCGACCATCCAAGTCGCCCATTTCTTCACCCTTATTTTTCATTCCAAAAAAGAATGGTGAATTGAGAATCTGTATTGATTATAGAGTGCTCAATCAGGTGACAGTTAAAAATAGATATCTTCTTCCTCTTATTTCTGTGCTCCTGGACCAAGTAAAAGATGCCAAAATTTACACCAAACTAGATTTGCGTGGGGCATATCATTTGATTAGAATTGCTGCTGGAGATGAATGGAAAACTGCTTTTCGAACAGGACATGGATTATTTGAGTATCAAGTGATGCCATAGGGTTTATGTAATGCCCCAGCAGCATTTCAACATTTTGTAAATGACATCCTGCAAGAATTTCTGGACAGAATAGCTGTGGTCTACATTGACGACATATTAATCTTTTCCAAAAATGTTCATGAACACATTTCTCATGTCAGATCAATTCTTATTCGGTTACTTGAAAATCATCTCTATGTAAAACTGGAGAAATGTGCCTTCCATGTGGAAGAAGTGGAGTTTCTTGGATTTGTATTGTCTCCCAAAGGAGTCAGCATGGATATTTCCAAGGTCAAAGCAGTGCAAGACTGGCCTTCCCCTTCGTGTGTGAAAGAAATTCAGAGTTTTATTGGTTTCTCCAATTTTTATCGGAGATTCATTCCAGACTTTTCACATAAGGTCAGTCCCACAACGCGTCTATTGAGAAAAGGAGTCAAGTTTGAGTGGGATGAGGAAGCGGAAACAGCCTTCCAATTTTTAAAGAGATCTTTCACCCAGGCTCCAATTCTATTACATCCCAGACCAGAAGAACCATTTTTTGTGGAGGCTGACGCCTCAGATGTTGCCATAGGAGGGATTTTATCTCAACGCCATCCGACTACAGGACAGTTACACCCAGTGGCTTTTTACTCTCGGAAATTAACTCCTCCTGAATGCAACTATTCCATCTCAGATAAAGAATTGTTAGCCGTCAAGGCGGCCTTTCTTGAGTGGAGGCATTATTTACTTGGCGCAGCTCACAAGGTTACTGTATATACAGATCACCGTAATCTGCAATTTTTAAAATCAGCAAGAACGTTAACAGCTCGTCAGCTTCGTTGGTCTTTGTTCTTCGCGGATTATAATTTTGTTATCACATTCAGACCAGGCACCAGTAATGTTAAAGCAGATGCGCTTTCCAGAATCAATTCCAATTCCAGAGATGTCAATCCTAAAGATCAATCGATAATTCCAGAGGAGGAAATTGTTGCAATTTCCATTACAACTGATTTCACTGAAGGGATTCAGAAGGCTTTATCTTCAGAAGAGATGAAAGTGTGGTCCAAAGAAGACTCCGATAGAGAAATTCGAAAGGGCTTGCCTTATCATCAGAATAGTCTATACCTTCCCACAAAGGAATTACAGGAAAAGGCTTTGAAATCTTGCCATGATGGAGTTTTAGCTGGTCACAAGGAAATTCAGAAAACCACAGAGTTGATTGAGAGAAATTTTTGGTGGCCGGAAATGAGATCACAGATACAACAGTATGTTACCACCTGCGAGCGATGCTTGAGAGGCAAATCTGATCGAAGGGCTCCTCTGGGACAGTTAATGCCCTTGCCTACCCCCCCTCATCCTTGGCATACTGTGTCCATGGACCTTATTGTGGATCTCCCTGTTAGTCAAGGGTTGAATACAATATTAGTGATGGTGGACACTTTTTCTAAAATGGCCCATTTTGTAGCCTTAAAAGGTATCCCTTCAGCTCCTCAGTTAGCTCAAATATTTACTCAGCATATCGTCAGACTGCATGGCATTCCACAAGTCATAGTCACAGATCGAGGGTCACAATTTGTTTCCCACTTTTGGAAAACCTTCACCAAAAGATTGGGAATAGATGCTCGTTTCTCAACCAGTTTCCATCCGGAAACTGATGGGCAAACCGAGAGAGTCAATCAAGAGCTAGAACAATATTTACGACTTTATTTAATGAATCAGGAGGAGGGATAGTCAGATTTAGTTTGGTCAGCTGAATTTGCCTACAATAATCCTCAACACTCCTCTACAGGTTTTTCCCCCTTTTATTTGAACTATGGTAGACATCCTAGTTTGACTCTAAGTAGGGAGGAGGCACCAGTTCCAGCAGTTGAGGGTTTTGTAGAAAAGATGCAAGAATCCATAAGTCAAGCCAAAGAAAATCTCGAAAAAGCCAAGAAAAGTTATAAGGCACAGGCAGATAAGAAGAGAAGAAAAAATTCTCCCTTCAGAGCAGGAGATAAGGTTTGGCTATCCACCAAACACCTTAGGTTAAAAGAAAACCGCAAGTTTCAACCCAGATTTATCGGACCTTTTAAGGTAGATAAAATGATCAACCCTGTCTCAGTTAAAATACACTTGCCATCATATTTGAAAGTCCACCCGGTCTTTCATGTATCTTTGATAAAGAAAAGTCCACAACACTTAAGAATGCAATCCACACCTAAACCTATAGAAGTAGATTCTGTAGATGAGTTTGAGATACATAAAATTTTAGATTCAAAGATCAGAAAAGGTAAATTGCATTATTTGATCAGTTGGAAGGGTTTTGGCTCTGAAGAGAACTCTTGGGAGCCATTTGACAATGTTCACGCTCCTAGACTTGTGCGAGAATTTCATCAGTCAAATCCAAACAAGCCAAGAATGAAGGGACGCCTTTTGGTGGGGAGTACTGTCATGACCCCACTGCTTAGTCCCACATTCAGCAAGGTCAAGAAACGAAATTGCAAGGACCAGAGGTCATTCAATAAATATCCACACTGGTTGCGTCAAGTGCCTACCTGGAAGACCACTCTGAAATCCATTCTCAGGGTTTTGAGTCTGTCTTCATTTGCTCCCGCTATGCCAGTGCGAGAAGACAAAGGTTCTCGCTCTAGTCTTCCGGAGCGCGAGACCAGTAACGTCTATTCAGCGCACGCGTGCCCTGGTAACTGCGCACTTCAACAGAAAAGATCGACGGAGAGAGCAGCGTTTCCTCAGCGCGCATGAATTCTAGTGCGCTTCTTCAGAGTTTCAGAGCAGTAGTGTCTAGGAAAGTATTCAGAACTATTTTCTTGTGTTTTCACCCGAGTCTTGTGGTAATTTGTTTCTTTCACGAATTCATCTTCAGAGTTCATTTGCCGTCAGAGAACTTTTATCTGTCAAGTTCAAGAGAGGAAGAAGTCGAGGATATGAGAGATGCGTAATCATTTGGAGGAACACCTTCAGTGAAGAGAGGGTTTCCATTCTTCAGAACCAAGTAAGGAATTCCATTACTAATTGAATGCAGCGCCACCTCAGCATTCTGTGAGGAGTATTGTGACTGATTTATAGGCGCTACGCAATGTAACAAGACTGTCAAGTGACTGTTCAAGGACTCTTGCTTCAAAGGATTGTATGCTCAGAAGCAAGTAAGAGACTTGGAGTTCAATTCAAAGACTGCTCTTAGTTCTTGTGAGAATTGAATTTAAAAAGCTCAAAGTCTTCATTTCACGAAAGCTTGAAAGAACATTATTCTCAATTCATCTTCAGTTCTTGAGCGGGGACTGAAGCTCATTTTCAACTGATCAAAACCAGCTCAGGCAAACGTTAGAGAGGGGCAAAGTCATTGGTGATTAAGGTAATGAGAGTAATATCTGAAGAATAATACAGTGTCAGATTTTACTAGTTTTAGAATAGAATTACATTGTTGTCATTGTTACAGGTACTCCCAGAAGAAAAATAACCGAAGAAAGACGAGTTCTGGTTGGTACCATCACCAGTGAAGTCTCTCTTGTTTGGCTTCCACTTCCCCTTTCCCTTCTGGTTGAATTCAGGAGACTAGTGTTTCCATCACTGTCTCCTGTGTTTGGTCAGGGGGTGTTGGGGTCTAGCGTCTGTTCCTGGGGAGGTCGCATTTGGTGTTCTGACAGCGCGGCTCTAAAACATCACCTAGCAACACAACTAGACTATTTGTGTTCGGTGAAGAAGCCATCTCTGTGTGTCCGGATGGTGAAACGAACAGGGCGGAAGTGACGTATCACGCTATGCGTGCAATGTGCGTTGCAAGCCTCGTTTTGATCCGGCGGCCATTTTAAGTGTTTATTTTTACTCAGAGCGCTTACATTGTGAATCCAGCAGCAAGCATCTATCGCGTGTGGGCAAAAATTCAAGTGGCCTTGCTTGTGCGTGTTTTAGGGAGATTTTAAAGAATCGGTTTGGCGAACGACAGGTAACTTATCCTTACAAATAAGATTTGAAGAAATATTCTGGTTTTCTAGCACTTGACAAACATTGACTGCCTAAGTTCAATACATTCAAACGGTGATTGCCTGTACCCTTCGTTAATGATCTTTGCCTCTAATTCAAGGAAGAATCTTGTTATTATTTAGCTCATTTTGTCATCAGTTTTTTTTAAAAGAACATTCTTGGTTTTTGAGTTGTGTTGTCAGAAAAAGCATCCAAAATGACACAACAGGTGAATGTTACTCTTCCACCTCCATTTTTAAGTGAGCCTGGAAATCCATCCATTCCTTGGAAGGACTGGTTCATTATCTTTGATAACTATTTGGAGGCACTTGATTTTTCTGCAAAGAGGAAAAAGGCAATACTTTTGAGTACTTTGGGTAAAGAAGGTCAAAGGATCTTTAGATTTTTACCAATTGCATTGCAAGCTAATGGTCAAGCCATGCCTGATGAATACAAGGAGGCAATTTCAAGGCTAGAGGTCAGATTTTCAAAAGAGGAAATCTTGTTACGAATCGCTATAAATTTTATACCCAGAAACAGAAAACTGAGGAGACAATTGATGACTTTGTTGCTCGATTGAGAGAACTCTCTATAAAATGTACGTTTGGGGCAATGAGTGACAAACTCATTTGTGACCAGTTGATTGTACAATGAAACAACAGGAAAATTCAAGAAAGATTGTGGGCAGCAAAAAATCCCACATTAAAAATAGCGATAGAGCTTTCAAAAGTTATTGAAGAATCTGAGAAGTGTATAATAGTTATTAAGAATTTTAAAAAAAAGAGTTTGGAACAGGAAGTCACGGAGTTATCAGAGAAAAGCTGTGATTCTGACTGTGGGCATAGTGTAGAAGATTCAGTGGCTGTTGTCAAAAACAAATTCAGAACCAACATAAGGAAAAAATGCTTCTACAAATAAGTTCTGCACAAGGTGTGGCAGCAACAATCATACTTCAGAGGCTAGATTTTGCTTTGCGGCCAACAAGGAGTGCCTCAAGTGTGGTCGTCTTGGTCATTTCTCAAAGATGTGTAAAACTAAAAACAGGAAAAACAACAAAAGAGTGTTCCTTGGTTTTGAGACACAAAAGTAAGGGAGCACAAGAGACCAACAAAGCCCATTAGGTTTGTTTAGAAAGCCCTCACTCACCGACCTGGTCGGTGACATGCTTCATCATCGGGCCCCACTGGGTGTGACCAAATGTCACCCCAGTGTGCTACAACGCCAGATTTGCTGCGGAGCGGGTAATGTGAAGATGTGAGAGCTATGTGGTGAATTAAGTGAACAGAGTGAAGTGGTGAGTTAAAATTGCCTTGTATGTATCAAAAATTGATTTAATGGATGATCATCAAGAGCAAGATTAAAGAATGTGTTGGTAAACAAGGCCAACTAAATTGGATGGTCTGTTTCCAATAACATTAAGTGAAAAAGTGACTTAATTCACCACATAGCCCTCACATCTTCACATTACCCACTCTGCAGCAAATCTGGCATTGTAGCACACTGAGGTGACATTCGGTCCCTTACTTTTGTATCTCAAAACCAAGGAACACTCTTTTGTTGTTTTTCTAGTTATAGTGGGGACTAAGAGTGCTCCCTACCTCTCTTTTTGTTGACTTAAAACTAAAAACAGACAAAAGGTTGCTGTTGTGGAGGAATACACGGATAACTATCCAACTGTGAGAGATAAACTATTGGTTGTGGATGATGTCGTTGTCGTCAGTTAGGATTACAAAAGACAAAACAGACCAAAGGCTGTTTTTGGCAAAGATGGACATGACGTCTCACTCATGGTGGACACTGGATCACGTTACACTATTATTCCCCAATCCACTTTCAAAATGTTGTGGAATAACAAAACATTGTTAAAAATTGACATTTCTCCAAAAGCGTTCAAGGGGAGACTATAGACATTATGGGATATTTCGAGTCAGACATAGATTTTAAAAATAGATCTACCAAAGGTAAAGTTTATGTGTCATTTGATGGTCCTCCAATTCTGGGTTGGGTTCACCAGTATGATTTGTACATCATCATTAACCCAAGAGCACCTGATCAAATTATGGTTCTAGAAATTATTCTATTGATTCTATGTTAAATGAGTTCAGTTCTGTGTTCAAAAGTGAGCTGGGTGAACTGAAAGGGTATTCTCACCTCATTAAAGTTAAGGAAAATTGTTTACCTATTCAACATAAATTGAGAAGGATTCCTTTAGCTATTAGGCATGAGGTAAAATCTTATTGGAGGAGATGCTTCAGAGTGGAGTCATTGAGCCGGTGGAGGCGTCCTCATGGGTTTCTCCGGTCGTGATTTCTAAAAAATCAGATGTATGTATGTATGTATGTATAAACCATTTTATAGCGCGCTCTATTACTTGGGAGTATCCTGGCGCAGATGGAAAGTTAAGATTCTGTGTTGATCTTAGGTCTTTGAATAAATGTGTTATCGCTGATACATTCCCGTTACACAATATAGGTGAATTGGTGTCCACTCTTGATGGTGGATAATTCTTCTCGAAGTTGGATCTCAAGAGTGCGTACCACCAAATAAAGTTACATGACATTTGTAAGCATCTCTTTGCCTTCATCACTACCGAAGGAATTTTCCAATTTACGCGCCTTCCTTTTGGCCTAATTACAGCGGTTAGTGTATTCCAGCGCATGGTGGCTGACATTTTTAAAGGGATAAGGAAGGTGGTATATTTCAAAGACAATATTCTTGTTTTTGGTAATTCAGTCTCTGACCATAACCGTGTACTTAGACAAGTTCTACATAGGATTTGGGATGCAGGCCTTACTCTACGTATCAATCAATCAACCAATCAGGACATTTATAGAATGTGCTGCTCACCCGGAGGTCTCAAGGCGCTGAAGTGGGGGTGGGGGGGGAGGGTTAGTGCTGCTACTGCTCGAAAAGCCAGGTCTTGAGGTGTTTCCTGAAGGTGAGATGGTCCTGGGTCATTCGTAGGTGTGCGGGGAGGGAGTTCCATGTTTTTGCTACCAGGTAGGAGAACGATCTTCCCCCGGTGGTGGTTCTGCGAATCTGCGGGACGGTGGCGGGGGCGAGGCTGGCGGAAGGGAGCTGGCGGGTGGTGGCGTAGAATAAGAGGTGGTTGTTGAGGTATTCGGGGCCCGTGTCGTGGAGAGCTGTGTGTGTGTGGGTGAGGAGTCTGAATGTGATCCTCTTGTTGACGGGGAGCCAGTGCAGGTTTCTCAGGTGGGAAGATATGTGGCTGCGGCGAGGGATGTTGAGGATGAGTCGTGCGGAGGCGTTCTGTATGCGTTGTAGTCGTTTCTGAAGTTTGGCAGTCGTTCCTGTGTATAGGGTGTTTCCGTAGTCCAGTCGGCTAGTTACGAGGGCCTGGGTGACCGTCTTTCTGGTTTCGGTGGGGATCCACCGGAAGATCTTTCGGAGCATGCGCAGGGTGTTGAAACATGATGACGAGACGGCGTTGACTTGTTTGGTCATCGTGAGGGAGGAGTCCATAATGAATCCCAGGTTGCGTGCGTGGTCCAAGAGAGTCGGTGCGGAGCCCAGTGCTGGGGGCCACCAGGAGTCGTCCCATGCAGATGGGGATTGTCCGAGGATGAGGACCTCCGTTTTGTCTGAGTTCAGTTTCAGGCAGCTGAGCTTTATCCATTCTGCGACGTCTTTCATTGCTTCTTGGAGGGTGGTTTTGGCGGTGGTTTGGTCTTTGGTGAGGGAGAGTATCAGCTGGGTGTCGTCGGTGTAGGAGATGATGTTGATGTAGTGTTTGCGTGCGATGGCGGCGAGGGGGCTCATGTAGATATTGAAGAGGGTTGGGCTGAGCGAGGAGCCTTGGGGTACGCCACAGATGATCTCGGTGCCTTCTGAGCGGAAGGGAGGGAGGCGGACTCTCTGGAGAGGAACGAGGTGATCCAGTCCAGGGCTTTTCCTTGGATCTCAGTGTTGAAGAGGAGAGTTATTAGGGTGCGATGGCATACGGTATCGAAGGCTGCCAAGAGGTCCAGGAGGATGAGGGCAGTTGTTTCAACGTTGTCCATCAAGGTCCTGATGTCGTAGGTGGCTGCGATGAGGGCAGTCTCGGTGCTGTGGTTAGCTCGAAATTCGGACTGGGATGGGTCGAGCGAGTTGTTTGCCTCGAGGAAAGCAGTCAGCTGTTTGTTGGCGGTTTTCTTGATGACTTTGGCCGGGAAGAGAAGGAGAGAGATAGGGCGGAAGTTCTTGAGATCTTTGGGGTCCGCTGTGGGTTTCTTCAAGAGGGCGTTGATCTCTGCGTGCTTCCAGTTCTCAGGGAAGGCGGCTGACATGAGCGAGCTGTTTATGACGTCCCGGAGGAGGGGTGCAATGATGGTGTCGGCTTTGTTGAAAATATGATGGGGGCATGGGTCCAAGGGGGAGCCGGAGTGGATGGAGTTCATGACATTGGTGGTGTCTACAGTGCTGATGGGGGTCCAGGCGCTGAGGGTGGTGGTGGGGGTCGTAGGTTCGGTGACTGGAGGCGGAGTCTGGGGCCCAAAGCTGTTGTGTATATCCGCGATCTTTCGGTGGAAGAACTTGGCGAGGGAATTGCAGAGTTCTTGTGACGGTGTGATGTCGTTGTTGCTTGCGCTGGGGTTGGAGAGCTCTTTGATGATGTTGAAAAGTTCCTTGCTGTTGTGGGTGGTGTTGTCTAGTCGCTCTTTGAATGATGACGTTTTGGTGGTGTGGATCAGCTGGTTGTGTTCGCAGGTGGCGAACTTGAGGGCTGTCATGTTTTCTGTAGTGCGCTCGTGGCGCCAGGTCTTTTTGAGCGTTTGGCAGGATTTCTTTGATTCTTTGAGGGCGTCTGTGAACCATGGGGTTTTTCTGTTGCCGGTCCTGCCTGGGGGGTTCTTCAGTGGTGCAAGGTTGTCGGTGCAGTTGGTGATCCACTGTGCGAGTTTGTAGGCTGCGTCGTTGGTGTTAGTGGTGCTGGCTGGCGGGTTCTGGCTCAGCGATGAGAGGAGCTGCTCTGTGGTGATTTTGTAACAGCATCTGTGGGGGATTTGTTGCGTGCGGTGGTGGGATGTATTCTTTTTGAAGGTGAAGTGGATGCATCTGTGGTCGGTCCAGTGTAGCCCGGAGGAGTGGCTGAATGAGACGTGGTTGCTTAGGTTGTTTAGGTGCGGTGCTTTAACAAAGGCACAGTGAAGGTGAACGCCCAATCGCTTTTGCTTCAAGAACACTGTCTGTGTCTGAACAGAATTATAGTGTAATCGAGAAGGAGGCATTGGCAGCTGTGTGGGGCACACACTATATCGTACTTAGCTTTGGGGGACAAACTTTATTCTCAAGACAAATCACAAGCCGTTATTTCGAATCTTATCTCCTGGTGGTGCGATCAGAGGATCACCTAGATTGGCAAGATTAGCAGCAAATCTGCAAGATTATCATTTTGAGACACAACATGTTCATGGTTGGCGGAATTTTCAGGCTGACTGTCTTTCTAGACTCTCTATTAATGATGTTAATCCTACAGAGGAGGTTTTAAAATTAGATATTATGGATGAAAGTGTAGCTTGGATCCAGGATGTTGTCTCTATTGGCAAAGGTTCATTCTCGCAGGATGAATGGTTCAAATCCATACAAAATGATCATATTTTTGAAGAAGTTATGAGTATAGTTAAACATGGTTCTAGGAGGGAGAGTTGTCTTCAGGTTGCTGTTCGTCCTTATGTTAAGATTTTGGATGAATTGTATACTTACAGTGACAATGTTTTATTGCATAATGACAACATTGTTCCTCCTTTAGATCTTAGGAACAGGCTTATTTCTATTGCTCATGAGGGACACCTTGGTCAGACTTTAACACAACTAAGGTTGAAGGCAAATTTTTGGTGGCCAGGGCCCAGGGTAACTCTCAGGTTTCTTTGTGGGTTGAGAGTTGTAAAATTTGTACAGATGGTGAAAAAAGGTTGAAAGTTGTTGTTGGTACAACTAAGGGGAAGATAGTTTCTCCGGACATTCCTTGGCATAGCATTTGCTTACATTTTATTGGGCCTATGGAAGAACTTAATTTGCACAACGCTTTGCCATTGTATGTGTGGATGTTTTCAGCAAATGGCTGGTTGTTGAGTTTGTAAGAAATATTACCACTGAAACCACTATAAAAAAAATGTAATTACTTTTTCTGGGAGAAGGTTGTCCTAATGTTATCATTACTGATAATGGGACACAACTGGTCTCGCAGAGTATGCAGTCTTTTCTCTCTGAGTGTGGTGTGTCTCATCATCGTACCTTCCTATATAATCTACAGGGAAATGGACTTTGTGAGACAGTTATTAGACTTGTAAAAGGAACAATTCAATTGGCACTTTCAAAGGGGGATAATGTTTTGGACCTAGTACAAGAAATGGTTTGTGCATATCGTACTACCATTCATTTTGCGAGAGTTAAATCACCTTTTGAAATGATGCGTGGCAGGGTTCCAGGGACCAAGTTGTATCCGTCTTGGTTGAAAGATCTCCTTACTAAAAACCTTACTGTGAGTACAGAAACTTTGAGCGATAAAACAACTTATTACATTTCTAAAGGTGATTTTGTAAAAGTTAAACCAGGAAGAATTACAAAGGGACTATCCAATTTTAGGGGTCCTTATTGTGTTAAAGAAGTTTTTCCTCATTATGTTGTTCTTTCCAATGGAGAAACATGGAATACGAGGAGAGTTGCTTTGTATCAAAAAAAGGGTCACTGGGTACTGATATTTGTTTGAAAGATTCTGGTGTTGTTTCTCACAATGGGAAGAATAGTGGTTACATGTTTTCATCTACAGGAGATTGTATTCCATTTTCTTCTCCTTCTGACAGAAGTTGTGATGGGGAGGTGATGTCTCGGATTCTGGTTTTTCCAATGTTCCAAGTACCATCAGTGGTTCCCCTATTCGTCAAGCATCTTCCTCTGATGTCAATCTCAAAATTTCAAGGTATCGTAAACCACCTACTTACCTTAATGATTTTGTTTGTAATTAATGTGTTATGTTTTTCATTTTTTTTGTTTATTTAGTTATACACTGTTGTTTTGCATTTCTTCCAAAGGAGGAAGATGTGTTGTAAATACATTCTGTATATCTCTTCCCTATGATCTTAGTTCTCTATGTGCTTTCTACATTCCAGAATGTGTATGCCTTGCACTCTACACTCCATGTTCTCTTGTTGGCAGTTTGCAGACTGGTCAGCAGGCGTTGGGTCATTCTTTGCTGTTCCCCTAAATAAAACACTTTACATAGGGGCAGATGTATTAAGATTCCATTTTGCACTTCTCAAATAGCGATTGTTAAGGAATCGCTATCTGAGAAGTGCAAAATGGTATGTATGTAGAATTTCGCTATTTATTAGCGATTCCTTAGAATTCCTTAATTGCGATTAGCAAATTGCTAATCGCAATTAAGGAATAATTTCCCATTCATTTCTATGGGCCAGGAGGCCCATAGGAATGAATGTAAAATTATACTCAATTTGCGATTAGCAATTAGCTAATCGCAAATTGAGAATAATTTCAAGGGTGCAAGGGTGTCTTAAGGACACCCTGCTGCACCCCTGAATTTGACATGTACATGCATATGGCGCACATACATGCCCTAAGGGCATGTATGAGCGTCATATGGTACCTTTAGAATTTAAAAAAAGTGCTTTTTGAAAAGAATTCGCAAATTACCACCAACTACAAGTTGATGGTAATTTGCGAATTCTTAGTCAAAAATCGCAATACTGAAATGCTTGATACATTTCAAATCTAAAATCGCTATTTGCTATTTCTTAAAAGCCTCGCAATATTAAGGAATCGCTAAATTAGCGATTCCTTAATATTGCGAGGCTTTTTGCATGATACATTCCAATCCCGTTTTTTTTGTCGCAAACGCTGCTATTTTCCGAATCGCAGCGTTTGCGACAAAAAAAATGGATGATACATCTGCCCCTAAGTTTCTAAGTTGTGGAGCTTATTTATCACGGTCACACGCATGTAACGCTCACTAGTAACTCCAGAGCTCTTCGGCTGCGCTCAGTCCCTATGTTGACAGACCCCCACTTTACATAGTTGGGCCCTGTCAGACATGGAGAGGTCCCATGTACATGTGCACTTATCAGGACACTTTCACGCTGAACATTTAATTCACACAATATCCGGGGTACTACACACACCCTCAACCAAGAACCCAGCACCGACCTCTCACCCTGAGGTGTGTAAAGTCCTGAGTGAACCCTCGTTGCAAGCCTAACAGACATGATGCCAAGGGGGAACCTGAGGGCAACTTTTCAACCAGTCATGCGCGATGTAAACAACACAAAGCAGCACATTTTATGGCACAGAATGAAATGACCAACTCGAGAAGACTGAAGGTAGAATTCTGAGATGTGTAAAAGGACATACACGTCATGGCGCATGCATTATAAGATAAGAAACTTCAACGTGCACAATCTACTCTAGAATCAACCAATGTGCATAGAAGTGATAGCGAAAACCACTCATTTCTATTAAAAAAAACAGGACGTTTACTTCTCAGAAAAAGAAAGCAATTTGAATTCTCTGACAGCAAATAAAGAACCACGAACATAGATGAGGCACATAAACCAATGGGCACATGTGCTATGCTACAACACTCTAGGTGAAACCTTAAATGTCGAACTACTAATTGATAAAACATATCATTTGCAGGTTAAACCACT
The DNA here is from genome assembly GCF_964263255.1 of Lissotriton vulgaris. Classification (NCBI taxonomy): domain Eukaryota; kingdom Metazoa; phylum Chordata; class Amphibia; order Caudata; family Salamandridae; genus Lissotriton; species Lissotriton vulgaris. The sequence goes on along the minus strand of NC_141691.1, from coordinate 2,006,685,948 downwards.
CAATGCCCAAGTACACACAGAAGAAAATATTTTTTTTTAAATCGAAAAATGACACGATTTATATTGATAAATTATATTTATTTCCAAAACAACTATCACACTTTACTATATTCAGGATCACTGTAATTATGCAATTCTGTAACACTTCTGTCTTCAGCATACTTATGGATTTACTGCCATTGCCACACAACCCATAATAAGCTACACAATTTGCAGATTTAAATTAAAAACAATGTATTAGATCACACGGACCAAAAAGTTACTAAAAGAGTACCAGAGAAGATGCTGTGCCGAGGCCCTCACTTTCCTAAAGTAATCTGGTTACCTTCCGGTAGATTATTACTGACAGACACTGAAACTAATGAGGTGACAACTTTGCCCAACTGGTGTTAATGTGTGAGTGATTGTGACAAAATAGTGGAATAACACTGCTTCAGAATGTGCCGCATGAAGTCCAGAAATGAGTGTTTTCTAGTCACCGGTGCTATTCAGTTTAGGTCACCACAGCTGCATAATTCCAGTGGCCACGTTTCTACTACTGTTCACTCTCACTAGAAGAGCATTACACCAGCTTGCTGGTGCTCCTTCATTGTTTAACGAGCCTTGACTGATACTGCACAATACTAGCTGTAGATCATTTTCTTTCCTCCTTACTATGAGTTTAATAGACAACCTCATTCAATTCTAGATTTATATTCTGTACACAGCCTCTTTCATCCTTTGGGCGTATTCTAGAGACAATCTTGCACCTTGAGCAGACAGTCTTATTCCTGTGTATTCTGTATATTGTCTCCGTCTTCCTTAATGTGTATTCTGTAGACAGTTGTCTTTTTCCTTACTGTGTATTTTGTAGATAGTCTCATTCCTTCTTAGAACATATTCTGTACACAGCCTCCTTTGTCCTTAGTATATATTCAGTAGCCAGCCTCCTTTCTCCTTAGTATATATTCAGTAGCCAGCCTCTTTCTCCTTAGTATATATTCAGTAGCCAGCTTCCTTTTTCCTTAGTATATATTCAGTAGCCAGCCTCTTTCTCTTTAGTATATATTCAGTAGCCAGCCTCTTTCTCTTTAGTATATATTTCAGTAGCCAGCCTCTTTCTCTTTAGTATATATTCAGTAGCCAGCCTCTTTCTCTTTAGTATATATTCAGCAGCCAGCCTCCTTTCTCTTTAGTATATATTCAGTAGCCAGCCTCTTTCTCCTTAGTATATATTCAGTAGCCAGCCTCCTTTCTCTTTTGTATATATTCAGTAGCCAGCCTCTTTCTCTTCAGTATATATTCAGTAGCCAGCCTCTTTCTCCTTAGTATATATTCAGAAGCCAGCCTCCTTTCTCTTTAGTATATATTCAGTAGCCAGCCTCCTTTCTCCTTAGTATATATTCAGTAGCCAGCCTCTTTCTCTTTAGTATATATTCAGTAGCCAGCCTCTTTCTCTTTAGTATATATTCAGTAGACAGCCTCTTTCTCTTTAGTATATATTCAGTAGCCAGCCTCTTTCTCCTTAGTATATATTCAGTAGCCAGCCTCTTTCTCCTTAGTATATATTCAGTAAACAGCCTCCTTTCTCCTTAGTATATATTCAGTAGCCAGCCTCTTTCTCTTTAGTATATATTCAGTAGCCAGCCTCTTTCTCCTTAGTATATATTCAGTAGCCAGCCTCTTTCTCCTTAGTATATATTCAGTAAACAGCCTCCTTTCTCCTTAGTATATATTCAGTAGCCAGCCTCTTTCTCTTTAGTATATATTCAGTAGCCAGCCTCTTTCTCCTTAGTATATATTCAGTAAACAGCCTCCTTTCTCTTTAGTATATATTCAGTAGCCAGCCTCTTTCTCCTTAGTATATATTCAGTAGCCAGCCTCTTTCTCCTTAGTATATATTCAGTAAACAGCCTCCTTTCTCTTTAGTATATATTCAGTAGCCAGCCTCTTTCTCCTTAGTATATATTCAGTAGCCAGCCTCCTTTCTCTTTAGTATATATATTCAGTAGCCATCCTCTTTCTCTTTAGTATATATTCAGTAGCCAGCCTCTTTCTCCTTAGTATATATACAGTAGCCATCCTCTTTCTCTTTAGTATATATTCAGTAGCCAGCTTCTTTCTCTTTAGTATATATTCAGTAGCCAGCCTCTTTCTCCTTAGTATATATTCAGTAAACAGCCTCCTTTCTTTTTAGTATATATTCAGTAGCCAGCCTCTTTCTCCTTAGTATATATTCAGTAACCAGCCTCCTTTCTCTTTAGTATATATTCAGTAGCCAGCCTCTTTCTCTTTAGTATATATTCAGTAAACAGCCTCCTTCTCTTTAGTATATATTCAGTAGCCAGCCTCTTTCTCTTTAGTATATATTCAGTAGCCAACCTCTTTCTCCTTAGTATATATTCAGTAGCCAGCCTCTTTCTCCTCAGTATATATTCAGTAGACAGCCTCCATTCTCCCATTTCTCAAAATAATTCCAGTGCTTAGAATAAGGTGCTAATATTGAGGGCTTTCTGGGAGCTTTAATGTCTAAAGCCATCTCCCTAGAATAGCATGGGTGTTGAAGAGCATGCTTTTCAAGGCCAAAGCCGCGATAGCCAGATTTGCTTACTGCTCCTAAAGACTGACTAGGAAGGTAAAGGGGTTCCCGCAGGAGACACGGCTAAAAGGGAGGTATGAGACTTACTGTAACACTCAGAGAGTAGCATGAGAAAGGAGCTAGTCGCCAATATATGGGAGGATTTAAGCCTCTCGTAACTGGAAAACTGCCCCCACTGGAGCCTGTACCTTTGTGAAGACTCTCACGAGGTGGATAGGTTGAAAGGGAGCAAATTCAATCGATAATGCTGATCCGCTAATGCAAATCTCAGAAACTAATATAGAATATTTTATTTTAAATTATTTATATATGTGTTTATTTTACTTTTATATAATAAAAAAAGTGTATAAATTAAATAAAGATAATAGTTAATAAAATGTATTTAAGTAAATATATGTGTATGTAAATATTTATTTGTGTTTATATTTATTAAATTAAGTTTATTTGTTATAATTAGTTTAAATCTATATTACATGTATTTTATTTTGTTAATAATATTAATATTTTTAAATTAATATATTTTAATTTGTTATTTTTTAAAGTCAATTTTTACATCTAAGTTTTTTACATCCATATTTTTGAGTCAATATTATTGTACTTACCTGTTTAAGTATAGGAATTCGATATTTTTGTAAACTATATTTCTAAATCGATATTTTTTTCAACTATATTTTTGCAATCAATATTTTAACATGGAACAAATTTGTTCTAACTTTTTAAGTCCAGGACTGGCATGAACCTTCCATCCAACGTAAGGCACAAGAAAGATTGTAGCATATAACCCCAAGTTAAGGAAAAACTATAAAATGCTAATTAGTAATCAGAAGATGATCTTTAAAGAAAAATGTTAGGAAAACCTGCTGGAAACAATTGAAACAAAAAATTTAAAAGGGTTTTGTAAATGGATACAGGCTGTCTCCGGGGACCTTGAGCTGCGTAGTGGAAGAAGCAGCTTGGGAGGAGTACTTAGGTGAATTGTATGGGACTAGTGAAGTGCCCATGGTAAGCAGAAAAGCTCACTAGGGAGGGGCTGTTGAAGATCTAAAGACATCCTTTACAGTAGAAAATGTAAAAGATACAATAAGGAAGTTAAATTTAACTTGTGCAGCCGGACCCGACAATTTACCTGCTATTATAATAAAAACACAGTTAAACTGGTGGGCCGAATTCCTGTCCCATGTGTTCTTAGCCATATTAGGCTTTGGTACTAACCCAAAAACTTGGAGGGGGCAGTAATTAGACCTGTACACAAGAAACGTGAAGGGAAGGTCCCAAAAAATTACTGATTGATCAATCTGCTGAATGTTGGTGAGGAGGTTTACGACAAAATAATCCTGGTTAGTTTTAAGGAATGGGTGGAGCAGAGTTCGATAGTCCCGTTGGAACAAGTAGGTTTCAAGGACAGTCACTCTATGATTGACCACTGTTTTGCCCTATGGGCTGTGGCGCAGACGTCTAAAAAGCAGCGAGGTAGGCTATATGGCTGCTTTGTTGATTCCCGCGCAGCCTGGTAAATAGGAAATGTCTTTGGGAGACCCTGAGAAATATGACATCTCAGAAGACCTCCTAGCTGTAATTAAGGAGCTACATAGCCAGAATTGGGCCCAGGTGATTAAGGATTTGGCGGGGGCTAACAGCGGAAAAAGCAATTAATAAGGGCCTAACACAGGGCTGTGCACTGGCCCCGCTACTTTTTGCAATTTTTGTAGCAGATTTTCCATCAATTTAGGCGGGAAATAGAAGTGCTAGTCCTAAAATGAGTTGGAAACAAGTATCCTGTTTACTGTATGTTGATGATTTGGTAATAATCAACCAGACAGAGATGGCCGACAGAGGAAGCTAAATGCTTTCAGCATAAATTGTACGGCAAAACGATTAACGGTAAACATGGATAAGACCAAAATCCTGTGTTTCGGCAAGAGACACCAGGCATTCAATTGGTATCTGGGCCCAACCAAACTGGAGATTGTAAATGAGTATAAATACTTGGGGGTCTGGTTTGACAAGTATCTAAAGTGGTGTATGCATTTGGAGGCACAGAAAGCAAAATCTCACACGTCCATGTGTGGGCTGAAAAAATTAAATCGCAGCTATGGTGATATGTCCCACAGACCATTGATAAAGGCCTTCGGTGCTATGATACCCCGCAACTACAGTATGGAGCAGAAATTCTCTGCTTAGGTGGAAAAAGCACCTGGGATATTGAGGCAGGAAAATGCATAAAATCTCTAATGTCTTTGCTGGGCTCATCTATGATCCAGGCAGTTAGATGGACATGACCTCATGGAATTCTCAGGTACAAGTGGGCCTATTACGTTTTTGGTAAAGGTTGGGGACAGGAGAAGAGACAAAAGTGTCACAATGGTGTAAGAATGAGATTCAGCATAGTGACCTAAAATGGGCCGAAGAGGTCAGAAAGAAATTGTACACTATTTGTGAAAAATGAGACGTAAGAATTGATCAACAGACTCATCAAATAGACAAAGAGCGAACTCAGAACAACAAGGAAGGAATGGTCTAGGCTAGAAGACATGGAGTACCTGAGAAAGAAAGATTCTGTGAAATGTATGAGGAATAGTTGGGTGAAATTAATTGGTACCACCATTTGGATATTCTACCTAATCAATGGCTCCGATTGGAAATACCAAGGCTAAGAATTGGCATTAATCCTGCTATGTTAAATGATAGAATAAGAACTGAACTGAGGCGAAACAATGGTAACTGCACATACCGATTGGGCACAAAATGCGATAGTTTACATATCATGATGGTCTGTCTAAAATTGTTAGCCCCACTGAGACAGTTTTTACCCCCTATCTTGTTCAAATATGGTACGAGGCTGCGCACACAAGCAATTGAACTTCTCACAGATATGCCAAACCTCGAAATTACAATAGCCATTGAGAAGTTCATGAAGGCTGTAAAAAGGTTTTTCATGGAATAGGAAATTGTCGGCTATAAACCAGATTAGAAATTATGATGGATAGGGATTTTAGGAAATTTTTACTGGTTAATTACCTTTTATAAACTTGTTAGATTAGGAATTTTACTGCTCTTAAAATTATGTATGTTTACATACAGGTGTGTTTAGGACTTACGCATGGAGTAGCGTGTAAAACTGAGAGGAAGTACTTGGAAGACAGGCGTCTGTAACGATGTTGGTTGATGAATTTGTAATGTTTTTAGAATATTTATACAAAATGTCATGTTTTTATGCTGTTTAAGGACCAACGGTTTAAATAACCTTTACTTTTTACTGGTAACATGGCTTCTCTTTTTTAAATCTGACCTGGGAAACTCATACACTTTGAAAAGTGATAGGGGTGGTTAAAATGCAAATGTTATCACATAACCATCCTTTACCATGGATAGGGCACCAATTGTCCCTCGCCAGATCCTTCCACTGGTGGAAAAACCTTTGATCCTCCCCCAACTGCATCAACCATACAGTCATGGCTTTGGAATTTGCTGGGTAATACTTGTCTCACAGCACAACCCCCCACCCTCGAGCCCGGCCTGGAAAGAGGCATCAAAACTCTTAGACCCCTTGAGATGGCTTTCTCTGAAGAAAGGATGTTCTCCCTCATGGTGCTCTGAAGGGCTGAAGCATCTTTCTTTCTTCTGCTGACTTCTGTACGAATCTTTAAGTTCAGGGCCAAACAACTTAGGTCTCACTAAAGGAACATGATACATCAAGGATCTCTGGTTGGGCTCCAACTTCCATAATCTTAACCAAGCTTTTGCTGCTGTAGTGGTAGACCATAGCGAGTCAAAGGTGGAGTCTGTGAGAAATTCGGCCATTAGTTCCATATTCCCAAGGATGGAAGTGGGAAGTATTATACAGCCACATGCACCAAGTTGAAAACCGGTCGCAAACGGGCAGATTCTCAGAATCTGCCCCTTTGCGACCGGTATTTTTGCATTTGGGATGCATCATCCCAAATGCAAAAATCGCAATTTAAGGAATCTCTACATTGAGATTCCTTCAATTGAGATTGCATTTAAGGAATTCCAAATTGAGATTCCTTAAATGCAATGCATCAAAGTTAAAAAATTTGCGATTTCGCTAATAGGAGTAGCAAATTATCCATGAAGTTGAACTTCATGGTAATTTGCAAAAACTTTGAAAAGTGCACTTTTGTGCATTTTTCAAAGTTTCATGTTGCGCATATGTGCACAGATTAATTTCAGGGGTGCAACAGGGTGTCCTTTTGACACCCTGGCACCCTTGAAATTGCATTCTCAGTTTGCGATTCTCTAATTGAGAATCGCAATTTGAAAATGTCTTCCCATTCATTCCCATGGGCCTCTAGGCCCATAGGAATGAATGGGGAGGTATTCCTTAATTGCGATTCGCGATTTGCGAGTCGCAATTAAGTAATGTTTAGAAATCGCTATTTTTTAAGCGATTTCCACATGCATAGGCTTTTGCGATTCCTTAATTGCGATTCCTTAAAAATCGCAATTAAGGAATTGCAAAAGCCAACATTGATGCATGTGCCTGCAAGTGATTAGAACTATTTTAGTAAAGCTTTAGAGGCATACGCAGAGTATGCACTAGTTCCTACAGAAACATTAGCCGCTGTGTAATTACTTTTAAGTGAAACATCCACTTTCCTCTCCTCTGCATCAGTAAGTGAGGATTCTTCTGTTGCCAGAGAAGGCAAATACACAATGCTTGCCAATATCGAGTTGGCTTTGGGTCTCTGTGCAAATTCATCATCAAAGTTTTCCAACAGATATCTTTTAGGCACAAATATTGGCAACAATGATGTACCTATATCCTTCCATTCTTTGAGAAGTATAGTTTTGATAACATCATGAAAAGGCGCATTCTCCACTATTGAAGTTGTAGTTTTTGCGGCATGGTAAAGAGGGCAGCTGTCCAGGGTCCCCACCTCCCATGGGGCCCCCTGGGAAATATTTCTTGCCCGAGGCCACCAAAATCTTGTATTGACACTAGGAAAGGGCTGTCATAGGGCAGAGGCCACCTCAACATGTTAGGTGTCGGCCCGGGTCGAGGAGCCTGGACGAAGAGGGAATTTAACGAATGAGTGAGAATCCACTTCTGAGAAGTTGGCCTGATATATGATGTTTCCAATTCTGGAACCACCTTGTATCAGTCCAAACAATCCCTTATGGTGTCTGGTTGTAAGTCAACCTTATAGACAAGCTATCTTAATGGTAGCATAGACTAAGCAGCCTTAAAGGCTAAACTCAAGAGGTTGTGTTAAGCGAGCTGTTTTACCAATCACAATCCTGTAATATCAAATGAAAGGACACCACACAAGTATATATTATAAAAATATATGTGTTTATTTCTAAAATAATCCCCAGTACTCTTTATGAGCAAAGGGGCACAAGCGTTAAATCAAAAGCACAGTATAACATATGAAAGTTGCACAATTATGGATAAGGGCGGATGGCCACTCAAACCATATATTAAGAAAGTGGTATAAGAGATACCAATCGAACAGTGGTTAGGCCTAGGGCCTAGGGAATCGCTGGGAGCCGTCGGGACAAGCAATGCTGAAGTCGGGAAAAGCCCGCGGGATTCGGGTGCAGCGCTTAAATCACACGCATGCACCAATGTTAAGTCAATGGTGCGTAAAAGTTACACAAATAGAGTTTAAGGATACTTCCGCTGAACCTAGAAGGACAAAACTTTAGACACAGGCCCTAGAGGTGTGTACCAGTGTGGAAACACCGGCGTTGCTGTGTTACCTCACCCACAGGAAGCGGGTGCATAGGGTCGAAGTGGCGTCGGGTTTCGTCACGCAGGTTCTTGGTGCTTGAAGCTGAAGATGCTGCAGGCGATGTGAAGGAAAAGTGTCCGGTGTGACCCAAGGGTGGATCGGAGTCGTAAAGTACCTGAAAGCAGAGGGGACGGAGTCTGGGTCACTCAGCAGTGACCAGGGTGGAACCAGGACGGAACCAGGCAATGTCGGGCGCAATCAGGTGGTTGTCGAGGAGCTTCTCTCCGCTGCCACGTGGGCTCTGGGGCATCTGCGACGTCCAGGAGTGGGTCACGAGCTGTCCCACGCAGGCTCTCACCGTCGGCGCTGTCAGCTACAAGATCGGAGCAAACAACCCTTGGCAAGAGCAATCCACGCGGAACTGGAAGATTGCTTCTCACTCGGACCAGGAGGGTCAGAGCGGGTGCTCCTTTTCAGAGGAGCTGGTGCAAGTCTGGAGCAACCAGAATCGCAAGTTGTATTTAGGTTTTTGCCGGCACAAGGGCCACAAGCCAGCTGGCAAGTGACTGAGCCAACCCGTCGAGCCAAAGAAAGCAGAAGGGCCCCATGCAGCACTCGTTGAGTGTAGAGGGGTGAGCTTTGGTGCAAGAGTGGCTCAGGGTTGGGGCTTCTCAAACCCCGGTGTACAGCTTCAAGGGTCACTCGTGGGCTGCACGGTCAGCGTCTCGTGGTCTTTTCAAGATGGCGTGCCCCACGCTTCCGGTCGCCTCCAAGGGTCTCAGCTCTGCAGAGACTGTGGATCGGGCTGTAAGAAGGCAGGCAGGCTTAATCTCGTTGATCTCTGTCGCTCGAGTTCCGGCGGGAACTGCAACAAAGCAGATGTCGAGGTGCTGGATGGTGCCTGTTTGCACAGGGTGGGAGATTCTTCAGTCTTCTACGTCGAGTAGGATGTCGAAGGGTCCAGAGTTTCGTTTCAAATGTTTCATCAGGATAATCTGAGTGCGTTGGCACTGCTCCCATTCTTATACCAATCTAGGGGGCTGGATTACCTGCTAAGTCCCCTCCTATGGGTGGGACCCAGGAAGGGGGTGGATACACCCCTTTCCCTTTGATCCAGGCCGCTCTGGGACGGGGGCTGGTGTGCCCCAGAACCGGTTTGGCCGGATTATGCAAGGGGCAGCCTTGTGCTCCCCAGGCAGTGTCTGGTTTCTTTCAAACCTCCCTGCTACAATCCACTATCTCCTGTCTGGGGTGGTGTGACACCTCCCTGTGACAGGAAAGCCTTTGTCCAGGCCTCCTCTGCTGAGTTTCGGTCAGCAGCAGGAGGTCAGACTCGTGTCTGTGGCAGAAGCATCCATTTTGTGGATCTGAGGCACTTTTAAAAATCAACCGCGTTTTAGTAAAGTAACATGTCTTCTCCCTCTAGAGGGGTGGAATGCTATCCCCGTCGACAGGACTGTCGAGGGGATAGTATTCCAATTCGTATGACACCTTACACGACATGTTTTGATAAAGCCAAACCAAAGTTGCTATATAACCGCGAGGATTATAATGCACTTAATAGTATATGGTTTGGCATTATCCCGGAACAGCTAGGGGAATTGGTCCCGGCAGCTGCAGACAGGCTCAGCTCATGCTAGAGTCCCATCTCACATTAAACCACGCACTCTGCCTCCAGGATTGTTAAGGCCTGCCATAGGAGTGGCTTATAGGTTTATATGTGTCCAGTTAGGTTTAGATATAGGTATACTATATCTAAGCAAGGGGTGATTACACCACCTTGCCCCCAGCTGAGTGATCAGCCAGTTGTGTCAATTTAAGAACCAGCCAGGGGTGGCAAAAGCTAGCAAATTACCATGAAGTTGAACTTCATGGTAATTTGCAAAAACTTTGAAAAGTGCACTTTTGTGCATTTTTCAAAGTTTCATGTTGCGCATATGTGCACAGATTAATTTCAGGGGTGCAACAGGGTGTCCTTTTGACACCCTGGCACCCTTGAAATTGCATTCTCAGTTTGCGATTCTCTAATTGAGAATCGCAAATTGAAAATGTCTTCCCATTCATTCCCATGGGCCTCTAGGCCCATAGGAATGAATAGGGAGGTATTCCTTAATTGCGATTCGCGATTTGCGAGTCGCAATTAAGTAATGTTTAGAAATCGCTATTTTTTAAGCGATTTCCTCATGCATAGGCTTTTACGATTCCTTACTTGCGATTCCTTAAAAATCGCAATTAAGGAATTGCAAAAGCCAACATTGATGCATGTGCCTGCAAGTGATTAGAACTATTTTAGTAAAGCTTTAGAGGCATAAGCAGAGTATGCACTAGTTCCTACAGAAACATTAGCCGCTGTGTAATTACTTTTAAGTGAAACATCCACTTTCCTCTCCTCTGCATCAGTAAGTGAGGATTCTTCTGTTGCCAGAGAAGGCAAATACACAATGCTTGCCAATATCGAGTTGGCTTTGGGTCTCTGTGCAAATTCATCATCAAAGTTTTCCAACAGATATCTTTTAGGCACAAATATTGGCAACAATGATGTACCTATATCCTTCCATTCTTTGAGAAGTATAGTTTTGATAACATCATGAAAAGGCGCATTCTCCACTATTGAAGTTGTAGTTTTTGCGGCATGGTAAAGAGGGCAGCTGTCCAGGGTCCCCACCTCCCGTGGGGCCCCCTGGGAAATATTTCTTGCCCGAGGCCACCAAAATCTTGTATTGACACTAGGAAAGGGCTGTCATGGGGCCGAGGCCATCTCAACATGTTAGGTGTCGGCCCGGGTCGAGGAGCCTGGACGAAGAGGGAATTTGACGAATGAGTGAGAATCCACTGTACAGTGATAAGAGGAGGGAGTGATGCTCCATTGAAGGGTGGTGTGAGGAGTGAGTGATACTCCATTGAAGGGTGATATGAGGAGGGAGTGAGGCTCCAATGAAGGGTGATATGAGGAGTGAGTGACGCACCATTGAAGGGTGATAAGACGAGCGAGTGATGCTTTACTGAAGAGTGATATGAGGAGAGTGTGAGGCTCCATTAAAAGTTGATATGAGGACAGCGTGAAGCTCCATTGAAGGGTGGTGTGAGAAGTAAGTGAGGTTCCATTAAAGTGTAGTATGAGGAGTGAGTGAGATGGGGCTCCATTTAAAGGGTAGTGTGAGGAATGAGTAAGGCTCCATGGAAGGGTGGTGTGAGGAGTGAGGCTCCATTAAAGGGTGGTCTGAGGAGTGACTGATGCTCCGTTGAAGGGTGGTGTGAGGTGTGAGTGAGGGTGCATTGAAGGTTGGCATGAGGAGTGAGTGAGGCTCCATGGAAGGGTGGTATGAAGAGCGAGTGATGCTCCATTGAAGGGTGGTGTGAGGAGTGAGTGAGGCTCCATTGAGGTGACGTGAGGAGTGAGTGAGGTTCCATTGAAGGGTGGAATAAGGAGTGAGGCTCCAATGAAGGGTGGTGTGAGGAGTGAGTGTGGCTCCATTGGAGGGTGGAATAAGGAGTGAGGCTCCATTAAAGGGTGGTCTGAGGAGTGACTGATGCTCCGTTGAAGGGTGGAATAAGGAGTGAGGCTCCATTGAGGTGACGTGAGGAGTGAGTGAGGCTCCATTGAAGGGTGGAATAAGGAGTGAGGCTCCAATGAAGGGTGGTGTGAGGAGTGAGTGAGGCTCCATTGAAGGGTGGAATAAGGAGTGAGGCTCCATTGAAGGGTGGAATAAGGAGTGAGTGAGGCTCCAATGAAGGGTGGTGTGAGGAGTGAGTGAGGCTCCATTGAAGGGTGGAATAAGTAGTGAGTGAGGCTCCATTGAAGGGTGGAATAAGGAGTGAGTGTGGCTCCAATGAAGGGTGGTGTGAGGAGTGAGTGAGGCTCCATCGAAGGGTGGAATAAGTAGTGAGTGAGGCTCCTTTGAAGGGTGGTCTGAGGAGTGACTGATGCTCCGTTGAAGGGTGGTGTGAGGTGTGAGTGAGGGTGCATTGAAGGTTGGCATGAGGAGTGAGTGAGGCTCCATGGAAGGGTGGTATGAAGAGCGAGTGATGCTCCATTGAAGGGTGGTGTGAGGAGTGAGTGAGGCTCCATTGAGGTGACGTGAGGAGTGAGTGAGGCTCCATTGAAGGGTGGAATAAGGAGTGAGGCTCCAATGAAGGGTGGTGTGAGGAGTGAGTGTGGCTCCATTGAAGGGTGGAATAAGGAGTGAGGCTCCAATGAAGGGTGGTGTGAGGAGTGAGTGAGGCTCCATTGAAGGGTGGAATAAGGAGTGAGGCTCCATTGAAGGGTGGAATAAGGAGTGAGTGAGGCTCCAATGAAGGGTGGTGTGAGGAGTGAGTGAGGCTCCATTGAAGGGTGGAATAAGTAGTGAGTGAGGCTCCATTGAAGGGTGGAATAAGGAGTGAGTGTGGCTCCAATGAAGGGTGGTGTGAGGAGTGAGTGAGGCTCCATCGAAGGGTGGAATAAGTAGTGAGTGAGGCTCCTTTGAAGGGTGGAATAAGGAGTGACTGAGGCTCCGTTGGAGGGTGATGTGAGCAATGTGCGACGTGCCACTGAAGGTGACGAGGGAATTAGCGAGGCTCCCTTGCAGGGTTTTTATCCAGATGTGTGAGGAATGAGTGAGGCCGGCGCCAGTGCCGCGTGCGCGCGAGGCTGTGTATTCAGTGATGCGCACGCGGCTGATGCAGGCGTGAGTAACGCTGCGGGTGGCGCCTGCACTTGCGCCGGGATGTTTTGCAGGTAAGTCAGACACCTGAGACGAGCTGACTCATGGCGTGAAATGAACACCGTGGGCGGGGCTGACACGCTCCTCTTTTCATCTGCGTCCCCTCAGCCTCTCCCTCCACTCCTGGCGGCGAGGCCTGTGCGGGGCCCTGCTCTGTGAGGCCTCAGCTTGACAGATTCTGTACTGTGAGGCCTCGGCCTCTGCTCCGTGAGGGCCTCAGCCTCTGCTCTGTGAGGGCCTCGGCCTCTGCTCCGCGAGGGCCTCGACCTCTGCTCTGTGATGGCCTCGACCTCTGCTCTGTGAGGGCCTCAGCCTCTGCTCTGTGAGGGCCTCGACCTCTGCTCTGTGAGGGCCTCAGCCTCTGCTCTGTGAGGGCCTCGGCCTCTGCTCCGTGAGGGCCTCGACCTCTGCTCTGTGAGGGCCTCGGCCTCTCCTCTGTGAGGCCTCGCTCTGTGAGGGCCTCATCCTCTCCTCTGTGAGGGCCTCGACCTCTGCTCTGTGATGGCCTCGACCTCTGCTCTGTGAGGGCCTCAGCCTCTGCTGTGTGAGGGCCTCGACCTCTGCTCTGTGAGGGCCTCAGCCTCTGCTCTGTGAGGGCCTCGGCCTCTGCTCCGTGAGGGCCTCGACCTCTGCTCTGTGAGGGCCTCGGCCTCTCCTCTGTGAGGCCTCGCTCTGTGAGGGCCTCATCCTCTCCTCTGTGAGGGCCTCAGCCTCTGCTCTGTGAGGGCCTCAGCCTCTCCTCTGTGAGGCCCCGCTCTGTGAGGCCTCGCTCTGTGAGGGCCTCATCCTCTCCTCTGTGAGGGCCTCGACCTCTGCTCTGTGAGGGCCTCAGCCTCTGCTCTGTGAGGGCCTCGGCCTCTGCTCCGTGAGGGCCTCGACCTCTGCTCTGTGAGGGCCTCGGCCTCTCCTCTGTGAGGCCTCGCTCTGTGAGGGCCTCAGCCTCTGCTCTGTGAGGGCCTCAGCCTCTCCTCTGTGAGGGCGTCATCCTCTCCTCTGTGAGGGCCTCAGTCTCTGCTCTGTGAGGGCCTCAGCCTCTCCTCTGTGAGGGCCTCAGCCTCTCCCCTGTGAGGGCCTCAGCCTCTGCTCTGTGGGGTCCTTTATTCTCCTCAATGGGGTCGTCCTTCACCCCTGCATTATGAGGGCCTGGATGTGCCTTGTTCCGTGAGGGCCTCTGCACACCCCGTTCAGTGAGGGCCTCGGTCCTGGTGGAGACACTGCCCTCAGCCCGGGACTTTCCAGCCTCTGCCCTATCCTGTGAGGGCCTCTGCCCTGCAGGAGCCTCAGTCAGCCCTGATCTGTGAGTGCGCAGTTCTGCCCTGCTGTGTGGGCCTAGCTGTGCCCTGCTGTGTGAGGGTCGCTGTGCCCTGCTGTGTGAAGGTCCCTGTGCCCTGCAGTGTGAGAGTCGCTGTGCCCTGCTGTATGAGGGTCCCTGTGTCCTGCTGTGTGAGGGTCGCTGTGCCCTGCAGTGTGAGGGTCGCTGTGCCCTGCTGTGTGAGGGTCGCTGGGCCCTGCAGTGTGAGGGTTGCTGTGCCCTGCAGTTTGAGGGTCGCTGTGCCCTGCTGTGTGAGGGTCCCTGTGCCCTGCAGTGTGAGGGTCGCTGTGCCCTGCAGTGTGAGGGTCGCAGTGCCCTGCAGTGTGAGGGTTGCTGTGCCCTGCTGTTTGAGGGTCGCTGTGTGAGGGTCGCTGTGCCCTGCTGTGTGAGGGTCGCTGTGCCCTGCAGTGTGAGGGTTGCTGTGCCTGCTGTGTGAGGGTCGCAGTGCCCTGCTGCGTGAGGGTCTCTGTGCCCTACTGTGTGAGGGTCCCTGTACCCTGCAGTGTGAGGGTCGCTGTGCCCTGCTGCGTGAGGGTCGCTGTGCCCTGCAGTGTGAGGGTCGCTGTGCTCTGCTGTGTGAGGGTCGCTGTGCCCTGCTGTGTGAAGGTCCCTGTGCCCTGCATGTGAGGGTCGCTGTGCCCTGCTGTATGAGGGTCCCTGTGCCCTGCTGTGTGAGGGTCGCTGTGCCCTGCAGTGTGAGGGTCGCTGTGCCCTGCTGTGTGAGGGTCGCTGTGTGAGGGTCGCTGGGCCCTGCAGTGTGAGGGTTGCTGTGCCCTGCAGTTTGAGGGTCTCTGTGCCCTGCTGTGTGAGGGTCCCTGTGCCCTGCAGTGTGAGGGTTGCTGTGCCCAGCAGTGTGAGGGTCGCAGTGCCCTGCAGTGCGAGGGTTGCTGTGCCCTGCTGTTTGAGGGTCGCTGTGTGAGGGTCGCTGTGCCCTGCTGTGTGAGGGTCGCTGTGCCTGCTGTGTAAGGGTCGCTGTGCCCTGCAGTGTGAGGGTCGCTGTGCCCTGCTGCGTGAGGGTCGCTGTGCCAGGCTGTGTTGAGGGTCGCTGTGCCCTGCAGTGCGAGGGTCGCTGTGCCCTGCACTGTGAGGGTCGCTGTGCCCTGCTGTGTGAGGGTCACTGTGCCCTGCAGTGTGAGGGTCGCTGTACCCTGCTGTGTGAGGGTCGCTGTGCCCTGCAGTGTGAGGGTTGCTGTGCCCTGCAGTTTGAGGGTCGCTGTGCCCTGCACTGTGAGGGTCGCTGTGCCCTACTGTGTGAGGGTCGCTGTGCCCTGCTGTGTGAGGGTCGCTGTGTGAGGGTCGCTGTGCCCTGCAGTGTGAGGGTCGCTGTGCCCTGCTGCGTGAGGGTCCCTGTGCCCTGCAGTGTGAGGGTCGCTGTGCCCTGCAGTGTGCGGGTCTCTGTGCCCTGCAGTGTGAGGGTCACTGTGCCCTGCAGTGTGAGGGTCGCTGTGCCCTGCCGTGTGAGGGTCGCTGTGCCCTGCAGTGTGAGGGTCGCTGTGTGAGGGTCGCTATGCCCTGCAGTGTGAGGGTCGCTGTGCCCTGCAGTGTGCGGGTCTCTGTGCCCTGCAGAGTGAGGGTCGCTGTGCCCTGCAGTGTGCGGGTCGCTGTGCTCTGCAGTGTGAGGGTCGCTGTGCCTTGCTGTGTGAGGGTCGCTGTGCCCTGCTGTGTGAGGGTCGCTGTGCCCTGCTGTGTGAGGGTCGCTGTGCCCTGCAGTGTGTGAGGGCAGGCCCCCCCACTCTGGGGCAGCGACCCTCACACTGCAGGGCACAGCGACCCTCACACTGCAGGGCACAAGGACCCTCACACTGCAGGGCACAGCGAGTCAGCGACCATCACTCACCTCCGGTCTGTGAGGCCTCTCTGCTCTCTACCTGCTCCGCGAGGGCATCCCCTTCGCCCCGCCTCCTGCAGACAGCAGAGGGTTAAGTGTGACGCGGCGGGTGCGGCCTCCCCGCCCCCCTCATGAAAGCGCTTTGTTATTAAACATGGCAACGGCCCCGAGGCGCGCGCAGGGTGTGGTCAGGGGGAATGGCTGAGCCAGAAGTGCAGGTGCCGGAGGGCGAGAGGTGAGCCGAGGGGGCGGGGAGGGGGGGGGGGGGGGGGGATGGGCAGCAGGCTCTGCCAATGAGCGCACCTGGCCGCTCAGGCATAGCTAGGCTCATTCCTGCCCAGGAGAACACAGTTCACAGCTACCTCAGCCTGCTGCCATCAGGAGACTGGGGGCAGTGGAGAGCCCTGGAAGCCATGCATTAATAATCAATAAGCGTGATTACAAAAACATAAGATGATAGTATCTGTAAATGTGCACTCTCCTCGCATGGGAGCGGATTTACGAGCTGTTGTGAATACACAAAGCTTTCCACGAGTACAAATACAATGCAGCACACGCTCCCGTAAACCTGCAACAATTACACATTTCCAGGAGAGCTGCTCGACGAGTTCTGTGAATTCCTAATTAAAGGTAGGCTCAGTACCGTATGCGCAACTAAATACAACCCACACCGGCTCATGCTCATGGATTTTTTTCCCCACAGGGAAACTATTTTCCTTGTAAATAAATCAATTTTCTTCTCCTGTTAGAGGAGTTACCAATGTGTAATAAACCATCCTGGCGTAATATCAGTGATAGACAACTTCCTTACGGGTGCAAACTCACTTTTTTTGTGAATGAAAAAGTGATTTGCACACAAAAGTTGGATAGATGTGTACATGGCTTTGTGTATCAGGCCCTGACAGGTGGTATTCGTGTTTAACCTCAGTGTAGGTGTGAGCCTTGACCAGACTTAGACCCCTGGTCCCCCAATCACTGGCACTGCAAGGAACCCTCAACAACACATGCCCACCTCACTAAGGACAAGCAGAGACAGACTGCATAAAGGTTGGAACAGATAGCCATATATCATATCATATCCACTACATTTATTCGTAATCACACAGAATTTGTGTGCCACAATGGTGGACCAGCACCTACAGAGTTTGTAAGGGCGAGCTTAGAATTTCCCAATCATAGGGCGTGACTACTTACAAAATTATATTAGCAACAACAAGGGGCCCCAATTCAGTCAGCAGGGGACCTCGGGGAACATACTTATTAGAACAACAGCGGTCCCATGCATTCCATAATATATGAAGCAATGAATATAGACAAAGTCAGATCTATATTTGGAGTGACATGTCCAGCCGGACAGAGGTCATTCAAGTTTACTTAATAAACAGTTAATCCATACAGCGAAAATACCTTCCACAGTACACCCGTGTGGTACACAAGCCTGTGCCCAACACTAGCGGGGTGATTACAGATGGTGAATTAGGAAAACAGAAGGGTTTTTTAAGGCAAGCAAACGTTTTTCTGTTTACATTCAAAATATACAGAAATGTCAAAAAGCACCATTACAATACATAGAAATCAGGTTTTGTATAGGGTGCTAGACAAGTCAACGGCGTTTCGGTCCCTCTATAGGGTCATGGGGACCATCATCAGGATAATGAATAATTGCCTTAACGTTAAAACCTCAAAATGCCAGGGCAGCGTACTGATACTAGATTTGCCGTGAGGATAAGCCCAAGCCCGAACCAGCAGACTGGAATCAGCCGCGAGTTGCCGCGTTACATTAGCGTAATCGGGCGGCGCCAGGGTGAAACCGGTTTAGTCGGTCATGCGATGTGTTCCCTGGCGTACAAAATTATGCATAAATATTTAAATGACAATATTTCATTTCATAGCACACAACATCAACCAGCTCCTTCACACCAGCCTTTGCAATGCTTATGTGTATTTCTTGGATGTCACAGCCGTTTCGCACTCTCTGGTCTTCAACCCACGTAAGCGCCATCTGGTTACTCTTTTAAAAAAACTTAATTTTATTCAGATCAGACCGGCATTAATGTATTTACAACTTTTGCATAGTGACAGTATTCTCCAAATTACTGAATTTTTAAAATTGACTGTGAGGCTGAGAATTTGTATGGACCGGTAATGGTCGCTTGTGATGAATTATCTACTTTTTGATTCTGTTGTTTGGAAGACAGCCCATTCCTGCACCTTTGGCACTGTATCTGATATGTGTTTACAAATCATGTGTTTTAAATTGTTTTATTATTGTATATGTACTTTTATGGTTTGTATAAAAACCGAAATAAAGTCTTTACTACTACTACCACTACATTGTGAACCTTGTAGGTATATATTTGTCAATCTGACATCATCATTTTTTAATTGAGTTGAGTAAGCACTCCCAATGTTGGCAGCCAAAACATCTGATGCATAGCAATCACACAGTGTGCTCTACAGGCGAGCCAGGAATAGAACACAGGTTGTCCTGGTTCCACGTTATCCCATAGACACACCTTCCATCCATGGACCTCGTTTCCAGTGCTTCTGTGATGACAATATCAGTGGTAATTACGTAGGTCTGGTCGTCTGCCACCTGTTGTCCAATAGCAGTTGGGGTGTTGAGGGAGAATTACTGATTTTCCCTGTAATTCCCCATTTTTCAGGACAAACTCAGGGTCCTACAGATAATATTCAGTAACTATGCTTCCTTGGAGTTAATGATTCCCCCGGTTTACCGGGTACCTCAGGGTCACTCTGAATTGTAACTGTAATTGAATTTATATAGCGCTTGCTACTCCTGACAAGGCGTCGAAGCTCTTTTCGGCGAGCAGCATGCTACTCTGCAACCCAAAAAGGATTAGTGGTGAATTAGAATAGGGGGATATGAAATACATTTTGGAGCAGTGGAAATGTGTGTTTGTTATTTGGATTGAAAAAGGATACTGCAGGGATAGGTTTGCCTTTATATAGCACTTGCTACCCCTGGTAAGGTGCCAGAGTGCTTTAAATTGATACTTGTATAGCGCACTACTCACCCACAAGGGTCTCAAGGCGCTTGTACGAATACTGCTGCGGAACCCATCCTGGCTTTCCCTGTGAGGCATCCACTCCTGGGCACCCCCAAGGTGGAGGCCAGGCATCCTTAGCATTGTGGAGAAGCGAGTACACGAGCAGCCTGTTACTCTGCTGCACAGCATTACGCTAGAGAACAATTCTAAGCTGTATTGCCTCGAACGAAATCATTTTTAAAATTGCATTGTTTGTTGTTTCTTGTACCTCCGTTTTTTAAAAATCACTAATTAGCAGACAGCTTTATTTTCGCTGGCCCGCATTCACCACAAACATACACTCGCTCGATACCTGCCGAGTTAGGGCAAGGCACCGAGCATCAGGGATTCTAGTGGCGGCCATCTTAGGGCGGGACAGAGCGGTGAGAGAGCGCTAGTCTCCGTCATAAAAGGAGCCCCAAACAGTGTCTTGCGAATTTTAGCGAGTACACGAGCAGCCTGTTACTCTGCTGCACAGCATTACGCTAGAGAACAATTCTAAGCTGTATTGCCTCGAACGAAATCATTTTTAAAATTGTATTGTTTGTTGTTTCTTGTACCTTCGTTTTTTAAAAATCACTAATTAGCAGACAGCTTTATTGTCGCTGACCCGCATTCACCACAAACATACACTCGCTCGATACCTGCCGAGTTAGGGCAAGGCACCGAGCATCAGGGATTCTAGTGGCGGCCATCTTAGGGCGGGACAGAGCGGTGAGAGAGCGCTAGTCTCCGTCATAAAAGGAGCCCCAAACAGTGTCTTGCGAATTTTAGCGAGTACACGAGCAGCCTGTTACTCTGCTGCACAGCATTACGCTAGAGAACAATTCTAAGCTGTATTGCCTCGAACGAAATCATTTTTAAAATTGCATTGTTTGTTGTTTCTTGTACCTTCGTTTTTTAAAAATCACTAATTAGCAGACAGCTTTATTGTCGCTGACCCGCATTCACCACAAACATACACTCGCTCGATACCTGCCGAGTTAGGGCAAGGCACCGAGCATCAGGGATTCTAGTGGCGGCCATCTTAGGGCGGGACAGAGCGGTGAGAGAGCGCTAGTCTCCGTCATAAAAGGAGCCCCAAACAGTGTCTTGCGAATTTTAGCGAGTACACGAGCAGCCTGTTACTCTGCTGCACAGCATTACGCTAGAGAACAATTCTAAGCTGTATTGCCTCGAACGAAATCATTTTAAAAATTGCATTGTTTTGTTAGGAGCGGGTACACATACCACGAGTGAGAAAAGCAAGGATTACCGTGAGGAACTGCTCTGCAGGTATAACTTGAAACCTGTATTTCACGGACTGTTACGAACGCTCCATGCACACATCAAGGTGGTAGACAAAATTGTTTGATCACGACATGTTAATAATTTCTCACATTTCTCATGATTGTAAACGCCAATGGTCCACGATCGAATTTCTGTATGCTTATAAGTTTGTGTATTGTGCCATCTTGACAATAAAGATTTCTTAAAAAAAAAAAAAAAAAATTGCATTGTTTGTTGTTTCTTGTACCTTCGTTTTTTAAAAATCACTAATTAGCAGACAGCTTTATTGTCGCTGACCCGCATTCACCACAAACATACACTCGCTCGATACCTGCCAAGTTAGGGCAAGGCACCGAACATCAGGGATTCTAGTGGCGGCCATCTTAGGGTGGGACAGAGCGGTGAGAGAGCGCTAGTCTCCGTCATAAAAGGAAACAGTCCTACTCCGCGATAGCGGACGCGTTCAGCGGACGCGCCTCGTCTTCGCCGGAGTCCATCCAGAGTCAGCCCGTCTGTGCCCGTCCGGGCCAGGCCGGGACATAGTGCACAGAACTCTGCCCCTCCCATTACTCCGGTATGATGCTTTCACGGGAGTCTCTTAGAGCGTTACGCCCCGCTAGACATGAGAAATGTATAACGCTGAACCCGTTGTGTGCTGGAACACAAACTTGTCCTGAGTGTTCTTTTACTCTGTCAAATTACCAGCCTTACCCAGATACTTCTCACGGCTCCTTTCATAAAATCCCCCGGCAGGAAGACTGTTCTAGTAATTTTACATTTTACTTGGTAAATTGTCGTTCATTACCACAACATAAACTAGATATCTTCCATCTCTTAATGGAAGAGAAGCCCAGTGCGATATTTCTCACAGAGACCTGGCTTCACGATAGTGCAGGCCCTGATGTTGCCACGGCACTCCCCCCGAGTTACGCTATTGTAGGAGGGACGGTGTTGGCCAAACAGGAGGGGGCATTGCTATTATTTACAGTAGAGATTTCGTATGCAACTTCGAACCTGCAGACATTCCTAATTGCGAAGCGGCATCTTTTAAAATTACCCTTAGTCCTAATTTTACCTTCTCTGGCTTACTCATTTATCGACCACCAGTTAATAACCCCTCATGGTCAGATAATTTGGTAAATCTTATTTTACCTCACCATTTAAACGCTCAAATTTTTACAGTACTCGGGGACCTGAATCTCCATTTGGAGGATGATAATAATACGATCTGTAAAAATCTCATAGATGATTTCATGGCGTTAGATATGACATTGCGCAATAAGGGTCCTACCCATAAAGCAGGACACTTGCTTGACCCTATCATCTCTAACATGAAAGAACTATTATGGCTGAACACCACCCCTATTTGCTGGTCAGATAATTTTCTCACACTCTTCTCTATTTCTCTAAAATCCACCAAACGCCCCTCCACTATCCCCTCTGAATCTTTTAGGAGAAATTGGAAAATTTTAAACTTAGATGATCTCAATAATGCATTGAACAAAGACCACCCATGTCTTGATGGAGACATGGAAAGCATATCTGAGGCCACACAGACATGGCTAAATGACGCAGTGAATGCCTGTCTGCCCCTATCCCGCTGCAAAGGGAAAGTACATCGTCCCCCGGCCCCTTGGTTTACAGAGGCCCTCAAGAAAGAAAAATCTACCTGTAAGAACTTGAAGAGACAGTGGCATAAGAACTTCGAACTGCACCAAAAAGAGATCTACCGTAAGGCCAGAAACAGCTATCACTCGGCATGCATGAAAGCCAAAGCATGCTATGTTACCACTACCATAAATACAGCTGTTAACAAATCCCAGACTCTTTTCAACACTGTGAAGGAATTGGCTGGAGAAAACTCTAGAGCGGAGGCTGCCCCTCTCAACACTCAGCAGTGTCAGGATTTGGCGTCCTTTTTCACTGAAAAGATTGAGAAGATCGTCTCTAATATCAATAAAAATAGCATTACCACTCATAACCAAGATGACACCTCCCAAATCTCTAAAGGAAACTGTCACCTCGAAGCTTGGCCTCCCATTACATTAGATCAACTGAGGAAACTTCAAAAATCTATCAAATCGGGTTCCCCCCGCGACCCCATTCCCATCAGTATCATTAGCCAACTGGAGGACTCTACCCTGACGCCCATTACAGAGATACTTAATGCCTCCATAGAACAGGCTTCAGTTCCTGCTTTATGGAAACATGCCATAGTCAGCCCTCTGCTAAAAAAGCCGGCCGCCGATCCTACGATATTGGCCAATTACCGACCAATATCTTTACTCCCTGCTTTTTCCAAAATGTTGGAAAGGCATATTCATGAGGCTCTTTCCACATATGTGGAAAACAATGAACTACTTCACCCGTCCCAGTCCGGCTTTAGGAGTGGATACTCCACCGAGACTGCCCTGCGCGGGATCACGGAAAAAATCAGAGAGCTCAGAGATGATGGCCAAACGGTGGCACTGGTCCTGCTGGACCTAAGTGCGGCCTTCGACACCATCTCTCACTCCAGACTGCTTGTCAGGTTGGAGGAGAGTGGTGTCGAGGGCAGGGCGTTAGAATGGATTAAATCATACTTATCCCTACGCACCTTCCAGATAACCTCTTCTGAGGCCTGTTCGGATGTTTTCTACTCTCCCCATGGTGTACCACAAGGATCTATCCTGAGTCCCCTGTTGTTTAATTTGTACCTTCGCCCACTAGCCAACCTTGCAGAAAATTTCGGTCTTGTTTTAATGACTTATGCAGACGATTCTCAGATTTTGTTTTCACTCTCCAAATCTGACACGTCTGCTCCTTCTGCACTTAAAATAGGCCTTCACGAAATATTCTGCTGGATGTCGGCTAACCAACTCAAATTAAATGGGGAGAAAACAGAGATCCTCCTCTTAGGGAACAGTAAAGATCTTTGGAGCGATCCCCACTGGCCGACGTCACTGGGCAAGCTCCCGCCCCCAGCCACTCAGGTCAGAAATCTCGGGGTCATCATTGATGACAGTCTATCCATGACACAGCAAGCCAACAAAGTGGCTGGCATATGTTTCACTATTCTCAGATGGCTACGTAAAATTGTCTGGATGTTGCCACCTACCACCCAGAAGACCGTAGTCAATGCCTTAGTAACTTCTCGGCTTGACTACAGTAACATCTTGTACCTGGGTGCAAACAAAGCAGTAATAAGACGCTTGCAACTGGTACAAAACGCTGCGGCCAGACTGCTTTGCAGAATCCCCAGATACGCCAGGATCACTAAACATCTCAGGGGCATGCACTGGCTCAGGGTCGAAAACCGGATTCGCTTTAAAACCCTGAGCTATCTGTTTAAAATCAAAGCTGGGACTGCTCCCAAGTATCTTCAAGATCTTGCCAAGCCTTACCTTCCCAATCGCAATCTTTGTTCAGCTACATCAGCGAACTTTGTGGTACCTAGGTACAAACAGGCTAGAATGGGTGGGAGATCCTTTTCATATCTGGGTCCAACTCTTTGGAACACACTGCCCATTCAAATACGCAAAGAAGAAAATTACAGGAGCTTCAGGAAAAGCGTAAAAACCTGGTTGTTCGACAAATAATTGCCTTCGGATCTGTTCTCTCTCTAGTTGTGCCCTGTGTTTTTGCTAATTCGGCGCCGGGAAACCCTTTGTGGGTAGCTGTGCGCCTTACAAATGCTATAAAATAAATAAATAAATAAGCAAGCTATTGCCCAGAGCTGCAGAATGGGACTCCATGATTGGAATAGGCACCAAGGCGAGAATTATCAGGTCCGTGGAATTTTGAGCCCAAGACCCGCCGAGGCAGGGAATTGAACCCTGGTCCCGGGCCAGACCTCTGCATCAGGGTCTGCCGCTCTAATCATTGAGCCACACTTCTCCACTCTTTCAAGTAGATGTTGTCACAACATCCCTTTCCAGAAGAGAGGGATTTTAGCTAGTGTCAGTCGGGAACAAGCTACGTAGGTCTGAAACTCACAGACCTCAGGGTTCTTGGCCAGTTGTTAAATGGGAAGAAAAAGACAAAAAATAGTCTGGGGTGAGTTGGGGCAGAGCTGACACTTAAGTAAGCTGCCATGTTATGTTATAAATAGTTTAAATAGCACACATCCAACATCTACTTGAACTTGGGGGGTATTACAAAAAAGGTGTATGAAGTGCAGTTTCAGGTTCGCTCAAGAGAGGCCTTCTTTGATTGGGTCTGAGGACCGACCACACCCATTATATTATGAGTGGAGTTGTGTTGCTATTTCAATTTCCTCACAGTTGTGTTTCAAAGTGTTATGTGGTACTGACAGGGTGTTAAATAAGCATGTGCTCTCTGGTACTGAGTACCTGTACTTTTTTAATTTGAAAAAAAGAGTACCTGCACTTCTCAGCATTGATGCAATACATTTAATGGGAGGGTGCAGGCACTTCTCTGGAGCAAACTCTAAATTGTGAGTAACTGAACTTCTGTATTTTCATGATGTGAAGTTTTACCATTTTACCTTTGTCTTTTAGGGTACATTACAGCGGGGATGAAGCCTTCTGTCCCTTTACCTAACCCCTGTCAGCTCTTGGGCGTAATCCATCCACTTGGTTCTTCTCAGATCTTATGATACACAGTATTTAATTTCAGTAGTCGTGTATATTGAGCCTCTTGTCATGCTACTCGGCTGACAATCTCTACAGTACTAGAAGATTGGTTTAATTGTGTTGTCTAGGCTGGTCCCAAGTGGTAACAATCCACGGGGACAACTACATCTTCTACTTACTACATTTATATAGCACCTAATATTGTAGGGTCTCTTGGTCTCTGCTGTAATTTATCAGGGCAGTACTATATTGGTAATCTATCCTGCCCAGTGCCCAATTTCCTTTACCTCCCTGTTGCTGGGTTTGTACCTTGCTCACACAAGGAGATGATGGGCAGAGCACTGAAACGGTTAAGACACTCACCCCCAGTCACTGTTAGATCTGGGTTTCATCTATCATCGTTCTTTAGCTCACTTCACCATCCCAGTTTAGACCCAGCCACATGAAAATCAGTCTTTACCCTGTATCTTAGAGGAACACTCCAGCCCAAACTGGCAAGCCAGGTCTTCCCTGGACCAGAAACTAGCATCCTGGGATCGGTTTTGGGGTATTGCCCCTCATCAGCCAGGCTAGCTTGAATCCAGTGGAACAGTGAGCAAGGGACCCACGTCAGGGCATACCCTGCCAACTTAGGGCAAACAAAGTAAACACAAGGCAATAGCGGATGGAGTGCTGATACTTCTCAGACACTCACCCTCAGTCACAGATCTGGTATGAATCGATCATCGTTCTTTAGCTCACTTCGCCACCCCAGTTCAGACCCAGCCATATGCAAATCAGTCTTGACCCTGTTCCTCATGGGAACAGTCCAACGCCGAACCGCCTGCCTCAGATGGCATGGCATCTTCTGTGTCTTGCCATTAGTTTTCCCATGGGCAACTTTCCTTACCACATGGGGCTTGATGGTCTTAGATCACACGCTTTACGACATTTTCAGTTTGACATGCCAGCAGTTTGAAGCCCCTCAGGCAGCTTCCCCGACCACAAAGCCGCACTGATAGCGGAGTGTTTCTACTCTCCCTTTGAACGTCCCATGGGGTACTAAAGCAATGAGAGTTGATTGGCTTAAGATTCCATGTTAATGGCAGCAACCATGCGAGGATCCATTCACTTAAACGCATGGCCGGTCCTGCAAATTGCGGTTTTCGCCTGCAGTTTTTATACAAACACTTTGGACACCTCTGGTCCCATTATAGTGCCATGCAATGTGTTCACACAATGGATCAATCATTGATTTTATTCAGTTAAGTTTACTGTGACTATACATTTTAATACTCATACCCTTGGACTACCATGGGTACCACCAATAATTGTTCCATCTCATCTCACTACTGGAGTCAACCGTTTACATTGTGCTGCTTTACACTGAAGTTGTATTACAATGGAGTTCCCACTTGTCCTACCGTTTATAGGACGTAGATGCCCCCTCGAGTTTGTGCAGAGGTTAAGGCGATACTGATTCCCTTACATTGCGGGTAAGCTTGAACTGTATACATATACATTATGGTTTCACTTACTGATGATGTGATGGATGACAATTTTTCATCCCAAACTATGCCCACTACCACTCGTTTGGACACCACGTTGTATTTTTGGAGTGAGTGCAATGGTTTAATTGTGAATGATATTTTGACACATTCTCTCTTTCAGGTAAAACACCTACCAGTGGAAAACACAGCACAAGGATGGCAGTAAGGGATTAAGTGTTGCACAACCTACCTATACACGTACGTACAAAGTCAAATGCAGTAAAAAAGCTGCCCCCCTCCTAAGTCCACTGCCACGGAACTTATAATTAGATAAATACAAAACAGGCGTATGGAGAGGCAACAAAGATAGTTGTAAATAGAATGTATCAAAGTGACAAAATATAACACATGTCCTTCAAAATTGTGAAAAAAGTCCAATTTTAATCAGTTTTCTTGACACGATGATAAAGAACAGCCAAGATTCTCAATATAAGATGACCAATTAAACAGGCACGAAACAGCCAACGCGTTTCGGCCGATGTGGGCTTCTTACCAGTGGATCCTTGGCTGAGTGGCGATCCACTCCACCCACTGGTGTTGTATATCATTTCTTTATGGTTTAGTATGTTTGCGAGATGGGCCATACTACACCGCTTTCACTTTGGTCCTGAAGAAAACCACCACACCTCTACAGAGGGTATAAGGCTGAAACATGATGGGCCTTCCCTCCAGATCCTCCGCCAGACCAGCACTTAAGGCGCTCCACTGGCTGCCAGTGCGAGAGAGGATCGAGTTTAAGGCAATGTGCATCGCTCAGAAGCTCCTCAATGGACAAGGCCCTTCGATCCTAGGAGACATGGTTACCCCGTACAAAGCCTCGAGATCTCTGCGCTCGGACAACAAGCGACTGGCGAATATCCCCAAGTCTAGGAGGGCACGTACCGGAGGTCGCCGCTTCTCAGTAAAGGCAGCCACCCGCTGGAACTTGCTCCCCCGCAGTATGCGGTTGGAACCCTGCTACCTGCGTTTTCGCACGCAGCTCAACACTCTGCTTTTCCCTAAATAAAAAATGTTTTTTTTCTCCTCTCCCCTCTCAGCCAACCTTTCAGGTCTTACAGCGCGGGGATGCCTCCGGGTCACCAGGCGCTTTACAAATCCTTAAATAAATAAATAAAAATGTCGACCATCACTGTTCTATGACAGGTTGAATACCCTCCTGTTGTAGGTTTGCTTTTAATCCTGACCTTTGGATGCCCCAATAAAGTTACTAGGAGTTAGTACTCAGATGATCCTGTTGTTTTTTGTTTTTAATTGCTGGAGTGTCTCCTACTGAAACTAGCAGTTCCAAGAATTGCACGAGGTGTGCTCACTCACGTAATGTGACATGCTTCATCATAGGCCACCTTGTCCTACCCTGGTAATGTGATACTACCAGGGCGGACTCGACCTCCGGTTGTGCTATCCTGAGGGAGTTCTTAGATATAATTTTTTTTCTGCACAGCATGGAACCAGTTACTAAACTAAAAATTCCTCAGGTTACATACACCACAAAAGTATACTTTTATTAAGGTGGTACCTTGGGTCTTGTTAAAAAGTACTGTTAGGTAACTGCAGACTTTAGGTGTGGATGCTATGATCCATGCATACCACTGGATTCAACCGACATGTTTCTGCCCTTTACTAAAAGCCTAAATGGTCTTGGGCATTCATCAGGGTTAATATCTACCTCCCCGACCCTACCTTAAAGTGAAGTAAGTCATTTGTTAATAAAAAGAGAGGAGACCTATCTCTCTGTATTTGATACCTTTAGTCAAGTAGAAAAAAAAGGGATATATTGCAACAGCCTAGAAAATATCAGGCATATTTCTGGTGTACATTTCCTGGTCATCTTGACCACACTCCCAGCATATTGTGTGATAATCTGGCTCGAGTGGCTTTCATTAAAACAAGCGACAAGTATATGCATTTATTTTTACAAACATACAACCACAGTGGCACACGTGGGGCAAAAGTAAACTCACACAAGGGACAAAGACACAGGTGAAAATCAGGAAGGAAGCGATGTTTATTTAGAGTATCTCTGTGCAACTATACCTAGTCACTGGCGGCATTTTGCCTCATGGTCTGTTGAGGGAGGGCACCTCCTATAGTCACACAGTGAAAGAATGTTGCAAAATAACATAGAAATAGGTTAAAAAGTAAATCTGGTGTCAGGGTACCTGTTCCCAAGAGGGAAGGTTTGGCTATGATCTTGCTAAATGCTCAAGAAAATATGTCCCAATGTCGTTTGGGGTGCATTTTTATTACAGAATTAAACAAGCTGCATACTGACGAAGGTCTTCAAACCCTTCCATATAGGATTGCAATTGATAAGCAAGCACCTTCGTAGACAGGTCGGATTCAGGAGGGATTCGTGTCCAATAATTTAATGAACATGATCCGCATCTTCTTAGTCAGGTTGGTCTTAGATAAATATTGAGTAAATCCATTAAGATGGAACGAGGAGCTCCTTTTGAGAAAACAGAAGTTCTGAATGTTGAGGAGGAACCCCGTCACTTTCTGTAAATCTTCTGGCTGCTTTGATCGTTTAAAGATAGGATGGGGTTGCCATACCACAAAACGACAACAGGCTAACAAGAGAAACATTTGAAGACAGATCTTGGGAGAAGTCTGTGTTAATAAATAGTGGCAATTGTGAACACCGCTTGAGGGCCTCCTCGTAGGCACATAAAGCAGAGAATAGCCATCAGATTGATAGATGGAGAGATAATATCTGGACAAATTGATCAAGTAATCTTCTTTTCTTCTCTTTCCACTCCCTGTTTTCTTCGCCTTGATACCCCTTAGTTCATCTCTGCATATTAGGATCAAAACTGATCTTTGAGCAATGTGGTAACATAGAACACAGAAAGTGGACCGCCAGCCGCTGGATACCCTCATAGGTGATTAGCAGCGCTCTACAAATCTGAGTTGATTGATTGATTGAAAGTGTAGGTCTGGTGTTGCTTACTGGATACATTTATGAACCGTCACACTACATAAGAAACATGCCTCCCCGGCTTCAGCTATATAATGTAATGTTTCACAGAGTTTTTACATGTGCAAGCATGACATTTACTTGGACCTTGACAGCTCTTACATGTAGATACTTTTGAAGCTGGTGTTAGGGCAGACATATCAGGCACAGCATAATGTTTGCTGATGGCTTTGGTTTTCTCTATGGTTTAGTTCACAAGGAAGGTGGCTTTGGCATCCTGCTGACCATACCTATGTGGGCATGAAGTTTTATAGATTTGCTTATCTCTGTGCAGAGTGGTTAATTCTCAAGTAAAATAGGGATCTCCGTATAGATGCTGATTGTAAAATATGTGAAATAGCACATGGAATGGTCTGAAGAAGGTTAGTGAGATGTCTCTGTATTTAATATATTCTAAATTGAAAACTGAGATAGAGGAAGAAAAACATTGGAATGTTGGAGCTCTGGGCTTACACCAGCTGTTATAAGCCCGGAGCTACTCGATTGTCTTCAGAGGAGCTCTCAATATTTATATGTTCTAATATAGCCTCATAGCCTGCTGCCAAGGGCCATACTGACTGCTACAGGCCCTGAACCTGAGTTATAGTCCTGAGCCGCAGGCAAGGGCTTATAAAGAGGGAGAAAGCCTTTAACAACTGGTATAGCCTGAGGCATAAGGGCTATAAGCCTATTAAAACATTCCACCCACTGAGCATACAATGTTCTAAATTCAAAAGGGAGAAACGTGCAGACAAACATTGGAATGTTGGAGCTCTGGGCTTACACCAGCCACGATAAGTCCAGAACTACTCCATTGTCTTCAGCGGAGCTCTCAATATTTAAATGTTCTACTATATCGCCTCATAGTCCGCTGCCAAGGGCTTTACTGGCTGCTAAAGGTCCTGAATGTGAGTTATAGACCTGAGCTGCAGGCAAGGGTCTATAAAGAGGGAGAGGGCCTTTAACAACTGTTATAGCCTGAGGCAGAAGAGCTATAAGCCTATTAGAGCATTCCCCCCACTGAGCGTGCAATGTTCTAAATTAAAAAGGAAGAACCTGAAGACAAACATTGGAATGTTGGAGCTCCAGGCTTACACCAGCCATTATAAGCATGGAGCAACTCCATTGTCTTCATTGGAGCTCTCAACATTCCAATATGCTATTATTGTGCTCCATGCACCCAGCCTCCCCACATTGGGGGCCAACAATTGTGAATGAATAGCAGGACCACAAGCAGGTGGGTCAGGATACAGATTTGCAGGTACAGATCTCCTCGGAGTCAGATCTTATATTCAATGACTGTGGCAGGTTTGGACCACTTCTGTTTTAGGATCGGGGAAGTTCACACATTTGCAAGGTTTCTACCTGCCATTCAAAGCAGCACATATAAGCAAAGCTCATGGAATTATGTGACAGCGATTACCAGATAAGGTAATGCAGATATCTAAATTATGTTGCAAACAAAGGCAAATTGTGCATTTTACTTTCTTCTGTGGTTTTTATCAGAAATATGCTAAAATATTCTTAATGCCTTTGATCAAGTACTGAAATGTGACGCACTGTACTCATTCATTACTTTTTTGAAACAATATCACAATAATTAAACATGTTTTTATGCAAGCCTATTCGTAAGGCTGCTGTATGCTCTAGACACTAAATGCACCTTGACTAAATTGCTGTTTTTTAAAAATTGTATTTATAAGGCAGGTTTTTAATCCGTAAGGGTGGAAATCAGATTAATTTACTGTTTTATTGTCCTAAGGCACAGAGCACTTTCAGTAGGTAGGTAGGTAGATGTTATAAGTAGGCTATTTTTAATCATTATAACTGCATATGTATGAATAGTTTCATGTTTGGTCTCTGGTATTTACCTTGTTCCACAGTTTTTATTTTGTACTTTTATGGCTGTATGCCAGCCGAATAAAGCTGATTTGATTTTGTGCAGTAAAGAGCTTTGAATCGTGCTGCATATTATGCGATTGAAATCAAAGTGTGCAGCACATTGTGTGGCAATATTATATAGCTATTTTAACATTTGAATACACTGATCCCTAATGAATGCCTTTCCTATGGAAATACAGTTTTCTACCTTAAGAAACCTATGCATTTTGATAACACTGGATCACAGCAGGTCCTTTTCAGATGTTTTTGAGCGACAAATAGCTTTGTCTTTAATAAAAGTCCAGGGCCATTTTATTAATACTGACTTTTCACCTCCCTGTGTAAAATAGGCATATATCAGAGACACACACAGTTTGCTTCTATGTCCCTTCTCACACTCTGAGCTCTACCTCTGCCCTCTTGCTGAATCTTCTCAAAATCATGAAAGTTAGACAAGAAGGACGCTTCTTTTGGTTTCAGGAAGCCAAAATCTGAAATTCTCTTCTTTAACCTCAATGCTCCTAGATAAATAATTTACCGTTCAGAAAAACATTGCAAACTTTGGTTGTTTACACTTTAAAGTAGTGAGTGTAGGGTTTCAGCAGTTTTTTTCCCGTTAGAAGAGAAACATAGGGCACCAGGACATCCTCAGAGTATTTGCACACTTTATGTATTGTCAAAAACAAAACCACTATACTCAACAGAAAAATAAGCATACATGTGCTCACTTCATGTAAAGAAAAGTGTGCCAAAATTATTTGCTGGATCAAAGTTGTGTTTTTAAAGTTGTTGGGTTTGCCCTGGGTTCACATAGGGCCTTTCTAAACACCTCTTTAATTAACAAACAGCCCTGCAGCATATAATATTACATTGTTGAGCACGGGTGAGTAAAGAAAGCTTTATGATTCAAGACATTGGAGCTTTGAAAAAGATGCAACATACAAAAAGGATTCCTCGAAATCTCTGTACACTCTTGAAATAGCTGCTATTTTGAGAACTTTATCTGAGTAAGTGTTCCTTTGAGAACAGTGTCCGTGACTTTGGGTAAATAATGAAACAGAACATTTTCTTGGCAAAAAAGGAAACATGCTTTCCACCCTGTTTGAATTATATTTGGCTTTTTAAGGTTTGTGTCTTCTCCCAATCCATCAATCCAGAATGTTACTTTATCTGAATAAAATGTAAATTATTTAAATACCTGAATAAATCACTCCACAGCTGTGAGAGGACCAGATAACTTTTAGAGTGCGGCGCAACCCCTGTGAAACAATTTTACTCACATTGGATTCGTCTGAATTAGAAACAAAGTTCTTTTTTTAAAGATAAAATGAACACCTTTGCAGCAGATGGTGGAATAAATAGTGAATTAGGCATATACAAACTTACGCAGAACAGGCCTCAGCGGAAAATTCACGTTCTTCAGTGTTTTTAGCTCTGAACCCTCTACCATAGCTTTAACCTCCCTGCACGAGTAAAGAGAACCATGGCTCTCTGAAGGTCGGGTGTTGTTAGGACACAAACCGGATCATCCACAACACGCTGCTAGGATAGTTCAGTTCGTGGAACTACAACCCCCAGAACAACCCCACCAAGAACTACGTTTCCCAGAGGGCAACGCACAGAGCATGCACAGATCGCGCCGACATAAAACGGACCATGGAGGCAGTGGACGGCGTCGGATATTCCGTGTTCGCGTTGTCGGAACACACCACCAGAGCTTCGAAAGAGGTGAGACCTTGGTTCCAGAGGGATTCCTTGTTGCCCGCGAGTTGAGAAGCAGGGGAAGCAACACAGCTCACCGGGATAAGTGTCCCGCTCGCTATTGTTGTGTCACGGCGGTTTGTTATCGCAATCCCCCGCTCGAGGGCTATTGACGCCAAACAGCAGCAGTCCCCGCTCGAGGGTTATCGAGCGTGTGGGACGCTTTAATCCTTTGAACTTTGTGCGCAGTCCCCGCTCGAGGGTTATCGAGCAAGAAGGACGCTTAACTCCGTTGTACATAGTGCGAAGTCCCCGCTCGAGGGTTATCGAGCGAGAAAGACGCTTAACTCCGTTGTACATAGTGCACAGTCCCCGCTCGAGGGTTATCGAGCGAGAAAGACGCTTAACTCCGTTGTACATAGTGCGCAGTCCCCGCTCGAGGGTTATCGAGCGAGAAGGACGCTTACCTGCCTGGTACTTGTTGTGCAGTCCCCGCTCGAGGGTTATCGAGCGTGACGGACGCTTACCTATCATTTGCGTTGGTTGTTTCAGCCATATTTCAAGGGTCACCAAGTCGTACCAGAACAGGCCATTGATTCTGTGTTTGCCCTCTGTTGGAGAGTGTCGGGACCGACACTATTGCGGAGGACGAACTCAGGACCACAGTGGAACCGTACACAACTATTCGAGTGGCATTGTTGGCCACTGCTTAGCACAGTGTCCTCTGTTGGTGAATGCCGGGACCGGCATTCGTGCAGAGGACGGTTGGACGGAGAGGTCAAGCACCTCCACAGGGTGACTAATTCTGTAAAAGTTTAGTGCTGTATTGTTCCTTAGGGCAGTTCTGTGCATCATTAAATCTGGTTTACGTGCACCAACAAGTCTGTTCTGTTTCATTGAACGAAAGCATCAGGGTGGTGTTTGGAATTACCCAATCCTGAGGACCTAAAGGATTACAGGTGTGCAGGAGCTGCATGTATTATTCACAATAGATTGTTTTTATTTTCAAAGTTTTAGCGTGGACCAGACATGTGAAGGGGTCATGGTAGTGTATTAGCGTAGAAATATGTAATATGGAATACAAAGTCTATAGTCCCCGAATTTACAGAGCCTGTTTTATTTCAGTCATCAGAATATGATGGTTAAAACTTAAAAACAATAGAAGGAGCGAGCATTATGGGTACAGGAAGTAGGAAACAAAGCAGTCTCTTGTCAACACACTCTACGCTTGCATCATCCAGAAACAGCTCGAGAAACTACAGAACGTTCAAAACGCTGCAGCAAGACTGGTCCTTGACATCCTGTCAATCTCTCCTCCTGAAACCTCAGATCTTTCGCAAAAAGAGACCGTGTCACAGAGCTTTCTCCGGCTCTGCGCCAAAGATCTGGAACTCTCTCCCACCGGAGATACGCAGAATCTCCTCCATGGTTGCCTTCAAATTGGAAGTAAAAAGATTCCTCATGAATAAGTTCCTATCTTAAAGGGTCTCTGAACCTCTGCTCTAATGCTTTGGACCTACACCCTAAGTCCTGCGTTTGGTATTATTCTGATTTAATAGACACTTGCTCCCCTCACAGTTCACTATGTTCCAGTTCCGAAGATCCATGAGAGTCCCTGTACTTCATCGCATAGAGGTCTGAAAATCATTAAATGAGTCTCTAACGGCAAGCCAGTAAGGATAATTCTCAACATTCTCGCCCACACCAGGAGTCCAGCAAATCATATCATGATTAGTCAAATCTATCAGGACCTATTACATTTATATCAACCTAACAAAAACGTACCCAACCTTCCCTCCCCTCCCAGCATGCGCGGTAATAAGTATCTAATATTAGCATTTGCACATTTTCCATATCTGAATTTGTGTGTATCTCGGTTCTATAGTCTGTCCTAGATGAACTGTAGAGCCCTGCTAACTTACATAATAGAGCCCACGGATATTGTAAGGAGCCCATGTGTCCCGTAACCGTGGTCCAAGCCCCCAAACGATAGTCACATTACGCCTTAGTAGGATAAAATATCTAGCCTTTTTTGTCTGGGATTCGTGCTCTGACCAGATACAGTAAATCATCACATTTCACAAAAACATACTTGTTTGTAAGTTGTTGTTAACATTCTTGACAACATGGGTACAACATAGTCCTGTATTCTTTTACAGTTACTAGTTTGCCTCCATCTATGGACTCCTTTTCTCAGTCACCTTGTAGTTTCTGGAACACATTGTTAGGCGCACCTCCAGGGCTCTGCAGCGGCCAGTGGCAGGCTTCGGCCGATATGTTCTTCTTTCTGGCCACCACATGATTTCTGGAAAATAGAAGACCCTCTTTTAAGCCGCTCAGTAGCCGCGAGTGTCTCCTGTGGCGTACAACCTAGGGAGCAGTACATACCTTAGTGTCGCAATCAATGTTGCTTGCTGTTGATATAAAGGACTGGGGCTCCTCAGCTTTGTTTTTATCTCATATATTCTCCTTAAAAAAATGCAAAAAAATGGAAATTAAATGTAGAACAAATTATCAAGAACAACAAAAAACTCCAGTTCGCTTGCAATCTGGAACTATCACCTTCAACTTAAAAAGGCCCAACCTTCTTTCTATGAAGCCAAAATTGACAAGGCGGCTAACTCCCCAAGGGAACTATTCCAAATTGTCAAATCCCTTACCACATCAAAGTCGGGAAACAATCTCCCAGACCCCACAGTAGCAGGTTGCAATGAACTTGCAGCGTTAAAAAAAAATCTCTTATATATACTGCACATTACAATAGACTTAAAACGTCACCGATTCCACCTCGGAATACATACTCACCCTCTATATTCCTTTCAAACTCCCCCCGATTTGCAGTGAATTACTCCCAGCACTTTTCTGCAAAGTGAAATCAGAATCCACTTTGAACCCTGCACCGCCCCATATACTCCTTCAAGGAGCAAAATGAATCTTCCCTCCACCACTGGACCGCCTCCATATCTCTTTCGCTACTGGACCGGTCCGCCCGGCATGGAAACATGTTGTTGTTAAAATCTTTATTTAACCCCTTCCATGCTGCCGCGAGTCTGTGCCTGTGCGGCAAAATCGTGAGTGGGCAGGTTTATGATGGCCCCCAGCCGTCATCAGCACACGAGCGCCGTAGTGCATGACGGATGGGGGCCGTCATCAGCATGCAAGGGGTTAAAAAAACAGGCTTGATCCCTATGCCCCCTGGAGTTATAGGCCCATCTCCCGTCTATAGGGCAGGGTTTGAAAAAACATGTTAATCAAAGTCTTTCCCTGTATCTTGAAGGAAATGTTCTCCTTCATCCCACACAGACGGGATTCCGCCCACAACATAGCACGGAAACCGCCCACTTAACAGTGAAGGAGGAGCTCATATGCTGCTGAACTAGGGAGGAACCGCCGTCATCATCGTCCTTGACTTGAGCACGGCGTTTGATACGGTTGACCATGAAATACTTATACAAAGAATGAGTGAAGGCGGAATAAAAAACGTCGCTCCTAATTGGCTCACTTTGTTCTTAAAAGAAAGGTAATTTCAAATCTGCGAGAACTCATGTTACACACAAATGTTTTCCTCAAGTGCGGGGTACCGCAGGGCTCTGCCCTCAGCCCCACACCTTTTAATCTTTATATGCAACCGCTAGCTGACATTGTTCAGGAATTGAGGTTGTCCATCGTCTCATATGCCAACGACACACAGCTGGTTGTCTCCCTTACAACTAGAAAAGGACCCCAATACCAGCATCTGTCTTCCTGTTTAGAACGAGCATTGGCATAGCCATTAAGCCTCGCCTTTGGGACCTTATAAGTGTTTAAAGAAGAATAGAAGGTACCCTGCCAATTATTTATAGAGGTCCCAGCTAGAGGATCCTACTGTGATAAAGTGAGGGGGTGGTTAGCCCAGAGGCTGAGGCTGCACAGGACAAAACTAAGTCATTCCAAACAAACTCAGCAACATGTTTTGAAAAAATACATATTTTTTTATTTTTCTCTTCTTAAATATATTCAAAAGACATACATGTATAAATTTAAATAGTCAGTGATATTTCGCAAAACACATAGACAAAATTATTTTCAGGATTAAGATCTGCCCACACTTCAAACAAACTACCACACTCATTCACACAGGGATTTTCCTAACTACGATAGAAACATTCAACTCTCAATCATCCATTCTTGTAGTCCTGGCGTAGACAACAATAGATCTTAAATAGGTTGCCTAAAACGGGGGGTTCAACCAGGAAGATGGTATTAATACGGGTCCTGATGTATTTGGAACGGGTTGCCGTATTCCTGGGACAACGTGCCGACGCGCGTTTCGGTGGAAGGCCAATATGGCCGCACCTTCGTCAGGGCCAAGGTAGTATGCTGGGCAGGAGTAAGGAGTAAAAATCTAGAAGTAAAAAAGTCATGCCTTAGTTCTGCATTTTTGATAAGATCACACAAAAAAGACATATTCCATCATTTCATTTTACTTGAATTTCTATCACTCTACTGAACACTTATGAGGCGAGTTGATTCAATACATGCCAGGATGACATTTTTGACACTGTGCAGTAACAGACCACCTGAAGACACTCCCCAAGCTAGAATTCCCTGTTCCGTGGAATCCAAAGAAGGCATACAGATAGCCTTAGCCAAATGAGTAGTAGAATTTATGTTACAACATCGTACAACATCATACACCTTTTTTCTATAATCTCACATGCTCAGTTTCATCCACCTAAGACCTCTTGTTTCAGCAAGACAGTTTTTCATTTATATTTTTAATCAAAGAAGGTTGCTGATAGGAAAAGACGGGAATTTTTTTCGACAGAAGGGTAACCAGGTCGTATTATCTACCTAGAACAGATTATAGCTATTTAGAACATGATATTATACCAGATATTTTACTTTCATGCACGTTACCTGTTTAGTTTATTTGGGGACGCCTACAGAGTAAGGGCCACCTTCACCATTTTAGGAGGGAGTAAGTTCCATTTATTACCTTAATGAAAAGGTACATTAGGTTACTATTTGCAATCAGAGATTACTAGATCTTTATCACATACTCATTAAGGAAAATATTCATTTACCAAGGTTTAAAAAGTCCACCCGTGATCCCTCCTGTAGGATTAACAGGTCAGTTTATTCAACCGAATGAGTCCTATCACTCGGACAGACAGAGATATCAGATCCTCGGTAACTTTATCATATTTTCTAAATATAGAGGAGACAAGGAGATTAAAATTTGCCATCCTTTTATCTTTAACGGAACAGTCATGCCTCACTATCAATAAACAAATTAGCATGAAATTATACCTTGCGTTTTGTTGCTCTGTTAATTATTTTGTCACCACTTCAGTAAAGACCGCCGGGCATCAGGAAGGAGGTTGATAGGTAGGTAATCCTATTAATAACATAGCACAATAATGCGTACTTGTTACTTTCGAGGCATGCCTATATTACCGTAATTTAAAGCAAGAGGTTCATCTATGCTTCGTTACCTGCACTTTCTAGTCCTTTACTTTCGATGCCACAGATCGGATCAAAGTAATGCGTCGGGTATTTCTGTAACTAATACACACAGAGAAACAGATAGAAGCAAGGGATATAATTAAAAATCACTTTTCATGCTCGTGGGTTTTTTCCGTTTTAAGACACCGGTGATCCCCTTTACTGCCAGAGTCGTTTTTTAATGACTCGTTTTGTAACTTACATGGTGTAGTTTTCCCCCGGTGATTAATTAGAGGAGGGCCGATAGACAGACTGAAACGAGCCCATTGCGTAGCATTTTTAGATAAACCCTTTCGAGATATCGAACAATGGTTTAGAGATGCATAAACAAGGGCTATACATCTGGGATAGCTCCTAAATTTACCGCGTTGTGGCCTCAAAAGCAGTATTTACCTTAAGGTTAGATCAAGTCGGGCTTTTAGTTAGGGATTCCACCGACAATGTTCGGAACCATGGCGGAGTGCCGCTTCCGCAAATCCCTGAGCAGGGGCGAGAAAAATGCATACCGCCCGTTATGCAGCGGCTTAACAAAGTAGTTTTACAAGCTAAGACCCTCATTCGCTCGCTCTTCCGTACTTACCGTCTAAGGGTCGGTCGTTATCGTTCGATGGGGTTCCGCCGGCTGCCTCGGTCGGCCAACTGCGTGATACAGGACACTCGCCTGTACGCTTTGTGTTTGCGTTTAAATAGGAATTATTTCGCGCTATCCTCAACTCTCCCCAGCTGTGTCCCGTATTTGGTGGACACTAAAAAAGGACTTCTCACTCTACATTTGGCGTCCCCGCCATCTTGGTTAAACCTACAACAGGCGATCGATTAGCTGTTCGTGGTTCCACAGCCAATAAACAAACAGAGTCAGCCATATTATGTAAACTTACTTTTCTGAGGTACGATGAAGGGTGAAATTATTATAGCTATTTAGCTATTCTTCGCTAAACCTCTATATTCATAAAAATAGATGTTTATAGTTAATAAACTAAATGGCACAGCCTGAATGTGCCACTTTTTATCGATGTTATATTCAAAAATAGAAAGGATACTCGCGTGAAGACCCATGCCCTTCTATTCATTACAAAAAATAATTGCGCAGGTTAGGTCAGGTTCATTTCTATAAGGTCATACTAGGTGTAAGAGTTACATCTTCCGTACAGTTAATTTTCCACGTTTTCCATCTCAGAATACCATCAGCTTTTTAGTATACACACCTTCAGTTTATCAATGTTTTCTTACAAAATAGCCTGGTGCCACGGACATTCTTCATTTAACCCGTTTTCCACCGCATTGAGATAAAAAATCCAGAATACCTCCCGTTTTTTTCGGAGGTTTGTGGTGTTGGTTCCTGGGCAGGTTCTTATTTTTTCCAGGATAAACCATCTGAGTTCTAGCTCTGTATGATTTTTTTCAACCCAATGTGTTACCAATGGGGCGGTCAACTTTTGGTTCCTGATATTAGATTTGTGCTCACCAATTCGTATCCTACATTCCCTACCAGTTTCTCCAACATAAGGGAGATTGCAAGGGCACAGTATCAGGTAGATGATGTTGCTGGTCCGACAATTAGTCATGTTTTTGTTTCGTATTACAGACACTGTGCGGGTGTTTGTGCTGACAGTCCCGCCAGTGATGGCCTGTGGGCAGATATGACAAGTCCCACATTTGTGGTTGCCATATACTGGCTCCAGACCAGTGATGGTTGTCTGTCTATTCACAGGGTTTTCTTGAATCTTACCCCGAACCAGACGGTTTTTAAGGTTGGGGTTCTTTTTGAACGCGAAGATGGGGCGATGTAGGTGTGTCTTCTCATTATCCAGATTCAAAATATGCCAACTTGAGTTGATAGCTTGCCTTATCTTATGGTTCAACTCTGAATGGCGGGTCACACATACAAGTTGTTTTAGTTTTTCTGGTTCTCTTTCTACAAACATAGCCTCCCGGTCCATGTATCTCGCTCGTTTGAACGACTCTTTGATGAGTCTAGGTGGATACCCTCGGACTAGTAGTTTTTCCTGCAGAATATCGGCTTGACTTAAGAAATCATCCATGTACGTGCAGTTCCTTCTAATGCGAAGGAACTGACTGTACGGGATACTGTCCCTCTGGCTCCGTGGGTGGTAACTAGCATATTGGAGTAGAGTGTTCCGCGCCGTGGGCTTGGTGTAAAGTGAGACCTTGATGATGTTATCGT
Organism: Lissotriton vulgaris; assembly: GCF_964263255.1. Lineage (NCBI taxonomy): Eukaryota > Metazoa > Chordata > Amphibia > Caudata > Salamandridae > Lissotriton > Lissotriton vulgaris. The sequence goes on along the minus strand of NC_141691.1, from coordinate 2,006,645,199 downwards.
GGTGCTCGATCCAAATATCCAGGAATTCAATTCTGGTTGTGCTCAGGTGGCTTGTAAATCTCAAATTGGCGTCCGCCGCATTGAGCCACTCAATGAATTTGTGAAGCTGTTCCTCGGCCCCCTTCCAAATAAAGAAAATATCGTCGATAAATCTTTTCCAACTTTATAAGTGTTTAAAGAAGAATAGAAGGTACCCTGCCAATTATTTATAGAGGTCCCAGCTAGAGGATCCTACTGTGATAAAGTGAGGGGGTGGTTAGCCCAGAGGCTGAGGCTGCACAGGACAAAACTAAGTCATTCCAAACAAACTCAGCAACATGTTTTGAAAAAATACATATTTTTTTATTTTTCTCTTCTTAAATATATTCAAAAGACATACATGTATAAATTTAAATAGTCAGTGATATTTCGCAAAACACATAGACAAAATTATTTTCAGGATTAAGATCTGCCCACACTTCAAACAAACTACCACACTCATTCACACAGGGATTTTCCTAACTACGATAGAAACATTCAACTCTCATTCATCCATTCTTGTAGTCCTGGCGTAGACAACAATAGATCTTAAATAGGTTGCCTAAAACGGGGGGTTCAACCAGGAAGATGGTATTAATACGGGTCCTGATGTATTTGGAACGGGTTGCCGTATTCCTGGGACAACGTGCCGACGCACGTTTCGGTGGAAGGCCAATATGGCCGCACCTTCGTCAGGGCCAAGGTAGTATGCTGGGCAGGAGTAAGGAGTAAAAATCTAGAAGTAAAAAAGTCTTGCCTTAGTTCTGCATTTTTGATAAGATCACACAAAAAAGACATATTCCATCATTTCATTTTACTTGAATTTCTATCACTCTACTGAACACTTATGAGGCGAGTTGATTCAATACATGCCAGGATGACATTTTTGACACTGTGCAGTAACAGACCACCTGAAGACACTCCCCAAGCTAGAATTCCCTGTTCCGTGGAATCCAAAGAAGGCATACAGATAGCCTTAGCCAAATGAGTAGTAGAATTTATGTTACAACATCGTACAACATCATACACCTTTTTTCTATAATCTCACATGCTCAGTTTCATCCACCTAAGACCTCTTGTTTCAGCAAGACAGTTTTTCATTTATATTTTTAATCAAAGAAGGTTGCTGATAGGAAAAGACGGGATTTTTTTTCGACAGAAGGGTAACCAGGTCGTATTATCTACCTAGAACAGATTATAGCTATTTAGAACATGATATTATACCAGATATTTTACTTTCATGCACGTTACCTGTTTAGTTTATTTGGGGACGCCTACGGAGTAAGGGCCACCTTCACCATTTTAGGAGGGAGTAAGTTCCATTTATTACCTTAATGAAAAGGTACATTAGGTTACTATTTGCAATCAGAGATTACTAGATCTTTATCACTTACTCATTAAGGAAAATATTCATTTACCAAGGTTTAAAAAGTCCACCCGTGATCCCTCCTGTAGGATTAACAGGTCAGTTTATTCAACCGAATGAGTCCTATCACTCGGACAGACAGAGATATCAGATCCTCGGTAACTTTATCATATTTTCTAAATATAGAGGAGACAAGGAGATTAAAATTTTCCATCCTTTTATCTTTAACGGAACAGTCATGCCTCACTATCAATAAACAAATTAGCATGAAATTATACTTTGCGTTTTGTTGCTCTGTTAATTATTTTGTCACCACTTCAGTAAAGACCGCCGGGCATCAGGAAGGAGGTTGATAGGTAGGTAATCCTATTAATAACATAGCACAATTATGCGTACTTGTTACTTTCGAGGCATGCCTATATTACCGTAATTTAAAGCAAGAGATTCATCTATGCTTCGTTACCTGCACTTTCTAGTCCTTTACTTTCGATGCCACAGATCGGATCAAAGTAATGCGTCGGGTATTTCTGTAACTAATACACACAGAGAAACAGATAGAAGCAAGGGATATAATTAAAAATCACTTTTCATGCTCGTGGGTTTTTTCCGTTTTAAGACACCGGTGATCCCCTTTACTGCCAGAGTCGGTTTTTAATGACTCGTTTTGTAACTTACATGGTGTAGTTTTCCCCCGGTGATTAATTAGAGGAGGGCCGATGGACAGACTGAATCGAGCCCATTGCGTAGCAATTTTAGATAAACCCTTTCGAGATATCGAACAATGGTTTAGAGATGCATAAACAAGGGCTATACATCTGGGATAGCTCCTAAATTTACCGCGTTGTGGCCTCAAAAGCAGTATTTACCTTAAGGTTAGATCAAGTCGGGCTTTTAGTTAGGGATTCCACCGACAATGTTCGGAACCATGGCGGAGTGCCGCTTCCGCGAGTCCCTGAGCAGGGGCGAGAAAAATGCATACCGCCCGTTATGCAGCGGCTTAACAAAGTAGTTTTACAAGCTAAGACCCTCATTCGCTCGCTCTTCCGTACTTACCGTCTAAGGGTCGGTCGTTATCGTTCGATGGGGTTCTGCCGGCTGCCTCGGTCGGCCAACTGCGTGATACAGGACACTCGCCTGTACGCTTTGTGTTTGCGTTTAAATAGGAATTATTTCGCGCTATCCTCAACTCTCCCCAGCTGTGTCCCGTATTTGGTGAACACTAAAAAAGGACTTCTCACTCTACATTTGGTGTCCCCGCCATCTTGGTTAAACCTACAACAGGCGATCGATTAGCTGTTCGTGGTTCCACAGCCAATAAACAAACAGAGTCAGCCATATTATGTAAACTTACTTTTCTGAGGTACGATGAAGGGTGAAATTATTATAGCTATTTAGCTATTCTTCGCTAAACCTCTATATTCATAAAAATAGATGTTTATAGTTAATAAACTAAATGGCACAGCCTGAATGTGCCACTTTTTATCGATGTTATATTCAAAAATAGAAAGGATACTCGCGTGAAGACCCATGCCCTTCTATTCATTACAAAAAATAATTGCGCAGGTTAGGTCAGGTTCATTTCTATAAGGTCATACTAGGTGTAAGAGTTACATCTTCCGTACAGTTAATTTTCCACGTTTTCCATCTCAGAATACCATCAGCTTTTCAGTATACACACCTTCAGTTTATCAATGTTTTCTTACAAAATAGCCTGGTGCCACGGACATTCTTCATTTAACCCGTTTTCCACCGCATTGAGATAAAAAATCCAGAATACCTCCCGTTTTTTTCGGCGGTTTGTGGTGTTGGTTCCTGGGCAGGTTCTTAGTTTTTTCCAGGATAAACCATCTGAGTTCTAGCTCTGTATGATTTTTTTCAACCCAATGTGTTACCAATGGGGCGGTCAACTTTTGGTTCCTGATATTAGATTTTTGGCTCACCAATTCGTATCCTACATTCCCTACCAGTTTCTCCAACATAAGGGAGATTGCAAGGGCACAGTATCAGGTAGATGATGTTGCTGGTCCGACAATTAGTCATGTTTTTGTTTCGTATTACAGACACTGTGCGGGTGTTTGTGCTGACAGTCCCGCCAGTGATGGCCTGTGGGCAGATATGACAAGTCCCACATTTGTGGTTGCCATATACTGGCTCCAGACCAGTGATGGTTGTCTGTCTATTCACAGGGTTTTCTTGAATCTTACCCCGAACCAGACGGTTTTTAAGGTTGGGGTTCTTTTTGAACGCGAAGATGGGGCGATGTAGGTGTGTCTTCTCACTATCCAGATTCAAAATATGCCAACTTGAGTTGATAGCTTGCCTTATCTTATGGTTCAACTCTGAATGGCGGGTCACACATACAAGTTGTTTTAGTTTTTCTGGTTCTCTTTCTACAAACATAGCCTCCCGGTCCGTGTATCTCGCTCGTTTGAACGACTCTTTGATGAGTCTAGGTGGATACCCTCGGACTAGTAGTTTTTCCTGCAGAATATCGGCTTGACTTAAGAAATCATCCATGTACGTGCAGTTCCTTCTAATGCGAAGGAACTGACTGTACGGGATACTGTCCCTCTGGCTCCGTGGGTGGTAACTAGCATATTGGAGTAGAGTGTTCCGCGCCGTGGGCTTGGTGTAAAGTGAGACCTTGATGATGTTATCGTGGTGCTCGATCCAAATATCCAGGAATTCAATTCTGGTTGTGCTCAGGTGGCTTGTAAATCTCAAATTGGCGTCCGCCGCATTGAGCCACTCAATGAATTTGTGAAGCTGTTCCTCGGCCCCCTTCCAAATAAAGAAAATATCGTCGATAAATCTTTTCCAACTTTATAAGTGTTTAAAGAAGACTAGAAGGTACCCTGCCAATTATTTATAGAGGTCCCAGCTAGAGGATCCTACTGTGATAAAGTGAGGGGGTGGTTAGCCCAGAGGCTGAGGCTGCACAGGACAAAACTAAGTCATTCCAAACAAACTCAGCAACATGTTTTGAAAAAATACATATTTTTTTATTTTTCTCTTCTTAAATATATTCAAAAGACATACATGTATAAATTTAAATAGTCAGTGATATTTCGCAAAACACATAGACAAAATTATTTTCAGGATTAAGATCTGCCCACACTTCAAACAAACTACCACACTCATTCACACAGGGATTTTCCTAACTACGATAGAAACATTCAACTCTCATTCATCCATTCTTGTAGTCCTGGCGTAGACAACAATAGATCTTAAATAGGTTGCCTAAAACGGGGGGTTCAACCAGGAAGATGGTATTAATACGGGTCCTGATGTATTTGGAACGGGTTGCCGTATTCCTGGGACAACGTGCCGACGCACGTTTCGGTGGAAGGCCAATATGGCCGCACCTTCGTCAGGGCCAAGGTAGTATGCTGGGCAGGAGTAAGGAGTAAAAATCTAGAAGTAAAAAAGTCTTGCCTTAGTTCTGCATTTTTGATAAGATCACACAAAAAAGACATATTCCATCATTTCATTTTACTTGAATTTCTATCACTCTACTGAACACTTATGAGGCGAGTTGATTCAATACATGCCAGGATGACATTTTTGACACTGTGCAGTAACAGACCACCTGAAGACACTCCCCAAGCTAGAATTCCCTGTTCCGTGGAATCCAAAGAAGGCATACAGATAGCCTTAGCCAAATGAGTAGTAGAATTTATGTTACAACATCGTACAACATCATACACCTTTTTTCTATAATCTCACATGCTCAGTTTCATCCACCTAAGACCTCTTGTTTCAGCAAGACAGTTTTTCATTTATATTTTTAATCAAAGAAGGTTGCTGATAGGAAAAGACGGGATTTTTTTTCGACAGAAGGGTAACCAGGTCGTATTATCTACCTAGAACAGATTATAGCTATTTAGAACATGATATTATACCAGATATTTTACTTTCATGCACGTTACCTGTTTAGTTTATTTGGGGACGCCTACGGAGTAAGGGCCACCTTCACCATTTTAGGAGGGAGTAAGTTCCATTTATTACCTTAATGAAAAGGTACATTAGGTTACTATTTGCAATCAGAGATTACTAGATCTTTATCACTTACTCATTAAGGAAAATATTCATTTACCAAGGTTTAAAAAGTCCACCCGTGATCCCTCCTGTAGGATTAACAGGTCAGTTTATTCAACCAAATGAGTCCTATCACTCGGACAGACAGAGATATCAGATCCTCGGTAACTTTATCATATTTTCTAAATATAGAGGAGACAAGGAGATTAAAATTTTCCATCCTTTTATCTTTAACGGAACAGTCATGCCTCACTATCAATAAACAAATTAGCATGAAATTATACTTTGCGTTTTGTTGCTCTGTTAATTATTTTGTCACCACTTCAGTAAAGACCGCCGGGCATCAGGAAGGAGGTTGATAGGTAGGTAATCCTATTAATAACATAGCACAATTATGCGTACTTGTTACTTTCGAGGCATGCCTATATTACCGTAATTTAAAGCAAGAGATTCATCTATGCTTCGTTACCTGCACTTTCTAGTCCTTTACTTTCGATGCCACAGATCGGATCAAAGTAATGCGTCGGGTATTTCTGTAACTAATACACACAGAGAAACAGATAGAAGCAAGGGATATAATTAAAAATCACTTTTCATGCTCGTGGGTTTTTTCCGTTTTAAGACACCGGTGATCCCCTTTACTGCCAGAGTCGGTTTTTAATGACTCGTTTTGTAACTTACATGGTGTAGTTTTCCCCCGGTGATTAATTAGAGGAGGGCCGATGGACAGACTGAAACGAGCCCATTGCGTAGCAATTTTAGATAAACCCTTTCGAGATATCGAACAATGGTTTAGAGATGCATAAACAAGGGCTATACATCTGGGATAGCTCCTAAATTTACCGCGTTGTGGCCTCAAAAGCAGTATTTACCTTAAGGTTAGATCAAGTCGGGCTTTTAGTTAGGGATTCCACCGACAATGTTCGGAACCATGGCGGAGTGCCGCTTCCGCGAGTCCCTGAGCAGGGGCGAGAAAAATGCATACCGCCCGTTATGCAGCGGCTTAACAAAGTAGTTTTACAAGCTAAGACCCTCATTCGCTCGCTCTTCCGTACTTACCGTCTAAGGGTCGGTCGTTAACGTTCGATGGGGTACTGCCGGCTGCCTCGGTCGGCCAACTGCGTGATACAGGACACTCGCCTGTACGCTTTGTGTTTGCGTTTAAATAGGAATTATTTCGCGCTATCCTCAACTCTCCCCAGCTGTGTCCCGTATTTGGTGAACACTAAAAAAGGACTTCTCACTCTACATTTGGCGTCCCCGCCATCTTGGTTAAACCTACAACAGGCGATCGATTAGCTGTTCGTGGTTCCACAGCCAATAAACAAACAGAGTCAGCCATATTATGTAAACGTACTTTTCTGAGGTACGATGAAGGGTGAAATTATTATAGCTATTTAGCTATTCTTCGCTAAACCTCTATATTCATAAAAATAGATGTTTATAGTTAATAAACTAAATGGCACAGCCTGAATGTGCCACTTTTTATCGATGTTATATTCAAAAATAGAAAGGATACTCGCGTGAAGACCCATGCCCTTCTATTCATTACAAAAAATAATTGCGCAGGTTAGGTCAGGTTCATTTCTATAAGGTCATACTAGGTGTAAGAGTTACATCTTCCGTACAGTTAATTTTCCACGTTTTCCATCTCAGAATACCATCAGCTTTTCAGTATACACACCTTCAGTTTATCAATGTTTTCTTACAAAATAGCCTGGTGCCACGGACATTCTTCATTTAACCCGTTTTCCACCGCATTGAGATAAAAAATCCAGAATACCTCCCGTTTTTTTCGGCGGTTTGTGGTGTTGGTTCCTGGGCAGGTTCTTAGTTTTTTCCAGGATAAACCATCTGAGTTCTAGCTCTGTATGATTTTTTTCAACCCAATGTGTTACCAATGGGGCGGTCAACTTTTGGTTCCTGATATTAGATTTTTGGCTCACCAATTCGTATCCTACATTCCCTACCAGTTTCTCCAACATAAGGGAGATTGCAAGGGCACAGTATCAGGTAGATGATGTTGCTGGTCCGACAATTAGTCATGTTTTTGTTTCGTATTACAGACACTGTGCGGGTGTTTGTGCTGACAGTCCCGCCAGTGATGGCCTGTGGGCAGATATGACAAGTCCCACATTTGTGGTTGCCATATACTGGCTCCAGACCAGTGATGGTTGTCTGTCTATTCACAGGGTTTTCTTGAATCTTACCCCGAACCAGACGGTTTTTAAGGTTGGGGTTCTTTTTGAACGCGAAGATGGGGCGATGTAGGTGTGTCTTCTCATTATCCAGATTCAAAATATGCCAACTTGAGTTGATAGCTTGCCTTATCTTATGGTTCAACTCTGAATGGCGGGTCACACATACAAGTTGTTTTAGTTTTTCTGGTTCTCTTTCTACAAACATAGCCTCCCGGTCCGTGTATCTCGCTCGTTTGAACGACTCTTTGATGAGTCTAGGTGGATACCCTCGGACTAGTAGTTTTTCCTGCAGAATATCGGCTTGACTTAAGAAATCATCCATGTACGTGCAGTTCCTTCTAATGCGAAGGAACTGACTGTACGGGATACTGTCCCTCTGGCTCCGTGGGTGGTAACTAGCATATTGGAGTAGAGTGTTCCGCGCCGTGGGCTTGGTGTAAAGTGAGACCTTGATGATGTTATCGTGGTGCTCGATCCAAATATCCAGGAATTCAATTCTGGTTGTGCTCAGGTGGCTTGTAAATCTCAAATTGGCGTCCGCCGCATTGAGCCACTCAATGAATTTGTGAAGCTGTTCCTCGGCCCCCTTCCAAATAAAGAAAATATCGTCGATAAATCTTCTCCAACTTTTGACGTTTTCATAGAAGGGGGCCATTTCATTAAAGACGTTGGTTCTTTCGAACTCACCCATGTACAGACAGGCTATGCTCGGGGCACAGCTTGCTCCCATACTTACTCCAGATGCCTGCCTGTACATGGTGGTATCAAATTCAAAGTAGTTTTCAAATAAAACTATCTTGACACAATCCATAATGAATTCCTTGTTGGTAATCTCGGTATTCCTAGAGATGACAGTATCAATGGCATCGTATGCTCCTCTTTGGGGTATGTTAGAATACAATGATTCTACATCAAGTGTGACCATGATTTCAGAGTTCTCAAAGAATTGAGTGCCTTCCACCTGCTGAATGAAGTGTCCTGTATCACGCACGTACGATTCAAGTTCAGTCACCATAGGGTTTAAAAATTTGTCGATATATTTGGACAATGGCTCGGTGGCTGAACCAACCGTCGAGACAATTGGTCGCAACGGTGGGTCCGTACTACACTTGTGGGTCTTGGGGAGCCCATAGTTTATGGGTATTTTGGTGTTGCTAGGGGTCAGAAATTCCGCCTCATCCTCACAGATTTGGTTCTGTGATACAGCTTTCTGGACCATTCTTAAGATACGCTTTTTTAGGGCGTTTTCAGGATTGCGAGTGATCCTTATATAATGGCCTGATGATGACAGAAGCTCGGTCATTCTTCTTTTATAGTCAGATGTATCAAGTAATGTGATTCCTCCCCCTTTATCACACGGTTTTATTGTGATATTTTGGTTTGTTTCAAGTTCTTTGAGTGCTCTGTTCTCTATGGTTTGCATATTGGCTTTAGGGATGGGCACATATTTAGTCATTTTGTTTATTTTCCGCATGACTGTCTTTTCAAAGATGTTGACCTCAGGGCCGACCATTTCTAAGGTAGGGGTGAACGAGGAGGGTGGTTTACAACCAGATTTGTTTTCATTCAGCAGGTGGAAGGCACTCAATTCTTTGAGAACTCTGAAATCATGGTCACACTTGATGTAGAATCATTGTATTCTAACATACCCCAAAGAGGAGCATACGATGCCATTGATACTGTCATCTCTAGGAATACCGAGATTACCAACAAGGAATTCATTATGGATTGTGTCAAGATAGTTTTAATTGAAAACTACTTTGAATTTGATACCACCATGTACAGGCAGGCATCTGGAGTAAGTATGGGAGCAAGCTGTGCCCCGAGCATAGCCTGTCTGTACATGGGTGAGTTCGAAAGAACCAACGTCTTTAATGAAATGGCCCCCTTCTATGAAAACGTCAAAAGTTGGAAAAGATTTATCGACGATATTTTCTTTATTTGGAAGGGGGCCGAGGAACAGCTTCACGAATTCATTGAGTGGCTCAATGCGGCGGACGCCAATTTGAGATTTACAAGCCACCTGAGCACAACCAGAATTGAATTCCTGGATATTTGGATCGAGCACCACGATAACATCATCAAGGTCTCACTTTACACCAAGCCCACGGCGCGGAACACTCTACTCCAATATGCTAGTTACCACCCACGGCGCCAGAGGGACAGTATCCCGTACAGTCAGTTCCTTCGCATTAGAAGGAACTGCACGTACATGGATGATTTCTTAAGTCAAGCCGATATTCTGCAGGAAAAACTACTAGTCCGAGGGTATCCACCTAGACTCATCAAAGAGTCGTTCAAACGAGCGAGATACACGGACCGGGAGGCTATGTTTGTAGAAAGAGAACCAGAAAAACTAAAACAACTTGTATGTGTGACCCGCCATTCAGAGTTGAACCATAAGATAAGGCAAGCTATCAACTCAAGTTGGCATATTTTGAATCTGGATAATGAGAAGACACACCTACATCGCCCCATCTTCGCGTTCAAAAAGAACCCCAACCTTAAAAACCGTCTGGTTCGGGGTAAGATCACTGGTCTGGAGCCAGTATATGGCAACCACAAATGTGGGACTTGTCATATCTGCCCACAGGCCATCACTGGCGGGACTGTCAGCACAAACACCCGCACAGTGTCTGTAATACGAAACAAAAACATGACTAATTGTCGGACCAGCAACATCATCTACCTGATACTGTGCCCTTGCAATCTCCCTTATGGTGGAGAAACTGGTAGGGAATGTAGGATACGAATTGGTGAGCACAAATCTAATATCAGGAACCGCCCCATTGGTAACACATTGGGTTGAAAAAAATCATACAGAGCTAGAACTCAGATGGTGTATCCTGGAAAAAATAAGAACCTGCCCAGGAACCAACACCACAAACCTCCTAAAAAAACGGGAGGTATTCTGGATTTTTTATCTCAATGCGGTGGAAAACGGGTTAAATGAAGAATGTCCGTGGCACCAGGCTATTTTGTAAGAAAACATTGATAAACTGAAGGTGTGTATACTGAAAAGCTGATGGTATTCTGAGATGGAAAACGTGGAAAATTAACTGTACGGAAGATGTAACTCTTACACCTAGTATGACCTTATAGAAATGAACCTGACCTAACCTGCGCAATTATTTTTTGTAATGAATAGAAGGGCATGGGTCTTCACGCGAGTATCCTTTCTATTTTTGAATATAACATCGATAAAAAGTGGCACATTCAGGCTGTGCCATTTAGTTTATTAACTATAAACATCTATTTTTATGAATATAGAGGTTTAGCGAAGAATAGCTAAATAGCTATAATAATTTCACCCTTCATCGTACCTCAGAAAAGTAAGTTTACATAATATGGCTGACTCTGTTTGTTTATTGGCTGTGGAACCACGAACAGCTAATCGATCGCCTGTTGTAGGTTTAACCAAGATGGCGGGGACACCAAATGTAGAGTGAGAAGTCCTTTTTTAGTGTTCACCAAATACGGGACACAGCTGGGGAGAGTTGAGGATAGCGCGAAATAATTCCTATTTAAACGCAAACACAAAGCGTACAGGCGAGTGTCCTGTATCACGCAGTTGGCCGACCGAGGCAGCCGGCGGAACCCCATCGAACGATAACGACCGACCCTTAGACGGTAAGTACGGAAGAGCGAGCGAATGAGGGTCTTAGCTTGTAAAACTACTTTGTTAAGCCGCTGCATAACGGGCGGTATGCATTTTTCTCGCCCCTGCTCAGGGACTCGCGGAAGCGGAACTCCGCCATGGTTCCGAACATTGTCGGTGGAATCCCTAACTAAAAGCCCGACTTGATCTAACCTTAAGGTAAATACTGCTTTTGAGGCCACAACGCGGTAAATTTAGGAGCTATCCCAGATGTATAGCCCTTGTTTATGCATCTCTAAACCATTGTTCGATATCTCAAAGGGTTTATCTAAAATTGCTACGCAATGGGCTCGTTTCAGTCTGTCTATCGGCCCTCCTCTAATTAATCACCGGGGGAAAACTACACCATGTAAGTTACAAAACGAGTCATTAAAAACCGACTCTGGCAGTAAAGGGGATCTTAAAACGGAAAAAACCCACGAGCATGAAAAGTGATTTTTAATTATATCCCTTGCTTCTATCTGTTTCTCTGTGTGTATTAGTTACAGAAATACCCGACGCATTACTTTGATCCGATCTGTGGCATCGAAAGTAAAGGACTAGAAAGTGCAGGTAACGAAGCATAGATGAACCTCTTGCTTTAAATTACGGTAATATAGGCATGCCTCGAAAGTAACAAGTACGCATTATTGTGCTATGTTATTAATAGGATTACCTACCTATCAACCTCCTTCCTGATGCCCGGCGGTCTTTACTGAAGTGGTGACAAAATAATTAACAGAGCAACAAAACGCAAGGTATAATTTCATGCTAATTTGTTTATTGATAGTGAGGCATGACTGTTCCGTTAAAGATAAAAGGATGGCAAATTTTAATCTCCTTGTCTCCTCTATATTTAGAAAATATGATAAAGTTACCGAGGATCTGATATCTCTGTCTGTCCGAGTGATAGGACTCATTCGGTTGAATAAACTGACCTGTTAATCCTACAGGAGGGATCACGGGTGGACTTTTTAAACCTTGGTAAATGAATATTTTCCTTAATGAGTATGTGATAAAGATCTAGTAATCTCTGATTGCAAATAGTAACCTAATGTACCTTTTCATTAAGGTAATAAATGGAACTTACTCCCTCCTAAAATGGTGAAGGTGGCCCTTACTCCGTAGGCGTCCCCAAATAAACTAAACAGGTAACGTGCATGAAAGTAAAATATCTGGTATAATATCATGTTCTAAATAGCTATAATCTGTTCTAGGTAGATAATACGACCTGGTTACCCTTCTGTCGAAAAAAATTCCCGTCTTTTCCTATCAGCAACCTTCTTTGATTAAAAATATAAATGAAAAACTGTCTTGCTGAAACAAGAGGTCTTAGGTGGATGAAACTGAGCATGTGAGATTATAGAAAAAAGGTGTATGATGTTGTACGATGTTGTAACATAAATTCTACTACTCATTTGGCTAAGGCTATCTGTATGCCTTCTTTGGATTCCACGGAACAGGGAATTCTAGCTTGGGGAGTGTCTTCAGGTGGTCTGTTACTGCACAGTGTCAAAAATGTCATCCTGGCATGTATTGAATCAACTCGCCTCATAAGTGTTCAGTAGAGTGATAGAAATTCAAGTAAAATGAAATGATGGAATATGTCTTTTTTGTGTGATCTTATCAAAAATGCAGAACTAAGGCATGACTTTTTTACTTCTAGATTTTTACTCCTTACTCCTGCCCAGCATACTACCTTGGCCCTGACGAAGGTGCGGCCATATTGGCCTTCCACCGAAACGCGCGTCGGCACGTTGTCCCAGGAATACGGCAACCCGTTCCAAATACATCAGGACCCGTATTAATACCATCTTCCTGGTTGAAACCCCCGTTTTAGGCAACCTATTTAAGATCTATTGTTGTCTACGCCAGGACTACAAGAATGGATGAATGAGAGTTGAATGTTTCTATCGTAGTTAGGAAAATCCCTGTGTGAATGAGTGTGGTAGTTTGTTTGAAGTGTGGGCAGATCTTAATCCTGAAAATAATTTTGTCTATGTGTTTTGCGAAATATCACTGACTATTTAAATTTATACATGTATGTCTTTTGAATATATTTAAGAAGAGAAAAATAAAAAAATATGTATTTTTTCAAAACATGTTGCTGAGTTTGTTTGGAATGACTTAGTTTTGTCCTGTGCAGCCTCAGCCTCTGGGCTAACCACCCCCTCACTTTATCACAGTAGGATCCTCTAGCTGGGACCTCTATAAATAATTGGCAGGGTACCTTCTATTCTTCTTTAGACAGTTGTTCTTCCCCCTTGGCCTGCCTATATCTTTAAGAAACCCTACGGGGAGCCCCCTTCTATTGTTGTTGTTTCTCACAGCCTTGAGCTGTGGGGGTTTACTTGGGTCTCACGCCAAATGAACTAGTAGAGACTGTGACTGAGAGATATGAATGAGATAGTACGAATGTGTGTGTAGATGTGAAACACCTCTGACCTTTCATGAAAAATTAGATTTGTCCTGAACAAATAAGATATTCTTGAATATTCTAGTTTTACCAAAATCCACTTAAATAAGCACCAATGGATACTATAAAAACTTTTGGATTTACTGACAATGACTTCGCCAAGATGCTTGGTCTCCCCACAGATGGCAATCAAGACTTTACGGTACCTAGAGGGTTAAATGGAGACTGGAACAAGCTACTTAACCTCCGCAAAAAAACCAAAAGAACAGAACTCCATGCTAAGTTTATGCTCGACTATCTAAGAGTGGGCACGATCCCCATCGGACTTCGAGTCCGAAACATCCCAGGGATGTTTGTAGAAATCAGGCAGTTCCTGGAGCGATGGGCCCTTATTTCGAACCGTTGCTCCAGGGACTGGATGATGCTGATTGTGGAAACGGCCCGTACTGTAATTGAAATCCTAAATAAAGAAATTCGCGAGCTGGAGGACAAATTGAAAGAGGGAGATGCAGTAGAAGAGGGGAAGAGAAAATTAGAAGAGATCCAATTTGAGTTGGAATCCTTCTCCGACTACCTACTCAAAAGGAAAACAGAAAAGTTAAGAAAGGACATCCGAATGTTCACTCAAGAAAGGGCATACCCCTATTTGGGAAGTGACTTTTACACTACCCAAGAAGAAAATGCACCTCGCGGGCAGGCACCCAGATGGGGTCAAGGAAGGAAGGTGACTACCTTCTCGGAAACAACGGACTCTGAGGGGGAAGCCCCCGATGAGTATGACCCTAACTATGACCCTAGCTATGACCAAAGCCACAACTCCAACCGTGGTCACAATACCAATAGAGGCAATAGGAATGGAGGGTTCAACCGCAATCATCATCAAAACCGTTTTTTAGGGAACCGCCGTGGCAACTCCCGACCACCATCGAGAGCTCCACAAACGAGGAATTACCATCAGGGTCAGGGTCAACCACAAATGTATGTGCAGACCCGCCATCATCAATATTGGCGAACATAAGGGGGCTCCCTGTGTTCAATCTATCCATTGAGAACATAGATCCAGCAGCTATCAAACTCTTATCAAGGGGCCTGTCCTTTGTTCCGTTCAGCGAATTTCAGTAAATTCGAACTGAATAAAGACCTACAGCTTTTCTTCAGGAAGGTCCGACTTCAGAAATTTTTCTTAGAGGCACCACCTCCCAACAATGACCAAAACAAATCTGGTTGTAAACCACCCTCCTCGTTCACCCCTACCTTAGAAATGGTCGGCCCTGAGGTCAACATCTTTGAAAAGACAGTCATGCGGAAAATAAACAAAATGACTAAATATGTGCCCATCCCTAAAGCCAATATGCAAACCATAGAGAACAGAGCACTCAAAGAACTTGAAACAAACCAAAATATCACAATAAAACCGTGTGATAAAGGGGGAGGAATCACATTACTTGATACATCTGACTATAAAAGGAGAATGACCGAGCTTCTGTCATCATCAGGCCATTATATAAGGATCACTCGCAATCCTGAAAACGCCCTAAAAAAGCGTATCTTAAGAATGGTCCAGAAAGCTGTATCACAGAACCAAATCTGTGAGGATGAGGCGGAATTTCTGACCCCTAGCAACACCAAATTACCCATAATCTATGGGCTCCCCAAGACCCACAAGTGTAGTACGGACCCACCGTTGCGACCAATTGTCTCGACGATTGGTTCGGCCACCGAGCCATTGTCCAAATATATCGAAAAATTTTTAAACCCTATGGTGACTGAACTTGAATCGTACGTGCGTGATACAGGACACTTCATTCAGCAGGTGGAAGGCACTCAATTCTTTGAGAACTCTGAAATCATGGTCACACTTGATGTAGAATCATTGTATTCTAACATACCCCAAAGAGGAGCATACGATGCCATTGATACTGTCATCTCTAGGAATACCGAGATTACCAACAAGGAATTCATTATGGATTGTGTCAAGATAGTTTTATTTGAAAACTACTTTGAATTTGATGCCACCATGTACAGGCAGGCATCTGGAGTAAGTATGGGAGCAAGCTGTGCCCCGAGCATAGCCTGTCTGTACATGGGTGAGTTCGAAAGAACCAACGTCTTTAATGAAATGGCCCCCTTCTATGAAAACGTCAAAAGTTGGAAAAGATTTATCGACGATATTTTCTTTATTTGGAAGGGGGCCGAGGAACAGCTTCACGAATTCATTGAGTGGCTCAATGCGGCGGACGCCAATTGGAGATTTACAAGCCACCTGAGCACAACCAGAATTGAATTCCTGGATATTTGGATCGAGCACCACGATAACATCATCAAGGTCTCACTTTACACCAAGCCCACGGCGCGGAACACTCTACTCCAATATGCTAGTTACCACCCACGGAGCCAGAGGGACAGTATCCCGTACAGTCAGTTCCTTCGCATTAGAAGGAACTGCACGTACATGGATGATTTCTTAAGTCAAGCCGATATTCTGCAGGAAAAACTACTAGTCCGAGGGTATCCACCTAGACTCATCAAAGAGTCGTTCAAACGAGCGAGATACACGGACCGGGAGGCTATGTTTGTAGAAAGAGAACCAGAAAAACTAAAACAACTTGTATGTGTGACCCGCCATTCAGAGTTGAACCATAAGATAAGGCAAGCTATCAACTCAAGTTGGCATATTTTGAATCTGGATAATGAGAAGACACACCTACATCGCCCCATCTTCGCGTTCAAAAAGAACCCCAACCTTAAAAACCGTCTGGTTCGGGGTAAGATTCAAGAAAACCCTGTGAATAGACAGACAACCATCACTGGTCTGGAGCCAGTATATGGCAACCACAAATGTGGGACTTGTCATATCTGCCCACAGGCCATCACTGGCGGGACTGTCAGCACAAACACCCGCACAGTGTCTGTAATACGAAACAAAAACATGACTAATTGTCGGACCAGCAACATCATCTACCTGATACTGTGCCCTTGCAATCTCCCTTATGTTGGAGAAACTGGTAGGGAATGTAGGATACGAATTGGTGAGCACAAATCTAATATCAGGAACCAAAAGTTGACCGCCCCATTGGTAACACATTGGGTTGAAAAAAATCATACAGAGCTAGAACTCAGATGGTTTATCCTGGAAAAAATAAGAACCTGCCCAGGAACCAACACCACAAACCTCCGAAAAAAACGGGAGGTATTCTGGATTTTTTATCTCAATGCGGTGGAAAACGGGTTAAATGAAGAATGTCCGTGGCACCAGGCTATTTTGTAAGAAAACATTGATAAACTGAAGGTGTGTATACTGAAAAGCTGATGGTATTCTGAGATGGAAAACGTGGAAAATTAACTGTACGGAAGATGTAACTCTTACACCTAGTATGACCTTATAGAAATGAACCTGACCTAACCTGCGCAATTATTTTTTGTAATGAATAGAAAGGGCATGGGTCTTCACGCGAGTATCCTTTCTATTTTTGAATATAACATCGATAAAAAGTGGCACATTCAGGCTGTGCCATTTAGTTTATTAACTATAAACATCTATTTTTATGAATATAGAGGTTTAGCGAAGAATAGCTAAATAGCTATAATAATTTCACCCTTCATCGTACCTCAGAAAAGTAAGTTTACATAATCTGGCTGACTCTGTTTGTTTATTGGCTGTGGAACCACGAACAGCTAATCGATTGCCTGTTGTAGGTTTAACCAAGATGGCGGGGACGCCAAATGTAGAGTGAGAAGTCCTTTTTTAGTGTTCACCAAATACGGGACACAGCTGGGGAGAGTTGAGGATAGCGCGAAATAATTCCTATTTAAACGCAAACACAAAGCGTACAGGCGAGTGTCCTGTATCACGCAGTTGGCCGACCGAGGCAGCCGGCGGAACCCCATCGAACGATAACGACCGACCCTTAGACGGTAAGTACGGAAGAGCGAGCGAATGAGGGTCTTAGCTTGTAAAACTACTTTGTTAAGCTGCTGCATAACGGGCGGTATGCATTTTTCTCGCCCCTGCTCAGGGACTCGCGGAAGCGGCACTCCGCCATGGTTCCGAACATTGTCGGTGGAATCCCTAACTAAAAGCCCGACTTGATCTAACCTTAAGGTAAATACTGCTTTTGAGGCCACAACGCGGTAAATTTAGGAGCTATCCCAGATGTATAGCCCTTGTTTATGCATCTCTAAACCATTGTTCGATATCTCGAAAGGGTTTATCTAAAATTGCTACGCAATGGGCTCGTTTCAGTCTGTCTATCGGCCCTCCTCTAATTAATCACCGGGGGAAAACTACACCATGTAAGTTACAAAACGAGTCATTAAAAACCGACTCTGGCAGTAAAGGGGATCACCGGTGTCTTAAAACGGAAAAAACCCACGAGCATGAAAAGTGATTTTTAATTATATCCCTTGCTTCTATCTGTTTCTCTGTGTGTATTAGTTACAGAAATACCCGACGCATTACTTTGATCCGATCTGTGGCATCGAAAGTAAAGGACTAGAAAGTGCAGGTAACGAAGCATAGATGAACCTCTTGCTTTAAATTACGGTAATATAGGCATGCCTCGAAAGTAACAAGTACGCATTATTGTGCTATGTTATTAATAGGATTACCTACCTATCAACCTCCTTCCTGATGCCCGGCGGTCTTTACTGAAGTGGTGACAAAATAATTAACAGAGCAACAAAACGCAAGGTATAATTTCATGCTAATTTGTTTATTGATAGTGAGGCATGACTGTTCCGATAAAGATAAAAGGATGGAAAATTTTAATCTCCTTGTCTCCTCTATATTTAGAAAATATGATAAAGTTACCGAGGATCTGATATCTCTGTCTGTCCGAGTGATAGGACTCATTCGGTTGAATAAACTGACCTGTTAATCCTACAGGAGGGATCACGGGTGGACTTTTTAAACCTTGGTAAATGAATATTTTCCTTAATGAGTATGTGATAAAGATCTAGTAATCTCTGATTGCAAATAGTAACCTAATGTACCTTTTCATTAAGGTAATAAATGGAACTTACTCCCTCCTAAAATGGTGAAGGTGGCCCTTACTCCGTAGGCGTCCCCAAATAAACTAAACAGGTAACGTGCATGAAAGTAAAATATCTGGTATAATATCATGTTCTAAATAGCTATAATCTGTTCTAGGTAGATAATACGACCTGGTTACCCTTCTGTCGAAAAAAATTCCCGTCTTTTCCTATCAGCAACCTTCTTTGATTAAAAATATAAATGAAAAACTGTCTTGCTGAAACAAGAGGTCTTAGGTGGATGAAACTGAGCATGTGAGATTATAGAAAAAAGGTGTATGATGTTGTACGATGTTGTAACATAAATTCTACTACTCATTTGGCTAAGGCTATCTGTATGCCTTCTTTGGATTCCACGGAACAGGGAATTCTAGCTTGGGGAGTGTCTTCAGGTGGTCTGTTACTGCACAGTGTCAAAAATGTCATCCTGGCATGTATTGAATCAACTCGCCTCATAAGTGTTCAGTAGAGTGATAGAAATTCAAGTAAAATGAAATGATGGAATATGTCTTTTTTGTGTGATCTTATCAAAAATGCAGAACTAAGGCATGACTTTTTACTTCTAGATTTTTACTCCTTACTCCTGCCCAGCATACTACCTTGGCCCTGACGAAGGTGCGGCCATATTGGCCTTCCACCGAAACGCGCGTCGGCACGTTGTCCCAGGAATACGGCAACCCGTTCCAAATACATCAGGACCCGTATTAATACCATCTTCCTGGTTGAACCCCCCGTTTTAGGCAACCTATTTAAGATCTATTGTTGTCTACGCCAGGACTACAAGAATGGATGAATGAGAGTTGAATGTTTCTATCGTAGTTAGGAAAATCCCTGTGTGAATGAGTGTGGTAGTTTGTTTGAAGTGTGGGCAGATCTTAATCCTGAAAATAATTTTGTCTATGTGTTTTGCGAAATATCACTGACTATTTAAATTTATACATGTATGTCTTTTGAATATATTTAAGAAGAGAAAAATAAAAAAATATGTATTTTTTCAAAACATGTTGCTGAGTTTGTTTGGAATGACTTAGTTTTGTCCTGTGCAGCCTCAGCCTCTGGGCTAACCACCCCCTCAATTTATCACAGTAGGATCCTCTAGCTGGGACCTCTATAAATAATTGGCAGGGTACCTTCTATTCTTCTTTATACAGTTGTTCTTCCCCCTTGGCCTGCCTATATCTTTAAGAAACCCTACGGGGAGCCCCCTTCTATTGTTGTTGTCCTTATAAGTGTTTAGCCAGAGATATTGGTAATGTTTTTAAGGTATGTTGTAGAGCAATATAACTGCTGTGTTCAGTACTGTAAAGGTTGTGTGCAAGTTGTGCTTAGTGTAGTGATGTAATGGCACTGGCATGGTGTGGAATGTAGTGGTGAGATGTGATATGAGATGTGTTGGTGGGATGTATGTGTGTATATATCATAACAGACTTTGAGATTACAATGCTGAGTACCTCACATATTTCTTTATTCAATGATATACCTTTAGAAATGAAATCTACTGAGAAAGTAACAATTATTGTGATTTGTCAGGCTGAACACGAGATAGCAAGGAATAAACATTAAAAGGCAGTGTTGCACACTGCAAATATTTCTGCTATCTGTAGTGATTTTGTAGCATGGCAACTCATATGAATGTGTTCGCTCTGCAAGCAGGCTATAACATTATATAACAAATTTTTTAAATTAATCAATTACATTTTAATTCAATCTCATAACTAATTTTGAAAGAACATTAATACTCCAGAACACATAACATGATTCCATTCAATGTATTTTTGCTTCAATAACTTTGTGATGTTTTTCTTTAGAATATTTTGCAGTGGCCATAGTCATGACTTAAAATGTCCCACAGGGCCACGCATAAGCCTGCTCTCTAGCCAAAGCGTGAAGACCTAAGAACCCAGAGCAGGCACTCGTCCACAGGAATGATATTCACCAAAAGCAGATGCCCCACACAAAATGGAATCTATTCACAACAGGAAACAGACCAGGGGAGAAAGTCCGCAATCTTTCCTTCTCCTTGTTCACCCCGTGGCCCAGGCACAGATTTGTTTAATGTAATGTCATCACGTGGGCCTATCCTAGTTTAACACGGACTGTAGTATGTGGCGTTGCTGGAAGTGGAAATCCGAGAACCCATGCATTTCCTTGCAGCGCTGCTGAAAGCCCTTTACAAAGCCTGACTGATCACCTATCTGCTGCTTATTGCTATATTTGGGTGTTACACTGGTACTAATGAGGTGAATCAAAGCTCAGACAGTGTTAGCATGTTTACAAAATGGCAAAATAATGAAGTAATACCGTCACAAAATGTGCGGCATTGTGCGACATAATTTGCCTTTTCTTGCCACATAACTTACTCAACCGTGCTGCATATTTTGCCCTCCCCTGCCACATAATTCCGGTGGCCCCGATTATTACCCTCTCACACAGTAGGAACCTATTCACGTTGTTCTGGTTTTAACATTTTTTTTCATGCTTTACTGCAGAAGTGCAATCACATGCATATTCAATAATTCAGCTGTTGCTATGCAATTAGTCTTTTTATTACTGGCCACAGAGAAACTCAGTTCATAGCAGAGTGCTGCAATGCTAGCGACAGCAAATAGACTTGAGTGGAATATGTATGAGGTCAAACTGTCCGACTCCCCTCCCTCCAGCAGCGTTAAGCAGCATCTTGCACTTTGACTGTGAAAATGTAAGATTCTGCTTACGGCCAGTGGAGAGACAGGAGACTGTGGCTTGCGCTCATGTTTTATTAATTACACGAACAGCCCAATGGAGTGTATGGATTGCTGCTTTTTACCAACTTCCACGAACCTTGTCAGCCATGGTATACACACTGGTTAAGCTCCGGAATTGGAAGCATTGTATACCGGGTAATGCTCTGAAAGTAAAAGCCTAGTGTGCCATGGTATGCACGTGGGAATGCCCCGCAAGTGGAAGCCTAGTGTCCATGGTATACACATGGGTAAAGCTCCGGAAGTAAAATCCTAGTGTGCCATGGTATACCCAACGGTAATACTCCGGAAGTGGAAGTGTAGTGTGCCATGGTATAGACACCGGTAATACTCCGGAAGTGGAAACATAGTGTGCCATGGTATACACACGGGTAATGCTCTGGAAGTAAAAGCATAGTGTGCTTTGGTATGCACACCAGTAATGTTCCGGAATTCGAAGCATAGTGTCCATGGTATACACACAGGTAATGCTCTGGAAGTGGAAGCGTAGTATGCTATGGTATACACACCAGTAATGCTCCGGAACTGGTAGCGTAGTGTCTATGGTATACACACTGGTAATGCTCTGGAAGTAAAAGCATAGTGTGCCTTGGTATGCACACCAGTAATGTTCCAGAAGTGGAAGCATAGTGTGCCATGGTATACACACAGGTAATACTCAGAAAGTGAAAGCCTATTGTACCATGGTATACACCGGTAATGCTCCAGAATTAGAAGCATAGTGTCCATGGTATACACACCGGTAATACTCAGGAAGTGAAAGCCTATTGTACAATGGTATACACCGGTAATGCTCCAGAAGTGCAAGTGTAGTGTGCCATGATATGCACACCGGTAGTACTCCGGAATTAAATGTCTAGTGTACCATGGTATACATTGGTAATGCTCCGGAATTGGAAGCATAGTGTGCCATGGTATACACACTGGTAATGCTCCAGAAGTGGAAGCGTTGTGTCCATGGTATACACATGGGTGATTATCCGGCAGTAAAAGTCTAGTGTGCCGTGGTATACACATGGTTAATGCTCCGGTATTAAAGCCTAGTGTGCCATGGTATACGCACAGGTAATGCTCTGGAAGTGGAAGCATAGTGTGCTGTGGTATACACACCGGTAATGCTCCAGAATTTAAAGCATAGTGTCCATGGTATACACACGGTAATGCTCCGGAAGTACGACAGTCTGCTAAGCTGACATGACTATGCCTGCCTTGCAGGCGTGCGCTGCCTTTTTAGACTACGTCTTTTAATTCAATAACGTGCTTGTAATCAAATAAACCAATGGGAGATAGTGTGAAAAATTAAAAAGTGTGAGAAACAAATAAAGGAGTTTACATGAAAAAGAACCACAGACAAGTGTGGAAGACAAGCACGCACGGCCGCGAAAGTGAAAGTGACTGTAGGAGATTAGGATCTGCTTCTTATGTTTACCCCCACTTTTTGCTGGTGTTTCACTGTTTTTCGACTTTTTTTTATTTAATTTAATTTTAAAGGTTTTATATAGCGCTGGCTAGACCCGGAGGTATCAGAGCGCTTTACATGAGTATCAGATCATAGTTACAGGTTACATCATTACAAAGGTTACACAGTTATTAGAGCATGGCAACATAGTTACTTGTAAGGTCGAGATAAACAATAAGCACAAATACGTAAGGGGAAAAGCAGGCAAGGGAGAGATTCAGGGGAGGCGGGGTAGGAACAGGGGAAGTAGACAGATAATGGAGGCGGGAAAGAGGAGGAGAGGGTGAGAGACACTGCATGGAAAGAGAAAGGGAAGGGCGACGGGGACACAAATCGGTAGACGAGTCAAAGCAACGCTAAAGTCCAGTAAGCTGTGATCCCAGGGGAAGTGGTATCACTTCCCTATCTCTGTTGATAGATTCCCACAATTGAAATCTGTTGTGCAGGGGCAAAGCCTGCATTGAGGTTTCCTTCCAACGTGCAATACACTGTGCAAGCCTAAGTGTAAGAGCCTTCTTCAGCTCTCAAATAGGACTTGCATACAACACTTCCTATGTGGGGTCAGGTCTACCTTCCTCCAAGGTTAATTTCCAAAACTGGTACACCGTATGTGGAAACAAAATGCAGCTCTCGGTAAACATGGCTGTTAGGTTTGGGCACTGAAAATTAGACAAATATGTGCTCGGACAGCAGTGTGTAATTTACAAGCCTGTCTGCGAATGGACAAGTGATCTCTGACTGGAAGGCACTCGCGTATCTATTGTGCTCCTAGCTCTTGCTGCATCAATGGCGAAAAGTCAAAGACATAAGGGGAAAAGACAATTAACGTATGTTGCACTTTAAAAATGTGCTTATATGTACAATTCAGTAGTGTGCAACTGTGATGATGTCTTTTTACATATCCAAGAGCCTTGTAAGGGGGCTAGCATGAGCAGACTAACCTTTAAAGCTCTGAGCCCTCAAGCCAGACAGTGGAAGCCTCAAGAGTGAAGATTTCAGAAATAGGTAGCTGAAGCACTCTAGGTTCACCCAGTCTTAAGGGAGCAGTACAAAACAACAACAAAAAATAGTTTCTTATCAGAATACACCTTATTTGCTATTGGGTATGTTCCCAGATACAGTTTTATTGGATTACTTCACAAGTTTCACTTCACAATTCCCCCTACATCGTATTGCCTTTAACGCGCAGGTTTCAAAACTATGTGAAACCACTGTTTCACACCACTTGCGGGAACTACCACAAACTACATTCTCTTTCTCTCTACTCCACCCACTGCCTAAGAAAAACATGTGCATAGAGGTCTGGGCTACTCTGTTTAAAAAAGAGTTGGTACTAAAATATCTTCCAATGATGGCTGGGGCGCTGCTATCCAGCAG
This sequence comes from Lissotriton vulgaris, assembly GCF_964263255.1. Lineage (NCBI taxonomy): Eukaryota > Metazoa > Chordata > Amphibia > Caudata > Salamandridae > Lissotriton > Lissotriton vulgaris. The sequence continues at coordinate 2,006,620,915 of NC_141691.1, read as the reverse complement.
CCCAGCCTAGCAGCTTCCTCTCTAAATAGATTCCAAGTACTTTAGGTACACTCCAGTTTGGTTACTGGGGTACCTTTATGAGTCCCTAGTATATGGTACCTAAGGTACCTAGGGCATAGGTACGCCAGAGGCATACCAGGGGCTGCAGCATGTATTTTGCCACCCCTAGGAAGCCTTCCAAAATGACACCACAGGGCTGCTACTGCAGCCTGGGTAAGGTGGTGCATGCACCCCTTACTGAGATATAGGTTACCTATATCTACCTTAAATCACTGCCCTATGTCAGGCCTTATCAATCCTGAAGGCAGGGTGCTGGGCTTTGTGTGAAAGGGTGCCCATGCATGAGCAGGGCCCCTCTGCAGCCTTCGGAATCTCTACTCTGGGGCTGTTCTGTGATGCAGCCAGACCATATACTCTTAAGTGCATTATAACCTCGCTGTACTTTCTAACTTTGGAATGGCTGCAAGGAAACATGTTGTGTTTGGTGTCAAACACTTTGGAATCCTCCCCCCGTCAGTTCTGGGGGCAGGGGTAGGATTTCACCCTTCTAGAGGGAGAGACATGTAGACACCGGTATACCCGGTACCAGTTTAAAAGAGCCCTGGCATCATAAAATGGATGCTGCAGCCACAGACACGGGTCTGGCCTCCTGCTACTGGACGACACTCTGGCAGGGGAGGCCTGGACAATGGGTTTCCTGTCACAGGGAGGTGTCACCACCTCCCAGACAGGCTTTAGTGTATTGGGTCTGGGTGGGTGCACTCCAAGAGTGCTTTGAAGTCTGTACTGGAGGCACATTTGGTGTCCCTGTGCATAGCCCAGTTCAAACCAGTTGCAGGGGCTACCAGCCCCTGGTCTGGCATGAAACTGGACGGAGGAAATGTGTGTAGCCACCCCTCTTTCCAAACCCTCCCTTAGGTGGGTCTCCAGCGTGTGTCCCACCCCTTCCTTAGATATAAGATTGGAACCCCTGGCAACAGGACTTTAGATTACACCTGGACGAAACTCTGATACTGAATCCTGGAACTTCAACGATCTGCACGACGCTGGATGACTGAAGAATCTCCCTTGGAGTAAAGGAGTTACTCCCCTGCTCGGCAGGCACCAAAGACTCATCTGACCGGTTTACATCTCTGAAGCTCCTGCCGGCCTCCCAAGTATTTGCAACAAAGGATGTGGGTTTCCAGACTTCCCCGAGGCCACCCTGAGTCCCCAGCAAAGCTGAGACCCGCAGTCCTCGTGGTTACTGTGGAACCGGAACCCCTGGACACAGTGCACATTTGCAAGTGCATGAGCTTCTCGACGTTCCTTGAGGCTGTGCATTGGATTACTTGTAGCCCAGACCCCGAGCACCTGTTCCACCGAAGATTGCTGGCCTACACTCCACGAGTGTTCCGTGAGCCAGCCCTTTGTGTTTTCGCTCAAGGTACCTTCACGATCCCTGGTCCGTTGACTGGTGGGTGACTGGTGGGTCCCTGAGGAGGCAACTTTGACTTTCCTTGGCTTCCCTGGTTGCTCCAGATGTGCCCTGATGCGCCACCACTTGGTGAGTCCCCTGGACCTTACCTATCCACACCGAAGCATCTTTTCTCTTTCTGCGTGGGTTGCTGTTGCCAAGGCTGTTGGGTCCAATCCGGGCACCAACTTCGCAGCAGTCGACATCCTTTGTGGTACATCGACGCCTCCTGGTCCTCGTGGCTGCAGAGTAAGCATGGGCGGAAAATCCGTTCCGCTCGCGGATTTTGGGGAAATTCGCAATCCGCGAGATTCGCGAATCTCCCGCAAAATCCGCAAATCCGCGAGCAGCGGATTTTGCTCGCACTGCTCGCACTGTTCGCGTGAGTTCGCGCCCCGCGAATAAGTGCAAAATTGCAGAAATACGATCTTAGCAAAACTGAAAGTAACTACTTACCAGGTTCAAAAGTTCAGGCTCATCATTAGTAGCCATTTCCTGTAGTGCTTCCTGAGGGGCCCCTCCAGAGTTCAGTTGCCAGTTGAAACTATTATGTGACCCTACTCTGAACCTCAGAATAGTTACACATATGCCACAAAGGTCCTGAATTACAGCTAAGGGAGACAAGCAGGAGCCAGGCTGGAAGTTAAAATCCATTAATCAGCCCCTAATTCATTATTGTCAGTTGGGGCAGGGCAGGTGTTGTAACTAATTTTGCAACAATGAAAGCACTTAGCAAGTGCAAAAGATCACTAATCAGGGCGCACTAAGGAAGCAGGTGCCAGCTAAAAAAATATTCTGTGACACATTAATCAGCCCCAAATTAATTCAGGTCACTTGAGGCAGGGAAGGTGTGCTTTGCTTTGCCGAAAATAATGTACACTGGACAACCAGAGGGTGTGGTGATGAAACAGAGGGTGGCATGGGTGGGCCAGAGGGTGGCATGAGTAGTCAGAGAGTGGCAGTGGTGACAGAGAGTGGCAGTGATGAAGAAGAGTGTCCCAAACAGGCTGGACACGTAGAAACAACAAGTTCGCAAAACTTGCGACCCGACAGGTAAGTTCGCAAATTGCGAAATTGTAAAAACCCTCGCGAACTGGCAGAAACATGGGCGAACACAAAAAAAAAAAAATCCGCAAATTCGCGGGAATTCGCGGATTTTGCGGATTGCGAATCCGCAAATCCGCAAAATTCGCGAACGCGAGATCCGTAAAATTCGCCCATGCTTACTGCAGAGCCAAGCTTCACCTCTTCAACCTGAAATCACCCGACATCGGTGGTCATTCGTCTATCGTGACCCAGACTCTGTCCCCTCTGCTTTCAGGTTCTTCTCATCTTCAATCCAGGCTTGAATCACACCGGACACTTTCCACTTCGACGGCAGCAGCACTTTGCAGCAGATCACCCGACACCAAAGGACACCTATGCACCCGGCTTCCCTGGGTGAGGTAACTCGAGTACTCCGGTGCTCCCGTGGGTGTAGGCCCTAGAACCCCTTAAGTCTAAAGGGGTTTGCTCAAAGTGTCCCTAATCTCAAAATTTCCAAAAGCGACGTTTCCCATAGAAGCTAACGCCGTCTCGCGGCTGTGTTCTCACACTGCACGCGTTCCCCTGTGGGTCCCGTGTTTCACTTCCTTGGATGGTTCCTTGTGGTCCCAGCGATTCTACAGGCTCTAGGCTTTGTGTCTAGTCAAGTCGTGGTTCTTATGCCACTTTCTTAATATATGGTTTGGTACGCCCCTAGGGCTCAACGTATATTGTTCTATTTACTGAAGTTCTATTGCATTGAAATTGTGTACTTTGCTCTGTAATCTGATAAAGAGATTACTAGAAAATGTTTTGTAATAAATACATATATTTTATATATATACCTTTTGTGGCTCTCCTTTCATTTAGACATTCAAGAGGTTATAATCTGGTAAACCAAGCTACTTTACACTCCTTCAGTCAATCAATCAATCACTGTACTTGTAGAGCGCACTACATACCTGTGAGAGTCCCAAGGAACTGAGGGTCTTAGCCTGAAGGCTGCTCTCCTTAGCTGCTCTCCTTAGCTATCACTAGGATAGCTTTCAATGAAGGTTGTCTTCAAACCTATCATCAATAAGGGTTGTTTGGACTGGTGCAAGGTGCCCACTAGAATAGTGGACAGCATATGCCAGGCCAACTTCTCACAGCGACCGTGCTATGTTTAATTTGTAACATGATCCACGACAAGGGAGGAATTCAGCTGGCAGCCTGCCCGCCGCTGCCCGCTCCCGACAGCTGGATGCCGTGGGAGTGAACATTAAGAGAAAAGGTGGGACATGCACCGCCTTTGGCCAATTGCGTGCTTTCATTTTTAAAAGCCACACGCAAAGGCCAATAGAAGATGTGGAAGTTGAAAAACCACACAGAGAAGTTTCGGGGAAGTCTGGAGTGATTCCAAGAGGCCTCCTCATTAAGCAGCGCATACGCGCTGCGCTAGGCTCGACCTAAAAAGTAGGAAGGTGGATTGCAAACTGCTGGCTTAAACTAAATGGGAAAAAGACAGAGTTGATGATTCTGGGGAACAGTCCCGACCCTCAACCATCTCTAGAATGGCCAGAGTGTCTGGGGCCTGGCAATCCGCCAAACCCTTCCTCCCCAATAAAAGCTTAGGAATGTGGCCTGACCGTTCCCTCTCTATTGATGCACTTGCAAAAAAACTCACAGCAATCTTGCTTTGGCATCCTTAGAACTCTCAGAAAAATCTCAAATCTACTACCCATCTCCTCTAGAAGAATTGTGGTCCAATCTCTGATTCTCTCTCGCCTGGATTATGGGAACTCTCTATATGCAGGTTCCCCAAAAAACATAATCAGATGACTACAGGTCTTTCAAAACGCAGCTACAAGGACTCTATGTCCCAAACCACACCTTGGCTAAAAATGCCCTGGCCTCCCTCCATTGGCTCCCAGTTGAGGAAAGGATACAATTCAAAGCAATATGTCTAGCACACAGAGGGCTGGACTCCAAAGGACCCTCCTTGATTAGGGCCCTATTGATACCACACACCCCTAGCAGGGCACTTACAGCCTCATTCATGAAGCCGAATTCGGCTCGCAAAGGGCCAGATTCTGAGAATCTGGCCCTTTGCGAGTGCGATTTTTGCATTTGGGATTTAGCATCCCAAATGCAAAAATCGCTAATTGCGATCTCACAATTTTGCGAGGAATTACATTTAAGGAATCTCTATTTGAGATTCCTTAAATGCAATTCATCATCCAATTTTTTTTGCGAATTCGCAATTTCTGGCCGCAATTTACCGCGAGGTCAGACCTCGTGGTAAATTGCGAAAACTCAGAAAAATGCATTTAAATGCATTTTTCTGAGTTGCATGTTACACACACACATGTCCTTTGGACATGTGTGTGTGCAACACCTGTGTAAAATTTCATTTGAGGGGTGCTACAGGGTGTCCTTTGGACACCCCTGGCACCCTTCAAATCGCTATCTTATTTGCGATTAGCAAATTGCTAATCGCAAATAAGGAATACTCCCCATTCATTCCTATGGGCCTTTTGGCCATAGGAATGAATGGCGAGTTATTCCTTATTTGCGATTAGCAATTTGCTAATCGCAAATAAGGAATATGTAGGAATCGCATTTCTTTATGCAGTTTCTACATGAATCCCGTTTTGCGAGTCCTTAATAGCGATTCGCTATGAATCGCTATTAGGGGCTCGCAAAATGGGAGAATGATGAATCAGGCTGAAAGATCTTTTTCTGCCCGACTCCTGAAGGTGCCTCAATTTTCATAGAACTAGATGGGGCAGAAGATCCTTCTCCCATCTCATCCCCAAACTTTGGAACTCACTGTCCTTAGAATTAAGAAGCCTAGACAAGGAGACACTGTTTAGGGCACAGCTCAAATTCTGTCTCTTTCCCTACTTCCTTAGACCTTCTCACTTGGTCGCATGTCAGTTCATGCACAACTTTACTGTTCAATCAGTGGTGGGAAGCCTTCAGGGTAGCCATGCGTATAGAGGTTAGAATAAAATAAAATAAGTCCATGCTAAGGGCCCTCAGCAGAGCTTGAGTACAAGTACATCCCCACATGACGTGGAAGGATGTGACATCTAAAGGATATACCCTCGAGCAGGACCTGTTGCAATTAATCTCTCTAGCATGCAGTAAGGCAGGCGACCTTGGAATGGCGATGTCCTGATGCTCGTTGGTCAGTCGTTGTGAGGTGACATTATTCCACATACGGGCTGGTCTTGCCAAGGCAGAGTGCTGTTCTGAGTGCTGATGTCTTTTGCTCTGCCCTGTACTTGGATGATTTTCAGAGTGCCTTGCCTGGGGCTGCAACTTGTATGAACTCCTGCACAAACGTCTCCACTTCTGCGTAGGACCAGTTGTAGGGGACAGCACCCACTTATTATGCCCATCCAAGGCAACTCTACTTAGGTCACAGGAAGACAAGGGCCATCAGGAAGCCTGTGGGGCTACTGGGGTCATTTCAAAGGGTGCTTCTCACACCGTGGCACCCCAAGAGTCATCTTAAGGGGGGGGGAAGTCATGCATGCCGTTGCCACCTCCCTCTTCGCCCAGTCCAGCTTCGACAGATGAAGTTGGAGATCATCCTTGTGATGGCCTTGGCTGTTCTTGGTTGCTTGTTCTTGAGTTCTGGCCAATTGGTGCTAGAACATCTTGTTTGAGACTGGATTGTGTAACATAAAGACTGTCTCCTAAATATCGACTACTACTATTTAGTTGCACAGGAGTAACTAAAAGAAAACCTACACTCATTGGATGATGTGTTTTTAAACTATACTTAGGACACAATGTTTACATCAGTCAATGTTTCTGGTAGGTGACATTCCCACATAAAATCCCACTGGAGGGTCTCGTTCGCTTTCCCTTTGATTGTCAGCTTCCGGAGGCGTGAGTCCCAGCTTCCGGTTTATGTTTGCCAGACGTTTGTACCTTGCACACAAAGAGATAGTAGGGTTGAACTTGTGCGCGGCTGCATCACAGTGTTAATGAGTCCCATGGAAGGACATCTGACGTCACTTCCTTCCTCCTGGCCTACTGGTGACAGGAAGTGGCTGTGTTGTGCTAAGAGAGTGGAGGAGGTCGCGTGAACGGTAGTCTGATAGAGATGAGATGAGATTGCAGACCTACACCAGTCTCAGGTATTGCAGATTATGAAAAAATGAAATTATTAATAGTTATTCATGCGTCTGGAGGTGGAAAAACGCAGAAAGGGTGGGAAGTAGAGGTCGGTGCGTGTTGGACTTCAGGCCAGGGCATTCACAAGGAACAAATGATTTTTCACGTGATTAACAACAGCTCATGCATATTTTAGCCCTTTGGCGGCGACACACAAAGACGAGCTGTTAAGATGTAGGGCCTTTTGTGAAGTGAGGGCATGCCCTGTTGTCTTCACACCTGAGGGTGTCTGACACATGATATTTGAGCCTGGCATCCTTTACAAAGCCGAGCGCTCTCCTCAGATGACGGCGAATGATACAGCAGCAGCCATGATGCCAGTCCCAGTGTGGATTAAATCACCATGAGGTTGTCTGTGGGTGACCGGGTGCTGGGAGAAAACTTCAGGCACCAGAGGCTAGGTCCATGTGTGGAGGCCCAGAATGTGTACATTGGGCTGGTGTCACTAGAGGGATCTGCGCATGTGGCCATGCACTGTTCAGCCGATAGGTTCAGATTGGAGGCCCAGGACGTCTTCAGACTGTGTTTGCAAATGTTTTGAATGTCTGGGTTCATAATGTGGCCATGTTCTACCCTCAGGGCACTGGCACGTTCTGTGCATGGTATTTGTTCGGGTTCGACTTCTGTGGCGCGCTCAGAATGAGTTATGTGGTCAGAATGTGGCCTGGTGTTGTGCTCTGCACTGAGTCAGTTCTGTGCTGTGCACTGGGCCAGGGTCTGTGCAACGCATGTGGCCAGATTATGTGTTCTGCATGGGGGAGGAGCTCTGCTCTCGAAGTGGCCAGGTTCTCTGATCTGCAGCCAGCCATACTCTGTTCTCTTAATGTCAGGTTCTGTGCCGTACATGCAGCAAGGCTCTGTGCTCTGCATAGTACCGGGTTCTGTGCCCTAAATGCCGTCAGTCTCTGTGCTTCGGATAGGGCCAGGCGCTGTGCTTTAGATGTGGCCTGGTGCTGTGCCCCGCATAGTGCCCGGATCGGTGCTCTTAATGCAGTCAGTCTCTGTGCTCTGGACATGGTCAGGCAATGTGTTTTAGATGTGGTCCTGTGCCGTGCCCCGAATGGCGTCGGGTTCGGTGCTCTTAATGCAGTCAGTCCCTATGCTCCGGGCAAGGTCAGGCTCTGTGCTGTAGATGTGGTCCTGTGCGACCGATTTCTTTGCTCTTAATGCAGTCTGGCTCTGTGCTCCAGATTAGGGCAGGCTATGTGCTTTAGATGTGATCCGGTGCTGTGCCCCACATGGCACCGGGTTAGGTGCTCTTAATGCAGCCAGTCTCTGTGCTCCGGACAAGATCAGGCACTGTGCTTTAGATGTGGCCTGGTGCTGTGCTCTGCCTGGTTCCGGGTTCGGTGCTCCTAATGCAGTCAGTCTCTGTGCTCCGGACAAGGTCAAGCTCTGTGCTTTAGATGTGGTCCGGTGCCGTGCCCCGCATGGCGCAGGGTTCGGTGCTCTTAATGCAGTCAGTCTCTGTGCTCCGGACAAGGTCAGGCTCTCTGCTTTAGATGTGATATGGTGCCGTGCCCAGCATGACGCCGGGTTTGGTGCTCCTTATGCAGTCAGTCTCTGTGCTCCAGACAAGGTCCAGCTCTGTGCTTTAGATGTGGTCCCATGCTGTGCCCCACATGGCGTCGAGTTTGGTGCTCTTAATGCAGCCAGCCTCTGTGCTCCAGACAAACTCAGGCTCTGTGCTTTAGATGTGATCCGGTGCCATACCCTGCACGGCTCCGGATTCGGTGCTCTTAATGCTGTCAGTCTCTGTGCTCCGGACAAGGTCAGGCTCTGTGCTTTAGATGTGGTCCGGTGCTGTGCCCCACACGGCGCCGGGTTCAGTGCTGGTAATGGAATCAGTCTCTGTGCTCCGGACAAGGTCAGGCTCTGTGCTTTAGATGTCGTCCCGTGCCATGCCCCACATGGCGCCGGGTTCTGTGCTCTTAATGCAGTCAGTCTCTGTGCTCCGGAGAAGGGCAGGCTCTGTGCTTTAGATGTGGTCAGGTGCAGTGCCCCACATGGTGGCGGGTTCGGTGCTCTCAATGCAGTCCGTCTCTGCTCCGGACAAGGTCAGGCTCTGTGCTTTAGATGTGGTCTGGTGCCGTGCCTCGCATGGTGCAGGATTCGGTGCTCTTAATGCAGTCAGTCTCTGTGCTCCGTACAAGGTCAGGCTCTGTGCTTAAGTCGTGGTCAGGAGCAGTGCCCCACATGGCGCCGGGTTTTGTGCTCTCAATGCAGTCAGTCTCTTTGCTCCGGACAAGGTCAGGCTCTGTGCTTTAGAGGTGGTCTGGTCCCGTGCCCTGCATGGCGCCGGATTCGGTGCTCCTAATGCAGTCAGTCTCTGTGCTTACACACACGCACACACACACTCTTAGTTGTGCTTTGGGTTTTGCAAAAGAGGTAATAATTTCCTTGTCCTGCATGAATGCCTACGTGGCTTTCCGAGGTGGGTGGAGAAAAGATTTCTGGTTACATCCCCCATGAAGTGGACATCTTTGTACATCAGTATGCTGGCGATACCTGGCTATACTTAAATATGGCATCTTCAGAAGATATCGCAAGTGTTAGTGATGTGGTAAACGCACTCTCAGTTAAGTTGATTTTTCGTGGATAATAGATGGTTTCACATAGGTCGGTGGTGCAAAGGTAGGTTACCCTGCTGAGCGTGTTCAGAGTATTTGAACAAGATTCTGACATGTGTTTCCTGTGTGTCAGGACTCACTCCTATCTTGCACTCCTTTTTGTTTTCCTCATATAAACACTCAATTCTTTTGTTTAGTTGTTTGCAAATTTTATTGTCATTTCCAAACATTGTTTGTTAGCGAGTTTCATTTCTCATATAACGTTTCATTTTCTGTACAATATTTTTCTCTCAATCTATGTTTCAAACCCAATGCATTTCAAGCATAACGCCCTTCCTCAGGGGATTTCCTTTATCTTGAAAAAGTTGTGGTTTGCATTCCAGGCCTACGTTGGTGCGCTTCTCTTCTCCTCGCTAGTGACACACGCCGAGTTAGCGAGGAGAAGAGAAGCGCACCAACGTCGGCCTGGAATGCAAACCACAACTTTTTCAAGATAAAGGAAATCCCCTGAGGAAGGGCGTTATGCTTGAAATGCATTGGGTTTGAAACATATATTGAGAGAAAAATATTGTACAGAAAATGAAACGTTATTTGAGAAATGAAACTCGCTAACAAACAACGTTTGGAAATGACAATAAAATTTGCAAACAACTAAACAAAAGAATTGAGTAATTATATGAGGAAAACAAAAAGGAGTGCAAGATAGGAGTGAGTCCTGACACACAGGAAACACATGTCAGAGTCTTCAGAAGATAAACACAAAGGTGATATTTGGGAACCTTGCAAAAAGTCACAGAACTGGCAATTGCTTGGGCCACATTGGAAACTACTGTTTTTTGCACTCTCTGGCCCTTTAGACCAGGGCTTAATTTTTAAAATAGTAAGGGTCCTCGTCAGGAGACCCCTGCAACTTGCAACTTCTATTGCCCCTACCAGCACTTCCAATGACAGCCTCAACATAACTACTAACCATCACACTCCTACAAGTGTTACGATTCAGACTATTCCAGGCCCGCAAAGCTATGAGAATGGCTTTAGTGGCAGTTATTAGTTATTTTTTAATGTGCATTGATCACAAAAAAACTGTTGTATGTTCATCTCTAAACTAGACAAACAGCACCACCATGTGGAACACTGACATAAGGGCCAGTGTTGGTAATTAAGTGCTGGTGCTGAGCACCAGAAACCACCGGCTCAAATTAAGCACTGCTTCAGACTGAGATCAACCATATGCAAATTAACCTTCGTCCTCCTCAAAATAGGAAATGTGCAGCTTGAGCAACCAAACCCAGCCCCCTCTGAACGGGAATACAAAGAAAGTCAGACCAGTCTCGGCCTACGTAGGCCTCGCCAATGAGGTATAGCTTGAGTCCTGGTGCACAGTGCGGAAGGGGCCTGTGGTTCTGAAAATTCTGGACTCCTGCAACAAACTTTGTCGTAGCATGACGATTTTGGTACCAAAAGACCGATAATGGCTAGTACACTATGCATAAGCATTTTCATCATAATCGAGTAACGATTTCACCTCGAAATCGCCATTTTCGTTTTTGAACCCTTGGGTTCCATTTTACGCTTGGCAGCCATTTTGTGAGTTGCCCTTCACATAGGCTTGTAACCACAGCTGAATTCGATATCAAAGGACACATACACCTTAATTGACTTTTCTGTGACCTGGGCAAGCTGGAACCATTGCCCCAAGCCAAACCTGTTTGGTCAGTTTCTCTCCCAGTGGCCGAATAAGATAGCATCAAAGCACAACAGGCCATAAACTGTTTCCATCGCACACACCCCGCCTAAATCTTGCTCACACCTGTCCCTGCTCTTTTCTCTTCTTTTGCTTTATGATGAGGAGGAGCCCGGTTTTATTGAGGGTACACCGATATCTGATGAAAATGTTGGGCCTTGCCGGGTAATTGATCACGAACTGGACACACTAATGTCCAGATGCATCAAACTTCTTTTTTGCGAATCCTAATTTGCGAAAATTACCGAATCGCAAATTAGGATTCGCAAAATGGTATGCATCATTATTTTCGCATTTTATTTGCAATTCGGTAAAAATCGCAATTTTTACCGAATCGCAAAAAAAATGCGATTTGGAAATTGCGAATTCGCAATTCCCATTCATTCCTATGGGCTGAAATGCCCATAGGAATGAATGGGAATTGCGAATTCGCAATTTCCAAATCGCAATTCAACAAAGCATTTCAAGGGTGGAGAGGGGGGTCCAAATGACCCCCCCTGCACCCACGAAATGCACTTTTAGCTATAAGTTACATACACACATGTCCTAAGGACATGTGTGTCTGTAACTTAACAGTTTAAAAAATGCATTTTTGTGCATTATTAAACATTTTTGCAAATTACCACGAGGTTCAAACTCGTGGTAATTTGCACTTGCTATTTTGAAATTCGCAAATTTTTAAACAATGATGCATTGCATTTAAGGAATCGCAAAATTGCGATTCCTTAAATGCAATCGCATTTTAGAAATTCGCAAAATTAGCGATTTTGGACAAAATAAATGATGCATATCAACAAGCATTTTTGGAGTCGCAAACGGCCGATTTTAAGGAATCGCACCGTTTGCGATTCCAAAAATGGTTGATGCATCTGGGCATAAATGTGTACTTGTCATCATGACTCTGCTTTTTCTTTTGTAATGAAAATATGTGAATAGCTCACTGTAAATCTAAGAATGTTTGCCTAGGGCATAATAAACAGTATAAAAGGTCTGTACGGAGACCATTCAGGAGGCTATCTCATTCAGTTGCTTTAGGTGTGACTGGGCGACGTAGCCTCACAATTAATTGTAATAAAGATGTCTTTTCATATTTCAGATTCTCTGTTGATTTCTTTGCTGCTTTTGAATGGACTACTTATTGGTAAGACCCCTGAGAAGAAGTCTGAAGTTTTCAGGTACTTCAGTTGGCGCAACCAACCGTGGGCCTCATCAAGAAGTGACTATCTGGAGGAGTAATCTTGTCAGAGGACAGAAATCTACTGGGGAAGGCAAGACAGAAATCTACTAAAAGAGGTACTCTGTGCACAGAGGTTCTGGGGGATTCTTTGTCTTTGCGGCCCAGTATATTTTTGATTTTTCTGATTTAAACTCTCCAAAAGATGTCACTCCTGACTGAGGAACATTTTTGGCGTAAGTTTTTTTTAGAAAAAAGAGACTGTAAGTGCAGGTAGAACTTGGCAGTTAGAATTTAGACAACTATTTCTTTGGTATAGCTTTGATAGGTTTGTATAGGTTTGTATATGTGAATTGCAATTTGTGTAGGCAGGTAATCTGCTTTAGTTGAGGTATGAGTGGGTCGCTCCCAGTCCTTTGTTGTTCCTTAGTTCTATTTGAAGATTGCAATTTTCAATAACCAAGGGTCTTGTATATTTACAAGTGTATCGATAGAGATAACCCCTTGAAGTTTGAAGCTAGATTAGCGAGCTATAAGATGCCTGATCTTAGCAAATTTGAAAATTTGTGTTGGCCAACTTTGTATACGTTTGAATTAGCCGGTTTACGCTAAAGGGAATGTCTAAATAGGTTAGATTTACAAACATATTTCTTCCTTGGTGATTTTGTATCCCCAGGGAATTAAAATATGACATAATACAAAACAAGGATCCTTTGTTCTGTGCAATTTTATGAATGGAGACATGCAGAACGATTTTTGGTGTTCTGCCAGCTAAAACTAGTGAATTGAGTGTATTTTTGTTTTTCTGCACATACAGCTAGGTCTGTTGGGCTGTTTATACAGTCTTTTGGAACACTATTGAGAAATGTTTCTTGTAATTATGACTTACAGCTACTTGGTTTAAGTACAGTCTGGGCTGTCCTGTTTTCGTCCTGAGTGTTGATTTGTGGGTGTAATATATGTTTAAATGTTTATGTGGCTTTTTCTCATTAGTGTAACTTCGGTATGTGAATAGCGTTCGCGCAATTTATGAAAGCGCTGTATTGTGTGTCCTGAATGTTTCAACACTTCCTGTTTATGTCTGCAATGAGCTGGATGTGTGTGTGTGTGGATTATGTACAATAGATATAAATAAGGCCCCAAAAAGAGAAAAAAACGAAATTATCTATTTTTGCAAAAATAAATACATTTACTGCATTTTCCTTAAATGCACTGTATTAGATGTTTAAGGGCAAAACTTTTCAGCCGCAGTATATTTGATAGGAATGTTCATTCAGCCAGCACTTTTTCCAGTTAAAAACGGGTGGAATTTTGCATAACCGTCCTTTTAAATAAATATGGCGCAAAATGTGACGCAGGAATGTGACGCGTTTTAAGCTAGGCATATGCGCTCAGGTTTGTGAGTTAATGCATCTAAATGATAAGGAAGGGATGCAGCGGACTCTTATATGTAGAACAATCACAAAACGCAATAATTGGTTTTATTTGAAGAAAAAATTATTAATTATGAAAAATAATTATTAAAAATAAGTGCTACAAAAATCTTTTTTTATATTTATAAAGCTTAACACTCATACTATGACCTCCTAGCATTAAAATTTGATTTAAGTTATGTTGCATCACTAAAATGACAAACATTAGTGTGTGTAATTTTCCATTGGCATAGGCACAAGCAAGCTCATTTTTATAAAGTATAAGTTATTATTTTTAAATGCCTGACTCGTGGATTATGTAATAGACATTCTAGTAATGCATATTATGCAAGAAAATTGTAGGATATTCATTTTTCAATGCCCAAAATATGACACTCGATTTTGAGTAAAAGCACTGTTTAAACTGCATGTTGCTTTCATTCAGAGTACATTTTAAAGTGTCTCAGGCTTGAGCAAAAGCATACATTTAGGTTTTGATATATATATTTTGCAGGTTGTGCCTTCTTATGATTCAGTGGGTTAATGTGCCAGTACACAGGCTTGTTTTAATATCAGGGTTGAAGGTGCTAGCTTCAGCTAGGCCTACGGAAAGTTTTTTTATTTAAGACTGATCAAAAGTGTACCATAGGATTACAACAAGCATTTACTCTAAAAAGCTGGTCTGTGTGTCTTTAGGTTTTGAGAAAAATTGACAGTTAATGTAGTTTAATGATCTGGGAATAGAGATAATTTTAGCGCCTAGAAAAGAGAAATTATTTTTCAAAATAGAGTGAATTATTACAGGTTAGGCCTTCTATCTTTGACAGCGTCAGTATGGCAGGAGCTGAGGGCTGAGAGATTGCAGAGGCTGGCTCAGCGCTGCTGAGATGTTATCTTTTTAGTTTCCCTGTAAATAATGGAGAAGGCCATCATGTTGACATTTGCGACCTCTTAATTAGGACTTTGCCTCCGAGGAATGCAGAATAACCTCTCTGAACGGGCCTCTAGAGGTGGGGTTTCTGGTTTCTCCGTGAGAACATCAATAAAATGAAAGAACTTAATTTACAAGGGAAAATAAAAAGGGGTTTCTTTGGAAATCCCAAAGTGTTAAATGCTTTGCAAAACTGATACATTTGTGTCTCCACGCTAAGAAAAATAATGTTTGCTAGTTGCTTTTATTTTGACAGAAAATTAGGCATTACATTAAGTTTTAGACAGAAAATAAGAGGAAGCTCTTTATTCAAATGTTGAAGGCTACATGCCCGAGTGAGAACAAATTGTTGGGCAAGGCTAACATGGAGTGTCACTGAAAGAATTGCACTTTTGGAAAATTAAAAGGGCTTCATGTTGCAAGGTGACTGACAAGATGGTAACAGTTAAGTAATGGAAACTTATTTTTGTGTTTTCTTAAATGTGTATCATGTTTTGTCTTCTGATTAAAAGTTATAATTGATATTCGTTTGTTAGCAAAAATGTCTTTCTTGTGTGTTGTGTATTTTTCTTGTTGCTTTTGCCTACAGATTATTCATGGATTGTTCTGAGGCTGACAAGACACGTGAGTTTGGTTAATTGAAGGGAGATGTGTTTTTGCGTAATTTCTTTAAAAAAAAATATGCTCATGTTTTCATTTGTGTATTTGGCCCTGTCGTGAAATATTTTAGTTGGTCCTGTATGTTAGAAGAGAGACAGTATATTTGACAGTAGACTCCAACTGCGTTGTGTTCTACTGTCAAAAGGAGGGTACAGGCCCAAATATTGTTTTTTTTTGGCTGCAGGTTTACAGTGCATAAAGTACATGTGCCATGATGCTGTTGTTTTATTTTGTGTATGTTTTGTTTTATGTTGTTACTATTACAAGTTCCCCTGTGTTGTGAAGGGATCCGTATGACGATACGTATCGTTGCACAACTACTGGACGAACTTGGTATAATGATAAATTTCACAGATATGGTTTTCATACTGTGAGGAAGACAGGCAGCACTTTTACCAGTGCATGCCTAAAATTGGCTATAATGATATTGAAGAAAACTAAAAGATATACAGGTTCAAAGCGTGTCATCTGATGTAGTCACTTACTGCACATTCCCTTAAAGGAACAGGCAGCCCTAAAATTATGTATCCTGATTGGACGTAAGGATAAAATTATAGATCTGTGACTCTTGCATATGGTGACCTAATTTCTATATTGCATTACTTAATCATGTTCTGTTTCCCAAATAGCATATGGCTTTGTCCCTTGAAAGGAAACCAGGTTTCATTTTTTCTTCCTGAAGAGAGAACAGGAACATTAGCTAAGGTTACCGTATATGGTGTAGTTGCCAGCGGTAGAGTTAATCTGTGTAACTTTGGTCTTTTGTGTATCCCCTGTACTCTTGGTGCTGTGTCACATGCCTGAGGCACCCAAGCAAACTCTTATTCTTCCCATTGGGGATTTTAGTTGTGTCCTACTTCCATTTCCCCTTCTCCATATTCCTTTCACCAGTCAGCCCATTTATATGGGTGTATTGTTTTTGTGCACATTTCTAGACTACAGTGATGTATCAGGGACCCCCCATGTTATGTATAATTCCTTTTTTTTATAACCAGACTGGTTTTTAAGAATTTTCTTTAGGCCTACTTCAATGTTTTTTTCAGACTGACTGTCGGGGTAGTGATAGGCTGGTTAACTGACCCAATATTATAGTAAGACACGTTTTCCATCTCAATAGGAGATATCTTAAGTTTAACCTTTTGAACACGACGAATGTTCAATGTCCATTTTAATTTTTCAGTTCTCTTGTGTTCCTGCTGCTTTAATTTTTGGTGGGATCAGATGTGTTCTAATCATGCAAATATCAGGACTTTCTAGTGTTTGTCCTTTGTCTGCACATTTGATCATTAGCCTTTGTATTGCATAGTGCACTTAATGCACATTTTTAAAGGGACTTTTCTTCATGTCCTTGATAATCTGTATTATGTCATTTCTCTATTTAAGATGTTCTATGATAAGGAATTTAGGAACACCTAGGCTTAATAATTGAGGAAAATAAGTATTTGCACCATTAGACAATGCCACCATATGTGAAGACATCCATTTAGATAGAATTTTCGTGTAGTTATCTACCCTTAGATGATGAAAGATATGCTCTCACACGGAAACCCAATTGAAAAACCTAGAGACACTGATTTTCCTACTGCCTTTTTTTGTGAAATTGACAGTGTATTCTAGACCAAAATTGTCCCATGGCGTGTGGCCACTCCTTTGCAGATCGCAGGCCACCTGTTTGCAGTCCCCTCGTTAAAACCCATGAACTGTTTTTGTGCCTGATTTGAAGGAAACTAACAATTGTGTTACATCTCCTATATCACTAGGTTCTGCGGGATCTTCCAGAGTCAAAGGAAGAGTGATACCCTGCAGACCTGTGATCGAGACTAAGCCCACTCCCCATCAGTGACCGCTACAGATGAATGACAGATTTCTTGGCTCTACACCCGCGGCTGCCGAGAGGGGCTGAGCAGGAGAACTACATCTCCCAGCGCCCCCTGCTCCACGGGGACGCCGCCGCCTGCCAGCTGGGACTTCCGCCGGGAAGGCGTACAAGAACAAGCCCTTCCTCCCGCGTCGCGGGACGCGCGCGGGCGACGCCGGGCGGAGCCCGGGCAGAGGGCGGGCCGTCTAAGGCCGTCCAAGGACGACCAGGGACGGGACGGGCCACAACTGTAACAACATGGGTAAGAGAAAACTGGCCACTCCGGTGACGGGAGAAGCGAAGGCCAAGGTCCCGAAATACACCACCAGCATAATCACCTATCTGACTTCTAAAGTGGATGAATTATCCTCACAGATAGCTGTCTCGGAACGTGCACTGGGGTTGGAATCTACTCCTGAAAGCATTACTACTGTTCTTTCCCCGCCCATTAGTTGCGTACCTCTTGAGCCGAGGGTCATAATCGAATCATGTCGGGCAAATGTGGCACAGACCCCTACTGTCCTGCCTTCCCCAGAACTCCCTATCACCGTAATACCTCCTGTTAATGAGGCAACATGTGTTGGAGACGGTGTGGCCACCATTCATTCTGGGGGATTGCAGGCTTCCTATGTCACCGAGGAGGGTCTTACGGATCTCCTGGAAAAACTTTTCACCGAGAGGCTAGAATCAGCTTTAATCCAAATTGCAACAGACATAACTGAAACATTGAAGGATTGTGTCAGTAAACTGTTAAATAAATGTGAACGCATTAACAATTTTTGGGATAGCCGGGCTCCGGTTTCAGTACCCATAGAAATTGACCCTCCTATCACCCTAGTATCTAACTTACCGGCAGAAAACTCTATGCCAGCTAAAGGGAAAGTTATAAATGGCAGATATACACCTTTACCGCAAGCCATGTCAAATCGTGTTCTATTGGATAAGCCTTTACAGGGAAACCCATTGGGTCCTCTAGGAGACCAGAGGGCTAGGGTCCCCCCAGTACATCTCCCTCCCGAGGCAACACCTTTTGTGGCTGTACTTGTTAATGTTCCCAAACTAGAAGTGGGGGAGGTTGAACACCATGAAACACTGCGAAAGCACACGGAAAACTGGTGTAATGCAAATTGTACGGGTGGAAGTAATGTCGCAGCTAACATATTGATGTGCAGAAGGGTAAATTGGGTTGGCAAAACCAAGAAATGTGTGTCAGACGATTGTGTAATAGTCAATTTTAAATCGCGTGATGTCACAAGCCGCCTCTTCTGGGATGCCTCTCCTTTAGATTCTTTAGGTAAGGGTGTGCGCGCCATGCCGCTGGGTTTTTTCTACCCACCTACATTCAGGGGAACTGGAGATGGATATGGCAGGCCCCAGCCAAATAATAATTCTGGCTTTCACGGCAAACAAAATCTCCCTTTGATAGGAAATGAGTGGGTGACTAAGAAGGTCAGGGGTGGTGGCGCAGCCACAACAGTAATGAATACACACCCAGATAACCTGCCTCTTTCAAATAGATTTGCGGCTCTTGCCGATCAGGATGTTATGGACTGACTAGAGCCCTCGCTAACTAACCAGCCAGTCATTGTACTGGATGACCTCACTGAGACCCCTATCCGCTGTAACATTTCTAACACTACTAACAACTCTACCTCATTCAATGTGGCATGTATTGAGGGGGAGACAATGATAGAGGGAGACAATAGTAATAGAAATATTAAAATCATGTCCTGGAACATTGCGGGCCTTCGAGCCAAACGAAATGACCAAATCTGGCTGGGTAAGCTGAAAGAACACGATATAGTAGCCATGCAGGAAACATGGGCTAGGGAAAATTCATTTTGGCTGGACGGCTATTCCTCATTTTTTGTTAAAGCACAGCATTCCGTGGTGGGAAGAGACATTGGTGGCCTGATGTTCTTGGTATCCCTTAACATAGCGGGGAGTGTGAGGGAAATTCCTAGTTCCTCACATTACTTTCAAGTGTTAGAGATACGCCACGCAGATAAAAATAAAACACTCTTTATAAATTGTTATAATGCCTCGCAGGGTGGTCCCCAAAACTTTGTTTTAGATTGTTTAGATTTATTTGTTACTGAATATATGTCAAAGCAAACCACTTTTGTTCAAATTATTTTAATGGGCGATTTTAATGTGCATTTATGTGAATCACAATGTCATATCAAGGATCTAGATGGGCCTGACCTCACGACCCCTCCCCATTTTGAGCATAGCCTGAAGGGTTCAGCTATGGAACATCTATTATCAGCTAATGATTTGTATGAACCCAGTTTTGCTGACCCAAAGGATCGGGTGGTTACTTATAATGCTAGGGGCAGTGAATCCATCATCGATTACATTTTTATGTCTCCAGGGCTCCTTCATTATGTTCTTTTTTATAACGCCATTGAGAGTGGTTTTAGTGACCACAATCCGGTGTGCTTAATGCTGGATGGATCGCTGGGATTGCTGAAGGGGGCCTCGTTGGCCACTTCTGCGAAACATGTTAAGAGTAAAGACCAAGGGCGGCGATTAAAATGGTGCAAAGTCTGCCCAGAAGATTTTTCATATTTTATTGAACACGAAATGGTGGTGGAATTCCAGACCTGCAGGGACCCTGCTAGGGGGGATAAAGAGATCATTGCCGCTTTTGAGGCTATTTGCTCGAAGGTGGAGAAAGAGCTAACACTTAGACCCAAAAGGGGACCTCCCCCTGCCTCCGGTTGGTTTGACCATTCATGCACCAAAGCGCACTCTGCACTGATAGCAGCACTTAAACAATTCCCTAGAAATAAGCTAGTGATAGCTCAACTAAGGAGAAAATATGCAGAGGCGGTAAAAATACGCAAAAAGGCAGTGAAGGAAGAAGCCTGGGATGCTTTAATGGATTCTACCACCCTAAAAAATAGCTCTAAATTCTGGTCTATAATAAATAATCCCATTTTTGCTAAGACATGTAACACTGACCTTGAGGCTAATATTCCGGAGTCAGATTGGCTTAGTCATTTTTCAGTTATCTATGGGAGCAATCAAGTATATGAAACATTCTGCATACCCCGCTATTCCAATATGCTACCCATTGTTGATTTTACTGAAAAGGAAGTCAAGGTCGCAATAATGGGGTCTGCTAAGAATAAAGCCCCTGGTCCCGATGGGGTTCCATTGGATTTATATAAATCAAACCCAGAGTTGTGGGCATCTGTTTTAACGAACGTATATAATAATGTACTTAAAGGGGGTTTTCCTAATACCTGGGCTTGCTCAATCATTGTACCAATTTTCAAAAAAGGAGTAAGAAATGACCCTAAATGTTATCGCCCCATATCCTTGCTGGATTCCTCCATGAAAATTCTGGGGAAAGTACTACTAGGGAAAATTAATAAATGGACCTTAGAGAATAACATCTTGTCCAATGCCCAGTATGGCTTCCGGTCAGGTAGGGGGACAGAGGACCAATGCTTGAACCTGAACATGATCATCTCTAAATACACCAAGGCCAAAAAAGGGACAATCTACGTTGCCTATATGGATTTGTCCACGGCATTTGATCTAGTGAATAGAGCCAAGCTGTGGGCCATGTTGCTACAAATGGGTCTTGACCCCCCTTTGGTCTACTTCTTGGCTGAACTTCACAAGGATCTAAAGGCTTCCATTAGAATGGACCAAGAGGGACATCGCACAGCATGGTTCAAATCAGGCAGGGGCGTGCGACAAGGTTGCATCCTTGCCCCTATGCTGTTCACTTTATATATAAACTCTCTGGAAAAAGCCCTACTGGCCGCATCTGCGGACATTCCACGTGCAGGAGACACAAACATCCCAGTGCTTTTGTACGCGGATGATGCTGCTTTAATAGCTAGGACACACTTGGGCCTCCAGAGACTTTTAAATGCATTTAGTGACTTCATGTCCTCTCTTGACCTTGTGGTCAATAACACGAAATCCCATGTGATGGTCTTTGGGGCAGCTAAAAATAACACTAAATCTTTTTTCTGCAAAGGGGAAGCGATCAGTAATGTTAAAGTTTTCACTTACCTGGGAGTAATTTTCGACACTAAGGGTAGTTGGATCCCCCAGATAGTAGCAAAGACTAAAGCAGTGAGAAGCTCTGTTAACGCTATCTTAAGCTTCTCAAGGAGACTAGGGGGGAAACCAAGTGGTGCCCTTTTAGCCTTGTATAGAGCAAAATCCTTGGCTATAGCTAGGTACGGGGCTGGATTATGGGGTTATGTAAAAACTGAAACCATCCAAACGGAAGTTAATAAGTTTTTATGTTCAATATTAGGACTCCCCGCATCAACACCCACTTTCTCAGTCCATCAGGAGCTTGGAGTAGGATACATTACTGATGTCCTCTCTATGGCACCTTTACTTTTGTGGATAAGAGTGTGGACAAATAACAACTTAGGCCTCAACCACAAAATCTTATTGGACTGCCTAAAATTGGATAAGTTTAAAGATATTGCTTGGCTGGCATACATCGACAAGTGCTCTGTAGAACTGGGACGTCCAGAGATTTTCTCCTCCCCGCTTGATCTACAAAAAGCGGACCTAGCTTGGGTCAAGGAAAATTTCTACAAACTTAGGTCCATGGAGAGAGAACTACACCAGTTAACAAAACCTACGGTCAGAGCGCATTATATGACACTTACCCGTATTGCCATCCAACCGTATCTTGCCCTAGTCAATATCCCGTTTCACAGATGGCTTCTGGTTAAATTTAGATTTAACCAGATCTACTTAGTACTCTGTGACAAACAGGGATGGTTCAAGCCTGAGGATGCACCTGTATGTGGATGTGACAACTTTTCCATACAAGACAATATGCACCTTATGTTATTCTGCCCTTTTTATCTTGCTCCAAGGCAAAAGTATCTGTTACCCTTGTTGAAGGGGAAAGCGTTCATGCAAGCAAAACCTGCTCTTTTGTATCTACAAATGCTTGACTCCCCCCTGGTAATGTTCAGTGTGGCAAATTACCTTGTCGCTGCTGTTCGAATTAGGAGGAGGAAAGTACAAACTAAACTGTAGGGGGCTGTAATGAATTTGGTATCTCTTGCTTTTTTGCACACGATGAGACTTTTTAAACTGACCTTTTTATTGTTCTAAAAATGCACTGTTCAATATGAAATAATTTTTATTTGTATTGTATCATATGGAATTTTTATTATACTTGTATTGTATTATGTAAAAAATTTCATTTTTAAAATATGTACTTCGAATGATTTTAACCGCTGTAGTATGCTTTTATGATTTTTAACAAAATCGAATAAAGTGGTTTTGACTTGACTTGACTTGGCTCTACAACTTCTGCAACAAGAAAGTCGCGAGGCTGGAAAGTGATCATCAGCGTGACATCAATGGTACTTCCCAAGCAAGGCATTTGTTTTACCGGAAGGAGTTGCAAAAAAAAAAAAGAGGAGCTGGTTCTTTGTTTGCCGCAGAACAAGAGCTTCTGTTCATTTGAGCTTTGTACCTGTTATGTGCTGGAAACCTCTGTCAGTGTACAGTCCCTTGAGCTCTTGGCCCGAGTTTTGGCCACACACACACCTCTTTTGCTTTGCTCCAGTGGAAACGCAGTGCACCCAAGGATCCACGTTTGAAAAAAGGCACTACATTCTGGTGCCCATGAGAGAGCAGCTTGAGCGTCCTCTGGCACTAAATGATGAGCGTTGGAGTCTGAAAGTGCTGCTGATCTTGAAAGGCTGTTTCTCAGTAGTGCTTGGATCTGCACGAGATGCTTTGTGCCCATGATCAATGAAGAGCACATCATTTGTAGTGTCTGCCACAAAGAAGAGACACTGGTGCATTGCATTGAGACATTGAGACTTTTTGAATGAGCTATGAGTGTTTGCCAGAAGGGCACTCCAACGGATACTGAGTAACATCATTTTCATGAAAAGGCCTGAAATCGAGAGGCCCAACGCGAAGAAGACACTTGAAGCGGATTTGATGGACAATAGAAGCCTTCCAAAGAGGCTTATAACGGACTTTGGACACAGTTGGTTTCACAAGTGGTTTCCATGCGATTGCATATAATAGGTGTTAGGAAACTAATTTTTGCTGCTTTGCTGGCATTGTTTTAAAGTACTATTCTGTTTAGTAAAAGCAGAATAAAGTCTACTCTCTGTGGAAGAGTATTCCTTTTTTATCTGAGAGCATTGATAAGGAACACCACTGTTTCACTTGAACATATAATAAATTACTGAAATGCTTAGGAAGCTATATAAAATGTTATTAGATAATTCTAGGATTTGCTTTCTGCTTAGGATTGTGGAAAATTATGATTTCGTTTGTAATAGTGGTCACCACCTTCTCCTGTTGTCTATATTTTTTCTATTTTTTTTTTCTATTTTGGAGATTTATAGAGCGCATGGCTGCCCGAAAGCGTCCCAGCGCTATCTGAAATCCACTATGCTCTCCAGAGGAGGGGACCAGCGGGTAGAGAAGAGATCAGGGGAACAGCCATGTCTTCAGGGATTTGCGGAATGCTAGGAGATTAGGTTGGGCCCGAAGGTCTGGTGGAAGAGTATTCCACAACTTGGATGCCTGAAATGAGAATTGCCGACCTCCAAAACGTGTTTTTTTGATCTTAGGTATTTTGGTCAGATGGGCATTGGTAGAGCGTAGGGTTCTGTTTGTCGTATGGGGAGTCACGAGATCTTTCAGGACCGGGGGGGGGTTTCCATGCAGGATTATGTGGGTTAGGCACATGGCCTTGAAATGCACCCTTTGTTCCACAGGGAGCCAATGGAGTTCTTTGAGTGCAGGTTTGGCAGAGCAGCGTTTTTTGGTGCCAGTGAGAATTCTGGCGGCCGCATTTTGCACCACCTGCAGCCTAGAGATTACTTTTTTTGGGGAACCAAGATATAAGGCGTTGCCGTAGTCAAGTCTGGACAGTATGAGGCCCTGAATGACCAATTTCCTTGACTGGAATGGTAGGAGTGGGAGAATCTTACGGATGGAGCGGAGCAGGCCAAAGCATGTTCCTGCAGTTTTCTTGGCCTGCGTGTTGAGAGTAAGTTTATCATCCAGCCAAATCCCCAAGTGGGACTGGTTGCCTAGTACCATTAGCTCGGTTTTTTCCCCGTTGAGCTTTAAGTGGGAATCGCTCATCCAGCTGACTATATTCTCCAGGCAGGAATACAAATCGATGGTGGGGGGTTCTGACTGGCTGAGGGAGACGACCAGTGTGTGTCGTCCGCGTAGGTCAGGAGTTTAATGCCATAGGGGACGACGATTTGTTCAAGAGGTGCCATATATACGTTGAAGAGTGTAGGGCTCAATGAAGAGCCCTGGGGCACTCCGCAACGTATCGGGGTTTCCCTAGAGATGCAGTCTCCCTCCGCCACCTGAAAGGAGCGGTTGTGGAGAAAGGATTTTAGCCATTTGAGGGCCGTCCCAGTGATGGCGAGGTTTTCCAGGCGTTGGGCAAGGATGCTATGGTTGACGGTGTCGAATGCTGCGCTGAGGTCCAGGAGGATCACAGCCACTGATCCTCCTGCATCGATGACTTTCCTGGTTTCTTCGACTACCGCCACCATTGCCGTTTCTGTCCCTTGGCCCGGGCGGAAACCAGTTTGAGAGGTTTTTAGCAGCTCGTTGGACTCCAGATAATGTGAGAGCTGGGAGTTGATGTATTTTTCCGCCAGTTTACTAATACCTGGGAGGAGAGATATTGGTCTGAAGTTGGCCAGGTTGTCCGGGTCAAGGTTTGTTTTTTTTATAAGTGCCTTCACCACCGCTTTTTTCCAGCTTATGGGCACAGTTCCAGATTCAAAGGAGGTGTTTAGTAAGTTGGTCATGAGTGGTAGGATGCTCGGGGCCACCTGCTTCAGATGTCTCATCGGGGCTGGGTCATGAGGCGATCCGCTTTTGAGGGCTTGTAGTATAGAACCAAGAGTTTCCGCGTTGATGGGTTGGAACTTGCTTAGCTCAATGTCTCTGTTCTGATGTTGGGAGGAGGGATGGGGGGAGGGGCCTAAGGGGGAAAGAGGCGGAAGTTGTTTGAGTATTGTTTGAATTTTTGAGTCGAAGAAGTTGGCTAACTCGTTACAGTGTTCGGTTGAAGGGTCTCGCGCAGCTGGGGTGGTGGGGGGTTTTAGAAGCTTTTTCAAGGTGAGAAACGTCTCCCTCGACGAATTTGCTGCTTTGCTAATTTTCTCACTATAAAAGGAGATTTGTGCGTTTTTAAGAGCTTTTTTATAATTGAGAATCATCAGTCTGTAGTTGTTTTTGCTGATGGGATTAAAATCTTTTCTCCAGACTCTTTCTGCTCTCTTGCAGGTTTTCTTTAAAAGGCGTATTTCTTGGGTAAACAATGGAGAGGTTGCTTTTGTCCTTGGTTTACAATGAGGTTTTTTTGGGAGAGCTAAGTCTAGAGAATTGGTAATCCAGGATGAGAATTTCCTATCAGCGAGGTCGATGGTTGAGCTAAGGGTAGGGACTGTATCCTCGAGGGCTTGTTTCCATTTATCATAGTCTAATTTCGCCCAGGGTCGAGATGGTCTGCCGGGGGCTTGGGTTTGCGGCGGTTTGGGGTAGATGTGCCAACTGAAAGGAATAAGTAGGTGGTCGGACCATGGCACAGGAGTGGGGGGCCTGATCACAAGGTCCTGGAAATTACAGAATATGGGGTCGAGCAAATGCCCACGGTTATGAGTAGGGAGGGAGTTCTGTAGGTGCAGTTGGTGGGCAGCCAAGTCTTGGATCAGTTCTGAGGCCGTGTTGTCTTTGCTGTCTTCAAAATGGACATTAAAGTCCCCTAGAAGGAGGAAGTTGGTCCGAGCGCTAGATCTAGCCAAGGAGCATTCTAGGAGGGAGTTAAGAAATTTTCCCAAGGTACCAGGGGGACGGTAGATAAGGAGTCCGGAAAGAGAGGAGCAAGGGGAGATTTGCAAGGTAAAGTGGACGTTTTCACAGTCTAGCAGAGGACTGTCAAGGAAACGGCATGGTATTGAATCCTTGGAGATGACAGCAATGCCTCCACCTCTGCCTTTGGGACGGTTAAGATGTTGGATACTGAATCCTGGGGGAAGGGCTTGGACTATGTCGGCGTCTGAGTTAGGCGTCAGCCACGTTTCTGTAAGGAACAGTATTTCAAGGTTAAGGTCTTCAATGAGCATATTTATTTCAAGGGCGTGTTTGGGTAGTGATCTGCAATTGATCATTGCCATGTTTATAGTCGTCTGGGTGGGGACGTTGATGATAGAGGGGGTGTATTTGAAGGAGCAATGTGGACAGTGGGTAAGGCGAGAGTCTCCTTTCAGTACTTGGGAGCATGGCGATGGAACGGGCCTGTTGAGATAGCGTAGAGCATCCCCTGAATAAGTAGACCTTACCTCAGGCCTCTTGCCTGGCTCCTGGCGTGTACTGGCGCGGACGGGCGCAGATGGGCTTGCCTTAGGCGCTCCCGCTGCGCTCGTCTGCTGCGCTTGCGTGGAAGGCACATTTGAGGGGAGAAGGGGTGGGCGTGGCCTGTCCGGTGGGCGTGGCCTCGCGACTGGCGATGGCGGCCGTCCAAAACAACTTCACGAAGCAGCGCTAAATCCGCTGCTTGTGAGATAAGCGATTGTTCTCAACAACGTGTTTTCTAGTGTTTTTTTAAAAATGACATTGTCTTTTATGGGTGGGATTGTTTTGTTGCTACCCAATTGACATCTGTACCCACCTCCCAACCTATGTCTCTTCCTACTATTACTCCTTTGCATTCTTTTCATATTTTACCTGAACATGAACTGGTTAGGTCAGAGTTTACTGATAATTCCTTTTGTCCAGTTTCTACATCAACATCAGTTAGTAGTGAACATCACTAATTGTTGGGTGTGTGATCTTATACCACACACTACAGATAGAGGTATTCCCTATTTGGTCCTGCCATATATGGCCTTTGTGCCACTACGTGTGTAAGGAGACCTGTCCCGAGAGAGTTGCTAAGTAATAAGATGATACTACAGCAACACCTTGATGATCTGAAGAGTATAGACCTAGATCCAGACTGACATGGGTTTAGGTTATTGCCTATGTAAGGGCAAAAGGAGCGTCTGTGGTTCTGAAAATTCTGGACTCCTGCAACAAACTTTGTCGTAGCATGACGATTTTGGTACCAAAAGACCGATAATGGCTAGTACACTATGCATATGCATTTTCGTCATAATCGAGTAACGATTTCACCTCGAAATCGCCATTTTCGTTTTTGAACCCTTGGGTTCCATTTTACGCTTGGCAGCCATTTTGTGAGTTGCCCTTCACATAGGCATGTAACCACAGCTGAATACGATATCAAAGGACACATACACCTTAATTGACTTTTCTGTGACCTGGGCAAGCTGGAACCATTGCCCCAAGCCAAACCTGTTTGGTCAGTTTCTCTCCCAGTGGCCGAATAAGATAGCATCAAAGCACAACAGGCCATAAACTGTTTCCATCGCACACACCCCCGCCTAAATCTTGCTCACACCTGTCCCTGCTCTTTTCTCTTCTTTTGCTTTATGATGAGGAGGAGCCCGGTTTTATTGAGGGTACACCGATATCTGATGAAAATGTTGGGCCTTGCCGGGTAATTGATCACAAACTGGACACACTAAATGTGTACTTGTCATCATGACTCTGCTTTTTCTTTTGTAATGAAAATATGTGAATAGCTCACTGTAAATCCAAGAATGTTTGCACTGTAAATCTAAGAATGTTTGCCTAGGGCATAATAAACAGTATAAAAGGTCTGTGCGGAGACCATTCAGGAGGCTATCTCATTCAGTTGCTTTAGGTGTGACTGGGTGACGTAGCCTCACAATTAATTGTAATAAAGATGTCTTTTCATATTTCAGATTCTCTGTTGATTTCTTTGCTGCTTTTGAATGGACTACTTATTGGTAAGACCCCTGAGAAGAAGTCTGAAGTTTTCAGGTACTTCGGACCCATGTCTGGGTATACACTTCGCATTATGGGCATTGCACTCAGAAAAACACTACAAGGATGGGTGGAATGCTTATAAAAAGTCTCAGCCACTGACAATCACTCAAGGTCGTCTGTATACCAGTTCATCATTTTTGTGCATTGTGGCACTCTGTGGACCAGTTATATGTAAATCAGCCTTGTTCCTCCTCCAATAGGAACAGTCAATCCTGAACTGACATGTCCCTTCAGAAAGGGAACACTAGCACAGTGAGGAAGTGATCCGTGCCTGGGCCTGCCCTTCGTGCTTTAGGCATCGCACCAAGAAAAAGCACTATGCCACTCCAGAGAGAGGCCAGTTAAAAACAAATCAGCATTTGTCCTCCTGATCCAGTGGAAGCAGTCCAGCTCAAACTGCACTGTGAAATGCTTTTTTGCCGATTTTCAGTCAAGCATTTTCGTTGCAAATGTACAGTGCAGCCAGCCTGCCATATAACAATGACAACTTGGTGGGAGCAGTCAGCAAATATTTTTTTCATTGAACAAATCTAGACTCAGGGCATTTGTTTTTGAAAAACAAAAACCATTTGGGTCCACCAATGGATCCTCAGAGTTTAAACACCTCCAAAGCAGGTGGATGAATCATGAGGAAGGTGAAAGGAATACTTGCCAGTTTTTGGAGGATGCTTTGAAAACATGTCCTCTAAATGACCCCCTTAATGTATTAGTGTCTTTCAAGTGAAACCCTGATCATATCTTAGTATAAATGTAAACCCTACATACATAACTGTGAGCTTTGCTCTGCTTCCTATTACAGTACCTATGTCCTAATGGCTTACACAGGAAGCCGGAGATGGTAGCAGGACAGAAGCTTTGTAACCTGCTACTGCCAATGTTCAAATGATTCATTCTAAGACTAGATTGGAGTTCAGGAAAAAGACCAAAATCAAACAGTTCAAATAAAAATGTACTGAGTGTGGCAAGAGGTTTGCTAAACATTCTTTGGTGCATCTGTGGAAATGTGCTTTTCAATGAGGACACCGGTGCAGGGGTCACCCTTCTCTGTCCACGGGTCCTTAGACCAACAAAATAGAGATTGGCACTGAAGCTGGAATTCAAAGAACAAGTTTATTAATCACTCATGAGTGGGACTACATCCACACAGCACTATTGAGTGCTTCCTGAGGTAGTACATTGAAGTCACAGAACACAGGCCTTATCTACAGCTTTTTCAGCACTGGTAAGCATGTGGATACAAATAGAAGGTACAGGCCTACACAGGAATAGTTACAGACAAACATGGGAAGATGGGAAATCACTTTTAGTCAGCAAAGTGGGAGGGGGAGCAGGAGTGCTTATGGCAGCAGAAAGGGATTGACAGTTGAGTCTGAGACCAGGTGTTCTGGCAGCTACAAACTCTTTAGCATGCATATTGCTTTTAGCTGAGTCAGGAAGGCAACTAAAATAGACAGCACAGGCAGGGAAAAATAGAGCAGCAGAGGATGGGAGAATTACAAAGCGAAAAAAATGGATGCCATAACCAAGATGGTTTCAGCTTATGCTAACAGAGATTATTTTCGATTTCCACACATCTACACACAGGTGAGTAAACATGTGGGGTTGCACCAGTATGCCAACAGTGTGCCAGCTGGCACATATGATGAACAGAGAGACTCACTCCCACACATTACTTATTGATAAAAGCATGCTTCACATAAACGCATGCACTTCAAACAGGGCGCCAATTCCCCACCCTTCAAATTCACCCAGATATTCAATCAGTTTATTGCTAAAGAGTGTCCTTGAACCTAGGTCACATCTCTGCTAAAAACAATAGGCTGTATTAAGTATTCTGTACTTCACTCTTGCTTTTATCATCAACAGGGACCGCTCCTTCAGGACACACATCAAAAAGAAAACTCAAGTAGCCTGATACCTAGTATCGAATGCACAACCACGCCATTCTCACTGTGATGGTTCTGAAGCTTCTGCCGGCCTACGTAAACTCCAACACCTGCAATTTCACGTACAAACAACAACTAACACACCGCTCTGTTTGACATAAAAACTCCCTATCTCTAAGCCTCAAAACCACCAGCCTTCAAATCAAAAACTATAAAAAGGCAAAAAACCAGAAGGGCGTGGCAGCTTGTCCGTAGGGGCCCTAGGGCTCTGTCACTGCATCTTGATGGTGAGCCACCACTTACATATTGTTGTATTTTATTGTTTTTTTACTTCCATGTGTGCTCCCCTATGCTTCCAAACAAATCTCTTGCATCACAGGGTGGGGCAGGGTGCAGCGCTTTCACTCATTCAATGGATGGGTCTAGGCATGACCTCACATTGTAATGGCATGCGATGTAACGTGGCATATTCGTCATGTGCATGTATTTGCCGCCATACATTTCCATTTTTGTAGGGATTTACTATTTTGTAGCGCTGAAACACTTGTGACCCTCGCAAGCATTAACTTTCGTTAGAATTGCCATTTTAGGATATGGTGCAGTCCTACACATAGCGCCGAGCGGAGTGTGTATTATTATAAAAGTAAAGCATTGAAAATTTGGGGGCTGAATAGGATCATATAAGATCAAGACATTAAATGAAACATAAATCATAAATTACCTCATTGCTTCAACATAGAATTTGCACTAAAAACAACAGGGCTCCTAAATTTCACTTTGACCAAGGCATAGTGGAGATTATTTTATTTTAGGGTGGAATATTTTAGCAGTGTCGCATAATGATTGCCTGTATTGTGGTAATCTTTCCACCCTGCACAGCCTGTCATTTTGTGCAGGCGCTCAGGGGCGGTTGATTACCACCAACTAGAGCCAGCCTATCCCAGCCAAGCCAATCCCAAAGCTTCTCTCATGCGCTTTATCACAATAGAGGGCGGGCAGGATTGACAGGGCACGTGAACCCATTGATCCTTAAGAGACAGGGGAACTTAGCTTTTGTTCCCACTGTCTCCATGACGCATGACATGAGCAGGGCTAAAGTGCCCTGAGTGCACTGAGGAATATGCCACATTACATCGCATACTTTTTTAACGCATGCCATTACAACGACCGCGTTGTAACAACGCATGTCATTACAACGCAAGTCGGAACGACGACTCGCTCTGGGGGGGAGGGGGCGCTGGATGTTGGAATAGTATAATTTACTATTCCAACTCCAGCCTGTGCAACAGTAGGGAAGGTGTTGGATTTTAAATTCAACACCTTCTGACCCGTAGAGCAAGCCATTCCGATTTGTGTTGTAATGGCATGCGTTGTACCAACGCAGTCGTTGTAACGACCGCGTTGTAATGGCATGCCTTGTTCCGTATTTGTGGTAAACGATGTTTACCGCACATCACCATTCATAACAAGTCAGAGAAGCACAAACAAGAAGTTTTATATACTTCAAAGGCAGACTTTTAATCTATGACGAAGGTCAGTGAGTTAATGTACGTCAATAATATTTCTCCCAACCTCTAACAACTCCTGTTGTTTGGGGAATGAAGGTTCTGAAAAAGTTCACAACTCTACAACAAGCAAAGTGTCCTGCGAAGTCAATGCAACCATTCATTTTTCCTCTCTGAAATTTCAATAGTGAGCGAGGTAGAAAGTCTTAAAACACTTACATTGCCCTGCAAGTGGGTGAGAGATAACACAGAGGACCCCCGGGGCTAGTGGACAGCAAGGTTGCTGGCAGATGCAATGAGTGGAGGGCTGAGTGAATCTTCTGAACCTGGGTAATAATTTACTGCTGGAAGAGATAAATACACCCTATCAAGTTTTCAAATATTTCAAGAAACCCCATTTAGAACTGCCTTTTAAATCTGCCTTTTCAATCAAAATGTTCTATAAAACGTACTATTTTGCCCTCTATTTTTCAAAATATACTCAGGGGTAAACCTGTCCCCAAACTCTCCTCTTTTGTGCTAGCTTACTATGTGCATCTGGTCAATAATTTTTATGTCCACCGCTTTCAAAGGTTACCAGCCACCACTGCCAGAAAGGAGGCCTTGCCAAAGTTTGCAGTCCTCATTGCACCAAAGATCATGCTTGCTCCACCTTGAGACACTTCCAAATCCGTTAAAAAAACCTAAGGGCAAAGGTAAGCGTGTAGACGAAGATCCTCTCAGTCAATAACCACACTGCTCATGGGTAGCCAAGCAAATTACTTGTTTACTGAACTTAATAGTATTGGCACTAATCCCAAGTTCTCAGTTGCTATGATTTTCACTATCCCAAACAATCGTTCAGTAGCTCCACAATTTCCTCCTCTGTAGTTTACACGTGTTTGACTCTCTTTTCTGATTCTGCCTCAATCCAGGTACCAATGAATGCTGCATGAAGGTCACCAACAGGATTCCTAAATTTAAGTTAATGATCTATTTATTTAATGAAATGTATATATCACTTGGCGGAATGCAGCAGTTATGACAGCACTTTAAGCAGAAAGCAGATAAATACATTATTTATGAACAAATCCAGCACTACAATAGCACCAACATCACAGTAGTATTTCATTGAGAAAAATAGGTTTAGGTAACTTGAACATTATTTAGAGGATATAATATTTTTTTTAATAACTCTTTTTTATTCAACCTTACAGTTCACGACATTATACACTCACATACATTGACATTTCACAGTTCTATAGACATGTTAGTTGCGTATCACTGTTTACCTTTCGATGGGACATGGTAGGTTACAGTAATTATGGTGAGGTTGGTTCATCATGGGGGGGAGGACAGGTGGTTCACAGATGTGACCACGATAAGCGCCACATTTGTTCCATATGGCAGTCCATTTTTGGGGGCAGCCACATGCAATGTATACTGTTTTTTCCCTGACCATACACCAGTCCATGTCAGCCTTCCAGGCCTCAAGTTTTGGCGACATTTCTGCCCCCCACAATTGTGTGATGTTTCTTTTTGCTACCATTTGACCCAGGGTGGCCTACAATTTGTCTTTGCTGTTGAGATCAGTGGGTTCCATACATTCAAGAGACACCTTTTTGCTTCAGGCTTAACCACAGTATCTAATACCTCGCTCATGCAGTCATGCACCCTCTTCCAATATTTCTGAATATCTCCACATTCCCATATAATATGCATAAATGAGCCTTCTTGACCACACAGTCTCTTGCACTTTCCATCAGTCGCCCTACCCATTCGCGCTAGTCTGGGTGTAGAGATATAGATTTTATGTAAAATTTGTAGTTGGACGAGGCGTAGTCTGAACGAAATTGCCACCTCCCATGGGGAGGCCACTGCCGTCCTGCCACTCCTCATCATCTAGCTCCAACCTATCCCTCTCCCAGCGCTCTCGTATCGGTCTAAGTGGATCTGCAGTGTTATTATTTTTTTGTAGGTAAGGGAGATGGCTTTGTCTGGCAGGTAACCATCCAGTATTATCTATCTTCCAATGGAGAGGATTCCGGTGCCTATTCCAATCATGGAGTCCCACTCTGCAACTCTGGGCAATAGCTTGCTTAATCTCCACAACGGCCTCCACAACGCTAAGGATGCCTGGCCTCCACCTTGGGGGTGCCCAGGAGTGGACGCCTCACAGGGAAAGCCAGGATGGGTTCCACAGCGGTATTCGTACAAGCGCCTTTAGACCCTTGCGGGTGAGTAGTGCGCTATACAAGTATCAATTTACATTTTCGGTCCCCACTGTCAGATTCGACCTAAGGGCGTGTCGGACCTGCAGGTATCTAAAATATTCTGAGTCTGCCAGCTGGTGTTTAACCCCTTGGATGCGGCCGCGATTCCCCTGGTGTGCTGTAAACAGCACGAACAGGGGCGGGCCGTGACGAACCCCAGCCGTCATCAGCACACGAGCACCGTAGTGCATGACGGCTGGGGTTCATCATGAGCATGGAAGGGGTTAAGCTGGAGTGATGCAAACTTGACCACCTAACCTGCCTCCCATAGGTCCCTGATCTGTGATAGCCCGGTGACATCCTATTTATCGAATCCCCTAGAGGATATAATATTGATCCACCAACATTCAATGTAAAAACGTTTCTCAAAAATATATCTCCATGCATCATGGCTTGTTCCCAAAACAATTCTTTCAGTTCAATGTTTTAAAGTAGACAATACTTTGCACTTCAATGAGCACACAGTGAAGCAAACTTTGAATGACACATGTGTGTAAGAAATTGAATAATATAAGAATGTCCTATAAATTTGTAGAAACAAATTCATTTTCAGACATTACTTAAGGGTCATCATGATGACAAGAGACTTTTGTAGAGCACAACATGACACTCTACAGAGGTGCCACTGAATTTGACATCTGATAACTATGTTACTGATATTTAAACGAAGACAGCAGCCTAGGCTAGATTCAATCTACATAGCCATGCGGGAGAGTAGTAACCATCAACGTTAGTTGTATGTTGCAATATCACTTTAGCCCCCAATACCTATGTAAATTAGTCATCCTACAAAAATATTGTAACCGTCATGATAAAAAATATTATGCCAACATATCCAACACCAATATCTATAATGTAAGGAACACAAATATCAACAATGATATTGACAGTAAAACATAGTACATACACAAATATTGGCTACAATAATCACGCCAAAAAGAATAGAGTATGTAAAAATGAAAGCATACTTGATCAATCTATCGATTTCAATAACATAGTATACAGAAAAGTATTTCAAAAAGGTTAAAAATCCTCCTACAATAAACTGTATAAATAAATGATTTGCTTTTTAGAACAATATAACAATAACTCTGCGGTACTGATACGAGGGTTCATGTCGGTGCCACTGCGTGCTTATATTGGTACACTTTGCAGGACCCACTTGGGAGTGACTTATCTATCAACTGCTTTATTATTCTGGTCTACTATAGTCCAATAAGAGAATACAAGATATTACAAACCCTGACAAAGTCTGTTTCAGGCCGAAACGCGTTGGCTGGGCTGGATTACGATGTTTGAAGAACAAAAATAAAATTATTTTGGATACCATATTATAGCTTCCACCTCGTGATAGACGGAAAGAAGAAAATTGATTGTTTATTGGACAACAGGGAAAAAGGTGATCTTGTGAACCTTTATTAAACTCCTTGGACTTATGGAGCCTTCCCTTTTTGGTATGGTTTTCTGTGAATGTCAGGTCTTCGATTCATGATAACCAGCTGGGTTTTTGCTGTACAGAACATCTTGTAATCATCTACGAACACTGGCATGTGTCATCTAGTCTACAAATACCCTGTAGAATAGGTGTGGGGAGATCACCATAGACATAGTTGAATTTTGGAATTGTGTTCATTTTATCAATTTAAACCTTCCCCATGGGAGAGACTGAGTTTCGCCCATTTCTGGAAATCCTGACGCATTTGAGTAAGAATGGGAATGACATTATCCTTGGCTGATATAGATCCAGAGGTATTTAAAATTGCATGAAGCCACGCAAAGGGTGCACCACCCAGAGTGGTCTTCATGGTGGTTGTTGTAAGTGGCTTGCCTCACATTTAGACCATTTCATGTTATGGCCCGAAAATAGGGAGAAGGTGTCTAGTTGATGTATCAGTGCAGCAATGGATTCAGAAGGATTCGATCATTTCAGCAGTATATCATCCGCATAGCAGAACACTTTCAATTCAACTGCGGTGTGTGAACCCCATGAATTTTTCAATGGCATGGATGGCAACTGGTAGGGGTTCCAGGGCAATAAGGAACAGCAGAGGGGACAGAGGACATCCCTGTTAGTTTCTCTACCTATTCGGAAGTAAGGGGAGTCATGGCTTCTACAATGTACCAATGCAGTGGGTTCATGGTATACACCGGTATTGAGCACGAGGAATTTCTGATCAATGCCCATTCTCCCCAAGGTGCGAGAAATATATCCCCATTCCACCCCTTTAGAACGCCTTCTCAGCATCCAAAGTAAGTAGAACCCTCTCGTCGAGACCATCCATCACCTGCCATTGGACGTGAGGAAGCATTCAAAGGTGGATGGAGGAAGAGTGACCCAGGACAAACCCACCTCGCATGATGGATCAGTTGGTTAATAACTCTGTTAGGGTTATCTGGCACCTTAGCTAGAATCTTTACATCTGCATTTATGAGCAACGTGGACCTGTAACTATTGCAATCTAAAGGGTCCCAATCTGGCTTGGGAATGACTTATATTTTGGCCAGAGGAAGGTCAATATGCAGTAAACCTCCCCTTAGGGCTTCTTTGAACATGGAGAGTTGCAGTAGAACAATCAAGTGCTTGGTCTTCTTATAAAATTCCATCGGGAAGCGCTATTCCCAAGTCCGTGATATCATTCAAATAAAATTATCTCATATGCAATTATGTCACTTTCCAACATATCGGCTTTAGTCTTGTGTCAGTTTAGGCATGTTCAACCGTTCGAAGAATATATTTTCTCGGTCTCCCTGCGGGTAGGACATAGTAATGTAAAAAGTTTTATAGTACCTGTGAAACATAGATGTAATATTCCGTGGGTTCATAAGAAGGTCACCATGGGCAGTACCCAGGGCAGGTATTACCCTTGAGGAATCTGTCGAAATTAATATGCCAACAGGGTGTCTGCTTTTACCCCCTTCTCATAATGTCACTGATGAGCTCGGAAAAGAGACTTTGTTGATGCAGAGGTCTAGTGTGCATTCAGGGAGGTTTTAGTATTGAGCAAGTTCTAAAGGTGTTAGGAATCGGGGAGTAACAGCATTGCACAGTTGGCCTACACTTTGCGCATTGCTGAGTCCTTAATTAGAAGATTCCGTATCGTAAATTTCCATGCCCCCTTTCCATGTCTGTGCTTAGGTCACCGATTCCTCATTATCTTTAAGGAATTGTTTGACGTGGGAACATACATGCCCTTTGTCCATCGGGTCTTTGTAGCGTGAGAGGTTCATTCGCCAAGGGCCCTTTGGTGGTGGATCAAGGTGCACCTCAGCATGTAGCATGACCAGATCATGGCCTGCAATCCAACATTGGTACTATGAGGGCATCTACCAGGTGCTGTAGAAAAGTGTATGTCACCAGAAGATAATTAAAATGTATTCATAATGTTATGAGGGCAGGAGATGATTGTAATCTGCTGACACAGGAGAGAAATCCAACCTTTGTCTCCAACTGCAGCATATATAATCCCACTACTAAGCAAGTATCGTGAATGCGGAGTTTAGCAGAAATATGCCCACCCTCAGCGTCTGTCCAGGTCAGTAGCAATTTGAAGGGCAGGGATTTGTGTATCAAGATTTCTACTTCCCTCTTCCTAGAAACATGTGCCCCCCCCTTCCTGCCCAGAGGATGTCATGGTGAGAGTGAAGCCAGCATGGATCACCTTACCCACCCAGTCTCTCAGAAGTGTGTAGCATTCTTCTATGGTGAGATGGGTTTCCTGTAAAAGTGCAATATCCACTTCAGCATTATGCAGGAAGGACAATATTTTCTGCTGCTACATAAAATATGTCAGGCCTTTATCATTAAGGGATGATATAATCAGTGGTCTCTGCAAAGGTAAGTGGAACAAGAGCGTTCCACTGTGATATATGG
Source organism: Lissotriton vulgaris (assembly GCF_964263255.1). Classification (NCBI taxonomy): domain Eukaryota; kingdom Metazoa; phylum Chordata; class Amphibia; order Caudata; family Salamandridae; genus Lissotriton; species Lissotriton vulgaris. The sequence goes on along the minus strand of NC_141691.1, from coordinate 2,006,583,492 downwards.
TAGGGAACGTGGTGTACAGGGTGTCTGATTCACGGAAAGGGCAGTACTTGTACGAAAACGGGGAAAGGGCAGGCCAGTGGCCCCTGTCCATGGTGGTGTAGGTCAATCAGAGTGGTCTCTGTGAGGAGGAAGAAGTAAACAGGTGGTTAGGGAGGCGACCATGTACAGTGTACTCATTTATGAGATGTTGATGAACAATAAGGAGGTCTGCACAAGGGTGTTATTGTACCAATACCATAACCTTTGTTCTAGAGGTTAGCAGTGGTACCTCAAGTGGCATGCATGGAAACTTGTGATCCTAGTAAGGAGTAAATCCTCAATGTCAGGCCCGCCTGTTAAATGGTGGTGGGGGGATCTACAATGTGAGAAGACAGCTCGGACGACTGTGCGGAGACACCGACGGACAGAGCGGTGCTCCTCTTAACCTGAGCTCCTGCCATGTGGGGTGAAGCGCTATCATCACTACAAATGGTATGTGGTGGAATATGATACCTGAAAATAGCAGGTGATATTGATTTTAACCTTTCACTTTATAAGCAGTAGTTATCATCTGGTCCTGAAGAAAGCATTTAGAACTATTCTTCTTTTATGCTGAAACATGTCGACCTATTGCTCACAGTTATTTTGTTAAATCTGTTTTTTCACACCTTATATATGTTTTTATATTTGGACAACTGGGGGACACCATTAAAACTTATAACCTACTCAGTTGACCCAATTTTAACTTTATTCACTTTATTCACTAATGTTGTTTACACTGCTTATCCAGTAGCCATAAAATTCATCCACATTGATACTATTACCACCCTTCCTTGACAACACAGACTTTTGAGAACTACACATAGTCTTAAGAACATCAATAAGCTATGTTGTGTTGTCTTGTCTCCTGGGCAAGGAGAACCCAAATGATGTTAAAAGGGTTGGTACAGGACGGCTACTGATGGGAATATTTCATCTTGCCCTAGAGCTTACACCTAGCTATCACATGTCACATTTTGTTGCATTTTGGGTTTTCACTACTCTGTTGGGCGAATTTTGCGAATCTCGCGTTCGCGAATTTTGCGGATTTGCGAACTCGCAATCCGCAAAATCCGCGAATTCCCGCGATTTTTTTTTTTTGTGTTCGCGCGTGTTTCTGCCAGTTCGCGAGGGTTTTTACAATTTCGCAATTTGCGAACGTACCTGTCGGGTCGCAAGTTTTGCGAACTTGTTGTTTCTACGTGTCCAGCCTGTTTGGGACACTCTTCTTCATCACTGCCACTCTCTGTCACCACTGCCACTCTCTGACTACTCATGCCACCCTCTGGCCCACCCATGCCACCCTCTGTTTCATCACCACACCCTCTGGTTGTCCAGTGTACATTATTTTCGGCAAAGCAAAGCACACCTTCCCTGCCTCAAGTGACCTGAATTAATTTGGGGCTGATTAATGTGTCACAGAATATTTTTTTAGCTGGCACCTGCTTCCTTAGTGCTTCCTGATTAGTGATCTTTTGCACTTGCTAAGTGCTTTCATTGTTGCAAAATTAGTTACAACACCTGCCCTGCCCCAACTGACAATAATGAATTAGGGGCTGATTAATGGATTTTAACTTCCAGCCTGGCTCCTGCTTGTCTCCCTTAGCTGTAATTCAGGACCTTTGTGGCATATGTGTAACTATTCTGAGGTTCAGAGCAGGGTCACATAATAGTTGCAACTGGCAACTGAACTCTGGAGGGGCCCCTCAGGAAGCACTACAGGAAATGGCTACTAATGATGAGCCTGAACTTTTGAACCTGGTAAGTAGTTTCAGTTTTGCTAAGATCGTATTTCTGCAATTTAGCACTTACTCGCGGGGTGCGAAGTTGTACTGGCAAGCCGCGAACTCACGCGAACAGTGCGAGCAAGCCATAAAATCCGCTGCTCGCGGATTTGCGGATTTTGCGGGAGATTCGCGGATCTCGCGGATTGCGAATTTACCGAAAATCCGCAAAATCCGCGAGCGAAACGGATTTTCCGCCCATGCTTAGGTTTAGACTGACAGCGACTGACATGGCATATTGACCCCTAGTTACTAATTGTGTATTTGAGTATGTTATTTTGGGGTATGTATCTAGTTTGGGTCGTTAAACTTACCCTTGGACCCTTCTCCTAACCGGTTTTTGTATTGCAAAATGTTTAAGTAGCCAATTCTTGGATCAACGAAGTGAGAGAACAACTGAGATACCCAAAAATCGACAGGTAGGGGACTTACAATTACATTCTATCCACAATCCAGTGTCACAACCACCCACCTCAACAACCCCATAAGATGAGGAAAGAGAGGGATTGTGAACAGATACGGGGTAGAAATAAGGATAATGAACAGCGGCCACGGAATGTCCAACAAAATCAGTTCTTGAGAGGAGGTCTGGATTTGTCACTTTGTGTAGAAGATTTCCAGGGTCATTGCTTAGGGCATTGGGCTCATTTATGGGTCACAGTCTACTAGCGTTTACATTCCTTTGTGTCCTCAGAGCCATCCAGAGGTGGGTGTTGAGGTTCAACAGAATCCAGGTTATCAGCAGAGGTGTCTGAGGTCTCCAATTTGTCCAGGATGGACTCCAGCAAGCCAGGGTCTGTGTATTCCATGGTCTGGCTTCGGACTGTAGTAGCATTGTCTAAAGGCCCAAGAGGCCGTATTTAATGTCTCTCTTGTGCAAATGTGGGCGCAGCGCCAGGGATTATTTCCATTTTGTGTTAGAATATGCTGAGATGTCTGCTGGGATAATTATTATGCTGATATGGGCCATGTTTCTTAATTTCTATTAGAACATTGGAATGTGGAGCACTCCATTGAATACAATGGAGTGCTCTGGCCTTCTACGGGCCGGTAGAAGCCCGCAGAGCAACATTCCAATGTTGTTTTTGTTCACAGCTGCTGCTGTGAACAAAGGCCTCTCGGAGCCCGAGGGGAATTAAACCCCCTCGGAATGGAAGAGGCCTTTGTTTTTAGAAATTAGATTGTTCTACCCTCGAGGGGTGGAATGTTCTAATAGCCTTAGAGCCCTCCTAGCGGGCTCTAATGGCCATTAAAGACCCGCTCCCTTGTTAAACGCTGGAGCTGGCCTTTAATGGCTTGTAGAGCCCGCTAGGAGTGCTCTAAGACTATATTACAGCATTAGAATATTGGGGGCTCTATTGAAGACAATGGAGTGCTCAGGGTTTCTAAAGGCCGGTAGAAGCCCGGTGCTCCAACATTCCAATGTTTGACTTTGTTTACAGCTGCTGCTGTGAACAAAAGGCCTCACAGAGCCCGAGGGGACTTAAGCCCCCTTGGGCTCCGTGAGACTTTTTTTTACTAATTACAAAATTCTGCAGAATGTTCTAATAGCATTAGAGCCCTCCGTAGCCTTTGGCTCAGTCTTTTAACTTTGGAGCGGGCCTTTAATGGCCTGGCCAAGGCTATATTAAAATCTGCAGAGATTGCTAGTGCCGTAGATAGCAGGTGAGAGAAGACATGCAGGAGCTAACACAGTAAGACCTCTTGAAATCCAACGGTGGATCAAAAGTGATGTGCAGTAGTTAGGGAAGTAGTGCACTTAAAAAGGTGTCCATATCGTCCTTCTCCGCCTGTTCCACTACTCCTATAATCCGAACATTGTCTCTTTGGCTCCTGTCCTCCAAATCAATGTTCTTTTGATGGAGTTGTCATACGTCTCGTCCCCATGCAGTTAGGATATCCTGACATTATTCGACATCAGTGACCCAGACATTTATGGACGTAAATTGTGTTCAAAATGAGGAGATGTCTTCATGCCAGGGCTGGACTGGGAACACAAACCAGCGCTAGCAGTTGACCCGGACCGGCACCCAGTGCCAAAAACGGCCCCCACCTTGGCGGCCAATCAGGGAAACGCCGGGTGTCCGCTACTGCCAGTCCGACCCTGCTTAACGCAGAGATTGTAATTCCAGGTTAGTTGCAGTCACTGTTGAGGGCATCATGCCTATGGAGTCAGCCAGTTCCCTCAGAAGAACCTCCAGGGCCAAGTCTGGTACTTACACCGTGTATAACCCGTCTTAAATCAGCTGCTTTGCAAGTACACTATTGGCAATAGCGTCTGAAAAGAACAGTTGTCTGGTGGTCTTTTCACATGAGGCAGTGTCAAGCTGTCAGCAGACTTGTTGTAGCTTCAGCATGAGAGGAGGCAGGGACAGTAGAGCAGCTAGTGTCTAGAGTAGATACCCACCATGAAAGAAGATTCCTGAGTCCCCCTGGATGTGCCGAAGATAGGCAGGGATAGTGATCCAAATGTGGTGCGGGCAATCGAGGATATGCCCAAGTGCATTTAGCAGTAGAATGTTGTGAAGAAGTATGGCCCACAAAGCAGCCCAAGCCAATATGGCCACCCCCAAACTGTGTGTAGTATCATGTAACAATGTCTCCATGGGCATCAATAGAAAGTGCACAAATTAGGAATAAGTAAGTTATAGAAGAAACAACAACACAAAGCCACAATTTTTTATAAATGCAATTATATTTTTCAAGAAAGGCAAAAGACTGCTTCAAGAGTTATAAAGCAGCATCAGCAATGATTTAGACTTGTGTGGTGTGTTAGACTTTGGTTTCTGTGAGTGCTCCCTGTCGATTCTGGAGTTTGTGGATTAATCATTGGCTACTCTGGTTCCCTCTTATGATCCCTGCGGGGCTTGGAACTTGACAGATTATAACATGGATGTTTTGGCTTCCTGTTCTACTGCATGCTGGATATGGAGTGTGTGGTATCCCGACATGGCCACTCTAACTACTGCAATTACTCCCCACTGAGCTGTGGAAAGCTGTTATTTAGTCTCGCGTCTTCTCTTATGCCCGCTGCTTTTATTGGTAGTCGAGCCTGGCCGCTGTGTCTTCCTCTTGTAGTCCTTGCTGTGTACACAGTGTGTGCTGTTGGACCATGGCCACTCTAAAGTATTTTGGTGCTCCTGGTTGAGTCTTTAGTTGTGGTTTACATTTTGGGCACTCTAGTTTCCTCTTATGCTCCCTGCTGGTCTTGGGGCTTGAGGTATTTGATCCATGTTACTTTGGCTTTCTTTTGTACTGCCTGCTGTCCACAGAGTGGGTGGTTAGACCATTGTTCTCTGAATTATGAGAATGCTCCAGACTTGTGATTTACGTCGTAGGCAATCTAGTTTTCTCTTGCACTCCCAGATGGTATAGAGGCTGAAAACGGTAGATTCCACATTGTCTTTGCTTTCTTTTGTACTCCATCATTTGCATGGAGTTCACGGCATCAGCCCTCAGAAACTCTTGCATTTGCAAGTACTCTAGTTGGGCTTAGAACTTGGGGATTTCGTTTTTGTTCTGGTTTTCCGTTGTGCTATCTGGGAGGATAGATAGTTTGGTTCAGGTCTAGACTAGACTTACTTCCTTTTACACTCCATTCTAGGTTTGGAACTTGCAGGTTAGATCTTGGTCACGTTGGTTCTATTATACTGTCTGCGGAGTTTGGAGATAACGGATTAGATCTTAAACTCTTGGTTTTTCTTCTATTTGTCTTTATCTGAAATGTGAGTTGGGTCTTGACCATTCTGGTGTACGCTAATGCTTCCTGCTAGTTCCAGAGCTTATATATGAGGTCTTTATTGCTCTAACAACCTATAGTTTTCCTAGCTGGGCTTGGAGTTTGGATGTTAAGGAAGTTTATGGAGCAAAGGCTTAACCACACTAACATGTAGTATGTACGTCCTCGATAATGGCTTTGGAGCTTTTTGGTTTCAATCCTGGTTCAATTAGTCTTTTTTGGGGCCATGGATTGGTTCCTTTTAGGGTTGTAGCTTGGTATGTTTTAGGTAGTGTTTTACTTCCCAGAACCAGTGTTCAGTAAGATTCATAAGTTGATTGGTGCTGGTCATACTTTTTCATTTTCTATTTTCATTCTTGAAATAGTTTTTGCTTTTTTTTTAACTCTTATTTAGACTTCTTCGCCTGAGAGAAGTGATGCAGAAGCAGAATAATTTTGCCTTCTAATTGGCTATCTCCGCTGTGCAGTTGAATGATTGGATCATAGATCACTTAGGGTCCGATTCCGATCTTGGTCGGTAGGGCACTGAATCAGGTTCAGCATTAGCGGATCCGATTCGGAGGCTGAATTTCCGTCCGAGTCGTACACGGGTCCGGACGTCGAAGTACAATGCGAACAAGCACGAAATATCCGTCCGAATCGTTTCCAGGTACGAACCGCTCCGTACGACTCGGTCACAAGCAAACCCTGGCATGCAATGGAGACGTTTCACGACCGAGCTAGTACGATGCTCAATTCGGACAGCCGGATCGAGTCAGAGCGTCCGGCTCGCAATAGCTCCCGGAGTTGGACTTCAGGGGTCCGCGTCGGACCCCCTGTTACCCGCAGCCTTATGACTCGGACACAGGGGGGGACCCATGGGTCTCCCCAACACAGGCATGTACGGTGCGGATGGCACCGATGCATACCCACTGTAGGGGGCGTACTTGTCCGCAACGTACCAATTCAGTCAATGGGAGCCTATGTAAGCGTCGTACGACCGGCTCCCATTGACTTCTATGGGAGTCCGACCGAACCGAGTATGACAGCATACAGCCGCATCATACTCGCTCGGTTGGACTGCAGGAGTCCGGGTTGGTTGGAAAACACCCCGGATCCGGCTCAGTCGGAGAGCTTCCCGACCCAGATCAAAATCAACCCCTAAGTTTATCTGTTGCTGAAGATGATCCACTACTGTGCTGTGAGAAGACTCTCTTGGTGGGGCTTTAGCTCCTTGATCAGTGCTCTCCACTTATTGTCTAATATTATCCTCCTATTCCTGGTGGTTTTTGCTATTTTTTGGGATATTATCTTGTATTAGGCCATAGTTCTCTTCGGTATCGCTGGCTATCCTAAAGGTGGGTTGGATGTTGTTTCTATCTTATAATAGCTTTTTATTGACTCATGCAGACCCTTCATTCAGTTCCAGTCTTGGGCTAATTTTCTGGGTTTCTGCTTCTCAGATTTTGGGGCTGGTGGTTTCTCTGGTTTGCCTCATACAGCATGTATTTTAGTTCAAGTGTCTGTTTTCTAGTCTTCTGGGTATGCAGTGTTATTGGGTTCTACAACATGTGTCCTTCCGACATTACCTTTGGTGATGCTATTTTGTCATGAGGTAGTTAATATTTTGGCAGCGATCGGGTCTTGAGGTTACTACTCTGGTATATTCTCAGTGGTTTTGTGTGTGCATGCTGCAGTAAAAAAAAGGATAACTCAAATAAGCATTTGCAAAACCAGAAGTTCGCACCTTAGGGACCTATCGCTTTGCTAATCGTTCTAGCCATGCTGCATAGCATTCTCGATGCTGTGCAGCATGGCTAAAGAATAAAAGGTGAGAAAGCAATTGGGGGAAGTTCACAAGAGGGAGTGCAACATGGAGGGTGGTGGGAGAGTCATGCAGATTATAGAGAGCATCCTGGAATGTAGATGTAAAAAAGCATACGGGGAAGACATCTGGGAAATAACTAAGTATGGGCTGAAAATTCGTTCCGCTCTCGGAACTTGAGAATTTTTGGCAATTTCGCAATCCGTGAAACGTGCGAAATTGCCAAACAATTCGCCATTCACGAGTTGGCGAATTTTTTTGGCTTGTTTGCGCTTCAATAATACAATCTCGCGCGCGCGGCGTTGACTTACCGTGATTCTGAGTTCGCCGAGTTGTCTTCCTCCCGGTTTGCGTGTGCTGCGCCATTTTGGATCTGGCTGCGTGATCGCGCGAGACTTTTCGACCGCGAGTATGTCATAAAGTCCCGCCATCTTGCACTGCGAGACTTTGAGAACCCGAATACGTCATAAGGGCCCGCAATCACATATCGCGAGAGTAAACAATAGCGAATACGTAGATGCTACATGCAGCTGACATCCGGCGGGAGATTTGAACAGCTCGCTTTCCCGAAGTCGCAAAAATTGCAATTCTGCACAAGAAATCTATCGCTGGCAGCATAAACCTTCTGAAAATGATGATTTGGATCAGAATAACTGATTGACATTTGGCTGCACTTTTTTTGCAAGGAGTCCATTTTGGGCGGGGGGGGGTGGGAGGAAGGAAGGGCCCCAGAGTCTCTAACTTCCTGTTCCTGTCCAGCAGGCCCCTCCCAGTGCTTTGTCCATGTCCTGGTCACTTTTCATTTGGATCTGGAGCTGGAAGGATTACTCTTTGTGGCTGCTGCTGGATATTTGTATTTGAGGATTTTTTGTTTGGATCACTTTTGGATTTGAGATTTTACAAGTAAGTTGGTGTTGTTTGTTTGGGGCATTGCAGTTGCTGCAACTACAATTTATAAACCTTTTCACAAATTAAAAAAATATATATTGTGGGTAGCCACAGTATCCAGTAGGCCCAGGGTTAGTCATGGGTGCATGATACAACTGTTTCTGTGAGTTTTGTTGAACTTAAATATAATTTACGGGCCGGCATGGATGTCATGGAATTGAATACCTCACTGTTATATGTGGAAGTTTTTTTTAAATTTTGGGGTGCGTGTTAAAGCCACACTAGCCAGTAGGCCCAGGGGGAGTCAGTGGTGCATGGACCAAGTGTTTCCGTGGGGTCTCTTGAATTTAAATATCATTTAGGGCATGGATGGCATTGGATTGAGGTGATGTTTGTGTGTATTTCGATTTTTGGGGTGTTGTTGGGGCCTGGTCCAGGGCCTGGCCATGTGGGTGGGGACCATTTTGAGGCCTGGTCCAGGGCCTGTCCATGTGGGTGGGGGTCTAGGGGCCATTTTGAAGCCAGGCAGTGTGCTTTGTACCATAGGCATGCACCCAGTCTGCCTAGCTTTCATCCATTATGCCCAGGGGTAGTCAGTGGTGCATGGGCCAAGTCTTTCTGTGGGGTCTCTTGAATTTAAAGATCATTTAGGGCATGGATGGCATTGGATTGAGGTTATTTATGTGTGTATTTCGATTTTTTGGGTGTTGTTGGGGCCTGGTCCAGGGCCTGGCCATGTGGTTGGGGGCCATTTTGAGGCTGGTCCAGGGCCTGGCCATGTGGGTGGGGGTTTAGGGGCCATTTTGAAGCCAAGCAGTGTGCTTTGTGCCATAGGCCTGCACCCAGTCTGCCTTGCTTTCATCCATTATGCCCAGGGGTACTCAGTGGTGCATGGACCAAGTCTTTCTGTGGGGTCTCTTGAATTTAAACATAATTTAGGGCATGGATGGCATTGGATTGAGGTGATTTTTGTGTATATTTCGATTTTTTGGGTGTTTTTGGGGCTTGGTCCAGGGCCTGGCCATGTGGGTGGGGGGGGGGCATATTGAGGCCAGGCAGTTTTTGCCATAGGCCGGCAAGCTTGCGGGCCAGTAGGCCTAGGGTTATGATTGGGTGCATAAAACAACCCTCTCTGTGTGGTCTCTCTTCTATTAATTTAAACATCCATTTTTGAATAGAATTGCAATTTTTATTTTGGGTCTTTCCGTTTTTGGGCGTGTTGTGTTAATAATAATAAATGCCTAGTTGCAATAGTATTAATTGAAGCACGACATATGCAACATTTATTTAACTGATGTTTCTCTTTGCTTTTAGGTGCACAAAGACTGAGAACCAGGACTTATCCTTATCATCATCACTTGTTGTAGTGCCAAGAAGAAGTCGTGCTGCGCTGTGTGCACATCGTCACATGACGTCACGTGTGGCCACAGACAACTCTACAACTCGTGCAACTGCGTCCTGCTGTTCTGACATCTGAAGAAGATGGGCCCAAAGAAAGGTAGCCGTAGCTCCTCTACCAAGAAAGTTGCCAGTGCCACTGCCAGTAAGAAGGAGCAGAAGAAACAAGTGGTGCCACTTACCAAGGAGACTGGTGTGCTGACCACCACTTTTTTGGGGAAAAAAAACCAACGCCTGTAGCAGCGGTGTCCGCCGGGGACCAAGCTGGGAGCAGCACCTCCACTTCATTGGTCTAGTGCCACCACGCCAAGTTAGACCCAAGCCCATGAGTGCCGCAGAGGCAGCCACTTTAATTGCTCTTTCACCATCGACCAGTGATGTTGGCGTTGACTCATCGCAAACTAGCATCCAATCAATGCAGGATGTAACTCATCTGACGAGTGTTCAACCACAGCCGCAACGACAACCACAGGTGCAACAAGGAGAGGCGCAAAGAGAAGCGCAAGGAGAGGCGCAAGTAGAGGCGCAAGGAGAGGCACAAGGAGAGGTACAAGGAGAGGCAAGAGAGGCACAACTGCCCACAATACTTGTTCCTCCAGAAGTAGCGGCACATCAGGAAATCGAGATTCATGCGGAGGTATCAGCCGAGCAAGCCACTCCTGATGATCCATTGTCTTCCAGATCCCCAGCAAGGAAAAGGAGGGCTAGTACAACTTCTTCTTCAAGCCCCAGTCCTTCTGATTATCTAGATCTTGATTGGCACCCACCAATTCAGTCTGAGAGGGAGGCGACAAAGCTAGGTAAAGGAAGGTTCCCGCAAGGCTTTCAGTTATGGGTGATGACAAAGAAGAAGTAGAAATAGTGTATTCTGCTGCTGATGAAGAGTCTGACGATGACGACCCAGTCATCACAGTCGTCACTCCAGCCCCAGCGGGCATGCAGCAGACAGACATTTTTACCCTATCCCGAAATGCTGCGTTGGATGTGGGCGGCGTGGTACTGGTACCACCACCAACACAGGTAACTACTACACCAACACGACCAACAGCTTCCATATTTTCTCTTCAGAAGGGCCGGTAGGGACCTCCATCCAGCTCAACATCGATTACCTCAAGTAGTGGTGCTGTAAGTGAACAACAAAGTTAAATTCCGCCACGCCCATCCTCCACTTCATCTGGCATTGAAAGTGGCATCTCCACCACACCAGAAATCTCAGCTCCCCAGTTTGGGACTTCTTTAGTATTAGCAAAAAGGCGGAAAAGCAAGTTATTTGTTCGATTTGTAAACAAGTAGTTAGTTGGGGTAAGCTTGGTACCAACTATGGTACCGGAGGTCAGAGAGGTCATCTCCAAAAACACCACAGCATCCAGTGGGAGGAGCACCTAAGTAACATCCGGAAAGCCAAAAGTAGAAATCCAAAAGTAGCCATTGATATTGCATCTGATGACGAGGAGCTGATCGTGCAGGGGGAAGGTGAAGAAACGAGAGAAATTTTTTCTGGTACACACAGTACCCCTGGCAGCAGCACTGCAGTGGTAGCGCCCACACCCTCTACTCCAGCAACATCTAGGTGGCACAGTAAGAGTCTGGTAGAGACACCAATGTGAAAAAGTACACCAATGAGCTTAACTGGGTTGAAGAAGTCTGGATCAACATCACATATGAAAACGGTCCAGACCACCATTAAAAGCATGTTTTGGTCGGAGGCGCCATTGGAGCACAACCACCCAACGGCACGTCTGTATAATGCAATGCTGGCTAGAATGTTAGCGCTGGACCTTCTGCCTTTTTCTTTCGTGGAAGGGGTGGGTTTTCTAGAATTTGTGGCAACAGTCTGCCCTAAATGGAAGTTCCTAGGCGGTCCTATTTTGCCAGAGTTGCTGTTCCAGCACTACATCAAGATGTTCTGGACGTAAAGTGGGGCAGCTTTGCAGAAGAGTGCTGTTCACACTATCCACCTGACAACAGACATGGGGACCAGTTGCCAAGCCGTTGATTACATGTGCCTCACTGCACAACGGGTCTCTTTTGCGGGGTTTGGAGAGAAGATAGCTGCAGGTGTTGACAGTGTCACAATTTTTCAAGCTACTCGGAAACATGCAACAGTAGCCCTGTTTGCCATTGAGAAATCTCATACTGCAGTAAACGTTTTGGAGGAGTTTAAAAGTAAGGTCTTTGAATGGCTGCAGCCAAGAAGGCGCATGGTTTGTTATGTTTCCACGGATAATGGCAGTAATATAGTTAAGGCCATGGCTGATGGTGGCTATTTCAGGGTGCCGTGTTTGGCGCACAGCATTAACATTATTGTTCAAGATTTCTTGAAAAAAGAAAACACAGTCAGCAAGTTACTGACCACCTGCCGAAGAATCTGCACACATTTCAGCCATTCTTTTAAGGCCCGGAAGCAGCTGAGGATCATTCAACGTGACCATAGAGTGCCAGTCAGAGGACTCATCCAGGAGTTGGCAACACGTTGGAACTCAACCTTCTACATGCTTGAGCGTCTTTTTGAGCAGTACTTGGTAATTAATGAGTATGTCTTTAACGCACGGGGTGCTTCTATGAATAACATGAGGCTAGAGGTGGAGGAATGGGACCTAGTTAAAAGCCTGACAGACATGCTTTGTCCTTTTCATGTCTTCACGCGTGAAGTCAGCAGGGAGGGCTGTACTTTGGGCAAAGCTATCCCATTGTTGTGCATGCTAGAGCACCAACTGAAGGCAGTGTCTTCAATGTTCCGAGTTGATGCTGAAAAATAAGACGCATATCAGTTGGCGGAGAGCTTATTAAGCCGCCTAGTTGACAATGCAATGCTTAAAGCAATACATTCAGAACAACATTACATTTGTGCCACTAGTCTGGATCCACGGTACAAAAAGGCACTGGCCAGCAATGCATTAATTCCTTTTTCTGAAGCAGATGTTTCCAAGTACAAACATTGGCTAGCTCTGTCAGCCACTCAGTTCAAAAAAGAGCGGCAGGAAATTGAAGGAACCACCACAAGTACTACTGAATCAGCAGGCCATCCGGCGTCAAGGTCCACTTCTGTGGCCGAAGGCAGTCCCATTCCCTCAGAGCCGTTACCGACACCAGCAACCGTATCATCATCACCTGCACCAGGCCCAGCCATAATATTGTCGGAAGCAGGTTGGATAACTCATCAAGGGTTTGCTTGTTCCAGTGTTGATGCAAGGCAACAGATGGTACGCAAAGTGGAGTACCCCTGGAGGACCTTGAGTGGATGGTGCAGGCCTATCTGGATGTCCCAACAGAGTTGTTCTTTGATCAGAACCCATTGGTGTATTGGTATGGGAAAAGGCCTCAATGGCCACTGATCACCAAGCTGGCTATAAATTATTTGGCTTTCCCACTCGCAAGTGTGTCTTCTGAACGTGTTTTCAGTGCTGCTGGTGCCATTGTAACTTCAAAAAGGACCCGCCTCTCGCCCAAAAATGTGGAGAGGTTAACAATGATCAAGATGAATCAGCACTTCATACCACCAGATTACAAAATACGTGAATCCACGCAGGAAGAAGAGGACACCGACTTAGGTGATGGAAGTTCTTCTCTGTTAGCTGACCTACTCCCAGTTCAATTCACAGACTTTGAGGACGAGCTTTACTTCCCTGACACCTAGGCTTGAAATACTTTTTTTTTTCCGTCCTTATTCACATTTATTTCTGGGTGTCTTTCTTTGTTTTGCAACTTTTAGCACAACAAAACTTTAATCACAACAAATCCATCAGCAGTACTGTCTTTGTCTTATTTCTATATTGTAGATGCCCCTGTCTGCATTCATGAAGTTCACAAGTTCACAACTCAGTCATGCTCCTCTATCCTCCTCCTCCAGACTCACCCTATCCATTTCCCTCAAGGCAGATGGCCGGATTACGCAGAATCAAGAAGCTTTGTAGACGAGTCCCCTAAAAAGAAGTGGGACTGGAATGACTGACTATGCTGACTGAAATTGACACTAGAGGCTGCCCTGTGGCCCTTCACTTAAGAATAAGATGCTGACAAAAAGTGGAACAGGTAATGAATGATGAGATGGCATTCAGTGGACAACACTGGCTGTCTGGCTCAGATGAAAGCAATTGCTGTTTGTTTGTTGTACATGAAATGAATCCTATGTGTTCTGTTATTCTTTAATCTTTTACACACTAAATGTAACTCAAGTCTACTCTGTTTACCTTGTTTAATACAAATTGTACTTCTACTGCAGGGGCAACTACGTTGAATTTTTTAATATGGAAAATGTTCTTAGACTCACTGTGTGTAGACTGTAACTTCATGAACAACATTGAGTTTGCAACAATACCATGATGATGATGATGAGTCTTGATGATCAAAGTTATATAATATCTTTACAGTCACTCACTGGGATGGATGGATCATCATCGTCAGTTTACGGAAGAACTATGGCCAATTCGTAAGTGGCAAACAGATAAACAAGTCAACAACAACCACAGCAGTACTACATGTCTGTCTAGTCGTGGTATGGAGTGGTCGAGCCAGTGTAGTGCTGCTATGTCCAGACAGCAGTTCATGTAAAATTGTGGCTATGTGGCTTGCTGTATAAAGTTAGATCTGCTTTGTCTGTCTGTGTCAAAGAGGTATGCTATATGGAAGTTGGTTCACTCAGTGGTGCCTGCCTTGATCGTCTGCATGGCCCTGGCCTGCTGTGTGCTAATTATTATCCTTGAAAAGGAGTCTCAGAGTACGCTCTTTAGAAATGATGCTTGTATGTAATACTGTCGCCTCTGAAAGTGAAAGTGTTATTTTTGCACTACACACCGTACCTTATATTTTTCCTCCGGGGTGTTTTAATATCCCTTCCTGTTTTTCCATCGACAATTACAGGCCGGCTTTTACCATGTGTGATGGGAAAAACATTAACTCAGGCTTACCATAGCAATCCGCAATTCCGCATCTGCCAGGCAGGCAGTGGACAGTGTGGTCACCAAGATTGTTCGACGGAGTGTCAGATGGAATAGAGGAGTACCGCGAATAAGAGGAGAGGCTGGATGCATGCAACTTCCAAAATTGAACAGGACAACCACAACATACAGTTACAGTATCCTCTTCACTTCTCCTTATCTTTTAAATAATGTTATTGTTGTGAATTTCTATGAGTGCGACTCTGTGCGTTTGCTCTACTTCAAATTCATCCCTACAGCTATTTGATAAGTTTCTTTGCTATTTTTAAAACTAATTTAATGTACTAATAAGTGTTTATTCTCTCTGAGGGCAGATAGGCAAGTGAAATTGCGTAATTACTGCAGCCCTGTACTGTCTAATTGTTTTGTATTAGTTAGTAAGTTGTAGTAATTACTACTTTTCAGTACCCTAACCATCCATTTAGCAAACAACTTCATGCATGCACTTCCTTTATGTCCCTTAAAAGATTTATGGATATCTTCGTATCCAAAGATTGTTTTTTCTTCATTTGTTGTTTGTCCATGCGTATTTTTTTTTTCTCTCCAAAAAACTTTCCCAAAAAGCCCCATTCCCATTCATTTTTCAAACCCTTACCCTCTTCCCCCGGGCTGTGTGGTTTTCATTGAGGGGTGACTAAATGACACCAATAAATCCACACGCTTGCTGGGGAGGATAAGGTCAAAAGCAACAGAAAATCAATTTCAAGGCAGGTCAGGGAATCTGAGGATATATTCTTATTCTGCTTGACACACACCCATGAGTATTTGCAAATCAATTCAGAATTTCATGTCCGCCATCGAGTGGATTAATCATCAACAACATCCTCCTACACGTGACTAAAGCTTACGCTGCTGTGTCCTTCAGTACTAGTTCTTGTAGTAGCCATAATCTACGCAACTAGTAGTTAACCTTTGATTGAATACTTTGGCATTGCTTAGGGTCTGTGGGGGGCAGCTGTTGGTTGGGCTGCTCGGCGGCGGCGGGTGGCTGCCGGACCACAGCACCGTACCGCTGGAGGATTGCGCTGGCTGGATGACCCAGGGGCAGTGGAGGAGGATGTAGCTGTTGTTGTACTTGACCCCTCCTCCTCCTGAGCCACCAGCCCCCGATAATCGGCAACAACTGCCTCCAGCTTTCGGCGCCTGGCCCGGATAGCCAACTCCTTCCTCGATGGTTTAGAAGGAGTATCTATATGAAGAAAGAAAAAAATACTGTAACCAATACTCTTTAAGATTAACACAAAATAATTCAACAGAAAGTTGTGTCGCAGTAGTACTAGCAACTTGAAAGCACAGTACATAACATTTGTGGCATGTATCTATCTAACCTCCCACTTCGTCGGCCTCTGCTCTAACATTAGTGGGAGTTTCAGGAATTCTACTAGCACTATGGACTCACAACATTATACTCAGACAGTACACCAGTCTTCTTCTTCTCTCTTGTTTAGCAAAATTAGTACGTAAACTTGTGTAAGCCGGCATAATGCCAGCGCAGTCAGCTTACACCCAAGAAAAACAGAAGCAAGCCATGATGACGCAGACTCGCGTTACTGTTACCAGTACATGCAGGTGAGGAAGCTCTTACTTTTCTATTACGGGTGGCACTGGCCATACTCTGTTTCAACAAGGGCTACTGCTCAATTAATTTAAGTTTCACCCTGCCCTGCCCCTCACTGCTACAAAAGGAACATGAAGAAGATAATATGATCATCTATCCCTTCACATGATATTTGCTTATATAAGGGATGACTTTAGGTGCTTTGTTTTTATTAATTGAGTGACCACCGATAGGCCACACATGAATGACAGAGTTGAACAAAAATTATTAACATAGGTAGTGAATGGTCCCCGTAATCGCCAGAGGAAGGCACTTGTGACTTGACTTGATAATGTGAACTATACCATGAATGACAGAGTTGAACAAAAATTATTAACATAGGTAGTGAGTGGTCCCCGTAATCGCTGGAGGAAGGCACTTGTGACTTGACTTGATAATGTGAACTATACAAAATAGGAACACAATATATGCTGTGCTTGCAAACTACTATTAGTCAAGGGAGTATTCTGAAAAATTACAACTTCTACTTTCCTCGGCTTTGCTACGCTGGCACGGATGTGTGGTGTTACATGCTCTTCAAACTAACACTCTTCATCCAGTGACCGTCTACTCTGTCTACTCTACATACACCTATGCTATTGTTAGCGGGATCAAGGGACTCCCAGAAGCAGGTAGTGATTTTAAACCGCGCTTTATTGGTTTTAACAGTCTCTTTAGTCTTGGACTGCTTCTGTAGTAAGGTAATGAGGATTCAGGGTTTTTGTCTGGAGATGGATGTCCTTTCAGAAAGGTCTGTCCTTTCTTCCTCCACTCCAGGATGTTCCCAGGACAGCCGCCGATCCGGAATGCCAAAGAAAATGTAAAGAAAAGAAAATAGACTTGGATTCAGTCTAGGAGCTCGCCTCGCTCAGTGATAGGGACGGGTAGTGAGGAAGCACACGGTGCACGTTATACTAACAAGAAACCAGACAACCTGAAAGGGGTTGCGGTGTGCCTATAGTGCTCAGGGGTTGGGTATTGTGGAGGGATATTGCCGGAATGCGATTTACGGGAGTTTAAATCCCTTTCTCCCAGCCCACCCTGAGACACGCGCCCGTACCTGGGTGATCCATGCGTCTCCAGATGAGTGGCTGGGCAGAACGTTGAGACGTTTGCCTCCTGGCTCTGCTACACGCCGACGGGACTCTTCTCCTCGGGATTCCTCCGGGGGTTCTTCTACGCCTTGTTCCTCCGCTTCTCCGTACTCTCATTCTCCTTCTGTACGTGGAGACGCCTCCTTCTCTTCTCTTCCAGACTTTGGAGCCTCTGACCCCGTGACGTTGTAGAGGGCGGGGTTTTCCGCAAACTCAGCCCAATTAAAGAAACAGGGTCCAGCTTCTTCTTGCATCCTGAAGAGTGTCGATTCCGCGGGGTTCCAGGTTTCAGGTTGCTGTAGATAAAGAGGTGAGACGTGTACAGTTCCAGAAAAGGATTCACAGTTCTCCAGGGTCTCGGACTGTTTGTCCCCGTGACAGCTATCTATGAGGAAGATACCATCCAGGCATCCATCCATTCAAAGTAAATGTCAATCATTCTTCTTAATGTCTCAACTGGACAAACCTTACTTTTTCTCACCGACAAACACCCTTTTAATTTTATTTTGTAAACTCCCACCCATGCATCCGTGCTTGACTTGCATTTGGATTTGACCCAAAGGATATATTGCGCACACATACAGTTTCTGTTTCACCCACGCAGGCAGTCATCTTTTCTTTCTCCTTCCACCCATCCTTGCTTCATTAATTTAACTCGCTCGTCCTTCCTCCTTCCTTACACCCATCTTTCCCTTTTTGTTCATCCCATCCATCAAGTTAATCTCAGATCTGACTTGGCTTCTCGATAAAACTTTCACAGCTGAGTTGAAGTCAAATTTAGAGGAGGCCATTGGTTACTCGTCAACTCCCGCCGCTAATGCTATTGCTAATGCGAAGTCAAGGGTGACTGTCTTCTGCCTGGTTGACAAAAACATAGTTCTAAATTTGTAAGCCTTCTTAACAGTAAAGTGTACTTGTACTGTACAACATACACCCCTGCAGCGAGCCTACTCTGCAATCTCAATAAGGAATATAATAGCTTACCACTGGCCGCCACTACCGAGGCATCCCCCACAGCAGTTCCTGCTGGCACTGGTGGCACCACATCCGCCCCTGGAGTGACCACCTCCGTGCTGGCCCCGGCACTGATGGTTGTCTCCTGTGCTGATGGTGTTCCACCTAGAAAAAACATTTCATATTTTTAGATGCCATATACACCACTCCCTATTTTGTCTAGGAATGAAAAAAAATGCTACCACATAAACAAATTTCATTATTTGTGACTATCTAGTCTAAACTAAAAATTCCCCTTTCGGAAGGAGAGGGTGTTTTTATTTATGCTTAGCCATAACATGCTACACTTTTTGGCACAACTGATGAATGCTTGCTTTTTAAGGCGCACCATTTTTCTCATAACAGACAGAAGATTCCCTTCTACGAACAAGAGCAATATGTTAATCATCATCATCACCACCAGTACTTTAAGTTCCAACCAGGTGAGGGGTCTCCCACAATTAATGTGTAAATCAGCCACTGTTCAGTTTTCATGAGTTTACCGTTTCTCTTCTATGAAGTTGATTTTAATAAATGTTTTTATATAATGCACAATTGAAAATTAATATACAGTGTACACACAGAGCTAGTTGTTTTACTTTTAATAAAGCTTTAAAACTTACATAGACTCTGTGGTTTTTGGTCTTGAGTGAGTGAGCGAAAGAGTTTGCAATTTGCAAGCATGATTCCGTGACTCTGAGAGGTCGGGACTCTGACTCCGTAGACTTATGTTCTGGGTTGTATAATCATTGGGGATCATCGCTGCGTTCGGGAGCTAAATAATGACTCTGATACACTAGCTAGTCAGTAAGGAGATTGGGGGTTCAAATTCTTTTATCACTGAGGTATGTGGAAAGTCTAACTGCGCCTATTATCCCTACTGCCCTATTACTTGTCCATAGTTCGGTATGTGCAAAATAGTCCCTGTAACAGTAGTAGTATGTCCTCCTATCCAATCAAAAAGTAAACTAGTATCTTATTCTTGGTGGCCATTGACATTTTATTATTGGTGATGGAGCGAGCAGATGAATGAAATTTCGTTCAAACTCGCAAAGTTAAACTTCCATAACAAACGTAATTGTACTAACAAGCATGTGTGTTGAAATTATTAATCAACATTAGTTTTAAATGCATACATACAGAAAAACATGAGGGACTAATTTATATGCTCTATGTTGCAATCGCAAGTGTGTATGAATATAATAAACTAACCCTGTCTATTGTTTTGTCAGTATTAAAAGCGGCTGTTTAATTAATGGCATGTGCTTATTTGTGTGTGCATATGTTCTGTTATGTCTTTTCTGTGGCAAAAGCTCGTGGAGAATCCTGGTGACCTAAAAGAAGAAGGTTAATATAAATGCTGCTATGTGTGCTGAGCTAGGTAACATAAATTAACGGGGTAATAATTAGCAAAGGGGGTGGGTAACAGAATGGGTCTCAATTCTCTAATTAATTACTGTTTTGTGTTTGTTTATATATTAGTTTCCGTGAGAGGCCTTTAGGCCTACAAAAGATGGCGTTTTCAAATCCTGACCAGAGAGGAGCCTTGCACAAACGAGAAGTGGAAAGTTTTACCACGTTGAAAATTTTGTCAGAAAATACTGTTGAATAAGTTGTGCATAATGTGCTCATGGAGAGATTGTCCAAGGACAGGAAGCGGCAGGTTTGCCAAGGCAAGGCAGTCACAAACTGTAGCTCGAACTTGGTAACATTTTCGAGGAAGCGAAATGACTCGAAAGCCGAGGAGGACAATAGGGCTAAAGAAAAGCCTGTTCTCGGTCTGGAGATGGATATGTCACGCTGGTGGACTGACATGGCTCAGCCAATGATGAGTCCGAAATTGTGAAGAAGAATGCAGAATTTAGTTACTTTAGCTAGTTAAAAAGGTATAAAACCTGGCTCATGGGGAGGAGGGAATCTCTCCTCGTTTTCTGATTCCTGAAGGGCGAGACGTGCTGTTGGACTCTTTGGCGCACGTAAGGACAGCAGACTTTATGATTCTTTTTGGGTGAAGAGAGTTTTAGTCAGGGAGATAGAATTTAGGGAATGGAAACTTATTTTGTTTAAAATTCATGCTAACTGATTTGTCTTTAATATGTCAGTCTAAAAGTCTTTTCCTTAAAATGATGCTTTCACCTTGCTAATAAAATAAGATTCTCTAATAAAAAATGCTCTTTCTTTGAATTAAAGTTAATAAAAATTAGATTTTGAAATGACAAGCTGGTCTTGTTTATTCATGGTCTAGTTATCATTAGTTGATCCATTCGCCTTTGTGACTTAATTAAAGGACATATGTTTTTAAAACCATGGTAAAAAATGATAACCTACAGTGGTATATAAATTTGTAAATAGTTGGTGAATAGTTCTGATTAATTAGTTCACATGATTCAGTCGCTCAAAATTGTCTCGTTGGTTATGGCTTATGGGCCTTGGTAAAGCGATTTATGATTAATGGTGAGTATTGTGGAGATAGGTAGCATTGGTCAGACAGTTTTTCATTAGGAGCGCTGGATCATTGGGAATTCTCAAAGCATAAACATTAAGAAGACTTCAATAGACATTATGGACAACCCAGAGGACTGCACTCAGTGCCTAGAGCTATTGCTGAATAGGAGTTTTGTTTAACACCTTTTGCCAACTCTGCAAGCTTAGCTAGCTACACAGACAGACTAATAACAATAAATAGTAGTAGCACAGAGAGTCATAGTAGAGGCAGGATATGAATTTAGAAAAAGTCTACAAGAAGATCAAAGACGACTTAGGAAAAAATAGAATTATGATGAACTTTTGGAATAAATAGGTGCTGTAAAGGTTAGGGAAGTATAATTAATAATATTAACAGGAAAACTTACTGGGGCCAGCAGAAGAGCCCTCGGTGGACCGATCCTGGCCTTCCTGCTCTGCCGGTGCCGCTACCTATGTCCTCTTGCCCCTGGGAGGTGCTGAATGTACATGAAAGAAAGACACAAACATGGATGATTGTTGTCAACGAAATCAAACATTTCAAAAAAACAATAACAAATTATTTCGGGGAAATAAACAACAAGTGCACTAAATTTATGGACCTATCTGATATGGTCTACTAGGATATTAGTATTGCTGGATTCACGGACCGTCTACTTGGAAAGTTATGTAACTCACTAAACCAACTACAAAAAGGTTCTACTAGGACTGGCAGCACTCAGCAGCACGCGAAGTGAGAGACACAGTCCGTCATGATTGCAGACCACTAAAAAATTTCCTACTAAATAACAAGTCATAATATACTTAACCTATCAATCCACCATCACTATCTCTTCTTAGTGACAGGAGTACAAAGGAAGGACTGGACTTGAGTGTATAGTCTCTAGCATTACGCTGTTCTGTAAAGTACACTCATACATAATCACTCAGGCCAAATGAGCACAAAATTGAAAACAAGTAAGCATAGTAGCACTGCCACTGAGCAGGCGAGCACCTGCAATCACAGAAGACTTTGAAACATAATTTACCTGCAATGTAATCGGCAGCATTCTTGCTCTTCGGAAAAAACATATATTTGCAATATAACACAGAGCAGAAGAAAACAAAGTAGTTATTACATAGCTACTAGTACTCACCAAGCCCAGGGATCTCGAGGCCAAGCAGGTCGAGCAGCTCTTGTTCCCGGTCCAGTATGTCGGACCACCGGTGCTTCACCTGGTTGTAGGTGCGCCGGACCCCTGACTCCTGATACATGGCCCGGCACATGGCCCGGCACCCCATAGCTGGCGACGCTCCCGGAGGCCAAACCCGGTACCGGGCCTGCCACACGCTGCGATGGTCTTGGGGAGGTGGCGCTGCACAAAGAAGACAAGTGCTGCCACCTCCACCGCGCTGAAGATCTCCCTGGGACTTACATACGCCCCCCCTCAAACGCCCGCAAGGGAGCCAGCTGCGGTGTGCGGGACTCTTCCCCTTCGAGTTCTTGCCGGCTCCCTTTGCCATGGTCCTGGGTTAAAGGAAAAATAAATAGGAAAGAATAGGGAAAAAGTAAATAAAAGAAAAGTAGTTATTAAAGTAACAAAAAGTAGAAAAAAAACACAAAATATAGATGTACAAAAATAGAGAGATAGATAATGAGTAAAAAAGATTTTTAAAAAGTTCAAACAAACAAAGGATTACAAAGATTGAAGCAGGATAGAAAAGGCATGCCCAGAACCATAGCAGTAAATGAAAAACAAGATGGCCGCGCCCATTGCAACCGCGTGGGTAAGTTTGCGCGCTATTTTCCTTGCGAGCACTCAAAAACGGACGCGAACACGCAGCTGCGACCCGGAACAGGAATTGCCCAACACGAGCAAGCAACTCGCTGCTGGAAACGGAAATACGCAACGCGAACAGTGAAAAACAAGATGACCCCGCCCATATATGACCGCATGGGTAAGTTCGCGGTAGCGGCGGTGAAAAAAATCCTGCGAACTCGCAAAAATAAACAAATCCGCAATCTCACGAAAGTTTGCGTTTTTGTGAACCGCGAGTACGCTTTCGCGCGAATTAGCGTACCGCGAATATGAAAAATTCACCCATACTTACAAATAACATACACTCATGAAGTGCTTAACCAAAAAGAACAAAGTAGTGCATGAAAAGCAAGCTGTGGAAGCATAGAAACTAGCTAATCAAAAGTGATGGTAAAGAGGCAATGCTTCACAGGACGGACAAACACAAGACTGACAAGTTGGGACACAAATAAGAAACAGGCTAATGAGAGTGACAGGAAAGTCCCTCTATGTTCTTGGTAAACCCACAATATGTCTTGCAACAGATAGAGCATCTGCTATCCAGTAGACAAGACCTAAAAACGATTGCTTTCTTCACAGAGTGCAAGTATTACTTGAAGAGTTTAATGTGTGATGATTCAGTGTACTTTTGAGATGTAGAAGTATCCCATATACATTGCAAAATTAACATTTGATAGGCTGTGTAATGATACATTAAACAGCTGATAGCATACATTATGAGTGAGAGACTTCTTTTGAGGCAGAGCTAATGTCAACATGATGTATATTTTAAAGAATTGGTAACTATAGATTGAGCAGGGAGCTTCTTCATCAAGCAAGACCTAAAAGTAACCTCTGCAGCCTCATGAACCAGCCCATGAAAAACCCAACCTCCCCTGCCCCCAGAATCCCAATGCATCCAACAGCATAAGTACAAGTGCCTTCAAAGGAGTGTAGACATGAATAATTCTGAGTAGAAAAAAAACCAGGAGACATAATACAGTTCAGGTTTTCCTCCATGCCACTGCCTTTCTGCTAGAAATACACCCCTGATCCAGGCCAGATGCTTGGCTCTTGCCGTACCCTTTCTGTCTCTGATCTACAGCCACCAGTGTCTTTCTTCCATTTTCTTCACTTCTGTGTGTCTCATGTTGTGGTGTGTTTTCTGTATGGCCATTCATTATTTTCCCTATGTTGGCCTGACTGTGCCCAGCCTACCAACACCTATTCCCCCTTTGTCTCACTGTCTGGGAGCAATACACAAAGACCAACTGCAAGCAACACCTAGTCATGTGACCCAGATACAGGCTTCAGGCACCAAATGGTTGGGATAAAAAAAGCCAGCTTTCTAAAAGTGGCATTTTCAGAATTATGACGTTAAATCTGACTTTACTATTAAAGAGGGTTCTAAATTACAATTCTTTAGACAAAAAACTTGACATTTCTACTTGTTCCCAATTGAAAGTTATCACTTGCTAGATGTAATAAGTTAACCAAATATTATCCTATGGGAGAGGCAGGCCTTGCAGAAGTGAAAACGAATTTAAGTTTTTCACTACCAAGACATGTAAAAGTTTAAAGTAAACATCCAACTTTTTAAATGCACTAGACTCTGCCCTTGAAGCTGTTTAGACCCTACCCTAAGAGTGACTGATATGCGTTAAAAGGAAGGTTTAGGCCTGACAAAAGGTTTATTTCCCTTGCTCACTTTGCCACTGGACTCAAGCTAGCCTGGCTGATGACGGCTGATTAGCCAGAAACCGGTTCCAGGATGCTTGTTTCCGGTCCAGGGAAGACATGGCTTGGCAGTTTGGGCTGGACTCTTCCCATGAGGCACAGGTTCAGACTGATTTGCATATGGCCATGTCTGAACTGGGGTGGCGGAATGAGCTAAAGACTGATGATGAATTAAACCCAGATCAGTTGACTGGGGGTGAGTGCTTGCAATGTTCAACACTCCATCCCCTTTGGTTTTGCTTTGTTCGCCGTAAGTTGGCTGGGTATGCCCAGACGTGGGTCCATTTCTCATTTTGCCACTGGACTAAAGCTAGCCTGGCTGACGACGGCTGGTTAGCCAGAAACCGGTCCCAGGATGCTTTTTTTCTGGTCCAGGGAAGACATGGCTTAACAGTTCGGGCTGGACTGTTCCCATAAGGCCCAAGGTCAGACTGATTTGCATATGGCCATGTCTGAACTGGGGTGGCGGAGTGAGCTAAAGAATGATGATGGATTAAACCCAGATCAGTTGACTGGAGGTGAGTGTTTTCAATATTCAAGACTCTGTCCATCATCCCCTTGGGTTTTGTTAAAAGGTTTATTTTGCCAGGTCGAAATGGCAGTTTAGAACTGCACTGAAAGGCTACAATTGCAGGCCTAAGACATGTTTAAAGGCTACTTAAGTGGGCGGCACAAAAGGTGCCCCAGGTCCACTAGTAACATTTAATTTACAGGCCATGAGTATCTTTAGTACCACTTTACTAGAGATTTACAAGTAAATTAATGGTGCCAATTGGGTGAAAGCCAATTTTGCCATGTTTAGAGGAGAGAGCAATTTGGCACTCGTTAGCAGTGGTAAAGTGTGCAGGGTTCTAAAAGCCAACATCATGGATTCAGAAAATAGGAAACTGTAGGCACAACGTTTGGGAATGACCCTGCAGAGAGAGGCAAGTCCATCAATCAGTTTGCCCATTTCCAGAGGGGTCTAATTTGTGCCACGTGGTATGCAAAATTGGACTCAAGCAATTTTAGTGCCCACTTTTCAGCTGGTGCTGTTTTAGGGCTGTAAGGACATTTTGCATGTTCACATTATTCATGGTGCCCCTGCCATGCACAGTTTTGTCATCAAAGATGTCATGAGTGATGTAATGTGGGAGTGCATGGCGAGAGTGCGAGTTATAGTTACTTTAGGGCATGAGTTATAGGAACGTGCGATAACTACAAAGGTTGAATTTCACCGGTTTTGTTTGTTTAAAACGGTACCCATTTTCACCTAACTATAACGCCCCTCTAAGCTTTGTTTTTACAGTAAATTTCTAAGGTTTTTTAAAAATATCTAACCATCACTGTCACTTTAACCATCATTTTTCTTCAGTAGATTGCTATATTTTTTTATGTAAAGTAAGATGTCCATTGCCATGTGGCCAGGCACTGCTTCTAATCCTCCCTCCCTCTCTCCTTCAGTCCCTTGGGCAAGGCCGGCTATGGTATGTGACAATATAAAAAGTGTAATTTTAGATAAGACATAACTACTAGGTTTGTCTAAGGATCAAAAACCCTTAAAATAATAGTGACAGGGCTAAAAACTGACCTATTGAATTTTTTAAAATGTCACTCACATCCATATTCAAAATGTAAATTTCATTAATTTACATACTAAAATGCTTAACAATAGTGATTGTGTTAGAATTTGTTAGTTAAAGCCCTTTTAAAAAACACATTAACTTGTGTGATTAAGTTTTTTTTTTACTTTCCAGGAAACAAAGTACAACGATGAAACTAACCACTTGAAGTCTCTGCACACTAGCCGAAGAGCACATTGCTCCAGCTCTGAGTGCTTTCAAAACAGATGGTAAGCTTTCCTGGGTTTATGGATTCAATGACCCAGGAGACTTAATGTGTTTTCCTAATGTTGTTGAGGAGGTGCTGGACTCCCTGCAGCGCCCCACTATATTATTATGATGCTTGGTTGTGCCCCTACACCTTCTAGCGACACCTCAAGCAAGAAAATATACATTTTTTAATTGCTCTAAGGAATTATGTGGCGATCCTTGCTGGAGCAGTGAATAATAAATGAGCTGCTTCTGTCACTCATTTATTACTCTTATTTTTTTAATACATTTTGGGTTTTGTTGCGTAGGGAGCCGCAGGACCCTTGTAGCCCCATCCGCAGCACTTTTTTTTAGTTAAGTGGGTGCTCTGGTGTCTACCCGGGGCACCCACAGCTCCATTTGTGTTGGGGACCGCAGCGGAGCCCCAGAGCCCCCATGGCCCGAGCTGACATCTCTAGCAGAGCCTGCTACTTCAATTTTTGGTGGGTGCCCACCCGGGACGTTCACAGTCCTTGCTTTGTAGGGGCTGCAAGGGGCACCCCAAGGCCCATGCTATCCCAGCCAGCACCATACTGGGTGCCAGCAGGAGCCGGTACTGTTTCTTTGCTACCGCTCAAGTGGAAGCAGCATTTTATCCTGCTCCCATCAAGCGGGAGGAAATTTCTATTTAATGCCCAGGAGAGTGCAGGTAGGAAACAGCAGTGTCCTGTGGGATGGGGTCCCCGCTAAGATCTGGTCCTGTAGACTGGAGTTCCAAGGGCTGGACATAAGCTTGGGGATGGGCACCCTTCCACATTTTATTCATTGCGGCCCCGGAGGATGGGGTCCCTGGGGCTTCACAAAGGCTCAGAAAGAGGGACTGCCCACCCCAAACTGGAAATATTTTAATAGACAGAGAGAGACCGAATTTTTTTTAATTGGTGCAGTGGATCCACTGCACCAATTTAAAAAGAAATGCTGTCTTTGGCACCACGAAGCCTCAGGGACAGGGTCTCCCTACCCTGCATA
This sequence comes from Lissotriton vulgaris, assembly GCF_964263255.1. Lineage (NCBI taxonomy): Eukaryota > Metazoa > Chordata > Amphibia > Caudata > Salamandridae > Lissotriton > Lissotriton vulgaris. Next base: position 2,006,556,443 of record NC_141691.1, on the reverse strand, counting down.
TCCTTTTTTACATTTTTTTCTAGGACAAGGGACTCAGTCCCCGAGTCTTAAAATGGCTGCCATTACATCTTTGTTGATATGTTGCCAGCCAATCAGATGTCATCTTGGTATCTGTTGCTTTGAGATTCTAATCAGTGTGAAAGATCTATATTTTTAAAACCTTAATTTCTCTGAAAGTACTGAATGGCATTAAGCCAAATTACAAAAAGCACCCTTTCTGGATCAAGATCTTACTTTCGGCCAAATTTTTTGTAAATCCGTTCAGCCATTTGGATTGTAGTTGTGACTAATTTACTGTGGAAAAATAAATGGGTAAAACGTGTGTTGGATACCCCCTTTTTCTAGGCCCCTGCTTGACAGATCATGCCAGAACCTTTCAGGAAGGAGCTGAAGTGGACTAAAAAAATGTATATATCTATATATATATCTCTTGTACCTAGGATTGAGGGCGACATGATTTAATAAATTGATGCTGAATCCTGAAACCACTTTGTGCCTGTGCCTTCTTCCATGGAGTTTGCCTTTGTGGGAGCTGGATGTTCTGTTCATATATATATATGTATCTATACATACATACATATTTACTGAAAAAGCCAAAGGTTAAAGTATAGTTAGGTGAAATGTAAGGTAACTCTAACTTGTGCCTTCACCATGCACTGTTAAGTACCCCACATATTATATTACTCATGACATCTTCTATGACATCATTGATAATGTCACTGCAACATTTGCAATGAAATTTATGATGAGAAAACTGTGCATGGCAGGGTTGCGAGTTATGGCTACTTTAGGACATGAGATATAGTTACTTGAAATAACTATAATTTGTGAATTTATGTGGCTTCTAGAGTTAAAACATGATGATGTAACTCAACATTTCACTTAACTATAACATTACTTAAAGCTGGGTAGTTTTTCAGTGAATCTATCTGTCTATAAATCTATCTATCAATCTATCTATCTTTATCAATTCTGCAACTGCTAGTAGGCACCCAATCGCCGGCGGTGCACCCAATCGCCAGCGGTGCTCGGTGTAGTACCTGGCCGCTACTGAATGTAAATTCTCCTCTTAAAATTAAAAAAAATGAGAGACCAGCACTTGGGAAGGTTACAGATTTGCCACTACATTTTGCACCGGGGATGCATCAGTCACGGTCAACAACTTCAGCCATTACAGACTGATCATTATACTCTCAAGACTACCATATTGGAGTGTTCTCTACCATCATATACACTAGTTTTCACACTAATGAAGCAACACTAATGTCATGTTTAACTACGTAAATTCCTTTACATGAAAAGTGTTGGAAAGTGGATTATTAGTGGTGGCAGATATGCATTTACCACTGGCAATAATTCCACTGACACAATATAGGGCTCAGAATAGGTCTTAGAAAATTATTCCCATGCTCAACCCTTGGTAGCTTGGCTGCAAGCAGGCAGGCTTAACTTCACAGACAGGTATGTAAAGCATTTAAAACACCAATTCAGTAAATAATTCAGATACAACACACAATAAAAATCCAACAACAATTTATAAAAATAGGAAATATTTGTATCTTTTAAAGGACACCAAAACGAAAATAAATCACTGTAGGCAACCCGAAATATGTATTGTTAAACATTAGTCACTTTCTAGTGCCTAGAAACCAACAGTGCCACTTTTGGACATTTCGTTGCCTCTGCCAGGGACACACTCACATTTTGCAATTGCTCTGGAGGATCTCTCACCAGCCCCTTGGAGTCCCCTCCAGCAAGTTGGATCCGGTTAAAAATCCTTCCTGAAGTTCATCCTTCGGGTCCCAGAGTGTCTAACACACAATCCAAGGTTCTGGAATCTCCAAGAGGGTCCTTGAAAGTGTGAAACTTCAATTCCTACAGTCCACTTGGACAAATCCCTTACAAATCGACTGGTAGTACTCCAGGCTGGGGAGTCTTTGTGGTGATGGTCCAGGTGAGCTCTGTTAACCTGTAGCTTGCAGGGAGTCCACATTTCAATCCTTTTGAAGCAGGTTTGATCCACAGGGCTGTAGTTTCAGATGGTGCAAGGCCTGGTGAATGCACATCATACGCTTCCGCGTGGGCCCTTCTGTTTCTCTTGGGTTTCAAAAGCAGATCTGAGCGGCACTGCCCCTCTCCGTTACTTATTCCGTGTTCTCTGAGGTCAAGCAGGAGGGCACTCCTTACTTAAGACTGGCAACTGCCTTGGTACAAAGAGGAGAGTTGGGAATAAAACTGATGTCTTTTAGCTTTTCTCCCCCTTCCCTTAAAGAGCATTCTTTACTATTCTTCCCCCTGGCATTCCTATGCCAGGCAACCTCTCCTCCCTGAGGGGCTTCCTAACCCCATGGGTCATTTATCACCTCTTCAAAGCAGCCAGGCTCACCCACTTATCTCTGACTCATCAAGGCAGAGCAATAGATGGCTGAATTTTATCTTACAGACAAGAACGTCTTATAACTTATTGTCTGTACATTTTAGAATAATTTCAACAATACCATATTGTTGGATTTATCATTACCATTCTACTGAGTCCTTTAATCCTAGTTTATGGCTTTTGTGTCTCCAGTTATTAACTAATAACCTATTCCAATGTTAACCTATGGGCTGGGGATCTGCAATGGAAAAATGAACTGTACAATTTCTCCAATACTAGGGTCTAGAAAACAGGTTTTATAAGGAGCCTGCTTGTACCTACAGGACCCCCCACCCCTGGAATACCTAGGAAAGACTTTAGTGGTTCTGGATATATAAAATATTGCAGATCCTCCCTCCACAGTGCTCCTAGCACAAAAGTCGATTTTGGGAAGCAATTTACTATAATGTGGTGAGTGAAATATTCAATTTCACGAACCCCAGGGCATATAAAAACCTTTTTATAATGCTTCTCCTAATACGTACCTGTACCCACCCCTGGGGCACCAAGGGTAGACCCTGGGGTACCTACCATGCCCAAACATTTAAGTGCCTGAGGGCATCTTCTGTTTGAGTTTCAGCGCCTGGACGCCTCAGGGCAACTGTGGCGCTTTACAAATCCCATTTTCATTTCATTTCATTTCATTTCACATCAAAGGGCGAGTTTGGGCACAGTTTGCATTTTAGAAGCAGTCCTGCAACACAGGGCTTATTTTGAACTTACCTCAGGCTTCAGCATTGCACACATGAAAGTGCAGAAAAGGACTGCTGGCCTTTAAACTACCTGCACTATTCTATACTAGGAACTTAAAGGTAGTTTCAATCCACCTGCCCTATATGTACTATGGGCTTATAGGGGCGGTCATGCCAATCACAGGGGGTACCCTAACCCATAGTGTACCCAAGTTTATGTAGGTGTGTTCACTGTATTCTATGTGTGTGTTCAGCAGAGCACTGGCCCTGGGCCGGGTCCTGATCAGGCAGAGCCCAGGGTCAGTCAGAGTCAGTTACCACCAATACCAGTCGGATGTATGATAGTACAACGCTATCATTTTGATCGCAGTACTTTACATCGCGGATTTTACAATGCAAGTTGTTACCACGACTTGCGTTGGAGGGTGCGGATTGAGGATTATTATAATTTTCTATTCTAACACCAGTCCATGTAACAGTAGGGAAGGTGTTAGAATAGAAAATTACAATATTCCTTAACCAACAGCGCCATCCAGCACAAGTCGTAGTAACGACTTGCGTTGTAATGGCAGCGTGGTAAAGGTTGTGCAGTGTAAACACTGCGTTGTAAACGACGTTTCCCATACCAGTCAGCAAAAAGGGTGGAGGGTGCCAAGGTCACAGGATGACTTTGCAACAAAAAGTGATTAAATATTTATATGAACAAAAAACAATTAGCTATTCATCCTAATTAGACTTATGTTTACATGTACATGGGTATACTATTTACCATCATACTCCATTGGGTTTGTTAGAAAATGATCACATTGAAGATGCTTCCCACTTCATGAATTATATCACAGATCTAAATCAATCACTGTGGGCGTGATTCTCAGAGGTAAACTACACTTTTGTGTAAGTTTATGATTGTTTGCTATTCACAAAGGGATTTACGAGTAGCATCTTTACAAGTGCAGAGTCTCTATCTTTTTATATGCAGAGACTCTACATTTGTAAAGATATTAAGCGTAATTCCCTTTTGTGAATAGCAAACAATTGTAAACTTACACAAAAGTGTAAGTTTACCTCTGGGAATCAAAAGTGTAAGTTAATCTTTATGAGCCAGGCCCACATTATGTAAATTCTCATCATGATCTGTATGCCTACCATCTTGTCCAAGGGGGCCTTGCCTGAGAATGTATCACAGCTTTGTTTTCAGTTGTTCAGTCAACAATATATGCATTATACTGTTAAAACCCATTGTGTTATTCAAAATAATGCAACAGATTATTTAATGGTGCCCCCTATTTAGACAATAACCACTGAGACATGGGGTAAGAAAACATTTCAGAAAAGGAACATGCAGGGGAGAGAGTGTTTACAGACAACATCCTATAAGGGACTGGGATGAGTAATGAGCACGAGCCGGGGGCTGATAGCACAAAGTAGGATATCGAATTTACAATTGGTACAGTTGGAGAAACTCTCTGAGAGTTAAAAAAATATATGGAGATGGGCAGAGTTCCATGACGACTACAGAACAAGATAATGCCACGCTATGAAATCGATTTACAAAAGGGGGTGGTGATGAACAGAGTGTCTGAATTGAGCAGACCACTCTTACCCAGTCCAAAGATCAGGGCTTGATCCATCACCGTTATTTATCTCACTGCCCCATCCCAGCTCAGAACCTGGCTATATGCAAATCAGTCTGTCCCTGGCCCAGTGCATCATGGGAACAGGGCAGACTAAACTACCAAGCCAATTCTTTACCAGAAAGGAGACAAGCTACCGGGGACCGGTTTCTGGCATTTCAGCCTCTTCGGCCCGGCTTGCTTGAATCCCGATGGAGCAGTTGTTAATACGCTATGAAATCTGCATCCAGATCTAATAGGAGAATGGACTGAGCACAATGCGGCAAGTTCACCGCTTATTATTAATATTTTAATAAAGTGTTCTGACATGGACAGAGAAAGAATAGTAGCTCAAATGAAAGACCCTAATGAAACAATGAAAAAGATTTGGAACAAAGAAGGAGTGAGCAAATACAGATGAAGGTCAAGAGAGCATGATGAGCTGGTTTTTTTTTTATGTTTCTGGTGGGGGGAGCACGTATGAAAATATACCATGTACCAATGGCGTCTCATTTTGTAAGCAAGGCTGCTATGGCTGAAACGTTTTGAGGGTGACTCGTGCATCCCCAGTGCAAAATAAAGCTTCAAATCTGCAGCCGTCTCGCTTGGATGCCTATCTCTCTCGCTGTCTCTCACTTTGTCTCTCTCACCCTCTCTCTCTCTCTCTATATATATATATATATATATATATATATACATATATATATATATATATATATATATATATATATACATATATATATATATATATATATATATATATATATATATATATATATATATATATATTCACTGAAAAAACAAAGGTTAAAGTAACTTTATAGTTAGAAGTGAAACAAAAATATCTTTTTTTTAAACCAAGCTTAGAAATTCACTGAAAAGACCCAACGGTTAAAGTAGCATTATAGTTTGGTGAATTTGTCATTGGAATCTCATGGCTTGGGGAGAGGGGCCGTGCATTCCCCCCTTCCCACAAACATTGTTTTTGGACCCAGGATGGGCTCCCCGTGCCTCTGGAGGCTCAGGGTCGGGACCATGGTCGGGACCATGCAGCCCCCCTCCAGTTTATGACCACAACACTGGGGGTAGGCTTCCCAGAGCTTTTACTAAATAAATGCGACCCAGCCAGCATATTGTTTTCTATCCCGCAAGAGTCTTGCGTGTTCGCAAACTTTTTCTCAGTTTTTTTTACTTTTTTGGTTTGGGGGCGGGGCCTAGAGGGGGCAAGTATAATCTTTATTTATTTTTATAACTTCAGAATTGGAGACTTGGGCGTTCCAAAATGCAAATCACAAACCGCATGTACCGCACATTTCCTAATTACGACTAGTCGCAAAATGGCCATTTAGGAAATGCAATTACAATTGAATCAGTTCAAGTGGTAACTAGGTGCAAACTATAACAAGAATTTGCAATGCAAAAGGTCTCGCATTTACGAGAGTTTGAGCTATTGATATTGTAAATGACAATGCCTTTTATTTATGTGTTGTTTTTAAAACAAATAAATAAAAGCCATTGTCATTTACAATGCCAACAGCTTAAACTCTTGCAAATGCGAGACCTATTGCATTGAAAATGCGTTTGTGATATAAATTTGTTTTTAAAGAAGCATTAGGAGAGAGCGTGTCCTGCCTGCTTCAGCAGTCAGGACAAAGCTATTTGTTAAATTAGTGCTCGGAGACAGTAATTTAAGCCTACTGAGTAACAACACACGTAACAGGGGGTGTTGCCATGGGAGGTTAGAAAAATGAGAAAAGGCGGTACTAAGGACTATTAAGCCTATTGACCAATGAACAGCCACAGTTTACAGTGGACAATGACACAAGCCAATGAAAAATATGAGCAGAGAGTGGGCGGAGCTTCAAGTTCCTACCTGAATACAGCATGCCTCGAAGAGCAGTGCATGAACTACCAGGCTCTACCTAAAAAGGCACCCAAAATTCATCAGGCTCTTTCACAATTGTGGTTTTGCACGTTCTGGCCAGAAGGATGAAGATTTTGGCTGGCAAGGCACAGAAGGAGGATAGGATGTTTAGGGTGAGGGTCACCCAGTTTGGACAGACAGAGGAGGAGATTCATGAGAGGTACAGACAATAGCTCAGCTATAGGCCCCAACAGCAATGCACTCCTACCACATGTGCATGTATTGTGTTGCCTACACCTCTTAGCCTCTGGCAGTTACCAAGGGGTCACCATCAGTGGTAGGGGCGTCGTCACAAAGTGCCCTGTCCAGGTTCATTCACAGGTTTCGGACATCATGGTGAGCACACACAACCAATATATATATTATTCCCCAGTACCCCCAATCATTGCAACAAACAAAACTGATGGTCTACCAGGTAGCACAGTTCCCCAGTGTCATTGGCTGTGTTGATGGCACACATATTAAACATATGTCCCCCCTTCGTAAATGAATACATATACAGGAACAGAAAAAGCTCACACTCACTCAATGTGCAGGTAGTGTGTGATGCCTTCTGTATCATAACAGAACTTGTGGCCAGATTCCCAGGCTGTACTCATGACTCATTCTTGTCCTGGCAGAGTGGAATACATTACCGACAGGCACAGGGTGAATTTGGCAATGGTTTCTGTGATATTCTGTATATTAGTTATATGTGTTAGTGTTTTCCTTTAAGCTCGGTGACATCATTCATGTGTGGCTCCAAGCTATTCTGTGCCATGGTGCAGGTATGTTAGGATTCAATTGGGACAGAGCAGTTGTTTGGTTTGGATGTGGTATTGGATGGGTTCATCTTCATTTGCAATAAACTTGAAAATAACCTCAACTGCAAACCTGCCTTCCTCTTAATTTCCATTTGGAGAATTTTACATTGGCATAGTCGGCAGGATTGGATACTTTAATGGGCTAATTGAGTATAAGGGGCCCTACGCTTCTGGGAAGATTTATGTTTCACTTAAGGGTGATAGCTTAATTAGTTGGTTCCATCAAGGCGATTTAAGGGTTATGTTAGATCCGTGTAGCGATTCTGCTATTAAACTCAAAGAAGTTATTCAGACTGCTACTGTATCCTCTGATAGTTTGCTGAAAGCGAAAATCAAAGTGAAGTTTCCTCATGTGTTCAAGAATGTGTTGGGTTGTCTCAAAGGATTTAAACTTAAAATACCTTTGCGGCCAGGCTCTCAGCCATTTTCTTGCAAGGCGAGAATTGTTCCATTAGCTGTGAGGGAAGAAATGAGAAGGGAGTTGTGCAAGTTACAAGAGGGTGGTATCATTGAGGAGGTAACGGCAACAGATTGGGTTTCTCCAGTTGTTGCCGCCCGTAAATCGGATGGCTCACTTCGTCTATGTGTGGACTTGAGACAACTGAATAAGTGTGTTATTGTGGATAGATTCCCTTTACCAAATATCTCAAAATTACTAACATTGTTGGATGGTGCTAAGGTGTTTAGCACCATCGATTTGACCTCGGCTTACCTTCAGGTCGAATTGGATGAGGCTTCCAGGGACTTCACTTCATTCATCACCCCATTTGGTTCTTTCAGGTTTGCTCGTATGCCTTTTGGGCTTGTCTCGGCTGCTGCTGTTTTTCAGCGCATGATGGAGAAGGTTTTGAAGTGTTGTAAAGGATGCTGTGTGTATCAAAAAGACATTTAGATTTTTGCAAAAAATCAAGTTGAGCATGGTAAATTGGGTGAAGCCAACCTCACTATTAAATCTGAGAAATGTAAGTTTGGTGCGTCATCAATCCATTATCTGGGACATACGATTTCGCAGAGTGGCATTTCTCCAAAGTCCAGTCTTATTGATGCTATTACTCAAATGCCACCGACTTCTTGCAAGGATGAGTTGGCAAAATTTTTTGGTATGGTTGAGTACTACAATAAATTTGTTGAGGGTTTTGCAAGTTTAACGGCCAATATGAGGAGTTTGTTAAAGAAAGGCTATGAGTTTAGGTGGAGTTTTGAGTGTGATGAGGAGTTAAATCTTATTAAGGATAAATTTAAATCTCCACCGGTCTTGACAAGTTTGATTCTTGTAAGACTTCGGTCGTTACTACATATGCAAGTCTAAAGGGTCTAGGTGCAGTTCTACAACAAGAAGGTTAAGAGGGAATTTCAACAGCATGGCCGACTAGACGTGCCTCGCCGGAGCTCCGGCCGAGTTGCCCCGTAATCCGCCTTATATCCTCTGAATCGAGCTTGAAACATCACCTGATCGAAGATAAACTACTGCGATATATGGAGAGAGAGCCGCCTGGGAGGTGCAAGGCTGCTTTCGCTGGAAATCGGTGAGACACGGAGAAAACAGCGGAGAGAGGGCGGCCATGATGGCGACCGCGAGGTGCGGAGGACCGCGAGGTGCCTAGGCTACGCCCGGCAGAACGGCAGCCGGCGCCTTCCACCTGAAGCTCCCGGGACCCTCCTCACGGTCAGGGGGACTGCACACCATCGGAGGGCAGATGGAGATCGATCGAGGGGATCGAAGACATACGATCGCCTACACCAAGATGGCGGCCGGCGGAGAGTGACGAGACGGAGGAAGCTCACCGCGAAGCTCGGCGGGTCAAACACTGGCAGGGAGGCGAAGGGAGAGTGTGGTAGGACGTGCCGGACCGGCAGCCCAATTGTGTCGAATCAATGAACTGCGACCGTACTCCCCTTGCGTCGCTAGCTGGAGCCGACATGGCGGCGGAGTGGTACAGGGGGCCCGTGCGCTGGAAGCAGGCATACCGGAATCAGCGAGAGTCTGACCTACAGGGAAGAGTTCTCTTCGAACAACTAGAAGGCTAAGGGTGGGAAGACCGAGGACACGGTGTACCTTGATGCCCGGCCAGTGGATATAGGTAACCGCGGTGGAGACCCACGCTGCCGCTGAAACCATCCGGCTGCTCCCGCGCTGGCCTGAGCCCAGATACTGGGACAGTGATTTCCACATACTCTCCCGGGTCTCCACACGCAGAGACGATGTGAAAGAAAGACCTGGTTCCCAAAACCACGCGGCAGGGCCCTATGGACAACTTCGCTGCACCACGGACCATGGCAGACCAACCAAGCTCCCGCCCCTACACGGCCATGTTGCTGGAGGCCATTCAAGTGTCCAGAACAGACATTCAGGCATCGCGATCAGCCCTGAAGACTAAGATCGGTAGGGGCGGAGGTGACACTGCTGCGACAGGACTTTCGGAACCTGACCGAAAGGGTAACGGCGGCGGAAGAAAAATTGAAGGAGGACGGGGAGTCGATCACTACGCTCAAGAAAGACATGGCTGAATTGCAGGCCGCGCACCGTCATCTCCAATGGAAGGTGGACGACGCGGAAAACAGGTCCAGGCGCAACAACCTCCGATTTGTGGGGTTTAGAGAAGGGATTGAGGGCAAGGACATGGCTACCTTTCTTCTAACCTGGCTGAAAACTACTTTCCCAACGGCGCCATTCTTCACATGCTTTATAATTGAGAGGGCGCACAGGGCGCTCTTGGCCAAGCCACCTGAGGGCGCGAGACCGCGGCCGGTTATAGCACGCTTCCTAAACTTTGCTAACCGGGCCCTGATCCTGAGGGAAGCCAGGGCCCTGGGAGAGATCCGCCTAGAGAGCACTACGATAATGATCTTTCCGGACTACAGCCAGGAGGTCTCGAAACAACGCCGCTCCTTTGACTCTGTAAAGGCGAAGCTGCGATCCCTGCAAATTAAATACATGCTCCTTTTCCCTGCCAAGCTAAAGGTGATATATAAAGACAAAGCTATCTTTTTTGCACACCCAGAGGACGCGTGGCAGTGGCTGGAAGAACGCCCCATCCTGAACAGCAGGGAAGCGGCCAGCCGAGAAGCGATGGACAAAACGATAAGGGAAAAGTCGCGATGGGAGCTGCCGAAGCCACAGCGGCGGAGGCCACGGAGGACCCAACACAAGGCCACGGCGACGCCGAACAGAATCCGAGGAGCGGCAAACACGAGGGACGGCAGGTCGGCGTCCCCAGGCAATGATCCAGTGCCGGGTTCGCGGTTTAGTGGCCTGCGGAAAGGAGTGCGTTCAGAGGGGGACGGCGTAGAGGAGTCGGAAGGCCCTTCATCCGGTGAGGAGGATATGGACCTCTTGAGCGAGTCATTGCACCCGTTGGCGAAGGAGATCCGTCAGTTGGAACAGGACTCTTCGGGTCAAGGCCCGCCCATGGACACACAAGACTCCCATTCATGAAAGCTGGTGTACGTACCTCGGACGAGATGGCAGCTCGGCGCAATGGAGCAAGCAAGTTGGCACACCCCCTTACAGTTTTCCTTTCCTTTGTGTTTGAACTGAATACTATTTAGACTGGGGAGGGATGTGCGGGAGGGCGACTGACCTACTCCCATGGATGGTTTGGTCCCATGTTGGGGCGCGCCTGGAAGGGGAGGGAGGTGGGGAGGGGGCGGGAGGGGAAAGTTGGTACTGTTATTGCCTCACGTTGGGGTGTTGGGGAGTTTGGGGGCGAGGGGGGAGTTGTATGTGAAGCAGCATGTTGAGGACAGCACACCCTTGGCGAAACCCTGGCCCCGGAGTTTCGTACCTGACGATAAATGTGAAATGCAATGGCAAGTACACTAGTTGATGCACGCCTGGGTAGCACGGGGGTTACGGTGCTAACGTGGAATGTAAATGGCCTGGGATCCAAAATTAAGAGAAGCTTGGTCAACGCTTATATCAAGCGCTTAACACCGGACATCATTTTCCTCCAAGAAACTCATCTGAGGGGGAACCACTGCGCATTCATAGCACGCGGGCAGTACATGGTTTTGGCACACGCGGGGTACACCATGGACTCCCGGGGAACCGCAGTTCTCATTAAAAAAACGACACCTTTCACAGTTACCCACACATGGTTGGACCCACAGGGGACATATGCGGGGGTCCAGGGGACATGGAAGAGGCATAGGTACACGTTATTATCGGTATATGCTCCACCCAAACTACAATCACGCACGCTGCAGGCGATCACGAACATCCTGCTAGACACGGCTGACACAGTGCAGATAGTGGGGGGAGATTTCAACGATGTAATGTGCACGGCACAGGATAGATCTGGGACACCTCACACCGTAGGCACCACAACAGCTCTAGCACGAAGAATGGATACTATCGGTCTCACCGATGTGTGGAGGTGGCTCCATCCTACACAGGAAACGTACTCCTTCTACTCTGGGGCCCACAAAGTCTTCTCCAGGCTGGATTATATCTTCACTTCTAGGCAGGAGATTTCGGCGGGGGACTCGGCGGAGTATAAGGCGAGGGGGATATCGGACCACTCCCCGCTGTTCGCACACATGGGGCGGGAAAGAGATGGAGGGAAGGCGCCGTGGCACTTGACGCCATGGGACTTACAAACGCCGGAAATTTTGTGGGGCATACGAGCTGACATAAGGGTCTATATGGCCGAAAACGAAGGGTCGGTGCAGTCCGGAGTCATACTATGGGAAGCCATGAAAACTGTATTGAGAGACCGGTTCCAGTCTAGATTGGGGGAGGTCAAACGGAAACGCACCGAGGCAATATCAAATGAAGAGGTAAACATTTTGACCCAGGAGGCCGAATATCACAGAATGAAGGGGGAGGCGCGCCTTTGGAAGCTGCTAGATACTCAGAGGCTATACAGGGAGCTCGTCACGGACGAAGCACGCACTCAGGCGCTGGCAACTCTCCATCGGCTGTATGATGTCGGGGACAAATCGGGGAAACTCCTGGCCTGGCTAAGTAGGAGGGAGCGAGTGGCCCGATGGGTAGACCAGATTGAGCTGACCGACAGTAGAAGGGCTTCCTCAGATGAAGCCATAGCAGACGCTTTTGCGACCTACTTTGAGGACTTTTATAGGGCTAGGGACCTGGGGGACTGCGAGGCAGCGCAGAGCTACTTGAGCGATATGGAGGTCCTGACAGTATCTGCCGATGACAATACTACCCTGGAGGCCGACTTGTCACTAGAAGAAATTGCGGAAGCGATAGCTGCGCTGAAGCAGGGGAAATCCCCGGGACCCAACGGTTTCCCGGCGGAATTTTTCAAATGGACGGCGGACTTGCTCTCACGACATTTGAAGGCTCTATACACTGACTCATATAAAGCAGGGAGTCTCCCGCCAGATTTGGCCTTGGCCACCATTGTCCCGATACACAAAGAGGGTAAGCCGAGGGAGGACTGTTCCTCCTACCGCCCGATCTCGCTCCTGAATATTGAGACAAAAATTCTAGCCACTATCCTGGGGAGGCGTCTACGACAGGTCATCACGGAGCTGGTGCATCTGGACCAGTCCGGCTTCCTGCCGGACAGGGCCACCAAACTTAATTTACGGTGCACTCACAACTGGCTTCAGGAGGTGCATGGGAGGAACGAGCCGCACTGGTTCCTCTCAATGGACGCGGAGAAGGCATTCGATGCAGTCCACTGGACCTTCCTGCTGGAGACGCTTGGACGATTTGGGTTTGGGCCCAAATTCCTGAACTGGGTGCGGCTCCTGTATTCGAACCCTAGAGCACGAGTACGGATCAATGGGCGACTGTCACGAGAATTCACGATTGGGAGGGGAACCCGTCAGGGGTACCCGCTGTCCCCGCTCCTCTTTACCCTCACAATCGAAATCCTAGCGATACGTATTCGACATAATCAGGCCATTAAGGGCTTTACCTGGGGGGGCTCTGACACGAACCAGGAGAAGATCTCACTGTATGCCGATGATGTGTTGTTGTTTGTGACGGACCCGGACAGGACTATACCGGCTCTGTTCAAGGGTCTGGGTGACTTTGGGGCGGTAGCAGGACACACTATAAATTGGCACAAATCGGTCCTCTAGGACCCACAGGGGGTTGAAAGGGGGGAGTACCTACCTGACTTACTCATACACACTACGGAAGGTTTTCGGTACTTAGGGGTCTTTATCACCCTGGATAGGCAACGCTCCTTCACGGAAAATGTAAACAGAATATTGGTGGATGCGAAGGCAGAGATGGACAGGTGGAGACAGCTCCCGCTTACCATACTAGGCCGCGCTGCCTTATATAAAATGGTTCTGCTGCCCATGTTTCTTTATGCACTCCAAAATGACCATGAATAAAATCCATGCCGATCACCTTCTTGTGGCTGGGGAAACAGCCTAGAGTGGCACTTACAACTTTACAGTGTCACCAATATAGTGGGGGAATCTCGCTTCCTAACCAGCTCCTCCCTGCCACCAGGATTACCTTGTCGGCGTGGCGCAGAGCAACCATAAGACGGGCTGGCATGAGAGGCCCACTCGCCAAACACCATTATGGTGCTGCAGATGGTTGGCTGAGCTAAACAAGCTGAAAGGCTTTAATAGATGGGATGACATTGGCATTTCCACCGTGGGGGGTGTGATTGCAAGGGGGGAACTGAAAACTTTCCAGGCATTACAGCATTATTTTGGCCTTCTAAACACCCAATACTACAAATACGTGCAGCTTCGCCATGCATGGGGGGCACAGAACATATCACTCACTGACATACCAGAATATGCACCACTGGAGGGCCGACTGTTACAGGAACAGATGCAGAGAGGGGCGGTGTCTCTGACATATAAAACACTGACGAATAATATGCTGGGTGACTTACAGGCCCTACGGGATAAATGGGAGGCAGATGTGGGCCCCATGGAGAACCTAGACTGGGAACTCATCCTCATGCACCCTCGTGAAGTGGCAATAAAATCGAGGCTCCGTCTCATCCAGTTTAAGGTGCTTCATCGGGCCTATTTCGACAGGGTGAGACTCTTTAGAATGGAGAGGATTGCCGATACTACATGCCTGCGATGCCACCACCACACGGGCGATTTTTTCCATATCATATGGGGGTGTACAGTGATTCAGGACTACTGGGAAGCTATTTTGAGAGAATTGGGTGAGATACTGGAGGTAGATGTTCCGCGGGGTCCCAAACTAGCGCTCCTGGGTATGACCACGGAGGTGGATCTCACACGCCCCCTGCTAATTTTCCTGCTACTAGCTTTGGTAGTCGCGAAGAGGGACATAGCGAGACTCTGGGGGGCGCCCGAAAAACCTGACTTGGAAGAATGGAGAAGGGGGTTAGATCTGTACATGGCAGCGGAGAGGGTTACCTATAAAGCTAGAGGGTGCCCCAAAAAATTCCGGAAAATATGGGCCAAGTGGAGACACTACCATGGGCTAGAATAGGTTGCTAAGAAACGTCTTTGGATGGGGGTGGGCCATTGGGTGGGGTACTGGGAGGCACGTCTGTTACTGAACAATGTATAGCGATTCTCTGGGTGTTCTGTATGCGGGGTTGATTGCGATGGATGTATCACAGCAGTGGAGGGGTAGAGGTGAGCTCGGGGGACGGGGGGTGGCCGGAGCGGGGGACATGCTGCTTGGGTGGGGGGGGGTTCAATGGTGTTTCACGGTTAATGTGTTTTATTTATGTTCGGGGGGGGGGGAAGGAGAAAAATATGCCAAATAAGTTCACTATGATGAATACGATGTGTCTTTCCAATGTAAAAAGATGCGCATGTGGCGGCGAGAGCGGAATGTTGACGCTCCTCCGCGATGACTTTTTTTTTGTGTCTGTGATTCGTATGATGCAACAATAAAAAGAACTTTTAATAAAAAAATAAAAAAGAGGGAATTTCCACTGTCATGTTTGCATTACGTGGTTTTAGAGATCCTGAGTCCAGATACTCTGTTATTGAACGTGAAGCTTTGGGCTGTCAGAAAATAAAAATAAAAATTGTGGGGGACCAAGTTCATAGTGGAGACAGATCATAAGCCTTTGTGTGAGGTTAATTTGAAAAGAGGAATTGATCTTCTCTGAAGCAGAATTACTAAATGGGTCATTGCTCTACAAGAATATGATTTTGAGATTAGATATATACCTGGTGCTGATAATAGTGTAGCAGACACACTTTCTAGATTAGTGAAGGTTGGGCATGAAGAGATGCGGTTAGATGAATGGGATGATGCTGAGATGCATGTCTGTTTGTTGATGAAGAAATTGTGAGCAGAGACAAGTGGAGAGATTTGTTGTCCTCAGATTCTATTCTTGTTGAAGTGATTTCTTTATTACACAAAGGTTGTGTGAGCAAAAAATGTTGTTCTGATGAAGCTTCAACGTTTTGGAGTGTTAGGGACGAGTTGGCATTTTGTGATGGATTTTTATTGCGTGGTACCACATTTTTGCTTCCCTCCGAGGTTCGAAGGAAGTTAATTGATTTTGCTCATGAGTTACATTCAGGCATATCAAAAACAAAGGAAAGGTTATGTGCATGTTATTGGTGGCCGGGAATGGATATTTCCATTGAGAGAGATATCAGGGAGTGTCTGGTGTGTACTGATAGTGGGAAATCTAAGATTGTGAGAGTCCAGCCTATGGTGGTGAGGGATCTTCCCAAGAAACCGTGGAGTGGGGTTGCTTTTGATATTGTTGGTCCTGTTTATCACAATGGTCAACAGACGCTTATCATGGTTCTGTTGGACTTATATTTGAGATGGCCTGAAATCTACTTCTCACAGAGTATTGAAACTTCTCATGTCATAATGTTTTTAGATATGCTTATAGCCAGGGAAGGATTTCTGGATTCCATACTCACGGATAATGGTGTTCAATTGGTTTCAAAGCAGATGGAATGTTACTTGAGGAATAGGGGCATTCTTCATAAGAAATGCTCATTATATCATCCAGGAACGAACGGAATGATTGAGAGATTTAACAAAGTATTGAAGGAGACCATATCTTGGGCCAAGTCTTCTGGTCTTAATTGGAAAGAAGAGGTGTTAAAGAAAGTGGAATTATACAGGGTGACTCTGCACTCATCAACTGGAAAATCTCCGTTTTTTCTGTTTAAAGGGAGGATTCCAAAAACACTTGTTGAACCATCATGGGTGTGGGATGTTGGTGAGTCTGTTAGCACGTCCTTGCCTAAAGAACCTGATTGGCGTTTTAAAGAAAAGTATTTGTGTCAAAAAAGAAAGGAAAAGTTTGATCTCAGGAAAGCTACTAAGAATACTGGGGTTAGTGTTGGAGATTTTGTAGTAATTAAACTTCCGGGTTCTAAGGTTAAATTTTCCAGTCCTATAAAAGTAATTAAAGTGTTTAAAAATGCTGTCAGAACTCAAGATCATAGGGTGTGGAACCTCAATAGGATCTCTGTGGTTCCAAACCCTGAGACAGGTATTTCTGGTGCTCAAGATGTTCCTAAAGAGTGTAATGACTCCATTCCAGATGAGTTACGTGCATCCTCTAGGAATGTAAGAAGTCCAGCATATTTGAATGATTATGTTTCTTACAAATTGTGTTTGTTTTTTTGGGGGGGAAAGATGTGTGATATTCTGTATATTAGTTATATGTGTTAGAGTTTTCCTTTAAGCTCAGTGACATCATTCATGTGTGGCTCCAAGCTATTCTGTTGCCATGGTGCAGGAATGCTAGGATTCAATTGGGACAGAGCAGTTGTTTGGTTTGGATGTGGTATTGGATGGGTGTGGTATCTCCCTCTTCTGTCTCCCCCGGCGGCTCTGCGTGTGATGGTGCTGCTCGCGGTGACATCACTTAGAATGTCACCGCGACCAGCGTTCCAAGGCGAGCGCCGGGGCGACTCTGAGGCGACAGCAGTTCGAGAGGCTGTGGCTGGTGTCATAGGAGTTTGTATCGTAGAATAAACTCTTCTTTGTCATTCACCACCCTGAGTACTGGTATCTTTTGGTGAATTCCACACTGGCGACGAGGGTTAAAGCCTCTTGTGACCTCAACACGCCCAGAAGAGCACAGCCGTCGGAAGGAAAGATAAGAACAGCAGCTGACTCGAGTAAACCCAGCCGGCCGACTGGGAAAAGAAACGAGTCGAAGTGAAACTGACTGAAACGCGAAGAGCCGGCGGAGTGAGAAGCAGCTCAAGGGAAGGACGTATTGTCGACTCGAAAGAAGGCAGAGGGATCGTAGATGCCCGGAGAAGAACGTGTGACTGACACCCTGGAGGTGAGGTACGCCTGTTGGTGACCCTGCGCGCTGACCCCAGACCTTCCGCCCACGTTCGTGTGGCGAGCCCCGACATCAGCAGCTGACAAGGTGAGGAATTTCCCGGTTCTTGCCGGAGCCTGCCAGCGGCCAATTATAGCGCCACCGGAGCTGAACTGAAAGCGAGAGCCTGGCGCGTAGCTTCCAGCCCTTCACCAGAAACTTTCACCGCGCGCCCCTTTTCATCAGCTACAGGGCAGCGTTGTGTGTTGACGCCACGGGGACGTGTGAAGACTGTCCTCCCTTGGTAAATCCTCCCTCCTCAGGGCAGCGTGAGAAGAGAGAATTAGTGGAGATGTAGTCCATCCGATTATGAAGCAAAGCGTTTTGGGCTGCTGGTAGATGTTAACTTGCCGGCGCTGTGAGGAAGTAAGGAGCGTCTAGGCTGTTTCCAAGATCGTGACTAGAACACCTAGAGGCCTCTAGGAGCGCGACGTGGGAGGAGAAAGGAGCCTAGGAGCGCAGTGGGACAGTGCACCTCATTCAGAAAATCTAAACCACATCCCTGAATGACTGTGGGTTGATCTGCCAGCGCGGCGTGGGAAGTGGAAAAACATTAGGGAAAGCAACTTGGTGTGTTGGCACTTTGAGAGCACAGCTTGGGAACAACCTGGATTGTGCAAGGGTTCTGTGCTGAATAGTGCTCATCCTTATGCACTGAAGGGTTCTGGTTTTGTATTTGCATCGCCATCTCTGTGTAGCCGAAGCCAGGTCACATTGGTATGAGGGTGTAGCGTAGTGGTGTGCACCACATGAAAGTAACTGTCCACTGTCTCCACTGTGAACGAATTGTAACTGAAAGCGACTAGGGTGATGTGCATGAGGAAGTTTGTGCTCTACCTGTGGTTTCTCAGTGAATTGTCCTGCACTTGTGAAGGTTTGGTGGCGATTTTTGACCCCCGTGGAGCAGTTGAAGAAGAATATGCACATTGGGAAAAATTGAATCACCCTGAGAGTGCTGTCCTGAGAGTGCTGAGAGACTGCACCAAGAAGGCATAACTATTTTGAAACATTTATTAGAAAAGCATTGGATTTTCTAGGGGCAGGTTTCATAGTACACGGTTGAAGGGTAAAGTTTTTCTCTGTCTATTGTGAAGTAAGCATGCAAAGTGTGACCCCTCCACCTTTTTTCTTAACCAGCCCAGGTGATCCCACCATCCTGTGGAAAAAATGGAAAAAAGTGTTCCTAAACTACGCTACTGTGTGTGGGCCCAACCTAGGACTAGAAAGGAAGGTTACATTGCTGGCCTATTACTTGGGCGCAGAGGGAGAGGAAGTCCTAGATCATCTCCCAGATTTAGGGGCACAGTAAGCAAGGGGTCTCAATGAATGTGAAGTTAGTCTAAAGAAGTTAGATTTACACTACCTCCCCAAGACCAGCACAATCATGGAGAGGTACCATTTTGGTAAGAGGGCACAAAAAGATGGGGAATCCATAGAAGATTTTGTGTCTGAGTTGAGGAAGTTAGCTGCAACGTGTAAGTTTGGGGGAGCGGGCGAAGAGAGAATTAGGGACCAGTTTGTTTTGACCTGCAGGATGGAGCGGGTGCGTGAAGAGCTATGGCTTAAAGATAACCCGCCGTTGAGAGAAGTTCTCATCATAGCCAAGCAGGTAGAGCACATGTTGCAGTGCGTCAAGGAGATTAAGCAAGATGCAGGGGAGAAAAAGAACGATGACAAGACCAACGTCAATGAGGTGGTGTCTGAATGTGAGACTGTGTCTGTAGTTAAGGGTCAGAGGGCAGTGGGCAAGGAACAGAAGGAAGGCAGGCCAGGAGGGTCATTCAAAGGTACCTGCTACAGGTGTGGCAAACAAGGGCACCTTGCCAACGACAAGGAGTGTCCCGCCCTCAGATTCACATGTAACAAGTGTGGTAAGAAGGGCCATTTCAAGCAATATTGCAAGAGTGGGCAGGGGGCCAGTAGACAGAGTAGAGACAGAACAAATGTGGTGTGCGACGAGCTTGTTGTGCAAGTGCAAGAGTTGAAGGCGCCCGGTCAGAGAAACCCCATGTGTGCAGAAGTTACAGCACAGGTTGATGAAGATCAAGTTGATAGTCCTAAAGACACCATAAGAGTAGGGGAGGTTGACCTAGAGGCATTGTTTGACTCCTGTTCTAGAATTACAATTATCAATGCCAAGGAGTTCTCACGTGTGTCTAAAGGGAAGATAATCTTGAAGAGGTTAGACCTGAGGCCAGGAGGGTATGCGGGGCGCCCCATCTCCATGAAAGGATACTTTCTGAGTAGAATTGAGTACAGAAACAGGTCTACTGTGTCTAAAGTATATGTATCCACTGTAGGAGACAACATTTTGGGGTGGCGTGCTCAGAAGGGTCTGGGAGTGTATCTCAATCCCAACAGCAATCCCCAGATTTTGATACAGGAGATACAAGAATGTGGGTCTGACATCACTAAAGAATTTGAAGAGGTGTTTAGGGAAGGGCTTGGGTGTTTGAAGAACTACTGTCACAAAATAAAATTGAAGGTAAATGCCAAGCCCGTTGTGGCAAAGGTCAGAAGACTCCCCATAGCCATTCAGGAGGAGGTCAGAACCGAACTGGAGAAACTGTGTAAGGCTGGAGTCATCGAACCTGTGGAAGCGACCGAATGGTTGGCGCCCATCGTGGCAGCGAAGAAGAAGGATGGGTCAGTCCGGCTCTGCATTGATTTAAGGGCACTCAACAAAGAGGTCGTCGTTGACCGATACCCCTTGCCGAACATCACCCAAATGATGAGCATGCTAGAGGGTGCCAAGGTGTTTTCAACCCTCGATCTCACCTCGGCCTATTTCCAGATAAAACTTCACGAGGAGTCTCAGGAACTCATTGCTTTTGTGGCACCCATGGGCGCTTACAAGTTCAAAAGGATGCCCTTCGGCCTAGTCTCGGCGGCTGCCGTATTCCAAAGAATCATGGGCAACATCCTGAAAGGCATCCCTGGCGTCATGTGTTACCAGGATGATGTGCTGGTTTTCGCCAAGAACGAAGTTGAACATGATAAGAGACTGAGATGTGTGCTGAGGAGGTTTTTGTCCCAAGGTCTTACCGTAAAGAAGAACAAATTTGTTTTTAGCTGTGCTGAGTTGGATTTCCTGGGTCACAAGATAACGACAGAAGGCATACGTCCCAAGGCCGAACTGCAAAACACCATTGTGAATCTGTCACCCTCCAAAAGCAAAGACGAGATCAAATCATTCATGGGGATGTTGGAGTTCTATGGAAAGTTCATTAGAAACCTAGCAGGCAGGACTTACGCCATCAGGCTATTGCTGAAAAAGGAAAACGAATTCAAATGGAGCCAGGAATGCCAGAGCGAGTTCGAGGATGTAAGGAGAGCTCTTGCGGAAGCCCCTAGCTTGAAGTCTTACCTGCCCGGCCGGGCAACAATTCTCACCACTGATGCAAGTGCAAAAGGGTTGGGAGCCGTCCTCACCCAGAAAGGCGTGGAAGGAGAAGAAACCGTAGCCTTCGCCTCAAGGTCACTCCAAAAATCTGAGAACAACTACTCAGTCATCGAAAAAGAGGCATTGGCGGTATCCTGGGCAGTAGGTAAATTCAGAGACTTCCTGTGGGGTACGCAGTTCACCCGCCGAACTGACCACAAACCGCTGGTTGAAGTGTTCAGCAAGAAGGGCTTGGATGCCATCTCCAGTAGGATAAGGCGTTGGGTGGTCAGTCTCCAGGAGTACACATTCAATGTCGAGTATGTCCCAGGAACACAAAACCTTGCAGCTGACTGCCTGTCCAGACTCGTCAGTGATGTAGAAGTGAGTGAAATGCGAGAAAAAACAGATGAAGATGAAGAAGGATTCATGGTCGAGAATGTCTGCACCATCCAGAAGGCGTTGGGTGAAGAAACGTGGAGAAAGGCACAGGAAGAGGACAAGATTATGGAGGAAGTTTGCAGAAGAGTGAGGGATGGATGGAAGCACGGTGACAAACGTGATGAAGACCTACGGCCTTTCCAGGCCGTTAAGGACGAGTTAACCATTGTTGATGGATGCCTGTTCAGGGGAACAAGGCTCGTGCCACCAGCTACTGTGAGAGACAACCTGGTCGAGATAGCTCACGAAGGGCACTTAGGTATCACTAAGACCAAGCAAAGACTCAGGGAGAGCTATTGGTGGCCGAACATGGACCTGGTCACTGAAAGGAGAATCAGGGAGTGCATCCCGTGCTGCAATAGGGACAAGGTCCTGAAGCAACAGACACCACCCATGGTGTGTAGGCCGCCCCCGTTAGGACCATGGGACGAGTTGGCTTTAGACATCGTGGGCCCGATGTCTGGGGAACTGCGGACACCTTACATCTTGGTGCTCGTGGATCTGTATTCTCGGTGGCCGGAGATAAAACTCGTCAGTGAAGTCACGACTAAGACCGTCATCGGATTCTTGCAGGAGGTATTTATCCGAGAGGGGCTCCCCAGCAACATCCTCACTGACAACGGAGTGCAACTATGCTCGAAAGAGATGGAGGACTTCCTAGAAGAAAGAGGCATCAGACACAAGCGATGCGCATTATACCACCCAGAAACCAATGGCATGGTCGAACGCTTTAACAAAACCATCAAGGAGAGCATCCAGCTGGCCAAAGCCAGTGGCATAAGTTGGAAAGAAGAGGTGTGGAGGCGTCTGGAAGCATACAGGTTCACGCCGCATCAGACGACGGGCGTCACCCCGTTCGAATTGCTCCGTGCAAGGAACCCAACACTAAGCTTACCCCGGGGTGGATGGAATGGCACAAGGGGTGGTCGAACCGAACCAAAGAAATGGACAGTCTGAGGAAACATGAACAAGCCATGAGGGTGAGGAAAGAAGGTTACGACCAACGCAAGGCCACACCGGAGGTTGGTTTCAAAGTAGGTGACAACATCAAAATCAAAGCTCCCACAGGGAAGGCAAGCTGGTCAGAGTACAGCAGTCCCACAAAAATCACAAAACTTTTCAAGAATGCAGTCAAAACCCAAGAAGGGAAAATATGGAACCTAGGGAGAGTTGTAAAGTACCACCCTCCAGTAGAAGTCCCTGAAGGTGCAAGGGGGGAGGAGTGGTCCAATACTGGATAGCGGTTTCACCATCAGGAGGCCGTCGGGTGTCCCTCACCCAGGCCACAGGCCCAACAGGAGAGTGATCAGACCTCCCAGGCATTTCGACCAATATGTAATGATGTAACTATTGCCATTCTGCCGATTGTAAGTTTTTCCCTATTTCTGCTTCCTGCTCATTGTTCTATCTAATGTTTTCTATTTCTGCAGGGAAGGGGGATGTGTGGTATCTCCCTCTTCTGTCTCCCCCGGCGGCTCTGCGTGTGATGGTGCTGCTCGCGGTGACATCACTTAGAATGTCACTGCGACCAGCGTTCCAAGGCGAGCGCCGGGGCGACTCTGAGGCGACAGCAGTTCGAGAGGCTGTGGCTGGTGTCACAGGAGTTTGTATCGTAGAATAAACTCTTCTTTGTCATTCACCACCCTGAGTACTGGTATCTTTTGGTGAATTCCACAATGGGTTCATCTTCATTTGCAATAAACTTGAAAATAACCTTCAACTTCAAACCTGCCTTCCTCTTAATTTCCATTTGGAGGATTTTACATTTTCCAACTAGGAAAGCAAAATTTTGGCTCAAAACAGACAGTCCCAGGATGGTGTGTGTGATGTGACCTAATGGTGTACATTCTTAGGCTCTTAAGGTGGCAGTACACATTCATTGCACCCCTGGATACTCACATTGTACCTGACTCCAAGAACAAGAAGAGAAATGCAGTACAACAGGGCACACAGGACACACGCTTCATCATAGAGAGGACTTTTGGTATCCTGAAGTCCTGGTTTCAATGCCTCCACAGACCTGATACATGTTGCAAGATCATTGCAACCTGTGCCTTACTGCACAATACGACGATGAGGAAGAGTCTGCATGACCTTTCCATAGAGCCTGAGTCCGACTCTGATGATGAAGTACCACCACTACAGGTGGAGCAGGAGGGTGCACTTACATCAGAGAGAAGTGCACAATGCACAGAGATAACCAACAACTATTTCTGAGATAAGAGATTTTCAACCAACCTAAAAATGAGACATCACACATGATGGTAATGCTTGCTGCAATTTCTGAGTGACCATTTTCTTTTCAGGTGGCTACAACTTTGTTGCAAGCAAGGATTAGCTGCATCTTTGTGGATGATACATTGTCAAAAGAATAACAACAAAGTAAATGATGGCAAACAAAACAAAGGCAATTAATTCCACTGAGTGTATGGAGAGTCCCCTTTTACAGTCTCTTGGGTATGGTGCTTTGTCAGCAACACTGGGTTTTGAGACTGTTGATATGTAATTGCCAGACGTGTGCGGCATGAACGCCTGTTACAGCAGGCCTCCAGAAGGGATATGCCACAGAGGCTAGAGCCCTCTTCACTCTCAGGTGGGGCCAGGAATCAGATGTTGGGGATGCTTAGGTTGTGGGTCTGGATATTCTCTAGTGCTGTGGTAACTTGCACTAGTCCATGTGCAACGTCATGACTGCAGTGCACCTTGTCGGTTTAAATATTTACAGTCCACCGTGCCAGCATTGTTCTTGTAACTGCCAGCCGGTTGATGGACCGGGTGAAGGTATCAGTACTTGCCAGGTACTGCCTGTGGCACTCTCTGCACACAGTGCTCCCTTATTCCTGCCTTTTCTCCATATTCTGCAGTGACTTGGACATATGTTACAGTTGCGTACTAACAGTGCGTATCTGTTTGTCTGCAGGTACTGTGTGGAGATGATTGACCTCTTCAGGCCACCATACACAGGATTTGCATCTGACATGTCGTCTGACACAGTCTCTGGATGAACTGCTGAGGCTTGGCCTCTGCGCTGCCGCTGTGTCCTGGTCTTGGATGTTGTGGGGTCCCTGCTCTGCGAACATACCTCATCGCTGTCCTCAAACTCTGGCAGTGGTGAGATGGCGGCTCCCCTGCCAGTTGGGGTGATGGTCTTAGGGGATGGTGGTGGGACCTCAATGACCACCTCACTGTCAGTAGCCCCTTCGGCTGCCACGATTCCATACACATCCAGGCTGTGATCTGTGAAAATGCATGCATATAGTTAGTGTAATTAAATGGTTAATGTTTGACCTCAATATTGGTCGTGACTCTGCTTCATGTTTTTGTTACATATTTATGTTGCACAGATATGTATGGTGTGGTCATCAGCACAGATTACAGCAAGCAAATGATGTGCACTACAACTCCCATGATGCATTGCCTGGCTGGGCCAAGCACCTAAATGGAGTTATTCATGCTGTGACGTATGATATTTGGATTAGCCAAAATTATGTTACGTTAGATACATAAAGGGAAGATGACTTACTCTGGCTGGTGCCTGCTGGATTGGAGGTCAGCTTATACCGCCACACTCTCAGGCTCCAGGGTCCCCTCAATGAGCGTCTCCATGGGAGATGGAGGGGGGGGGGGGTGATTTGGGGGTCCTCTGCCTGTTCCCGTGTCCCTCAGCCATTTTCTTCTTCGTACAGGACCTCTGGGATGGTCCTCTGTGTAACTTCTAGGGAGTTGACCTTCTCCAGGATGCTGGTCCAGATTCATGTTTTTGTATACTCAGGTACTCTGAAGGACGCATTCCCGAACAGTTGGTCCATATGACAGACAGATTCCTCTGTCAGGACCTCCAGCTCCTTTTGAGAGAATTTGATCTTTCTTTTTCTGCTCCCTGAGTCCTTGTTCCCCTCTTTTGTAGCAATGGTCTTCTTTGGGAATGGTGTGATGAACTGGCAGCAGTGATGCAGGGGCACTCCTTGTTTCCAGTCGCTACCTAGGCCTCTGGCTTGTGGCCACACCCTGTATTTGTAATCTTCCTGGTCTGACATCATCGTTCTCATTACAGCAAGCTCTGTTTCCTAATTTAGATTTCCTATAAGAAAATGACAATTTAGCAATTTCCTAATTTGTAATTTCCTAGTTGCAAATGCAAATTCGTAGGAATCGCTTTTTGTGGAATCAGCAGTTGCATACATACCAATTTACGACTCCCAAATAGCTATTTCTATGGATTTGCAATTTAGAAATCGCAAATTCTGAATATTGTACAGATGCCTCTGAGCATGTTTTGATAAAGCCAAACCAAAGTTAGCATTAACCTCAAGGGTTATAATGCACTTAAGAGTATATGGTATGGCTATATCATAGAACAGCTATAAGGACATTGTTCCGAAAGCTGCAGACAGGCTCAGCTCAGGCTAGAGCACCATCTCACATAAAGCCAAGCACTCTGCCTTCAGGATTGTCAAGGCCTGCCATAGGAGTGACTTATAGGTGTATGTGTGTCTATATGTAATGGTGGGTATAGGGATACTATACCTAAGCAAAAGGTGATTACACAACCTTGCCCCAGCTGTTTGATCAGCCAGTTGTGTCAATGTGGATGGCCAGCCAGGGGTGGCATAATACATGCTGCAGCCCCTGGTAGGCCTTGGATGCACCTATGCCCTGGGTACCTATGGCACACTATACAGGGGCTCATAAGGTGACCCAATATCCAATTGGAGATGTACCTAAAGTACATGGAGTCCATTTTACAGACAGAGCAGATAGCCTGGGACCCTGAATAGCAGGATCCCAGGCCAACTAAGTCAAAAACAGCTAAACACTAGGCAAAAAGTTGGGGTAACCATATAGTCAGATATCCACCTTCCTACACCTGGGTCCTGTAATAGCTGCCAGAAACCTTTGTCCCGTGTTGCTGGCCGCCAATCAGGGCGCTCTCTCTCGAGGAAGTCTGACTCCGGCGGCAGCGAGATGGCCCATGAGAAATAAAGTTCCCTGGGCCAATCAGAACACTCTATTTTTAAATTGGCACTCCCGGGAGAGTCTCTACCCACCTGCCAAAATATACAATAATTTCTTACTCTACTTTTCTCAAAAACTAGTGGACGGATATACACCAAATCATGAATAGCACCATCTGTGGACCAAGATCGAGCTTCCTGCTGAATTTGGTGTAATTCCCTTTTTTGCTGTAGCCTTGTCCAAAGAACTGTATGGAAAATGCATGGGGATTTTGCGTTTTGGCCCCCCTTTTTCCCTTCAGCTCCCGCTTGACAGATCACCCCAAAACTTTTCAGGAAAGAGCTGAGGTGGATGAACTTTTTTTTTTTAAAGGTTTGTAAAGATTCTTCAAGTGGGCCAAAGTTGATTGCAAACCAAAAAAATCTCCTTTTATGGAAAAGCAGACCTAACTATAACTACCTAGTGCCAACCGCCACTTATATATATATATATATATATATATATATATATATATATATATATACATTACAGCTCCAAAAAACCTCCCACTTTGTCAGGAAGTAAGGCAGCACTCGCGGGGTGATTCAAAACTGCATTTTAATCAGAGATAAGACAAACGCGTTTCGGAGAATACTCCTTCGTCAGTGTCAATGTGGCAAATACGTGCGGCACCATTTTAAAAAACAATTGTAAATTTCATTGAGATAGAAAGGGGACTGGCGTGCTAAAGTCATAGCGCCCGCCATTTTGGAAGTATTTCGTACTGGATGTAAACATATTTAATTCAGTATACACTGTCAGTTAAGCCCTATTTCACACTTTACCCTTTATAGGGGCATTGTTGCACAAATATCTTGGCATTAACATAACTGTTAAACTATAGCTGTGGATCGTCATACAGCAACCGTTTAAGGGTTGCTCACAGCTCCCACTTATCTCATTTTCACCTGTACACGATTTTACATGCCGTTGGTTAATGCTTTCCCCATTAAAACCAGCAACTCAAATGTGAGGTACTGTATCCATAATTCAGACCCAGCAAGTTAAAAACAAAATGAGTCTGCAGTGGTTCACTTCTAAATTACCTTCAAATATACCTGCCATTCTACTTAGCGAAAAGACCTACCGTTACATCACACCCTATCTTTGATCAATGATAGTTTTCAACTACACTTTTTTCTGGACATAAGAACGGTTAATGGTTTACCATATTCACATTACCTTTGATCAATTGTGCTAAGAACATTTTTGCCGCAAATCGGCTTGTGTTGGATTTGGCATACAGAAATGGGTACACTTTTTCACCTCAATGTCATTTTTCAGTTTTTTGGACTTAGTCTCAGATACAGAGGCTACCTAGAGAGGAGCAACAAAGAATAAAAACAACTACTATACAATATGCTACTAGGTTCCTAAGTGCACCGCCAATTCTTCCCCGCTATTTAACCCTCCTGGTGATTTTGTCTGCAGGTCTACTATGTATCTGGACCCTAGTCTTCTCAGTTTCAACACTCTATCACCCCCTCTGGGGCTGCTGGGTACGCAATTCAGACAGAAATATTCTAACAGATCCCTGTTACTTTTGTGTCTGATTGCGAAATGGCAAGCCACAGGATACGAGAAATCTTTTTTCACTATGGCTCTCATGTGTTCTAAGATTCTAAGTTTGACGCAGTTGATAGCGCTGCCAATATATCCCAGTCCACAAGGACATTTCAAACAGTACAGTGCAAAAGTTGTCTGACAAGTGAGAAATGTATTAATCCTTCTACCCTCTCTTAAACCTTCCACTTCATATGAGAGTGAACTTTTGCTAAAGGCACAGGCCTTGCATTTTCCACATGGAAAAAAACCCTCTCATTTCTCATAATGTGTCTTGTTTAACTTGAACTGGGTCCAAAAAACTATGTACCAGGTCGTCCTTTAAGGATCTAGCCTTTTTAAAAGTGATTAAGGGGGTCGCTGGTACGTCTCTTCCTATTATGATATCAGTTTTTAACACATGCCAGTGTTTTCCCATAATCTTTCTTAGAGTTCCCGCATCCTGCGAGTAGATGGTTATCATACGAAATCCACCCTCTTCAGTATTCTTTCTCGTCTGTTTAGGTCTTAAGAGGTCTTCTCTGAACATACATTCAACCTTCCTAAGAGTATAATTTAGGAGGCCCATGCTATACCCTCTTGCTGCAAATCTATAAATGCTATGGGTTACTGCTAGGTCAAAATCTATTTTGTTGGTGCAATTACGTTTTATCCGTAGCAGTTCCCCATAGGGAATGCGGTTCTTAAGTTTTGCTGGATGGCTGCTGTATTCATATAGAGTACTATTGCCAGCTGTTGGTTTTCTAAACAGTGCTGTGGTAATTTTGCCATCCTGTATTTCAATTTGGAGGTCCAGGTAGTTCACTGCCACCGAACGTATCTGGCCAGTAAACTTCAGATTCACTTGGTTATCAAGTCAAGTCAAGTCAAGTCAAAAGATCTTTATTCGGATTCAATATCCATAAAAGTACATAAAATCTTAACGTCATGGCATATCATACAAGAAACCAAATACAATACACTTACATTAAAATCTTATGATAAAAACAGCAAGTTCTATAATGTATGCAAGGAGCAATTATTTGTGCAAAACGAAGCAATGTGCAAAAACAGCAATTTACCTTACAGAGATTTCCAGGGTAAATTCAATGACACTCTAAAGCGGACTCATATGACAGAAAACTACGACTGGCGACTCTACAGAAAATAATTCTATAACGTGTGCAAAGAGCAATAATTTGTGCAAATAGGCAATGTGCAAATCACAGTACAAAACATTTGGTTATCATTAAGTACTGCCACATACTGCTCTGCCTCAACCAATGATCCGTCCCAAACTAAGAAAAGATCGTCAATGTATCTATACCAGGATATGATTTTTTTAGACCATTCCTCTTTGTCCGGTGCCCAGGCCACCTGCTCCTCCCACCAGCCCACGAATAAATTTGCGTAGCTGGGGGCGAAGCAGGTGCCCATCGCTGTCCCGGATGTCTGTCCAAACAGGTTTCCCTGGAAAATGAAGATGGTATTGAAAAGGCAGTATTTGACTAATTCTAGCAGCATCTGATTATGTAGGGCTAGTTTCAATTGACACTTGTTCAAGAAATACTCTACTGCCTCTAACCCTTGCGCATGATCAATGCATGTATAGAGACTAGTAATGTCTAAGACAATTAAACAGTATGTTGATTGCCAATTCACTTTATCGATGCGGTTAATAAAGTCAGTAGTGTCCCTGATATAGGATTTTAGGCCCAAAACAAAGTCAAATAGATAGTGGTCCAGGAATCTAGAGAGGTTTTCGGTTAGGCTCCCCATAGAGGAGACTATAGGACGTCCCGGTGGGTATACTTTATCCTTGTGGACCTTAGGTAGGTGATAAAATGTGGGTAGGATTGGATTAGTTGTCCTCAGAAACAAGTATTCGTCCAGGTCAAGCATTTGTTTTTCATGCCACTTCTTGAGCATCAAATGGAGTTGGAGAATGCTTTCATTGTATTTCTCCATGGAAACCTGCTCTCGCTTCAATAAAGAAAGGCAAAAATGCTTTTCCACAAGGGGAGCTGCATGTCAGCAGCTCTCCATGCTGGAAAGCAATGCCGGCTCCTGCAGGTAGCCGGCGGGACCGTAGGTGCATTGGGGCTCCCCTCACGGTCCCCAACAGAGAGGGCCAGCCCCGGTGGATGGGGTCCCCGGGGCTAGAAGTGGCCCGGGAGGGGGGCCACACGACCCCCTCCCCAAAGATAAATAAATAATTAAAAATAAAAAGACATTCCTGGGGCCTATAGAGCCCTCAGGATGGGGGCCCGGCAGCCCCCTCTCAAAAATGATTTATGTGGCCATGCCCCAGGGGATGGGGTCCCCGGGGCTGGAATTGGCCACGCGGCCCCCTTCCCATTCAAATTATTATTTTTTTTTAATGGGGGTAAGGCCCTAGGAAATGGGTCCCCAGGGCCCAAAAAGAGTAAAAAGAAGGGGGCCACACAGCCCCCTTCTAAAAAAATAAAAGAATACAAAACACAGCGATCGGGCTGGAGGCCCTGCCCCCTCCCAGCAACACTCTGCAAACACGCCCTGTGGCGCGTTTTACAATGGGGAATTAATTCCCCTTCAATACTGGGGATCCCTGGGGGCCGACTAGCCCACCAGGTACCTCTAGTAAGTGCCACAGGGCTACGTTGCAGAGAGGTGGTCCAGGCCACACCCCTTTTTACACCTCTCGGCAACACAGCTCTGTGGCGCTTACTGGAGGTACCTGGTGGGCTAATTGGACCCCAGGGATCCTCAGGATTGAAGGGGACTTAATCCCCCAACTTATAACGCGCCACAGGGCACGTTTGCACAGTGGTGAAGGGAGGGGGGCCTGATGTGACATATGTGCAAACACGTCCTGTGGCACGTTTTAAGTTGGGGAATTAATTCCACTTCAATCCTGAGGGCCCCTGGGGCTAACTAGCCCACCAGGTACTTCCAGTAAGCGCCACAGGCCTACGTTGCAGAGAGGTGGTCCAAGCCATGCCCCTTTTTACACCTCTCTGCAACGCAGCACTGTGGTGCTTACTGGAGGTACCTCATGGGCTAGTTGGACCCCAGGGACCATCAGGATTCAAGGGGACTTAATCACCCAACTTACAACACGCCAGGGGGTAGCCTTTGCAGAGTGGTGGAAAAAGGAGGCATGGCCTTTGTCTACCTCTCACCAATCCCACTGCCTGGGTCTTACTGGAGGTCAAACGTAGGCTAGTTGGCCCCTGAAGGACCCCCAGCAGTGAAGGGGACTTCAATCCCCATCCAAGAGTGTGCTAGGGAGTGTGTTTGTGGAGTGGTGGGCAAAGTGGGCATGGCCTGGTACAAGTACTTACCAATGCTGCTGTGTGGGACTGACTGAAGGTTATAGTTTGGGAAGTTGGCCCCAAGGATGTCCTCGGGGGCCAACTACCGCTCTTATTACCTCCAGTAAGTCCCACACAGTGGGATTGCTAAGACGTCTTTGGAGGCCATGGCCCTCTTTCTCTACCACTCTGCAAACGTGCCTCGTGGTAGACTACAGGATGGGGGATGAAGTCCAAATTTGTCCTGAGGGAGTTTGGGGGCTAAGAATCCCTCCCGGTACCTCCTGTAAGTCCTGCGCAGCGGAATTCCTGAGTGTTGGTTGGACACCCAGCACCCTTTCTCCACCACTCTGCAAACGCGACTACTAATTAAAGTAGCATATTTCTACTCCTCTGACTTAGAGATAGTTTTAATCCCCCTGCCCTATTATGTACTTGTGCTTTACAGAGAAGGTCATGCTAATCACAGGGGTACCCAAAAGTATAGTGTTTTGTAGTGTATGTAGGTGTTTTCACTGTATTCTAAGTGTCTTTTAGCATAGCACTGGCTCTAGGCCTGGTTAGTCATAGTCAGTTACCACTAGTACACGTCTGAAAAAGTTGTGGGCACAGGATGATTTTGCAACAAAGCCTCTTTCTGCTCTTCTGTTGGTTCTTTCTGCACATGTCTTGCTTCTTCCTGCACTTTTCTTCGTCTTTGTGGATTTCTGTTGCTTCTTTCTGCATTTCTTTTGCTTCTGTCTGTGAGTTTTTTCTTCTTTCTTCACATGTCCTAACTCTGTAGGCATAGTTAGAAACTAGCATTTAAAAAACCTTAGAAATTCACTTAAAAACCATAGGTTTTAGGCACGTTATAGTTCGAAATTAGCATTGAAAAACCTTTGAAATTCACTGAAAAAAACATAGGTTTCAGGCACTTTATGTTTAGAAATGGCTGTCCCTCCTCTCCACTGCTACCTGACACTCTCGCAGTGCCCAGCTCCACAAATCCTTGTGTGTGTGTATGTATATTTCTACAGATTATGTTCTTGTTGCTTTAGATATTAGTACCCTCTATACGAGTATTCAACATGCGGATGGACTCAATGCTGTAAAGTATTTTTTAGATCAATGTAGTATTGTGTATAGACAACATAATGTTATGCTCTTAAGGATGATACAATTGTGTCTTACCAATAACTTTTTTCTTTTTAATAAAGAAATCTATCAGCAACAGAATGGCTTCGCAATAGGGGCATGCTTCTCCCCAACCTATGCATGTTTACATGTAGGGGGGGTGGGAGGAGCATGTCCTTAGGGGGACACACAAATCAATATTTGAATCAAACGTAGTGCAGTTTTGGAGATTCATTGATGATATCTGCATGATATGGAGGGTTACAGACGAGTCCGCCAGAAACTTTGTTAGTATAATCAATGAAAATGATCTGAACCTACAATTTACGGCAGACATAAGCAAAGTGAGCATACATTTCCTTGAAGTTGAGATATATGTGAAAGATAACGCAATCCAAACCAAATTGCACAGAAAACAAACTGCTGGGAATGTGATTTTACACGCCAAGAGTGTGCACCCAGGACACTTGATGAGAAGTATACTCTACGGGGAATTCCTCAGAATGCGAAGAATATTTAGCTCTGATTTAGACCTAGAGGTTTGTCAAACAGAAGCACATAAGAGATTGCTTGCCCGTGGGTATTGCCCAAAAGAGTTAGAGCATGCAAAGATTAGGGCCAAAAGCCACGGCAGAGAGGAATGTTTGGCTGGATCAGGTAGTAAAGACAAGTTGAGAGATAACCTAGATCCCATCAAAAATCAAGAACAGATCAGCCTTATCACCACGTTTAACATGGAAGAAAGGAAAGTGAGGGGGATCATTAAAAAACATTGGCCGCTGTTAAGAACTGATATCACCCTAGCTCAATTGTTACCAGAGGAACCATCTATCACCTACAGAAGGGGTCTCTCTATGAGGGATGCCCTAGTGAAATGAAGTCCAGAGGTGGTTTACTCTAAGGACTGGTTATCGAGTAAGACAGGGTTCCACAGGTGCATATCATTCAGAGCGTGCAAATTTGGGGTAAATACTAACAAATACTGCACTGCGTTTGACACTAATCCTATTACGATCCAAGGACTATACACATGCCGCACAGAATATGCGGTGTATGTATTGCAATGCACCTGTGGGCTAAAATACATAGGCAGCACAAAGTTGCAAGCCTTCAACCGGATTCTTCAACATCTATGGGCAATTGTAAACTCGGATGAGAGCTACCCAGTAGCCCGTCATTTCAAGTTGGTACATAATAAAAACTTGAACGACCTTAGTTATTAAATCATCAACTCAATGCCCAAGAGTATAAGGGGAGGCCACAGGGAGAAACAATTCAGGCAGCTAGAATCTAAGTACATTATTTACTAGATACAAGAATCCCAAAAGGTATGAACACGGGGGAGGACCTACACAATTTTCTTTAAAAATGCTAGAAGGTAGCACCCCACAGACCCCAGCTGTCGTCTGTATTTAATGTAAGAATGTTTCAGCTACCCTGTTGCACCAACTAATCTTCTCCTCTGAAATCTATACTTGATATAGTTATTGGACTTCATAACTCTAAGTTGAGCTCTGATAATGGTTTGGATTAGTGTATCATCAAGATAGGTTAATGGAAATAGTAATATAAATGAAAAAAAAATTGGAAATAGAAGTATTGGGATATCATCATAGGACTTGACAATGTACGTATCAGTTAAGATTGAGTTAATCAAGGGATTTTCAATTTGTAATGCACTTGTATTTGAATTTATCTATATTTATATATATGATATAATATGTTTGGAGGTCAAGCTATAATGCAATGAATTTTAGCAATTTGTCCGTTCATTCATTCACTGTATTTATTAATTTTTATATGATTATTTTTAACCTGGAAGTTTGATATGCCATTTTAATATAATTTTATCTGGGGTCTTTGCACTTTGCACTATTTTGCACTTAACTAATTCTTTGCACTAGCACTTTATCTTTCTGAGCAAAGCACTTTAAGCGTGACATGACAATATAGGATCAAGAGTAATGGATTCACACTATGCACTCAAGCCACTTGGCCGAATTTGTAAATAGATGCTATGTTGTGTCTTTATCAATGTGGAGGAAAAATAGGTTTTAGACACTGTCATATATAGCTGCTATATTTTACTAAATTTGTTGTGGGTATATTTATAAGAATTTTTAATTATTTATATACAACGTATTTTGCACTGATAGATCATTTTTAATACTATTGTTTACATACATAGTATTTTGTTTAGTTCTATGCGCCATGTGACATGCTCAGCCAGGAAATCAATATTTAAGCACCTTAATTGTAATCGAAAAGTCATGTGAACAAGGATGCAGTGACGCAGCCGAAACGCATCATGCTGGAGACAATCAGAGAAATAAAGCATTGAATGTCAGATCATATCGCGCCTTTGTGGTCTGTACCTGAGCATGTGGCGGTGAAGATTCTGTAATTCAGGACTGGTTGGTGGAATTCAATTTTGGCGGAACGCGGTCGTTTTCACCTCTACAGACCCTCCTCTCACAACGGGCTGACGTGCTATGTGGCCGAACTTGCAGCAGCGAATCAGTACCAAAGCCCGGAAGGAGTGAAACAAGCAGTCAACCCCCGCACCAGTGAAGGAGATTGGAGAGAGCACACTTGCCGGCTTAGTTTGTCTTAAGACAGAAAACACAGCAGTACCAGAGAACACCCCAAGCAGAGACAACAAGTGGGTTACAAGAAGGAGAAAACACATCACAATTACCAGAAAACACCCCAAGTAGAGACAACAAGTGGGTTACAAGCAGGAGAAAATACACCACCATTACCAGAAAACACCCCAAGCAGAGATAACAAGTGGGTTACAAGCAGGAGAAAACACATCACTATTACAAGAAAACACCCCAAGCAGAGAGAACAAGTGGGTTACAAGCAGAAGAAAACACATCACCATTACCAGAAAACACCTGAAGCAGAGACAACAAATGGGTTACAAGCAGGAGACAACACATCACCATTACCAGAAAACACCCCAAGCAGAGACAAAAAATGGGTTATAAGCAGGAGAAAACACAGCAGTACCAGAGAACACCCCAAGCTGAGACAACAAGTGTGTTACAAGCAGGAGAAAACACATCACAATTACCAGAAAACACTCCAAGCAGAGACAACAAATGGGTTACAAGCAGGAGAAAATACACCACCATTACCAGAAAACACCCCAAGCAGAGACAACAAGTGGGTTACAATCATGGGAAAACACATCACCATTACCTGAAAACTCCCCAAGCAGAGACAACAAGTTGGTTACAAGCAGGAGAAAACACAGCGGTACCAGAGAACACACCAAGCAGAGACGACAAGTGGCTTAAAAGCAGGAGAAAACACAGCAGTACCAGAAAACACCCCAATCAGAGACAACTAGTGGGTTACAAGCAGGAGAAAATACAGCAGTACCAGAGAATACACCAAGCAGAGACAACAAGTGGGTTACAGGCAGGAGAAAACACATCACCATCACCACAAAACACCGCAGACAGAGAGACAACAATTGGGTAAGGCCACAGGAGGGCAAGGGCTCCCCAGTTAACCCGCCAAAATCCACTTTTTGCTCTTCTCTCACTCCCAAGCTAGCCAAGATAGGTTTCTTTGAACGGATGTTCTGGTAGATTTAGTGGCTCGATCCAGGTTTCAGGGCACAGCATCTTCTTGTTTGGTTTAGCATCCGCATTCCCGGAGTATGTCTGAGGCTTCTCTTCAAGGCAGATGGACCCCAAGTGCTGAGCCTTTACTAGTGGTGATTTAGGGCTTCAGCACTCAGTCTTTTTTCTATCTCAGTCAAAGCCTATCCTGCCTTGCAAAGGAGGACACCAGCAGAGCCCTGCCCTTTATTGAATCATTTTTCCAACCCTGTGCAAGGAGCCCCACTTTAAATAAATGTGATATCCTGGCTTCCAGGTCTAGCTCATACCAAAAGGCAATCCCAGTTGGTGCAAAGCAGCCCTCAGAACTTGTGCCACACTTGAAACTTTGATATGGGGCAATCAAACCCAATTGTATCTTTCTTGTAGATCCCAGACCCATTGTACCGAGGCATATCGTAATATGCATAGTGTGTCAGAATCCCCGCCATGTCTGGTGGAGGTGCACCCATGCGA
Organism: Lissotriton vulgaris; assembly: GCF_964263255.1. Taxonomy (NCBI): domain Eukaryota; kingdom Metazoa; phylum Chordata; class Amphibia; order Caudata; family Salamandridae; genus Lissotriton; species Lissotriton vulgaris. The sequence goes on along the minus strand of NC_141691.1, from coordinate 2,006,519,885 downwards.
GTGCCGCCTTGCTGGATATACCAGTGAACTGTAGCCCGCATCCTTGACCCTGTCCTATACAACTTGAGTACTTGATGCCCTTTCCACGTGAAATGAGTCCTGCACCCCAAACCAAGTGAGTTAATGCGAGTCCGCTTCTCTGTGCATTCACAACCCCACGCAAAAGAGTGCTCAGTGCTTGGCCCTCTGAAATCTGCATGCAGGCAGTGTTGCAGTTTGTCCCTGAAGCCCTCAACGCACACCTCCGACACATGTCACTCTTCCCCGCCGCATGCTGTGATGTGCATCATCTATCAACTTAACCTTTCAGAAACGTCAGCACTTTTATGCCCTGAAAACATAAACCTGGGTCTCCCAGATCACAGTAACAGCTTTTACTTCTTTCGTTTACTCTCTTATCACTTCCTCACCCGCGTCTACACTTACCTCCATCACTTACAGGCAGCCCGGATCTAGCGGGGGGGGCCAGGCCCACCCAAACATGAGCCTGGCCCACCCAAACATGAGCCTGGCCCACCCAAACATGAGCCTGGGCCCTCACAGTGAATCTGCCAACGATGCACAACGATAAAAAAAATGTACTAATACCTCTGGTGATTTATGGTCCTGCTGGAGAACAATCATTTTGTCTGTTGGTAGTTTTTACATGCAAACAAACTGAATTTGGCTAGCTCGGTGGGTCACTGCCTCTGTCACAGAGATCCTTGTGTTACTTGCAGTTCAGAAGTTACAATCCTAAAATAGAGATAAAGGACGGCCCAGAAGCAGGCCTGGCTAGACATATAAGCGACAAATCGGGCCCGCAGTGGACCACCCCGAATGCACCCTTGGCCCACCCAAATAAAACTTCCTGGAGCCCGGCCTGCTTACAGGTAACCTCTGGGGATGCCCCCTCTTCTACATCTCTTGAGAAATTCAAAAGTAAGGCTGATCTAGGATTTTGTTACTGTCAAACATTGTTCTCATCACTGATCTCACCTTAAACACTGACTTATTCCAACCCATCTAGTCAATACTGTCTTTAATCACTTACTGCTAATCTCAACTCCCAGTGAATAACTTTGCTGTGTCCTTTCATTCTAAAATCTAGAAGGTAGGGGGCGCTCTCTCCACCCTGCAGCCCTTCCCAACTACTTACCACCCCACATCCTTCCTGTGCACACCCCAGAGGACCTCAGGTGTGCTACCTCACTTCCTGGGGCCCTTCTGATGTATTCTACACCCACCTCATTGGACCACTTGATCTGTCCTCTTCTGATCTCTCTCATCAAACATGGCTAGTCTGTCTGTCCATGGGCTGTGGTACAAGTCTAGATGTCTCTCCAATATACATAAAACCTTATCTCACATAGAATTGTGACCTAGTAATTCTCTAGTATGTGTTTGCCTTATGAAAATGTATTTCATAATCATCGTTATTGATGTTTTTATGTAAAGCGCTCTGATATTTATAAATACATAAATAAATATTGCAGTTGGAACAGGCCAGACATGGAAATGGCCCCTGTTTATCGAAGGAACCTGCTGAACTGAACAACTTGTAGCGTGTGGGTGTAACTGGAAGCATGTAACAAGCTGTTCCTTTCTCTTTCCTTGTTGCAAAGCTGAAATGGAAAACAACCGTGTCTAAACTGTGGCAAGAATGTGTAATAAACAGGTGTGACTGCCCAACTCCCATGAAAACTCAGCTCCCGAGCAGGAGCTTGTAACCACGCGCAGAATGCTTTGTCGGGAGATGGTGAGTCTTAATACCTGCCTTTTTTGGGAGCTGAGCAGTCGAGACATGTTTTACAGTTTAAAATGCCACTGTGGTTTCCTGTATGTGCTGGAGCTCACCTTTAAGGCTGCATATGAGTGAATAAATGTGAAATTTGAAATGAAGTAAAAATAAATCTCATGTTCCTTGACATTTTCAATAAGTGATACATACTGTATTACAAATATGTTATGTTATAAGAATTTGTAAAGCGCCTGCCTGCCCAAGCACCAGGGCGTTCCAGTGCTAGCCTCAGAAGAACCGACTGCAGAAGGAAAACAAACGGAAAGGGGCCACAGGTGCGTTTAAAAAGAAAATATCCAGGTCTTTCACGCTTTCCTGAAGGACCAATGGTTCTGGACGATCCTGATAGATAGGGGAAGTGTGTTCCAAAGAGTAGGCGCTTTGGCGCGGAAAGTGTGGGCGCCTAAAAATACAGTGGCAGATTTACAAGCCCTTTGAGACACTTTTACGCCGCCGTTGCGTCACTTTTGAGATGCAGCGGTGGTGTAAACCATGCGCCACGTTGCGCCTTATTTACAATGTGACGCATCTAGGGAAATGCGTCACGTTGTAATGCCCTGCGCCGCATGAAACCTGCGTCAGGTTGCATGTGGGTGTTCCGGCGCAGGGAGGGCGTTCCATCGCCGGAACGCCATGTAAAAGTGACGCAGTGAAATCTGAAAGATTTTACTGAGTCACTTTTATTGCCTTATTGCGTCAAAACCCTGCGCCTGCTTGAAGAAGGCATAAGGAGTGACGCACCAATGTTGTGGATAGGTCAGGTTGGAACAGTGCTAGAGTTGTGTTGCGCCCGCGAGACAACTCCAGCACTGCGCCAACCTTACGCTGGCAGATGCGACACACATCTGTTTATCCATGCGCCATGATGCTCTGCATTGTAAATGCAGCGCATCTGTGGTGGCGCAAGGGTAAACTTTTGTCATGCATTTTTCCTGGCGCATCCTTGCTGATTTGCAGGGATGCGCCAGGAAACGTAAATCTGCCCCTGGGTACCTTGGAGAGATGGCTGAAATAAATGTGAGGTTATTGGATTAAATCACTGAACATTATCCGGCTCAGAGGTCTTAATGAAGATTAGGACTCCCGTTGTTTTCTGTTATTAAGGTCTTTTCGAGTGCCTTAACCCTTTCGCTGAGGCGGCTATTCCGCCGCAGCTCTAACAGGGCGGGGCGGCCGCTGGGCGGCCGCATGCTGGTGACAGAACCGCTCCGTCACCAGCCGCGGTTGAGCTGTGCTCGTGACGGAGCGGTTCCGTCATGGCCCGCCCCGCTCAATAGAACGCGCCGCGCAGGCGCGGCGGCCGGGCCATGACGAAACCGCTCCTTCATCAGCACAGCGCCACCGCAGCTGATGACAGAGCGGTTCCGTCATCAGCAGGGGAGGGGTTAAGGACACATTAGCAAATATTTTGTCTTAAAGAGATACTGTTTATCAAATGCAGAATTTCCGGCACATTGTGAAATTGTCAGTTGGCTGTTTTTTCAACCAACACAATAAATATTTCAAAATACAATGTTCAATATTTTTTCACAGTTGTAAATGCATTAGAAGAATGTGTAAAATAGATTTTCTTTTTTAAAGAATTGCAATTTTTTATTTTTGTTCCTTTAGTTATTTTATGTCTAGTTTATTTTTGTTCCGTTTGATATTTCCATGTCTATACTGTAGACATTAAATGAATGGTAAGGGTGTTGCATGAAGTGGTTGGATGAAAAGTTAATTGGGAATTATCAGTTGTTTAGAATTTCTTCACCAGAACATGAGCTCTGCCCAAAACACACAATGTGCTTATACTTGGGACTTTTGCTTCCAACTTTTACAAATGCAGAGACACCATGGTAATGCTTCAGACTTCGGCCTACCTGGCCAACAGATTTTTATATTTATAACATGTAAGAGGTGATAAATTAGACAGTGTGGGTTTCCTTAATAGTGCTCCCTGCAGTCTCTTGATGGCGATCACCCGAGCACCTGACCATACTGGCATTGCCTATCAAGGTTCTAGTTTTCTATTAAATTTAAAAGATAGCAAATATGGGTCATAATATGGGTTGCCTCTGGCATAAGGCACCTGCTGCTCAGTTTTAGAATGTGCTTATACCTATGACATGCTAGAATCATCCTTTGATGTCCGCGACTGATTGTTTGCAGCATAAAACATGGATTTGGCTATTTTTAAACTTGCAGGATGTTTGCATAGCAGTACATTTTGCCTCTTTTTTGCATCCTGTTCATCTTAATAAGAGAATGTACTGACATCCATGTCCTACTGGAATGTTTGGATGTGTTCGCCTCTCTGTGCTTCCCCCTGCGCTGGCGCAAAAACTGCAGCCATGCGCCGGAGCAGGCACCCTTGCACCATGGTGCAAGGATGCCTGCGTCATTGGGAGATTGTTTTTGTGCAGGAAGGGGCACCTTCCTGCTCAAAAACAATCACTGCAGGCATTTTCCTCTTTCAATGTGTGCTGTAGAATGCAGCACACATTGAAAGAGGAAAAAACGAGGAGAAATGAAAACATTTCTCCTTGTTGCGCCTCCCTACCCCTCCCCTCGGGAGGCGTAGCATTCACACGCATTTCCAGATTTGCAATTCCTCGTAAATCTGGAAATGTGTCTGGTTCCATGGGTGTTGTGTGGGAACACCCACAGCAACACCCAGGGAACGTTCCTTCCACGCAAAGTGCTGCATGTAAAGGGGCCATATTTACAAGAACAGGAAAAGTCACGCAGGGTGGCTTTTCCTGTCCTTGTAAATATGTAGCAGTAAAATGCGTCACCACTACTTCACAAAAAGTGACGTACTGGTGGCACAGGGGGCTTGTAAATCTGCCCCTCTATGTTTCAGACATGGCAAAAATAATCACATGCATGCTATTTCAAGTGAGGGGACAATTCCATGGTCCTTGGGTTTGTGTCAAAAGAGGATAAACAGCCTCCAAAGTGACTGGAGGAATATGAGATGTATTAACTGTGACTACCAGTTGTCATCTTTATTTACACACCCTGGAATGTTTCTTACTGTATATAATCATCTTTAAATTGCTGTGTTTTTGTTTGTTCTTCATGTATTTATATTAGGGAGGAGATGTGTTGCACCCTGTTTATCTTAGTTGGGGAATTTTGTGCCAACAGCCTGCTTCTATTGGAATGTTTAGATGTGTTCAGGAGACTGTTGATAATCTGGTTGGCAGGCTCCCTCCCTGTATCTGAGAGAGAGTGTGCTTTTGGAGACTTGAGCGGCACTATTAAAGGGTGGCAGTGAGGGAATCTGTGGCGGAGCTGGGTTGTTGAATACCAAGGCTGTCTATTCGATTCCAGCTCTTGGCTCTTTCATCCACCAACATACTCTCTCCCCACATTATCTCACTCTTGCAGGTTCTTTCTCATCTTTCTTTCTCCATTTTCACTGCTTTCCATATTTCTTCCTTCTGCCCACACCCCTTGATGCCCTTTTCTTTCTTGTTCTGTTTTAGTCTGATGGTCTTAAACGTACCAATCTCTGAAAAAAATGCAGTTGGGCCTCACCTGCAGCCACCAGCTTATATTAAGCATTGTTAGCTTGCAGCCCACAAAGGAAATGCCAGAGTAGCTAGTCTGACCCTTTCTGCATTTTCTCTCCTGCCTAAGGAGCAGATACACAATTTTATCTCCTTTCTGCAAGACACAACGACCCAGCCGTCTTCCTTCCCCACGGTGTAGCACAGAAACATTACATATGACTAAAAATAAGGGCCATAGGACCAACCTCATCTCAGAATCCCACCCCCTTTACACCCAAAACAGTCTCCCAAGTTAACTGTTCTAACTCAGCACAATTGACTCTGGCGTTAATCCGAGCCCATTTTAATATATCTTCTCCTATCCTTGTTACTTCTGCTGGGGTACTTACATTACTATTTCCATCAGAGTGAATGCTGCTTCAGAGCATCACCGGCTACTGGTCTCTTGTCAGTAATTGTCGGAGGGTTCCACTACTAAAGAATGTTTGCAAACTGCACTGTGTACAACTACTGCTGTTTCTCATTCATGCCTCCCCCCACGTACCCTCCCCCGGTATGCAAGAATATAGAGCCTCCACAGGCAGCACCTGTTGCTTGTACCCCATACCATCATATTCGCATTGACGGTATTTGTAAAGTGCACACGTAGTTGAAAGGCAATGGAGTGCTGTACATGGTCAAAGGCAGAGATCCAACCAGAAAGGGAATCTGGGTGGGAGATCCTGGGTTCCTCAATGGGAGATGTGCTGTGTTGTGATGTAGTGTTCTTTAAAGACATGCATCTTCAGCTCCTTCCTAACTTGGAGCATCTTTGGCATGGTCCTAGTGCATACAGGGATGTAATTACAGACCATGAGTGTTTGGATGGGCAAGGCCTGTTTCCTTGTTGTTTTATTGGTTCTTGCACGTCTTTGTTCCTCTGAATGATGGTGTCTGAATATGTCACTGATTGGCCCGTTGATAATTTTGCATTTTTTTTTAGATGTGACCTGCATGACTGAGCCCAATACTGCAGACGAGGCCTCACCAGTGTTGTGCACAGAACGTACAACTTTCTGCTGAGTTTGCACCCTGATATGAAATCCAGAAGTATTCAAACTGGCCCCACGTTGTTGATAAGTGAATTCCACAGATTGCATTCTTTGAGAGTCATCATCCCTCTGTCATCATGGACCCAGATTCTTGTCCACTTGGAGCTTGAAAATGTAAAGTAATTTTGCTGAAAATCTAATTTGTACAGTCTTCAAAAGCATAGTTTTTCATTGAAAGCCCACATGAGTGTCCCTAATTAAAGAACTCCCGCAGCTGTCACAGACAAACACAAAGAGGAAGCACAGAGGGCATGTGGTGCGGAAGCGCTTGACACACATTTTATCAAGAAGATGCCCTAGTAGGCCTAGGGTTTCTAAAGGTGGACGAGGTGCCAACCGGAGCAGTGGGGTAATGAGGGCTACTCACATTTCAATTGTTGATTGAATACTGTGAGTAAATCTCTTGCACTTTTTGTGAATCACAAACACAAAAACAGGCCTAAGTGGGAAAATTACGTTTTAATTTGGAAAAATTGTCAGGCCATTAATAGTACAGACTTGATAATGGGGCAACTTGGTTTACACTTGGAGTGCCTGGAAAAAGGGCCCCAATATTTCTATTCGGGTTCAGATTGATACTCCCTGAATACGCGTGGCTTACCTTTGATGATATTATGGAGTCCTCTGGTAACATTAGAGACACAGTGGTCAAGTCATGGGCTTTCCCTTTTCCTGACATTGGCCTCAGGTGTGTTAGTCCACTTGGTTAACCTGATGTAATGCAAGAATACATATCCCAGAGGGGCGCTAGAGGGCGCACTTGCTGAATGGCTGCACCTGCGTGAGGCTCCAGCAGCCTGGCATAGCTATCCGGTATTTATCCTTCTTCCCCTGCACCCACCTGCCCGAAAATCCCCACGGAGGGGCAGCGTGGGCCCCTGCACGGCGAAAGTTTGGTGGCTCTACCCCCTTGGGCTCCGGTGTTGTGCACTGCGGACCCCCCGGCCGGCGTGTGGCTTGCCGTGCCGGTGCCTGCAGTCGGCTCCTGGACCTACTCGAGCCCGGGGATCGCCACGAGGCGAGTGGGCCTCCAGCTCTTGGTGGGCAGCGCAGCTGATACTGGCAGTGGGGCCGGCACCGGACAGGGGCTTAAGAGGTACGTGTTGCACGCATTGCTTGCGGCGCGGGGGCGGAGGTGGTGCGGAGCCCCCCGCTGATTTTGCCCTGCTGTGAGCCCCCACCGGTACTGTACTTGGCGCGATATTTCGGCGACATTGACGATTGGCTGCCCACACCTACAGGGGCCCGAGACGCCCGGCGGCCTGCCATCCCGCTGCCATACACGGCCTCATTGTCTGCCTTTTGCCGCCATCTGGATGAACTGACGACTCCAACAGACTAGCGCTTCTGTGTGTATCCTCGAGGTGCTGTATCTCTGCTGGTATTCCTGCTCTTTCTCAAGGGGGACCGAGCTACTCCAGAACTGAACTCTGCCTCACTGCGGGCCCCCCCCGCAAACGCTTGCTGTGCCCCCCCTCGCTGCCTGGCACCTCATTTACAGCAGAGATACCGCTACACCGCACTGAGTAGTGCTGTGACACTATTACCTCCACTTACTCCCCTCCAGCGGCAGTGCTGATAGCGCATAGACGCGTGAACGTCCTACATCTCAGTGTCGGCATGGGGAAGCCGGACAGTCGCCAACCCAGGCTGCAGTTTGAACCAGCGGCACAGAAGAAGGCGACGCGACACACGGGAGACGCAGTGCCACCCCGGAGCCCGACCTCGGAGGCCTCGACGTCGGCCCTGCTGACCCCAGATATGGCCACCATGCTGCTGGAGATGCGCCAAGGCTTCGCGACAGTGGTCGACAAAGTGGATAGACTTTCGTCTAGGATGGATGGCATAGCCCAAAAGATGGACGTCCATGAGGAGCGCCTAACTGAAGTAGAACGCAGAATATCGGAAAATGATGATACGACCGCGTCGCATGACTCTCGCCTTGCCAGAATGGACAACGTTTTAAGAGTGATTGCCGCCAAAAACGAGGAGTTGGAGGCTAGGAGCCGGCGGAACAACGTTCGCGTCACGGGCATTCCGGAGTCGACCAACACAGGGAAGATGGAGTTGTACATAGAGAAACTGCTTATGGCGACAGTGGGAGCAGACGTTCTTTCGAATCAGTTTATTGTGGAACGCGCCCATCGCTCCCTTGGTCCTCGACCCCAACCTGGAGCCCCACCGCGACCCATAATTGCGCGCCTGCTCAACTACCGAGATCGCGATGCGGCGCTCCGAGCAGCCCGGGCGAACCAGAACCTGACATATGATGGCGTGCCCTTCTCCATATACCCTGACTTTACCCCGGTGGTTCAAGAGCAACGGCGGAAATTTCTTGCAGTTAAGAGGAAACTGCGAGATCTGAGCATTGACTATGCCCTCCTGTACCCGGCCAAGCTGCGAGTCACACACCAGGGCACACAGCACTTCTTTCTTAACCCACAACAGGTCGAAGACTACCTTAAGACTTTGCCCAAACGACACAGAAGGCCTGCGGACGCTGAGGACTTGAACGCATCCGGCCCCAAATAGTCAACAGCTGGCTCTCTATGGTTCTTATCCCTGTACTCAAGTTGATCGTCCTCACTCCCTTCTCTGCGCAGGGGGTCCTATCCTTCTCTGCGATGGCTGCGGCTGCCCCTGGGGTGCCATGGACGGGTGCTGGACTGCAGGTGGTAATGTATGCCAGGCCCCCACCCCTTTTCTCCCTCTCTGCTCCGGATGGAGATCCCAAGGGTGGACTTGCACGGAGTGGGACGGCTGGGGGTGGTGGAACGTGCACCTCTGATGACCCCTACTGGGTGTTCCCCAATGACATTGACTTTGATTTTTCTTTGTTGGTTGGTTTTTTGCATTGTTTTGGTATGTGGGTGGGGGGTGGGTTTGGGGTACTGGCGAGTTGGGGTAGCTTCAGTGGATGGGGGGTGGTGGGCTGTCTACCGGGCGGAACGGGCACGCACTGTGCAAGGTATTGCTTCCCTTAGAAGAGCCGGAATGTTTCGCCCTGCCTGGTTGAATACTGTGAACTGTTTAGCTTTCTTCCGATCAGGTCCGTTTGGTGGAACTGTAGGGGGGAGGGTGGGTGGGGGGGGGGGGGTGCTGGGAGTTTTGTTGGGGTTCAGGTTTTAACATGTGCATGCTGTGTTGTGAACTCACTTGTCTGCCCGATGGAGGGCTCCTTGGATTTGGCCGGGGGACGAGGGGGTGGGATGGGTGTGCTTTGCGTTGTCTGTGGCTGAGAGGCGGCATAGGAGATAGGGGCGTTCCCTCAGTGTTCCGCTCCCTGTCCCCCCTGGGGGCCTGTCTATTGCTGAGGCTGGCTGGGCTATCCTACATGCTTTCATCCTGCAATCATTGTTTCACACCTCTACATGGGTGACACACGATTAAATGTGATTTCTTGGAATGTGCGAGGGTTGGGAGACCATAGGAAGAGAAGGCAACTATTGAGCTACCTTGATCGCCATAACGTTCACATTGCTTTCCTACAGGAAACACATTTTGCACCCCACAGGTCTCACGCCTTTGGAAGTACAGAGGCAGCCTTCAGCAATATGAAGGGATGCTTGTGAGATGTTGCCAACTGGATGAATGCAAACAAACTCAAATTGAATGCGAGTAAGACGGAGGTCATCTTCTTTGGCAAACATACTCGGCCCCCCCCAAGCCTGTGGTGGCCCTCCGAAATGGGTTTTCCTCCTCTACCCAGCACCAATGCGAAAAATCTGGGAGTAAGATGGGATGAGAGTCTTTCCTTCTCTCCACATATACAGCAGGTCTCTGCGTGCTGTCTCCATAAACTAAGAAACCTACGCAAATTTCTGTCCCTTCTGCCTGAAGACTGTCGCAAGACGGTGGTCCATGCTACAGTCACTTCCAGACTGGACTACGCAAACGGCCTCTACCTTGGCCTACCCAAATACCTGGTGCAACGATTGCAGATCGTGCAGAACGCGGCTGCGAGACTGCTAAAAAACATCCCTTTTAAACAGCATGTCTCTCCGCACTTGCGCGATCTGCATTGGCTCCCTGTAGCCTGCAGAATCAAGTTTAAAGCTCTAACTCTGGCGTTTAGAGCCCAAAAGGGGACCTGTCCCTCCTATTTAAAGCTTAGACTCCCCAGATATTATCAGGAGAGATGCTTGCGCTCTAATTCACGATACCAGCTTTCTATCCCCCGCGCCAGGAGAGCCAGACTCGGAGGCAGATCTTTCTCTGCCTGCACGGCGACACTCTGGAACGCCCTACCGGCCAACATCCAATTGGCTCCAACGGAAGCCAGTTTTAAGAGGCAGCTAAAGACTTGGCTCTTTTCTCAGAATAATTAAACACTCCCTCCCCTTTCTCCGCCCATTCTGCCTGGAAAAATGATCACTCAGCGCCGGGACACCTCCTTGCGAGGTAGCTGTTCGCGCTATATAAATATCGGTATTATTATTATTATTATTAAGTAGGTGGGCTTCCCACACGATCTTTGCTAATTACTCCTCATATGCACGGGGTACGGCCATCCTGGTTAAGAGGTCCACGCCCTTTAGGTTTGCTGGCTCCAGGGCTGATCCCCAGGGGAGGTATTGTTTGCTATGGGGTAGACTGGGGCATATGACAGTGACACTAGCATGTTGTTATGGACCTAACACAGATGACCCGCAATTCTTTACTTCCTTATGGGCTGCGATAGTGGAGACGGGACCACAGCACCTTATATGGGGAGGAGACTTCAACACGACCCTGCATCCCCCCTGGATAGGTCACACCCTGCCCCCCACCATTATACTAACGGGCGAGAAGTCCTTAGAACAACCATGGCCAGCAACAATCTCATAGACGCTTGGCGTTCACACTGCGGGACTAGAGGGGAGGGTACACACTTTACAGCGCAGGCTAAGTCGTGGGCACGGCTTGACTATTTCCTCCTAACCTCACAATTGTATACGGCGCTGATTCACGCGTCGCACCTCCCCAGGACATATTCCGACCACTCCCCCGTTCTTATAACATTGTCCGGTTCTGAGCTAGGCCCCCCAGTGACGGCATGGCGTATGCAACCCTCTATGTTATTGGACTCGGAATTCCAAGAAGAGCTCCGTGAGGAATGTTTAGACTTCTTTAAACGCAATAAAGACTCTGTCCAAGACGTAGAGACCATATGGGACGCCTTTAAGGCCACGCTCCGGGGCTTGTGTATTTCGAAAGGCTCGGGCGTGCTCAAGAGCATACTGACTAGAATACGCAGCCTAGAAGCCGACCTACGTAGTGCTGAGGCCCGCCTTAGAACAAACCCTGACAGTGCGACCCTTGCTACCATTCGTGAAACACTGTCGGAATTTTCGGAGGAAGCTGCCCGCGAGGTAAAGTTTAGGAATAAATACTGGGTGGCCAGGCGATATGGAGAGGGTGAGAGACCTGGGAAGCCTCTGGCGGCGACGGTTAAACTAATGCATTCGCCAACGGTCATACTGGAACTTGAGACTGCTGAGGGGCTGGTACTCAGGGACACTACCCAGATCCTGAACGAATTTGTGCGGCACTATGGTACGTTGTACTCCTCTAACAGGGCTGGCGAACTCACACTGGACGATTATTTGGAGGATGTCTCCTTGGGTTGGTTGAGCGATGCACAGAGAGCCTTCTTGAGCGCTCCCTTTGAATTGGATGAGGTCAGGGAGGCTATTATGAGCATGAAGTCGGGTAAGGCCACTGGGCTGGATGGCATCCCCATTGAGTTCTACAAAACGTTTATTGACTTCATGGCGCCAGTATTGCGGGAGGTTTATGAGGACGCGCTAGAGGTGGGCCACCTCCCTGCTTCCATGAGGATCGCTCTTATTACGTCACTGCTCAAGCCAGGCAAACCCGCTTCCAGCTGCGACTCCTACAGACCACTGTCCTTGTTAAATTGTGACGTGAAAATACTTGCGAAACTGATTGCAGCACGCATCAGCCTCCTCCTGCCTGCTTTGATACTTCTGGATCAGGCCGGATTTGTCCCTGGGAGAGCGACGTCGCACAATCTCCGTACCTTTTTTTCGGTCTATGACTCGGTCCACGAAGACCTCCCGATGGCGGCCATTTTTTTAGACGCCACTAAGGCGTTTGACTCGCTCGAGTGGGACTATGTGTTCAAGGTTCTGGAGCGAATGGGTTTCCCACTTATATTTATTTCATGGATTAGATTATTGTATACGCGTCCAGTGGCCAGAGTCCTCATTAATGGTAAATTGTCTTTGGACTTCCCGATCTCCAGGGGGACATGGCAGGGTTGCCCGCTGTCCCCCCTCCTCTTCGCCATAGCCACTGAACCCCTGGCTGCTAAACTGCGACAACATCATTGGGACAGTGCGCTGCGCTGCTTTCAGAGACAGATACTCGTCTCAATGTATGCTGACGATATCACCCTTTATGTTCGCCACCCTAGCGACAACCTGCATCCCATACTCCGAGAATTTATATGGTTTGGTGCCCTTTCGGGAGTTCAAATTAACTGGAGTAAGTCGTGTATCTTCCCCCTTACTGCCTCGACGAGACAGTTCCCGCTGGAATTCCCACTTGCCTGGTGCACGGGAGATTTTAAGTACTTGGGCATACATGTGGAAAAGAGTAGAGAGGAGCTGATTCGTGCTAATTATGGCACTGTGATGGACAAGATGAGGGACAATATCTCCAGATGGATTACACTCCCCCTTTCCATGGCTGGGCGGGCCTCATTAGTTAAAATGGTTATACTCCCTCAGCTTCTGTACCTCTTTTTAAATATCCCGTATCATCCCGGATCCCATTTCTTTCGACTGCTACGCTCGGAACTGCTCCGTCTGGTGTGGGGTGGGAAGACGCCCAGACTCAAATGGGAGATCCTAGTCCGGCCATTCTCACAAGGGGGCTTCGGCATTCCTGACTTCGAGCTTTACTATCGAGCTGCTCAGGCCCACTATGCGTACTTTTGGGTACGTCAGCAGAGATATATGCCTCAACTGGCGGCTGAACACTGGTTGGCCCACCCGACCCCCATCGAAGGCGCACTCTACTCCCAGGTTGAAGGTAGGGACAAGACCCCTTCCACGGTATCTAGCACGGTCACGGCGTGGAACACCATTGTATTGAAACTTGATCTGCACTTCCTATATGCTCCTCTGCTGCCACTGACCTACCACCCGCAGCTTCCACTCCTACAGGAGGCTGGATTCCAAAAATTGTTAAAAAAAATACATGTCGCCACATGGGGGGACTTGTATCGTGATGGCACCTTCCGTACTAGGGACCAGTTATACGAGGGCATACAACCAACACCTCTAGACCTATTTTATTATATCAGGCTACGGCATGGACTACAGGCCCTTACCCCCGACTTCCCCTGCCAGCCCCCAGTGCTGTCTCCCCTACAGACCATGCTGCTTCAAGACACCCCTAATAAACTGGTATCCACACTCTATAAATCTGTCCGGACCAACATGACCTACACTACTCTGCCAGCTAGACACAAATGGGAACAAGATCTTGCCTTGACTCTCACGGATACACAATGGGAATTTTGCCTACAGCAGACCGAACGCATATCCTCCAATAGCCGCTACAGGATAATTCATTATAAATTCCTGCACAGACTGTACCACACCCCAGCGCGCCTACACAGGTTCCAGCTTAGGCCCACAGATACGTGTGACAGGTGTGGGGCTCCCGGGGCTGACTTCCTTCAGCTTGCATGGGGGTGTGCCGCGGTAAGCGCATACTGGACTCAGGTGTTTCAAGCACTGTCCAAAATGATACACATGACGGTCGTTCCGTCCCCATTGGTAGCCCTTCTGGGGTATGTTGCACCTCTCCAGGCGGCGCACCGCAAATATGTGGCGCTGGCTATGCTTCTGGCTAAACGCAGAGTGGCCTGTAGATGGGGGAGGGGGAGGGCACCCAAGTTTAAAGATTGGATGAGGGACATGGTATACTGCCAGGAACAATTACATACATATTCCGAACTGCTTCCGCCTACTTCTAGGCCCATGGATATTTGGGCCCCGTTACAATGCTATTTGATCACTGACCCACTCGAGGATGACCGTACTTGAAATTGAGATGTTGGGACCCTGCGTTGGTACCTCTTGGTCTTGAACTAAACTTCCTGGGCTGACCTGTATGGCATGATGTGCTTGCTACTCCCCCCCCCTCCCCCTCCCCTGTCTTCTCCAGCCTCCCCATTTCAGGGTTCTCTGTGGGTTGCTCCGTCCTCTACGCCATCACCCAGGTATCTACCGGCCTACCACCCTCGATACCGAGGCCCGCCTTCCCTTCATTTGTAGTCCCATTGCTCTGCCAGCCTCATGCCCTCCACGGCCTGTTATGCCCGCCGGGCGCCCGATATGTCCGCTTCCCCCCCCCCCCCCCCCCCTGGGTTCACCTAGACACTGCACATGTTACTGTTGACATAAAAATTTTAAAAATGCAAGACTCATTGATTTAGCGTGAAGACGATGCACTTGTCACTTGAATGTTATTGTTTGACGCGATTGTATTTACATTAATGCACTTCTGTTGATACTTGTGCTCTTATATGCATCGATAGCGGCCGGCCTCCGGGTTGTTGGCGAGACGCTGTGTACTCCTGACAGTGCTCAATAAATGTTTTGCACCAAAAAAAAAAAAAAAAAAAAAAGAATACATATCCCAGAATGCATAACTGTGCTTAAGGAAAGTCAGGGACTGCAAAATAGTGTTTTTTTCTGATTCGGTGTCATC
The DNA here is from genome assembly GCF_964263255.1 of Lissotriton vulgaris. Classification (NCBI taxonomy): domain Eukaryota; kingdom Metazoa; phylum Chordata; class Amphibia; order Caudata; family Salamandridae; genus Lissotriton; species Lissotriton vulgaris. Next base: position 2,006,504,787 of record NC_141691.1, on the reverse strand, counting down.
TGGTACCTTTATTAGGCTTCATTTGTGAAGTTGGAAGGCACAGGGAAAGTGTCCTATGCAGTCCGTGATTCCTAATTTTAAGCCCCAACTCTCACCTGAGCCAAGTGTAAACTGTGACTGCTGCGCTTAACCCCACAGTCAGGCTCTGATGATACTTCAGTTTGTGAGGCCTCGACATTCAGAACACAATAAACAGTGGTCGAAGTGGGGAAAAAAAGTTGGAGAACTGTGGGCCGGAGAATCAGAGGGCAAGAATAACCTGAGATTTGGGTGTGTGGGCGGAGTCAGAGGTGTGACCAGAAAGAGCAAAACTTCCCTATTATTTGCATTTGTTTGGCATTTCACTGACCAGTTACAGCGTATTACATTATTTAATTCAACCAATAGATACACCTGTTTATTTAAGGTTTAATATGAGTTATTAACATTACAATATACTCACAGAGTGGGATATGTTTCCAATCACAGGATGTGCAAAATACACTTAAAATGGAATCACAAGCCATTTGTCTCCGAACCATGCAGTTTCTGTCATCAGCACTTTTCCTCCCTTTTTCCACAAGAGCGGTTCAAACATGAATGGTAAAATATCCTACTTTGAAAATGTTTTCCTCTTAATTATGGCTGTACCATATTTGCTACATATTACATCATCCGCTGCATAATTAACAATTTCAACAAAAAAATTGTTTTTAGCTCAAACTGATCAAAAAATACAAAAACATGTGACTTATGTTGCTGCGAAGTGGAGGGCCCTTTGCAAAGGTTGACTGGTTCCCTTTCTCATTGCTGCATTTGTATAATACACAGGTACTACTGAGGCAAAATCTTTGCAGAGGCTGTTAGTATGTATAAGAATGTCAAAATAAAGTATCATAAAATGTACCGCATTGCGCTGCAGCCTTTTTTTTGCTTCACAATTCGGTCAACACTGCAACATAATTTTGTCCTTCATTGCTGCACAATTCCAGTGGCCCGAAAGCAGGCAGTACATGTTAAAAAAGCTAGTGCGTGAAGCAGAGAGTCCTTTAAGTTTGCAAACTTAGTTTGGTGTGCATGCAAGCCAATCCTGCATTGCTGATCCGTGGTGAGTTGCAGCTACTGCTGAAACAAGGCCAATAGCGGTACCAATGGGTGAGGCAGACTGGCTTCAAAGAGTCTTGTGACTTCGGTGACAGAGTCAGTGTCGCTCTAGGGTGTGCTGCTTCAAAGGCCTGCCCGCAAGACTGGAGGTGAACTTCAGCATGGATTGTGGTGGACAGACCTTCAAGGTTAACCTACACTTGCCACAGCTATGGTCCACGTTCTGGTGCTAAGACACCAGGGCTTCTAAGGACTACCAGGCCTTCTTAGGTGTAGCAGGGAAATGCGCTCCGTCAGGAGAGTGGTCTGGTGGACTGGTCATGAAGGCTGAACCTGGTTCCCCAATTCCAAATTCTGCAGCTCTGGCCAGAGTGCCACATCCTCTCCCCCACTGAACACCTTACTGCCCCACTGAGAGAAACTCGCACTCCATTCAGCTAGAACCCAATTGTGCCACGACTCAATTCAAATTATGCACTAGACAAGAGTAATATCCTGCCTGAAAAAAAATTAGTAACATCCTCGAAAAGCAAACACTTATAGGGAATGGAAGGATAAGTAAAGCATGTGAAATGTAAGCAGGAACAACATTGTTACCTTAACGCTTTTACACTCATTATCCAGAAATCAGTGAGGGATTTTGCCTGATAAGTTCAGGACATGACTACAGGACCGGTACGAGACCCATTTCAATGTCCATTGCTTATATCCTTACAAAACGTAAACAGTAGGACTTAAAAAGACCACATCCCTGAACACAGAGCCACAGTACACATTTTATACGCTAAAATACTTAAATCAGGTGAAAAGGATCACATTAAATGTTTTCCACTTCATCCACCAACCAGGTATTGGAGTCCCTCCTGGAATGGTGCACTTCCCCACCCTGGGAAAACAATGTTGTTCAAAGAAAAAAGATAAAAAGAAAGTAGCGCTTCACCGACAAACTTTGTAAAGTGGTGCTAATGGGTTTGGGTCTAAATAACACCAATCTAGCCTGTCTGTGACTACTCTGTATTTTCATCCATTTTTCTCTCCATCCCGATGTTGCACTTTGGAATAGAAAAAGGTCTGAAAATGAGGAAATTTCGAGTCAAACTGTTTCATTCTTTTTTGGATTCATTTCACACTGGAGCAAATAAAGGAAAGGAGAGGAGAGGGTAAGAGCTGTCTCTTGAAATCACACAAGTGAGGAGAAGCGAGACAGAGACAGAAAGAGAGGGAGGAATAAAGAGAGAGAGAGGGGACGAGGGCAGCTGCCAGCGGCAGAGCAGGAGAAGTGGACACTGCCCATGCCTTCTCTGGGCAGGAAGGAAAAGAGACAGAGTTTTTTTCCTTCTCTGCCCGTCCCAGAATGGTCGAGCCTTATCTATATGATTTGGCTATTTCTGCCATCCTGGGGCGCATTTTTTTAAAATAGAACAGTTGATATTAAATTTAAAAAGTAGGGGCATGCTGTGCCCTGCCGATCCCTCCCGCCCACTTTGATCACTGGCGGGATGAGGAGGATAAAGTGGAGCATAGGCAATGAGCCGGCACTTGGATTATGAAAACCACCCATTACTGTTGTGTTGCGCCTGTGACGCAACAGGCGCACAGCATAAAGGTCATGTGACCTCAAGTTAATAAAGTGGATACGCGCGTACGTACGCCAGTAAGGCTTCGCAGGCGAGACCCGAAAGCACCCTTACAGCCGTCTCCTGTGCATTATTTAATAGTGTAGGCACTGTAACATCTGCCCCCTCAGTGTTGATGCCAGCACCTCACCCAGGGCCAGCACTGGACACAACAACTGTCAAAGAGGGTGGGCGTGCCCTCGCATCGGATGGAATGGCGGCCGCGAACATTTCCATCAGCTCGTGAAGCTCATGCTCCGGAGTGCGGCGCGCTGTGTCTCAGCGCTTGGCGGCTCGATAGGAGCGCTGGAGGTCCCGTGTTGCTGCGGAGGCGGCACGAAGTGTTCAAAGGGGCCACAGAAGGTGAGGAAGCGCGACCCTGCACCCTGCCCTGCTGCCGGCCGCGAGTGCGGTCTTGGCCAGCCACGTGGAGACGCACCCCGTGTGGGCGTGCGAGACCCGGCTGCAGCCCTCTCTCGTTGTGGGGCGCCCTCAGCCCGAGTGAATCGCTCGGCTGGCTCTGGAGTCTATACCCCCCTTGTCCATGCAGCACTGCTGGGAGGGGGGTGAGGAAAATCCCTGCTGGAGAAGAGATTCCCTACTACAAAGGGGATACAAAAGAAAGGCCTTGCTGCAGGCCAAACAGAGGGCTGCGTGTATTGGCTGCCTGGGAGGTTGGTAGGAGGTGGCACAAGCGTCACCATCCCAAAGCAGGACGGCATAGGAGAGAGAGAGAAAAGACACCCAACGCAGTACAACAGGGAGCAAGCCTAACCACGCCCTGGTGGCAGACAGCCCAAGCGCAATAAGCAGAGAGAGTCCACGCTGACAGTCCAGCGCAGCTGCAACCAGGAGGTACATTGAGCACGTGAGGGAGCCTTCGGAGACAGTAGACACAGGGACAAAGGCGACAAACATGTCCACGATACCCCAATAGAGCCTTTCATAGTGGAAGGGACAACCTCATCACTCGCACCAAAGTGGAAAGACTGGGTGGACCACCTACTTATATTCTTTGAAGCCACTAAGGCCCACAAGGACCAGAAGAGAGCCATGTTACTCCATCTAGGGGGCAAAGACATCCACAACATCGCTAAGAAACTTGTAGAGGCCACGCCAAAGAATCACCACACATTGATAAATGCCCTCAATGGGCATTTCGAACCGATGGCCAATCAAGACTACGAGAGGTTCATATTTAGGCAAGCACGTCAACTTCCAGAAGAATCGCTGGACACCTATCACGCCAGACTGAAAAATCTAGCGTCCTCGTGCGGTGTCTCCTAATCTCCAGAGGAGATTAGGGGACAAGTAATTCAGGGTTGCGCGTCTGCCAAGCTCCGTGAACGGATACTGGAAGAGTCAGGAAAGTCCCTTTCTGACATACTGACCTTGGGGCGCACCAAGGAACTGTCTAAGGCTCGGGCCGCACACATGGAGGCAGACCTCCAGTCTCCTGTGAAGGCTGAACCGGTGAACGCCATGACGACCAAACCCACGATGAGGTGGGTCAAGAAGGGATCTGGAACGTCGACCTCAGGGCAAGCCAAAAGATGCGGATACTGCGGAGGGCCACCCCACCAGGCGGCCGAGTGCCCCGCTTAAAGGCAAGCGATGCTCTGGATGTGGATGATTCAATCACTTTGAGAAGGTCTGCAGGTCCAAGAGATATCGCCCCGACAAGGGTCAATGCACCGCCAGAAGTTAAAGAGGGCCAAGCAACATGGATGATAATGAGGAGGAATAGCGGCTAGTGCACAAAGTACACAAGATCGGCACCACAACCCGGAAGGGGTGACGTCTACCCCAGTGCAGCATTCGTGTGGGACCACAAGACGTCATGGCAGACGTCATGGCGGTAGTTGACACTGGCGCCACCATCAATAACATGGCCTCTGCCCTCTATCGAACCATGAATCCAACGCCCGCTCTCTACCCCTCTGCAATCACGGTATTTGCCTATGGTCAAGACACACCACTAAAAATACTAGGTCGTTTTAGAACTTCCATATAACATGGTGCCCTTTCCATCACCACCAATGTTTATGTCACCAAAGAGGGATAAGGCATGCTACTAGGGTGCCGGCTGCCGAAGATCTAGGAGTGGTGAGGTTTGCCTTAGGAGTGCACCAGGAGTCAATCCAACATCTTCTGTCAGAATTCTCTGAGGTCTACGAAGGAATTGGAAGATTTAAAAGTAAAGAGATCCATCTCCACATCGACCCAACGGTCCAACGGTGGCTTTGCGGCATCGGCAATTAGTCTTTCACCTGCGCCCCCTGGTGGAGAACTCAAGAAGCTGGAGGCTGCTGGCATCATCGAGAGAGTGACTGGTCCCTCTCCATGGGTCTCTCCGAATGTCGTTACCAGAAAGCCCAAACAGCCCGGCGCGTTGAGGATCTGTGTAGACATGAGGCTACCCAATGCCGCCATTAGGAGGGAGCGCCACATCACCCCAACAATAGATGACCTCATTGGGGAAATGGCCGGGGCCTGTTGGTTTTGCAAGTTAGACCTGAGATCTGGCTACCATCAGCTGGTGCCAGATGAGGTGTCCCGAAACAACACAACCTTCTCGACTCACGTGAGGCTCCAAAGATATACCCGCCTGAGTTTCGGGATATCAAGTGCGGCTAAAGTCTATCAGAAAATCATACAGGAACTGATCATGGACATCCCTGGAGTTATCAACGTCAGTGACGACATCATGGTACACGCAAAAACCATCCCGGAACACAATGCTCGCCTCACTCAAGTGCTTTGTCGACTGCGAGGTGCTGGACTTATTCTCCACCGGGAGAAATGCACATTCCTAAAGAAAAAGTTACAAGTCTTCGGCTACACGTTCTTCATGGAAGGAGTCAATCCAGACCCTGAAAAAGTCTGAGATATCCAAGAAACTGTGGCCCCCACTAATGTTACCGAGGTCCGCAGTTTCCTCTGTATGGTAAACTATTGTGGGAGGTTCATTCAAAACCTTGCCAACCTGACTCTACCGTTGAGGGAACTCACCAAAGACTCTACACCCTGGAAGTGGGGTCCAGACCAAGCCAAAGCCTTTACGGAAATCAAAGATGCGCTTTCAGAGGCGACCATGCCATCCGAGAAAGCTGACACTGGTAGCGGTGGATAGTGGTCCCATGAGATTAGGGGCCGGTCTATTGCAGAGACGATACCAGGATGAGGATTGGGCCCCGGTAGCGTTTGCCAGCCGGTCTCTCACCGAAACGGAACAGCGTTATTCCCAAATCAAGGAGGAATCGATTGCCATCCACTGGGGGTGCCGCCACTTTCACTTCTATGTCTATGGGAAGTCTTTTGTGGTAGTGATGGATCACAAGCCCCTTGTATCTCTATTTTCCGGGACATCTACCAAACCACCACCCCAGATCGAGAAGTGGATGTTGCAGCTCCAAAATTACAACTGTAAGGTGGAATACCAACCCGGGTCCCGGAACCCGGCCGACTACCTGTCTTGGCAACCCAGAGCAGCCACGGTACAGGAGATGGAAGATGCGGCAGATACCGAAGAATATGTCAGATGCATCACGGCTCGTTCCTGCCCTCTTCCCCTCTCCATGGAGAATCTAAGAGAAGCCACGATCAAAGATGACTGTCTACAACTGGCCAAGGCGGCTCTACATAGTGGTAACTGGCACAAGGCTAAAGAAGAAAGGAAGATTCTAATGACAAATGCCCAGCGCATCATGGACAGCTTGTACCACGTCCTAGATGAACTCACTGAGGACACCACGGGGTGCCTGCTAAGAGGACACCGGCTGGTGATTCCGACATCGTTAACCGCTCAAGTCGTTCAGCTTGCCCACATCGGCACCAAAGCATGGTCAAGACTAAGCATGGGCGAATTTTGCGAATCTGGCGTTCGCGAATTTTGCGAATTTGCGAACTCGCAATCCGCAAAATCCGCGAATTTTTTTTGTGTTCGCAAGGATTTCTGCCAGTTCGCAAGGATTTCTGACAGTTCGCGAGGGTTTTGTAACAGTTCGCAATCGCGAACTTACATGTCGGCTCGCAACGGTCACAATTATGTTGTTTCTATGTCTGGTTCATCATCATAGGTTCCCAGCACCCTCTGTTTCACCCCTGCCACCCTCTGTTTTACCCATGCCACCCTCTGGTACATCAATGCCTTATGCCACCCTCTGGTTCATCATCACTGTAGATTATGGGGGGAAAAAGCAAGCACACCTGCCTGCTTCAACTGACATGAATTAATTTGGGGTTGATTTATTAATGTGTCACTGTTTTAAAATTCCAGTCTGGCACCTGCATCCTTATCTGTAATTTGCTTTCTGTTGCAGTGCAATTTTTTTTTCCAGGACCTTTGTGGCCTACTTGTAGCTATTCTATGAGCCTGCTGTGAGGGTCAGAGCAGGGTCATACAATTATTGCAACTAGCAACTGAACTCTGGAGGGGCCCTTGTCAGGAAGCACTACAGGGAATGGTTACTAATGATGAGTTTGAACTTTTGAACCTGCTGAATGCTTTTTTTGTGTTCGCAAGGAATTCTGCCAGTTCGCAAGGATTTCTGCCAGTTCGCGAGGGTTTTGTACCAGTTCGCAATTGCGAACTTACATGTCGGCTCGCAACGGTCACGATTATGTTGTTTCTACGTCTGGTTCATCATCACAGGTTCCCAGCACCCTCTGTTTCACCCCTGCCACCCTCTGTTTTACCCATGCCACCCTCTGGTACATCAATGCCTTATGCCACCCTCTGGTTCATCATCACTGTAGATTATGGGGGGAAAAAGCAAGCACACCTGCCTGCTTCAACTGACATGAATTAATTTGGGGTTGATTTATTAATGTGTCACTGTTTTAAAATTCCAGTCTGGCACCTGCATCCTTATCTGTAATTTGCTTTCTGTTGCAGTGCAATTTTTTTTCTCCAGGACCTTTGTGGCCTACTTGTAGCTATTCTATGAGCCTGCTGTGAGGGTCAGAGCAGGGTCATACAATTGTTGCAACTAGCAACTGAACTTTGGAGGGGCCCTTGTCAGGAAGCACTACAGGGAACGGTTACTAATGATGAGTTTGAACTTTTGAACCTGCTTTCACTTTTGCAAAACTCGTTTTTCTGCAGAGCAGCATTACAGCAACTTTAATTCCCCACCAAGCTTATATGAGAAAGTTGATTTCTAATCCAAAAGTTATCCAAAGAAAATCAAAAGGCCTCAAATCTAAAAAAGTGCAGGCAAATGTCAACCTGAGGAGTTATTCTGATAAAAATAATCATTTTCAGAAGGTCTATGCTGCTTGCTAGTAGATTTTTTGTGCGTAATTGCAATTTTTGTAATTTCGCGAGTGCAAGATTGTTGCTGCCCACCGCACCTACATGTTCGCAATTGCGAACTTACACCGCAAAGAAAAAAAATCCGCTGCGTGCGAATTTGCGGATTTTGCGGGAAATTCGCGAATCTCGCGGATTGCGAATTTACTGAAAATCCGCAAAATCCGCGAGCGTAACGGATTTTCCGCCCATGCTTAGTCAAGACCTAGTCCCGACTGAGAACCAAAGTGTGGTTCCCATTGATGGAGGAACTTGTGGAGGCCACTGTCCGGTCATGCTCTGCCTGTCAAGTAACGGGGGAAGCGCCCCGACACGCTCTGATCATTGTGGAACCAAGGCCGAGATCTCCGTGGTCCTATGTTAGCCTAGACTTTGGAAGTCTTCCTGACGGCCGTCACACGTTTGTGGCTATCGATGATCACTCCAAGTACCCGGGGGTTGGATCCATATCAGCACCTAGTGCCACCGAGGTGATCCCAAAGCTTGAAAAAATCATGGCAACTCACGGTCTAATACAGGAGCTGAGGACAGACAACGGACCTCCCTTCCAAGGGCAGGAGCTAGCCACATACCTAAACGCTCTTGGTATCCACCACCGAAGAATCACACCCCGGTGGCCACAAGCCAATGGGGAAGTGGAGAGATTCATGCGGTCCTTAAATAAGGTGATACGCATTGCTCACGACAAGGGACAGTCAATAGAGTTAGCCATCTTCACCTTTCTAAGAAGCTACCGCCAGACGCCCCACACCACCACGGGTGTAGCACCAGCACATCTTCTCATGAGCCAAGTGGTCACGGACTCGATTCCTCACCACCCCAAGTGGCGTCCGGAGGTACCTGATGACACCCGAATTGACGCCAGGGGTCGCACGGCGCATACTCAAGTTTGTCACCGGCAGAGGGCCAAAACTCCTCAATTTGAAAAAGGGGACTTTGTGTTGCTCAAAAATCGCATTACCAGCGGCAAGTTTTGGTTGCCCTACGAAAAAGAGCCTTGGACAGTGGTCAACGTCAAAGGAACCCGGATCATTGCAGCTAGAGGAAGAGAAACTATAACCCGAAATGTGTCACACTTCAAGAAGTACCAGTCGGAGGTGTCAGCGTCCTCACTGACCCGGCCTGAGACTGGTTCCAGTGCCATGTCATTGGCAGATGTCAGCCCGAACGGGATGACGGAGATGTTTCCCCCGGAGAATAGCAGTGCGTTCCATGTCCCCATGCCGGCTCAGCGAGAAGGAGCTGTGAGTGAAATGCTGGAGGACAGTCGTGGTCACTCAGATACTGGGCGAGGCGAAACAACATCTGAAGCCTGAGCCTGAGGCACCCAGAGCCAGGGCCTCTCTCAACACCGACTGCAGGAGAATCCAGCGCCTTCTTGCCGCCTGAAGGACTACTTCACGTAAGAATGTTCTTAATTGAATCTAAAGAAGATTTTGTTTGTGAAAGGCCAGTTAAAGTCAGGCATGATAGATAGCTGTTAATGTTGCTTTGATGTTTGTTGGGGAGGAATGTTGTGTTGCGCCTGTGACGCAACAGGCGCCCAGCATAAAGGTCATCTGACCTCAAGTTAATAAAGTGGGTACGCACGTACGTACGCCAGTAAAGCTACGCAGGCGAGACCCAAAAGAACCCTTACAGCCGCCTCTTGTGCATTATTTAATAGTGTAGGCCCCGTAACATCTGCCCCCTCAGTGTTGGTGCCAGCACCTCAACCAGGGCCAGCACCGGACACAACAATTACCATGAGAAATTAAAATACTAGGGAAGCGATAGGTTGCCAGTTAAAGGGCTTGGAAGGCTACCAGAGCTCGCTGCATGAGTAGTAAAGGAGGGCCTAGGCCAATAATGTAATCCCAATCCCCAAACCTTCTTCAAGCCGGCAGATAGGGTATTGCTGAGATGGGGCAGTGTCAGACATCAATCAACAGTACACAGACTTCAGATAGCTGTGGCAGCGAGGTGAGAAAGAATTCCAGGAGGGGTGCAGCATAAAAAAGGGCAGAGGGTGGGTGCCTCTGTGACTGGAGGCAGGTCACAGGTCAAGTGTAGGGCCATTATAGGAAGAGCTTTCACATGCTAAGGGTCCTGTGAATCACAGAACGGAGAGGGGAAATTCTTTTGTTCCCTCGTCCCCCAACCCTTGTCCCCCACTCAAAAATTTGGAGGGATATATCTCCTGAGCTCCCACACTTCCTACACCTGTGTTAAGGAGTCTTCGTGCAACGTCTTCACGGTGTAGACTTCTTGGGGCCTGGATGCAGCCTGGCCAGAACCCCTGTCTTTTGTCACGCCTATCCTTCTATAGCCTTGTCTTCCTGCAAAGGTATCCACTGCTTCCTTCTACAGGACCTTTGCATGTGTTATACTGTCCTTGGTTCTCGGGTCAAGCCCACTCTAGTGGGTTCTGTCTCTGCCCCTGCTTGGGGAAGCCGACAGCCTCACTGCTGTGCGTTGGTGGGGGTGTGTGGTCAACGCCACCACTGCCTCTGATCAGGCCCCATAAACCTACTACTTGGGTGTCTATGGATTCCTCCCTGTTATCATAACAAACAATGTATTTACATAAGTGTATGTGTGCATTCTCACACTCTACGCAGCACTTCATGCTTATGTGCAGCAATGCCGCTGCACCACGTTTACTGCACATCTCCAAACTTCATACACCTAACCCGACACTTCTCTGGTTAGACAACCTATGCCTAAAAAGCCCTGCGTGACCTTGTCAGGAGGTGGAAGCCCTATATGCATACTGCAATGCAATACAATACACACACAAGCATGCATGTATTCGCACACACACGCACAAATACACACACACTCACAGTCATGAAAACCCACACTCAAACATTCACACTCATGCATGCATGATGCACACATACGCACTCATGGTCACAGGCACATACTCACACATACACGCACTCACTAATGCACTTACTCTGCCATATTATAAAATTTGTAGGGCCCATCAGCAAAGCAGGGGCCCCTTTGATTTACTGCACAATAGGGGTTTCCACGGAATTTGCAGCCACTGTGGCCCCAGGGATCTGAGTTTACACATCCATGCCAGAGAGGCCTAACTGCACCAGGCTCGTTGGAAAACAGGATGGCAGAGAACCAAAGCATGAAAAAATCATGTTATTAAAGGGGTCTACAAAGTGCACACTGGCCACAGCACCTTAGTCCAGCTCAGGGGGCGCTGTGGGTTGCCGGGGAGATTAAGTGAGCATAACCCAGAGTCACATGATGCTGAGCTGAGCTGCCACATGGGATCGTCCCGGGAGCCCCGCACTCCATCTTTCTGTCCAAAACCAATAGTAGGTGTTCTAGCATGCACGTTTGATGACATCAGTGCAGGTTTTGCGTTGTTTTGTGAAGTCATCTACTGCATTGCCTCTTGTTTTTAGCATGTGTTCAGCTGCTTCCGTTGGTTTGTGGGGGCTGGCAGCAGTGGCGGCTGGCACGGATCATGGGTGGCAGGGCAGACGGAGGAGTGTTGGGGGGAAGGAGGGAAATAAAATAAAAATAAAACTTAGCTCCTCGTTTTCCCTCTGCTCCGGCCAGGACAGGAAGCACCCAGGCTCCCCTAAGCCAATCACAATGCTGTGATTGGTCTGAGCGCCGTGGTTCGTCACACAGCCATGGAAGGGGAGCCGGGGCATGTTCACCACTCCGGCTGTTATGCAGCCTGGGTGAAGAACATGCAAAGTGCGCATGAATGTTTGGCTGCCTGAGACAGCCGGCCAAAGTGTCATGCGCACTTTACAGAGAGCCCACCACTCCTCCCGCTGCTCTGAGAGGAAGATTAAGTGAGCTATTGTGAATAGTCACATGATGCTGGGCAGACCCCTGCCACCAGAGCCGGGGATCAAACCGTGATCCCCAGCGTCCAGCATCAGTCGCCCTGGCCGCTGCGCCACACCTCTTCCACACAGCAGAGAAGCGGCCACTGGCTGGCAGTAAATGCGCCAAAGCACCCCCCTATTGTCAGGGACTGCTTCCAAACTCCTCTCCAGGGAACAAGGCGCTCTGTGTGAAGAAGCTGCATAAAGAAGGGCCTTGTAACGCTCCGCTGTGCATTTATCACCGGTTCCTGGAAGGAGAGATCAGAGGCCGCCAGGTAATGGGATGTGGTCGTGAGTTGCGGCTGCCTCAGAGCACTTTCCACAAAATACTGAACTCTTAATTTGTATTTACACTTTCCTTCTTAAATAGACTTTCAGACTAACACACTCAATGATCCCCTAGCTCCGGCCTCGGTCCTATGTAATTTAGTTTCAAGGCTTACAAAGTAACTGATAACAAGTGTTTTGAATGCCAGAGTATGAGTGTGAGAGCTTAAGGGGGGTTTGTAGCTTTTGGATGTGATGTTAGACACTGAACTCCCCTGAGCTGTGCTAACTGCAGGATTCACCCTATTGAGTCAGCTGGAGAGTGATCTTCTGAATCTTAATGTGTTATTGTTAGTTTTATGGTGTTTAGTGTGTATTCTTGTGCTTTTGCATAAACTTATTTTCAGTCAGTTTGTTGATATATGCATTGCTTGTTATGACTTGGGTCTAAAAAGGAAATTAAACTAAAACTGAAATATTCACATGAATACCCAAAGCATTCCAACATCTCCCTAAACTCCTGTTCATCAGGGTTCTTCAACCGCCTCCCTGGGCCAATCACAAAATTCCATAACAGGCGGCCCTCTAGGTATCAACAGGTACAAGTATTATTTACGAGGCTTCCCATTGGATCTACCATTATCTTCAGCACTCGTTGACAAATATCTTAACTCTCAAGTCCCTCTCTGTGACCTGCTGTTTCTGAAGTCTATTTCTGTGACCCGCGGTTTCTCAAGTCGATCGCTGTGTTCCGCTGTTTCTCAAGTCCATCTCTGTGACCTGCTGTTTCTCCAGTCTATCTCTGTGGACCGCTGCTTCTCAAGTCCATCTCTGTGACCCGCTATGTCTCAAGTTGGTCTCCGTGGCCCACTGTTTCTTAAATCCATCTCTGTGTTTCACTGTTTCTCAAGTCCATCTCTGTGACCCACTATTTCTCAAGTCCATCTCTGTGTTCCCCTGTTTCTCAAGTCCATGTCTGTGTTCAGCTGTTTCTCAAGTCCATTTCTGTTTTCCGCTGTTTCTCAAGTCCATATCTGTGTTCCGCTGTTTCTCAAGTCCATCTCTGTGACCCGCTATGTCTCAAGTCGATCTCTGTGGCCCACTGTTTCTCAAATCCATTTCTGTGTTCCGCTGTTTCTCAAGTCCATCTCTGTGTTCCGCTGTTTCTCAAGTTCATCTCTGTGTTCCACTGTTTCTCAAGTCCATCTCTCTGACCTGCTGTTTCTCAAGCCCATCTCTGTGACCTGCTGTTTCTAAAGTCCATCTTTGTGACCTGCTGTTTCTCAAGTCCATTTCTGTGTTCCGCTGTTTCTCAAGTACATCTCTGTGTTCCGCTGTTTCTCAAGTCCATCTTTGTGTTCCACTGTTTCTCAAATTCATCTTGTGTTCCACTGTTTCTCAAGTTCATCTCTGTGTTCCACTGTTTCTTAAGTTCATCTCTGTGTTCCACTGTTTCTCAAGTCCATCTCTGTGTTCGTCTGTTTCTCAAGTTCATCTCTGTGTTTCGCTGTTTCTCAAGTCCATCTCTGTGTTCGTCTGTTTCTCAAGTTTATCTCTGTGTTCCGCTGTTTCTCAAGTTCATCTCTGCGTTCTGCTGTTTCTCAAGTTCCTCTCTGTGTTCCGCTGTTTCTTAAGTTCATCTCTGTGTTCCACTGTTTTTTCAAGTCCATCTCTGTGACCCAATAGAAAAACACAAAGTCGGATCAAATTTTTTTTTTTGCTGAAGTATGCAATAAGTCGGTTTGTGCCTGAATTTTCTTTTATTTATTTCCTTTTTTCTCAAAAACAGACAGACATGCAGCCAACGCGTTTCTCGCAATACATGGGCTTTTTCAATGCAGTGTGATTCTACTAGCAATAGTTGTACATTAGATGAATGACCGCGTCGCACAGAGTTTTAAGTCTTTTGCTCCTTACTAGTCACTAAACCCTGGAAACTAGACAAATTCAGTAAATATTGAGCGTCCCAAAGTCACGGTTCCTTAAAATAGATCCTTGTTTCCAATGTTTTTGGGATTTGCGAATTTACGAATGGCTATGTTCTGAGGGGTATGTTTTCTCTATCTGTTTGTTTTTCTTTCTTCTTGCTACCTGAAAATCAATTTTAAAAAAAGTGCAATGCCGTGTTCGGCACTAGAGTTAAACCCACTGCGTCCGTGTCCACGTGTGATGATATTTCTTCTGGCCCTGGATGAGAGGTGGTGGGCTGTGTAGGATGTCCTTAAAGGTTTCAGTGAGGAAGTTGATAGGACAGGGAGTAGGGCTTTACCAGTGACCACAAGCAGGAGAACGAGGACCTGAACTGCAGTTCTGAAGCCGCTTTCTAGAAAATACAGTTTCACTTTCATTAAAAGGAAGAGCTGGTGCCTGGCAATCTGTGCTTTTTTGCCAATGTTTTCCTTGAGGGTGTGGTTGGTGTTTACAGTGCATTTAAGAGACTTTGCATTCATTGAAAGTTTAGGTTTGAAAACCTTGGCGATAAGAATTCCAAGGATAGTGGTCTGGCCATCTTTCCTCTTTTAAATTATAAAGATTCCAATTTATGATTTCCTGGCACTAATCATATTCTAAGCAATAGTGCTTAGAAACCCGCTATCATGTTTATTGCACAGCCTCACTTATGAACACAATTGTGGAGAAGTTCATCATTATTTATTGGAATTATTTTTTACTCCAAATTAATAGCCTTACCCTTTCTGCTAGGACGGTAACTATATCATGCTCATGGTTTCATAGATAAATAACCTCACAAACCCATGCATAATTTATAAATGGAACTCCTCCCTTCCAGCACTGCATCCCATTATGGCCATGGTCCCCTCAGTTGAGCAGTAATGTGGATCAACACATTCAATTCTCCAGATTTACATCCGTAACTCAGCATCCTTCTGCAGAGGTTGATCTAGGACTTCCATCTCCCACGAACCTTAATATAAAACCCTCCTGTGTTGATCTGATCCGTATTCTGCTGGAAACACTAGAAATAAATTCTCTAGTATTTTGCAAAATGTGTGACAAACCAACACACCTGATTACTGTCTCCTACCAAACTGCATTCCTCCACCTAAATTCACAGATACTAAGTGGAACCACCTCACTTCAGGTCCTTACGGGCACTGTCTCCAGTTCTGAACTTTCCACCTATAAATCATTGATTTGGGGAGCGTGCCGAACAGTTAATCCAGTCCAGCCATGAAAGTACTGTGTATATTTACAAAAAGGGGTGTTGTTTAGTCTGCCCTGTTCCCATGATGCACTGGGCCAGGGACAGACTGATTTGCATATAGCCAGGTTCTGAGCTGGGATGGGGCAGTGAGATAAATAACGGTGATGGATCAAGCCCTGATCTTTGGACTGGGTAAGAGTGGTCTGCTCAATTCAGACACTCTGTTCATCACCACCCCCTTTTGTAAATCAATGAAAGTACTGTGGATGGGAGGATCAGGTCGAAAAACATCTCTGCTGTCCAAAAGGAACAGTGTGCCAGCAAAAACGTACACCCAACTATAATACACCTTCAGAAACTTTCACTCAATACCGACAAATCTCATTATTTGCATCCGTCGTAGCAACAGTGGAGGACACTCCATCTCCTACCTCAACACAAAGTCTTGGAGTGACCTCCCAGTTCACCTCGGGACCTCATAGTTTCTGCTAAAATCCAGGAAAAGACTCATGACCTGGCTGTTCAACTGATCCGTTCCTTTCAGCAGTGCTCTCAGTGCCTGGATACCCTCAGGGGTGATTAGCCGTGCTTTACGAATCCTGATTGATTATGCAACAAACCTTCTTTTTTTTTTTTTATTTCAACAGTTTTATCAGCAAATTTCCATATATACATACAGTACAGTGGTATCATTGCCTCACGGGCTCCGTAGGGGTTACAACGGGCTTGGCGGGCTACATGGTGGGCATATATCACTCGACCGGTTGTATATGCATGCTGTTGAGTCTTGTTGCACCCTTGTAAAAGGAAATAAAGAGATGAAAAGGAGAGGGTGAAAGGAAAGGAAAGAGGTGGAGACAGAGACAGGTTGTCACTTGGTTATGCTGTGCCAAAGCGCAGGTGGTCGCACACAATGGAATATTAGTGGGAGTGCAGAGCTGCAGCTGAAGAAAGCTCGGTCTCTGTGCTTGATCAAAATTCTTATTTTTCAAAAAGCCCTGAAAACTGAACTATTCCGAAATCCGCTTTTTGTTGAATTTCTGGTAAATAGCATAGGGAATTAAAGAATGTTGTATTGGAATCCTCCAAGCACCGATTGGATGTAAATTTCTAATCGTGGGCAAAATTTAACTTACAATATCATAATGCACGTTATTTTGGGAATTCTGTGTTACAATTGTTATGCAAAATATATGAAATCATGCCACATTTTGTAATTACGTTGTGCTCATAACAACATTATAGTGCGAGAACAATGTGAATGACAAGAATTCGAGCAGCTGTTGTTTAAGGCACTTGTGTCCTTGGTGCAATTTATTTGCATGACATCCGTTCCCTCCAATAGGATACATTTTAGAATAAAATACTGTGCTAAGTGCCACATTGCATTTCATGTCTTTACCCGTAATTTTGTGTAGGAGTCCCAAGATTTTGCATAATGACTCAAAAGTAAAGTATGTAAATTTTGCAAACGACTAATAATTTCTCTGTCTCCAAGCCAAGTTCCATCAGTCCTTTCTTCTTGACCGCATGGGTTGGCCATTCCCCCACTAAAGGCCTTTTTTCACTTCACGCGTGCCCATCTAGGCAGAATGACATTTTTGGTTGGAGTTTCTATTCTCTTTACTGCAAAATACAAATCTTTTCTCAAGGCCTTCAAGGCCCCCCAGTTTTGGTAGTTTACCCTGGACGTCTCTTTTTTGCTGGGGCAGACCTAGCGTCAAGAGCCATTTGCGAAAAGTTGGTCTGATAAATACCTACTCACTCACTTCCTATGTGAAATTTCTACTTTATATAGATAAATGAATTAATAAAAAAAAGAGTCTGCCAATAGTGTGGGTTTGGCCAGCCGCTGCAGGTAAGAGTGCTGGGGCCAGGTGAGGGGGGATTTCGAGAGACAACCATGAGGGAAAATGTATTATTTATTTAATTTTCTCTCGTGGACGTCTCTCGAAATCCCCCCTCACCTGGCCCTATCGCACCACCGCTCTTACCTGCAGCTGGGGTTGGCACCTCTTAGTGCACGCTTTCCAAACTCATCCCTCCCTCTTTCTTAGTCCTATCCAGTTACATTTAGTGGAGACAAATGGGAACAGTCACACACATGCACACCCACACATACATATGCACACACACTCTCTCTGAATGGAGAGGTCACTATGCATAATGTCACTTAGGGTAGGCTTTTTTTGTGGAGTTTTATATAGCGGAAACTAGACCCGAAGGTATCAGAGTGCTTTACACAAGCACCAGTTACATTACAGACGGACACATTCATTTTTGTTAGGCACAGGAAAATTAAGTGATGCACAGGAAAATTAAGTGATTTGCCCAGAATTACAGAATGTTGAGCGCCCCTACAGAGACTAGAACCAAGTTCCCCAGCTCCGAGGTCGACCGCCCTAGCCCTTAGGCCACATTCTCTCCTCATGCTTGTATCTCCTGTTTAGTTTAAGAACTATTTGAGAAAGACAATACTCATTTATATCTATAATTGCTAGCTATATGTTATGTATTTTCAAATTGCAATTGATCAAACGTTCAAACTCTGTGCATACGTCCACATTCTCAAAGACAGTGGCCAAGGCGCCCTTGACAATGCTCAGTCTCAGCCACTGACCACACGTCTCGCCTAAAGTAACACATACCACACACAATACGTGTCAAAAACCCTTCTCGACCACTACCCAAAAAAATGTCTTCACAAAAGATGAAAAAAATATAAGTTTCTTAAAATTTTAGTCATATTTGGCCACATGTATCAAATAATTTTGCTTTCGCAAATGGTGTGAATCAGTTATTTTGCCCATTTGCAAATGCAAAATAGCCTTTCAAGATGTATGAAAGGCTTTGTAGTCACAATTTTAGTTATTTGCAAAAATAGAAATTACCTACAATTGCAACTATGAAAAGGGAATCGCAATTTGCGATTCTCTTAGCACATGTACCAAGCATTTTCTAAATGCAAACTGTGTATTTAGAAAAATGCTATTCCTATCGACTTCAATTCGATGGTAACCATGTGCAAATTTTGAAAAATTTATTTTTCCAAAGTGCCATGTGCATATTTTTATTTTTTGGGGTGTTTCATGGGGGCATTAGGCCCCCAGGCACCCTTGGCTTTGCAGCACCTAAGTTGCACTTGACAATTAGATAATCGCAAATTAGCTAATGCAAAACCATTCGCACCTATGCGCCTTACGGACCATAGCAACAAATGGAGTAATATTACTTAATATCTTTTACCTATTTAGTGAATCGTTATTTGGTAATAATAAGGAATCTAAAAATCTTTGGTGATTCCTTACATACATAACATTTTGCGATTACCAAATGTGGCGCATTGTACTTTTGTGTTCTCTCTGTTTTAACACTTCCTGTGGTTTTTCTCACATTTCCAATTCAGAATGGGCATTTCAGATAATGAGCACAAAACTCAGAGTCGCTTGTACAAACAGATTTAATTAAGTCTAATGTCAGATTTAATTAAGTCTAATGTCCTGTTGTAGGATGACCTTCAGACTTGTCTTTTATAAAGTCCTGAAATGCATCGAGGTGCGCTATTACATATGTTGGCTAAGTGGCAGACAAATGATAAATTAAAGCAAATAAAATGTGGAGGTTCAGTTTAACTGCTTGATTCAAATACATTAATTGAAGAAAATTAATTTATTGAAGAAAAGCTGATATTGAATGTATGCTTTATTACTCTGCCTGGAGTGTGTGTCGGACCTAGAATAAGGACACTCTGAGCAATTTTAATTTCTCATTTGCTACCCTGGCCAAGCAGGCACATTAGTAGGACCAATAACGAAAAGAATGTCATAACAATAGGTATAATATGTATGTAAGGAGTGTTGGCTCTAATCGCCTATTACTGGATGTATGATGTTACACCGCTGTTTTTACAACGCAAGTCGTTACAACGACTTGCGCTGTGGGGCGCTGGATTTAGGAATAGTATGATTTACTATTCCAACTCCAGCCTACGTACAGTAGGGAAGGTGTTGGAATAGTAAATCACACTATTCCTTAATATAGCGTGATTTATAGGCAGGGCAAGCTTAACCGCTGATGGCACCCTGTGCGACGATCTTATATTGTGCTTCCTCAATGCCCTCCTTCTTCATGGATTCTCGCATTACCACCCTCCAACAGTGCCCCTCAACTCTCCATAGCCCCTCTGTAACATACATTAAAAAAAATGTAAGCGCTACTCATAGTTCACTCACACTTAATTCTGTGATCTGCATGGTACACATTCTTTACAGCAGCCCCATTAACCCTCCGCTCTACTTATAAAATGAGTCTAAACTGCCACTAGACAAAATTTCACTCTCCCATAACAGTAGTAACATTAATCACCAAAGTTATCTTGACATTTTTATTGTTGTCTTAAAACTGCTGGATGCACAAGGAAGTTTATGTCTTTCTAAATCAAAACCTATTTTTAAACACAGGTTCCCCCACCAAAGTCAGCGGCAGGTGTGGCTGCACCAGTCACACCTCCCTGTAACCAGCCCTGCTTATAGGTTTCGGAAGGTTAATCTCATGGCGAGACAGCCAATGGTGAGAATATCCTGAGTGGAAGAGAGCTGCTGAAGGCACTGCCATTAGTGCTGATATAGCCAACCTCCCCCGCAAGAAGAACATAGCATACAATAAACACACAAGATGTGTGTGTTGGAAAACATTTTGCTGTAGGTTTATTTCATACAAGAAATATAGGCCAATGTGGAGGGTCAACTGTCTAGCTCCTTTCCCCTTCTTGTTCTTCCTCCGTAGGTTTGGCTCCCTGGTTTGCTTTGGACTTGGCACTCATAACTTTTGGACTGGAACTTGTGTGCGCCCCGCCATTTTGGGACCGTCTCCTGTTGTCGCTCTTGTCCTTGGTCTGCCATCTTGCTGAACAGCAGACATTCTACTGCCCTCCCTTGGTGCTGTGACTTTGTCCCCCCTCCGACCCCACTTAATGGAACTCTGCTCTCATGGTTTTTGGGTCCTGACCTGGGTGCATCTTGCCATTTTGAGATGGTTTCCATCGATGCCCATGACATGGGTCCGACATCTTGTTGATTCTTGTGCTTTTCTTTGGTCCACTGGATTCCAACCTGCCGACCTTCAGTCATTTCTCTTTTGCTGGACTGCCTTATCTCTTTCTACCCCTCAGGGCCCCCTCTCTCCTCTCACCAATCTCAGCCTCCGACTCTTCTCCCCCACCTACCGCTCTCTAGCCCTTTTTCTTTTTCTTTCTCTTTTCACTCTGTAAATATGTGATATATACTTGTCCAAGCCTAATTGCTGGTAAAATGCAATCCTTAGCAAATCGATTTGTATATATATGTATATAGAGATAACTCTAACCACTAGTATATGTAGTAGAGCCTTGTACACACTACCATTTCAATGTTATTCTTAGAGTTTATCCATTTGTATCTCTTCCTCGAGTGACTTTACAACTTGTACATTTGCAATTTTTCTGTTTGTATCTCTTCCTTGTGTGACTTTACAACTTGTACATTTCCAAGTTTTTTCTGTTTGTATATTTTATGTAACTCATGTAATCCTAAGTCCTTATGTATAGCAACTGGTTCTTATGTAAAGCGCTCTGACACCTTCGGGTAATGTGTACGCTATATAAAATCGCATAAAATAAAATAAATAAACAAACCTAAGCTGCCCTGTCCTGCCCGCCTGTTAGACGGACCGGGAGGGTCGGCCGAGATTACGGGGAGAGGTCTCCAGGGAGAGCCGTCTCCAACGACTGTACAGACAAGTAACTTCCCCCCCACAGACGGACACCACACAAGATTGAAGGTTAACGAGACTTTATATGCAATTCTTAGGTTACGTTGGTATGATACAAGGAGGTCTGGACTCAGGGGTCCCCTCGATTCTAGTCTTTGGTTGAGGAAAGGGGTAGCGGGACAGTCTTAGTTACCAATGAGTACAAAATAGCTCTCAATCCTCGAGCTCGGCGTTCTAGATGATCGGGCCGTGGAGGAGCCAAGCAGGTCCCGAGATGGATGAAGAAAGGATGACGGTCCGCGGCGGAGCCTGCAGGTCCCGGTGGAAGATGACGGTTACAACGGTCCGCGGCCACGCCAGCAGATCCCGACGGCGATGAAGGATGAAGGTTACGACGGCTGTGGCAGCGCCAACAGGCAGGACGATGGTGCACAGGACAGAGCTATGGCAGCGCCAGTAGTCCGTCCAGGATGAGTTCCTCTTTACGTCTCTCGACTCCAAGATACAACTGCCTTCCTGCTCTGGAGCTGCCCCAGTTATAGGGCTGGTGTGCTTTGATGTCCGGACCCTCGCACTTGGAGGTCGGGAGGTCCGGGATGAGGGAGTCCAGACACCCAGCAGGGGGGTGGAGCCAGCGCCCGGGGAGGCGATGGGCGAGCGGCACTTGGCGGGGGAGAGCCATCGGCACCTCTTTCTCCCATTGACTTGCCAAGTAGCCCGCTCACCTCCTGAGTGGAGGGTGGTGCCGGAATGTCTGAGGCCGGGCTAGGCCCCGGGTTGAGGTCGATCGGGGGCCAGGCGGCCTCGTGGTGAAGTGTCCAAGATGGCGGCCCGGGCTGGGCGCGTGGGCCGGCAGTGGATCGGATCCACGAGGTTAACGTGCTCGGGGGCAGGGGTCCCTGAGGGGACGGAGGACGTGCAATGGTGGTGTGTGGTACTTGCGTGACTGGGCTCGGGCCTGGTTGAGCCGGGGGAGAGCGGCCCTTCATGTGGCCTGTCCAACATGCGTCCCCCCCAGCTGAAGGCGGGGAGAGTTACCCATCCTCTTGGGGACTCTCCTCGTCGAGGCGGAAAAACCGGGACAGGCCATCCGCGTTGGCGTGGTCTGACCCAGGCCGGTGTTCGACTGTGAAGTCCATACCTTGCAAGGAGATGGACCAGCGTAGCAACTTTGGGTTTTCCCCCCGCATATGCATCAGCCACTGCAGGGGTCGGTGGTCGGTCTGCACCCGAAAGTGGGTGCCAAAAAGGTAGGGCCGGAGCTTCTTGAGGGCCCATACCACAGCGAAGGCTTCCCTCTCTATGGTGCTCCAGCGTTGCTCCCGTGGTAGGAGTCTCCGGCTGATGAAGGCCACCGGTTGATCAAGGCCTTCGGTGTTCACTTGAGACAGGACCGCCCCAATGCCCTGGTCGGAGGCGTCCGTCTGGACGACGAACTCCCGGCTGTAGTCTGGGGCCTGGAGCACAGGAGCGGAACACATGGCGGCCTTCAACTGTTCGAATGCCGCTTGACACTCTGGGGTCCAGTTCACCTTCTTGGGCTGATTCTTTGACGTGAGTTCGGTGAGAGGCCCCACTATGGTACCATAGTCTTTCACGAACCTTCGGTAATAGCCCGTGAGGCCCAGGAAGGCTCGTACCTCGGTTTGGGTGATAGGGGGCTGCCAGTCCTGGATGGCGGCAATTTTCAGCTGTAGAGGGGCCACTAGGCCGCTTCCCACCTGGTGTCCGAGGTAGGTCACAGATCCTTGTCCAATTTGACACTTGCTGGCCTTGATCGTGAGGCCAGCTCGCTGAAGGGCTTGCAGCACTGCTCGGAGGTGGTGGAGGTGCTCGGTCCAATGGTGGCTGTACACAGCGATGTCGTCTAGGTAGGCGGCGCTGAACCCTTCGAGTCCCGCCAGGACCTGATTGACGAGCCGTTGGAAAGTCGCTGGGGCATTCTTCATGCCGAAGGGCATGACCGTAAAATGGTAGTGGCCATCGGGGGTGGAGAAGGCAGAACGTTCTTGTGCTCGGGGTGTGAGGCCGATCTGCCAATAACCTGCTGTCAGGTCGAAGATGCTGAGGTAGCGGGCAGCTCCCATTCGGTCGACCAGTTCATCTGCCCGGGGGATGGGATGTGCGTCCGTTCTGGTGACTTCATTCAGGCCCCGGTAGTCGACGCAGAACCGGAGTTCTGGTGTGGTTCCGGGGGCGGCTGCTTTGGGGACCAGTACGACCGGGCTGGCCCATGGACTGTCCGAGGGCTCGATGACCCCGAGCGTGAGCATCTTAGCCACTTCCGCCTGGATGCAGGCCCGTACCCGATCAGGTACGCGGTAGGCCCGGTGGCGGATAGGAGGGCTGTCTCCGGTGTCCACATCGTGCACACACCAGGAAGTGACACCTGGGGTGAGGGAGAACAGACTGGCGAACCGTGACAGGAGGGCTTGGCACTCTTGGCGTTGTTCTCCGGTGAGGGTCTCCGAGAGTCGGACCCCATCCACGGAGCCGTCTTGCTCTTGGGTCCGCAGGAGGTCAGGGAGAGGCTCGGAGTCGTCTTCAACCCCATTGTCCGTGGCCATCAGTAGGCTGAGTTCTGTTCGTGCAAAGTGGGGTTTCAGTCTGTTGGTGTGGAGGACTCGGAGTGGGTTCCGGGAGGACTCCATATCGATCAGATAGGTGGCAGGACCCTTGCGCTCGATTACCTTGAAGGGTCCCGTCCATTTGTCTTGGAGAGCGCATGGCTCCGTGGGGGACATTACCCATACCTGTTGCCCCGGCTCGAATTCAATGGATGAGGCGTTCTGGTCATACCATTTTTTCATGTCCTCTTGACTGGCCTCTAGGTTGGCTTTTGCTAGGTCTCTGAACCGCCGGGACTGGTTGCGGAGGGTGAGGAGGTACCGGAAGACATCTGGAGGGCTCTTGGCCGGAGGCATCTCCCAGCCTTCTTTGATCAGGCTGAGCGGCCCCCGCACTGGGTGCCCATATAGCAGTTCGAATGGGCTGAAGCCTAGGGATTTCTGTGGGACCTCTCGGTAGGCGAAGAGGAGGCACGGCAGCAGCACATCCCACTGGCGACGGAGGGGCTCCTCCAATCCCCCGATCATCCCTTTTAGCGTGCGGTTGAACCGCTCAACAAGTCCGTTCCCTTGGGGGTGATAGGGGGTCGTGAATCGGTAGGTGACCCCACACTGTTGCCAGAGGGATTTCATGTATTTAGAGATAAAGTTCGTGCCTCTGTCGCTGACGACTTCTCGGGGAAACCCCACACGGGAGAAGATCCCCATCAGGGCCCGGCCGACCACTGGGGCTGTCACGGTCCGGAGAGGAACAGCCTCAGGGTAGCGGGTGGCGTGGTCCACTAGCACCAGAATGAAGCGATGGCCTTGTTTTGTACGCGGGTCCAGGGGTCCCACAATGTCTATTCCGACCCTCTCAAATGGGGTCGTGACTACTGGAAAAGGTTGCAAGGGGGCCTTTAGTTTGCGGCCGCTCTTCCCACTGGCTTGGCACGTGGGGCAAGATCGGCAATGCTGGTGCACATCGTTTCTCATTTTGGGCCAGAAGAAGTGGGTCACTAGGCGACTGTAGGTTTTATCTTGTCCCAGGTGCCCTGCCAGGGGGACATCGTGGGCCAGGTTTAGCAGGAAGTCTCTAAAGCGGAGGGGCACTACTAGTACTCGGTTGGCCCCCAGCTCGGCGATTCGTTGCTCGCTGTACAACAGATCATTGTCCCAGTAGACCCAATGAGTTCCGGAGGTATCCCCTGCGCTTTGGGCGAGCGCTTGTTGGCGGAGTCCCTCGAGGGAGGGACAGGTCTTCTGTTCCTGGCGAAATTGTTCTTGTGTGGGTCCCCCCTCTTGGGCCCACTGGTCAAGGTTAGCGAGGTCGGAAGGTTGAGCAGGTTCGAGGGGGGTGTCATGGTCGGGGGTCTCGGCTGGGGCGACCGGAGGCGGTGGCGCCGGCCATTCTGGTTCTTCCGGGTGATGGTTGGCACGGGCGGCCATGGACCGGGTGGTGACGCACGCCCAGTCCGGGACGCCCAACATCCCCAAGTGTTCTTTTCGCTCCACGGCTGCCCACGGGGAGCTCTCCAGGTCATTTCCGAGGAGGCAGTCCACGGGGGCGTCGTCTCGGACCGTCACCTTCAACATGCCGGAGACCCCTCCCCACTCAAAGGGGACGCAGGCCATCCGACACAGACTTTCCGAGTTGTCGGCTGATCGCACAGGGCAGAGAATGTTCGGTAGATATTGTTCTGGGGTCACCAGGTGACAGCGGACGGCTGTCACACTGGCCCCGGTGTCCCGAAGGGCTTCGGCCCGTTGTCCATTGATGCTCACCCATTGGCTGTACTTCTGGGTGTTAGCGGGTAGGGGGACCCGCGGGACCATGTCTCTTCCCCCTAAGCACGCGAGAGTCATGGCGGCTGGCTCCCACTCTTGATACTCTTGCTCGTCTGTTTCTTGTTCTTCGGAGATCTGTTCTTCCCCTAGGGCCGCAGCGGCCACATGGCGGGGTTTTGGGCTCTGATACTGCGGGCAGCTTGGGTCGTTTGCATAGTGGCCGATTCGTTGGCATCGGTGACACGTGACATTGGCTCTGTACCCCGGTCGCGCCGGGGTGCTGCCCCGGTTGGCCGGGGGGGTGGTGCTGGTAGCGGGGGCGGCCGGAGTGTTGTCTCTTCCTCGTCCTTGGCCCCCTCCTCCTCCTCTGGGTCGGTGGTGACCATTGTTGTTCCTGTTCTGCTCGTAGGACCCATTCCGGCCCACTCTGGTGATCTCCCACCGGTCAGCTTCGGCTGCGAGCTGCCGGGATCGGTTAACTTGCTGTCGAGGAGGTGTTGGCGTAGTTCAATGAAGCAATTGTTGGACAGATGCTCCCATACCATCAGATTGAACAGCTGCTCGTAGGTCGTGACGTTGTTCCCTCTGATCCAGCCTTCGAAAGCTCGGCTAAAGTACGTTACATAGTCCACCCAAGTTGTACCCGGGATGCGTGTGCAGTCTCGGAACCTCTGACGGTACATCTCGGGCGTGAGGCCATAGCGGGTGAGGAGGGCCGCTTTCATATGGTCGTAGGAGGTCATCTGGTGGTCTGGGAGCTGTAACAGGGTATCGCGGCCCTCATTGAGGAATCTGCCCCATAGGCCGGCTCCCCAATCGTTTCTATCGATCCGGTGCGCAGTCATAGCGATTTCATAGGCCTTAAACCATTGCTGGATGTCGTCCTCTCGAAAATATTCTTGGACAACATCCTTGGGGATGTGTACTTTTTTCTCCGTGGTCCCTGGGGTGTGTGGTCTCTCGGGCACCCCTAACTCTTTATTCTGCTTGCGCAGGTTGATCTCGGCTAGGTTCCGTTCGTGCTCGTACGCTAGTTTCTTTTCCTCGAGCTCCCTTTGTCTCTGTTTCTCCTCTCTTTCTTCTCAGAGACGTAGGTGCTCTAAGTTTATTTTTTGTTCGGCCAACTTGAGTTCTACGTCCATCTTG
Organism: Lissotriton vulgaris; assembly: GCF_964263255.1. Classification (NCBI taxonomy): domain Eukaryota; kingdom Metazoa; phylum Chordata; class Amphibia; order Caudata; family Salamandridae; genus Lissotriton; species Lissotriton vulgaris. The sequence continues at coordinate 2,006,478,268 of NC_141691.1, read as the reverse complement.
AGTCGGGCCATTTCTAGCTCGTGTAGTCGGGTTTTTTCTCTTTCTTGGATTTCGTCTTGCGAGAGACCGGTTCTTTGCCCTTCAGGGGCCGTGTTGGTTTTTTTCGCGGTGCTTTGCTCAGGGGCTTCGGTATCCCCGGTCTCTGCCCAAGATTCTAGGGCATGCTTAAAATCGTCCTTGGTGCTTAGTCCGGTGGTAGCGATACCTAGTTCGATGCAGAACTGCTTTAGTTCACGATGGCTGTACTCCTCTAGTTTTTCCATTTGGAACTTCTCAGTTGATCCGCTCTCTTTAGTTGTCATTGTGGTTCGTTGTGGGGTGAGCTACTCTCTGTACGTTATGCGGTGATTCGGATCGCGCCGCTGGCCACCAATGTTAGACGGACCGGGAGGGTCGGCCGAGATTACGGGGAGAGGTCTCCAGGGAGAGCCGTCTCCAACGACTGTACAGACAAGTAACTTCCCCCCCACAGACGGACACCACACAAGATTGAAGGTTAACGAGACTTTATATGCAATTCTTAGGTTACGTTGGTATGATACAAGGAGGTCTGGACTCAGGGGTCCCCTCGATTCTAGTCTTTGGTTGAGGAAAGGGGTAGCGGGACAGTCTTAGTTACCAATGAGTACAAAATAGCTCTCAATCCTCGAGCTCGGCGTTCTAGATGATCGGGCCGTGGAGGAGCCAAGCAGGTCCCGAGATGGATGAAGAAAGGATGACGGTCCGCGGCGGAGCCTGCAGGTCCCGGTGGAAGATGACGGTTACAACGGTCCGCGGCCACGCCAGCAGATCCCGACGGCGATGAAGGATGAAGGTTACGACGGCTGTGGCAGCGCCAACAGGCAGGACGATGGTGCACAGGACAGAGCTATGGCAGCGCCAGTAGTCCGTCCAGGATGAGTTCCTCTTTACGTCTCTCGACTCCAAGATACAACTGCCTTCCTGCTCTGGAGCTGCCCCAGTTATAGGGCTGGTGTGCTTTGATGTCCGGACCCTCGCACTTGGAGGTCGGGAGGTCCGGGATGAGGGAGTCCAGACACCCAGCAGGGGGGTGGAGCCAGCGCCCGGGGAGGCGATGGGCGAGCGGCACTTGGCGGGGGAGAGCCATCGGCACCTCTTTCTCCCATTGACTTGCCAAGTAGCCCGCTCACCTCCTGAGTGGAGGGTGGTGCCGGAATGTCTGAGGCCGGGCTAGGCCCCGGGTTGAGGTCGATCGGGGGCCAGGCGGCCTCGTGGTGAAGTGTCCAAGATGGCGGCCCGGGCTGGGCGCGTGGGCCGGCAGTGGATCGGATCCACGAGGTTAACGTGCTCGGGGGCAGGGGTCCCTGAGGGGACGGAGGACGTGCAATGGTGGTGTGTGGTACTTGCGTGACTGGGCTCGGGCCTGGTTGAGCCGGGGGAGAGCGGCCCTTCATGTGGCCTGTCCAACACCGCCTGATGAGCCAACTGCACCGTTGCCAACCAAATTGGTGCTACCATTTTGTGGGGATTGTCCCCTTTAAATACCGTGGAACACCAGTCAATTTCTTTACTCATGCCATTTTAGAGGCCGAGCATGTCAATGCAAGCCCCCGGTTGCTCAGGCTTACAACCGCCCGAAGGACAAGCGTGGCTTCTTAGTTTTCCTCTAGGGTCCTGCCGTAAAAACTCCAGGGGTTGTTTGGCATCTGCACAGCTATTGTGCTCCTGAATGGGGTACACCTATGTACTATTCAGCCTGTGGATCATCCTGTAACTCCGCCAAAGGCCTGGATGTGGCCGCTGTCATATCCGTTCCTCCCTTCCTCCCCCACCATGGCAGCCTCAATGAACCTCCTGCAACCTGCAAATACCAGTCCTTCCAGCTGGACCCATTCACTATCAACCCTGGCAGGTGTGCCCCATCTCTATCGGGCTCCATGTTGTGTTTGCGCTGAAAAGGCCATGCCTAATTTACCAAGCCCTTCTCATTTTATTTGATTTTGAATTTGGGTTAAATTAAGCCCTCGTGCTTGATGGTCTTGTACTTGCCTTAATTTACCCTTCTGTAGAAAAGTTCATTGGCCTCCCCGGAAGTTGGGAACTACTGTTCTCCTCTTTAACCACAGTTTCAAGATATGTCCCTCTGGTGCCCTCTGTGCTAATGGGCTGGCCGATTATGAGTTGGCGGTTCCCTGTATTTACCCCTACTGCCCTGGCCCTGACTTCAGGATTCGCTGGTAAACGTAGATGTGTCCACCTTCAGGGCCACAAGTATGTTTGTTTAAATAAGTTATTGTTGTGACCATCACAATACCCTTATCTTTATCCGCTGTCCTCCATTTGTCTAGGACAACACTGGCCAGGAATAGGACCCCTTGGGGATATAAAACAGCTCTCTTCATAACCACAGTTCTGTGGGATACAAATCATTGTGCACTGTGTGCAAATTTGTGCATTTTCATTGGGGTTAGCTAAGCCCTTGCCCCCATTACTTGGATGTTACCAATTATCAGGGTTCAGACTGATTACCATATGACGCACCAGCAAGTGAACATGTAGACTTGGATTGAATTTAAGCTGTGTCAGGTCCTTACGAGGGTGTCCGGTAAGCTTCCTCACCTAAACCAAGACAAAGGTGGGTTTAACCACAGGGGGAAATGCCCAACGTCCCCTAATGATACTCCTAATATTCTGTTACATTTCATGTCCTTATTACCTGCAAAACCCATCAGTCTGACTGCGATCCTGGATGCTGTGTCACCATGCTGGTGTTCCCCACCCTAGCATATGTAGCCCATAAACACCTAACCAGTATACCAGAGTGCCAAAAAGGTTAGCCAATGCTTTTGGATTTGAGGACATTTAGTAAAACATGAGCAAATCTACCTGCACCTTCTTAAATATGAATGGCAAATGTACTGGTAATTGTCAGCATTTGTGCTTCAACCCCTATTTTTCAACACTGTTGTAGTAACAGCACACTTTTTAGAATGACAACCGGATTCAACCCACCTGGCTGAAGGGCAGCGGGGGTTATAACAAAATGCAGAAACCCCACACTTACACTCTCCCCTATTAGAGTATGTGCTTCATTTCATGTCATCATAGCCTGCAGCCCATCACTGTCTGACTGTGATCTTTAAATGCTGATGTCTGGACCCTTGCACGAGTAGCCCAGTGCCAGACTTCTGCTAATGCATACCAGAATGCAGACAAGTGGATGGAAAAGCTACCGGGATTGTGAGAACAATAAGTACAGATCCCCTGTCCTTTCTTAAATTGGGGTGATGCCGAATGTCCAAAAAATTGTAGCCTTTGCGCTGTAACCCAATGTTTTCTAAAAACTTTGGAACTCTAACACACTTTTTTCTGACAAACTTATGCAACCCGCCAAGCTACACGACGATAAGGCAGGCGAACCTGGCTTATCTACCATTTCTGTTTAAATGACAGTTTTCTTGATAAAACTATGACGAACAAATTAATAATGTGTCGAAACCGGTTTCAGTGAATGTTTGTCTTATGTATTGTATTGTAATTACATTTGTATAGCGCTTACTACCCCAGACGGGGTGTCGATGTGCATCTGCGAGTACAATCAGCTTAGTGTGGATGTTTTTCAATGTTGTCGGGCAGTAGTGCAATACTTTTGCCGAAGCAACTCCTGACAAGATGTACCATTGCAGGTAGAAGTACAAGGTGAAATCCAGCCTACCTTACTTCCTCTATTCTACTAACCTGTGTATAGTGCTTGTTGGAGCATAACATAATTGTGTAGTTGTGAATCGTATGTGCTCCCCGTAGGCATGTTGGCACTGAATAACAGATTTATGTTACCCCACTCACTGAAAATATGTACAGATTAGTTGTCCTTTCTTAAATTGTGGGAAAGCTGAATGTGTTCTAATATTTGTGGCCTTACTGCTTGAACCCAGAGTTTCCCCAAAACTTTGGAACTGCAGCATACTTTTATGATTTTTTTTTTTTTAATATATTTTTATTGCAGGAATTAGCCAAAGTTACATGTCAGATCAGCAACACATCTGCAGGAAGAAAAGGTAGAAACATCCGATCTCCCATGAGAAAACATCTGGGATACACAGCCATTCAGCCCACAACCCGAGGGTCGGGCGTCGTCGTCTGATAAGGAACACAGGTGGGGAACCGGTATGACGTCGAAGCTGATCCGGATAATCCAACGGCCTTCATCTGCTTTTCTAGATCAACCTAACAGAAAAAACTCCCCACCCAACAGTCTCTAGGTTCTACTCCCTCCCCCCACCCATCCCGGCCATCAGTGTGTAGTGGTACGTGTAGGAAGAGCTTGTGGGAAGAAACCCCAGGTGACTGTATAGAGATCAGTGTCGTGGACGCCTAACGGGACTCAAGTTGTGCTGCATCATCACCCTCGGAATCGCTGGAAGCGCAGTAATCTCTAAGGGCCTGCACTATCGTCTCCCATTCCAATGCTGTTTCTAGTGCCCTCTCGTTTTGCTGCCGCCTCGCCAGTTGGTATCGCAGAGTGCTCTCCCCTGTGGCCCACTTCAAAAGTTCGTTGTGCCATTTAGCTCCTGTTGGACCAACTCTTGCCTTCCAATTCCTGGTTATCTCCCGTTTTGCCAGAACGAGCCCCAGATCAATAAATTTGCTCGAAATTTTATTTTTAGGGGTATGCGGGAACCAGTGTAGAAGCCCCACCGCCGCATCGACCAACAAGGTTCTCCCAGTAACCCTATTAAGAGTGTCCTCAATCAAAAGCCAGTATGAGGACAGCGCCGGGCAGGACCACAGCATGTGAATGAGGTCAGCCTCAGGTGCACGGCATCTGGGGCAATCCGCTGTGTCCGTGGCGAAGAATTGCTGAATTTTCGCCGGGGTCAAATAGGCCCTGTGGAGCGTATAAAAATGAACCAGTTGAAACCGGGCATGGCGTGCTCCCTTCCAGGCTCGGCGCATGAGTTGTGACCACGTCGTCTCCGGTATCTCTTTCCCTATGTCAGCCTCCCAACGGGTCCGCAGTGTGGTGAGCGGGGGCAAACCCTCGTTAATCAATCTATTATATAAGCACGTGACTGCCTTGACCGTCCCCGCGGACATCATAACGTACTGGCACACCGGAGATGTGGGCGGTTCCTCTGGACCACTTTTCCAGTGCGACTGAATCGCTCTAACCAGAGCCGTGTGCAGGAGGAAATCGCCTCGGGGAACGTCGAAGCGGTCCAGGAGCTCCTGGAAGGGCAGTAACACCCGTCTTCGTAAAGGTCCCCCACCAATTGTAATCCTGCATCTTCCCACTGTCCTAGGCGCGACCAGTCACCCCCGTGAGGTAGGGCCGTCAGCATCCCCAGCGGTATTTCCGGTGCATATGGGAGTCGCAGCTCCCCCCGGGCGTGGGCGCGATTCCAGCATAGCCTAATAGTCTTTTCTTCGAGCGTCAGGTCCTGCAGGGCTAGACTCTGGCGTAGTGCGATGAAGGAAATAACATGCCTGGGCATTCCCCTACCACTCCCAACTTCCGGGCCACGAAACTCCCTCGCAATTTCCTGGGTGAAGGCCTGCAATTGAGCTGCCAGGTAATATTTCTCAAAATCTGGCACCGCAAGGCCTCCTTCTGACTTTGGTCTCATCAGAGTCTTGAGAGCCACTCTCCGGCGGCCCAAACCCCAGAGGAACCCCACCACCATGGATCTCAACAGCCGAAAGGTGGCCGGCGGGATCCAAATCGGAAGCGCTCTAAAGTAGTATATCAAACGGGGAAGTGCCACCATTTTCAACAGTGCAATCCGCCCCGCCACTGAAAGCGGCAGGGTAGCCCAAAACTCCATGTTACCCCGCAACGCGCGAGTACAGCGGGCTGTATTGCCGTCCAGAAGGTCGGCGGGGTCATGGTATATGTATACCCCCAGGTACTTGAGGCAGCTAGGTTCCCACCTAATCTCTCTGCTAATGTCGGGTCTGGGTGCTCCCCTACGAACCGGGAGCAGACAGGTCTTGGCCCAATTCACCCGAAGGCCCGAGACCTCCCCGAAAGATGTCAGAGCCTCAGCAGCCCCATCCAAAGCAGTATCCGAATTTTCAAGGAAGAGCAGCAGGTCATCAGCATACAGGGAGATATAGTGCTGGCCAGATAAGGTCCGCAATCCGCCGAAAGAAGCTCCGGACCGGACTGACAGCGCCAGTGGCTCCACCGCTAACGCGAAGAGCAATGGGGATAACGAGCATCCCTGCCTCGCGCCTCGTTCTACTGGGTACTGTTGGGAGATCAGCGGGCCCGCCCTCACCCTGGCCGATGCCGAGGCATAAAGCACCGTGGTCCACCTGACAATGCCCTCCCCTAGACCAAAGCGCAGCAGCACTCTGCGCAGGTAATCCCATTCTAGACTATCAAAGGCCTTTTCCAGATCAACCGAAAGGACCAACGGGCACATGGCCTCCGTGTGCGGTTCCTCTAGCAAGCGAAACAACCTGCGAATATTCATGGTCGTATTACGTTTGGGTATGAATCCCGCCTGGTCCTCGTGTACTAAGGAGCGCATGTGTCCTAGCAGCCTCGATGCCAATATGCTGCTTAGGGTCTTATAATCGACCGTTAACATTGATAATGGTCGGTAAGACGCCGGGTCAGCAGACTCCCTACCAGGTTTGAGGAGGGGAACTACTAAGGCCTCACACATCGAGCCGGGGAGCCGTCCCAAGCGCTTCGCCTCTTTGTAGACTAGCAGCAGTCGGGGCGCCAATAGGTCTACATAGGTGGAGTAAAACTCGACCGGGAGCCCGTCAAGGCCCGGGGTCTTATTTCTCGCCATCCCCTTAATGGCGCTACGGATTTCCCCCAGTTCAATATCGGAGCCCAGGGCCTTCGCCACGTCGGGCTCCAGTGCAGGAATCTCTAAGGGTTGCAGATAATCATCAATCAGGGTGGGGTCTCGGGTCGGGCTACTGCAGTACAGCTGTTCGTAGTACCGTTGGTAGCAACCTAATATCTCCGGTTGGGTGTACACCTCGAGACCCTCCGCGGTGCGCATGGACGTCGTCAGGGAGGTCCAGCGCGTGGGATTGGCCAACCAAGCCAAAAGCGCACCCGACTTATCCCCCTCCGTAAGCGACCTGGTGGTGTAGGCCTTGTAATCGAAGCAGCGCAGTCTTTCGACCTCCGCTGCCACCGCCTCCCTCGCCGCGGCAGTACGCTCCTGAAGTTCAGGATGGCCGGGACGGCGAAGTTCCATCTCGCGGAGCTTCCGGTCAGCCGTGGTCAAGTCGTCAAGGATGACACGTCGCATTCCCACTTTCTTAGAGATACAATAGCCCCTGACCACTACCTTAAACGCATCCCACTCTGACGCTCTCGATCCAGCAGTGCCCCCATTGGTCGCAAAATAATCAGAAATTTTGTCCTCCAGGTCCGCCTTGAAGACTATATCCTCTAATATCTCTGGGCGCAATTTCCAAGTAGGCACACTAGGGGTCCCGGGGAACCAACGGAAGTCCGCTAGGAGGGGGTTGTGATCAGAGATGGTCCTAGTCAAATATTCAGAGCGGACCGCCGCGGACACCAACTCCGCCGACCCCAGAAATCCGTCTAGCCGCACATGTAATTCGTGTAGGCCAGAAAAAAATGAGTAATCTCTAGAGTCGGGGTGCTGCACTCGCCAGATATCTGTAAGCCCCCAGTGTGTCTGCCATTCCTTCCTACCTTTAGCCACCCGCCGGACTGGAGAGTCCGGGAGGGGGGGGGGTGTGAGCGGTCGGCATCCACATCCACCACCGAGTTAAATTCACCACCTAGCAAGAGGGTTCCCGAGAGGAAATAGGCCAGAGAGCCCGACAACCCGGAGAGGAAGGCGAGCTGGTCCACATTAGGTGCATAAACACAACAAATATTCAGGGCCCTACCCCCCAATGTACCAGAGATAGGTACATAGCGGCCCTCCGGATCCACCACCGATTTTGAAACCTGCAGGGGAACCCCAGCTCTTATCCATATTAGCGCCCCTCTCGCGTAAGCTGAGTATGAAGTGCAGTAGACCTGCCCTCTCCACCTACGTTGCAGCACCGCCCCTTCCGCCTTGGTGAGATGTGTCTCCTGCAGCAGCGCTATTTGCACCCCTCTACGCACTAGATAAGCGTGAACCTTGTGACGTCTGGACATAGTGTGGAGCCCCCGTACATTCCAAGTGATGCATTTTACATTAGCGATCTCAGCCATTGTCCCACACCGTCGTTCCCGGGCTCCCCCAACAACGCTCAAACAAAAAACAAGCGACAATCAAATCAACACTGATGGCGGCCATTTTCCCCAACAACAACCCAACACCCACCTGAAACAAACCCCTCCCCACCCACCCCAGAATAGGACCCAAATAGCACCATCTAGTTCCCATCCAAACCGTGTCCCCAGAAACCCCCCGGTCCCCTACTAATCCTGCGGTCGCCACCGCAGGAAAGCCTTAAGGGCTAGGTGCGGGCCGGGCGCCAGTAATGGGCCATCGAGTCTCGGTCTACCGAGACTAAGTCGAGCCCCAAGTCAAAAGTATCAGCCAGATCAGGGCCCCCCAAACCCCCGCCCAAATGGAAGTAGCTCACCCAATCATCCCTGCCCGTCCAACATGCCCTCAGCCGAGTCCGGAGTAACCACTGGCAAGTGAACACTATCAGTCTCCGATTCTTCTGTGTCCGTATGAGCCCCCTCACCGCCCGGTTCCGATTCTTCAACAATGGGGCCGCCTTGTGAACCAGACAGGATAGAAACCATTTCCAGCACTCCTCGTCGCTCCGCCATAGTCTCTATAGTCGAGGGCTTGCCCGGCTTGCCGCGGCGGCTCCGAAGTCTCTTGGAACGTCGTTGCTGTCCGGGCTCCGTAGTTGACTGAGATGAAGAGCCGAAACCATCCTTGCCAGCCCTATATAGTTCGAGCCAAGTACAGACGTCCTCCGGGGTATCAAAGAACTGAGTCTTATCGTCCAAGATAATGCGGAGCCTCGCAGGAAAGAGGAGCGAGTATTGAATACCCTCGCTCCGAAGTTCACGCTTGACCGCCAGGAAAGAGGTCCGCTTTCGTTGGGTCTCATAAGTATAGTCTGGGAAAATGTTTACCTGGCTATTCTCCACCTGATAGGGGCCATTGCGCCTGGCAGCGTTGAGGAGTAGATCCCTGTCCCGAAAATGCAATAAACGCGCCACCACCGGGCGTGGGGAGCGACCTTGTTGCGGTGGTCTCGCCGGCACCCTGTGTGCCCGTTCCAGGGTATAGAAAGAGGACCGACCTTCCGGGGCCACCGCGTTCCGGAGCCAATCTTCTAGATAGGCCACCATGTCGCCATCTTTGATCTTTTCCGGTAGACCCACCACACGAATATTGTTCCGTCTGTTACGCCCTTCGGCGTCCTCTGCCCGTCTCTCCAAGGCATCGATCCGGGACAGGGCATCCCTCATCGTTGCAGCCAGAGTCTTCTGTGCTGGCTCCAGGACCTTCACTGAGCTCTCCACCTCTTTGACTCTGTCCGAGAGCTTGCCGTGGTCCGCCCTGAGGAGGCCCAAACTCGTCGCAACCTGGGCGATGTCTTGCTGTAGGGCAGATCGCGTGTTTGCGATCGCCTCCAGGACCCGGTCGAATTGCTGCTGTAGGTGGGGACCACCGGAGCACTCTGGGTCAACTCGGTCGTCCTTGTCCGACGCCTCCGTGTCCGAGGCGGCCGGGGTGGTTCCTTTAGGCCCCCTTGGTTTCCCTATGGCGGATGTGTCTCGCGGGAGAAAGCTCGGTAGGCCCTCCACCAAGTGTGGGCGTCGGCTGTTGTTCCCTTGGTGGGTGGTCGTATTGAAGAGGGCCTTCGATCGTCCCCGCCAAGTCCTACCACTTCTCCGATCTTTCAGGATGCACCACCGCTGTGTCCCCGGGGGCCACCAAGGGGGAGGCGGGGGCGATCGGCGCCGATCTGGGTAGGCCCGTCGGGTCGAGGAAGACCTCGAATTAGAATCACCAGTGCGTCCGGAATCCCTATGGCGCCAAATCGCCGTGCCGCCCATAAAGCTCTCAGGGCTCCGGCGAAGGCAGGCACGCGGCGGGAGGCAGCCGCTCGTTTCGAGTGGTATCGTCGTTCCGCTCAGGGCCTCCGGCCATACGCGACCAGCCTGCGCCGAGGAAAGCGACTAACAATCAGTCCAGGGGTGACCACGGTGCCCAGACACTCCCAAACCGTCAGCCGGATGGTCACTGCTCGGGAAGATGAGACGTGGAGAAGACTCATGCAGATCTGATAGGCCTCTCCAGTCCCGGGGTCTCGGCAAGGCTATCGAGATGGTCCGGGGGCCATCTTGGGCTCCGCCCGCTTCCTCCGCAACTTCGTTTTTTCCTCAGAACAACCAGTTTTCGGGTGTCTCCGGGTGCCTCACCAGGTCGGCCACGATCCGACCTTCGATTTGTGGGGGTCGGGGTGCCCCAAAATCCTCGATCTGCAGGATAAAAGCGGGCTCAGTCCCGGAGCCGAGCTCTCAGGCGACCATCGCCATCGGCGTCCAAGCCACGCCCCACAGCATACTTTTATGATGTCAAGCTTCTGCAAACCACCTAGCTACAAAGTCAGTAAGGCGGGCAATGTGTCAATCCAGTCTCAGTGAATGTTTGCCCATTGTGCATCTGCCAGTAAGTAAATACCTTGATTTGTTTGACTGTGTTCAAATTGTTGCGGAGGTACATCTTGTGTAATGTGAAACCATAATTCTGGGGTTTGTCATGGCTTCCCTGCTTGACCGGCGTCTAAGACCGGCATCTAGCCCAACGACTGGAAAGGTGCAGAAGTCAGACCTCTGCTCATGAAGCCTCAAGCAGATCCCACGAACCTTAAGAGCTACCGACCCATCTCCCTCCTCCCATTCGCAGCCAAAGTAACTGAGAAGACTGTCAATGCCCAGCTGACAAGATTGATCAAAGAAAAATCCATCCTCCACCCCTCCTAATCCGGATTCTGCAGCAACCACCGCTCTACTCGCTGCCTCAGACAACATCCGCATCCTCCTCGAAAAAGGACACACCGCTGCTCTGATCCTACTCGACCTCTCTGCAGCTTTCGACACTGTCTCCCACCACACACTCACTGCCAGACTCAGCGAGGCTGGAATACAGGCAACCGCCCTCGACTGGATCCACGAATTCCTCACCGGCAGAACCCAAAGAATCAGGCTGCCACCCTTCCTCTCTGAACCAATGGAAATCAACTGCGGAGTACCCCAAGGATTGTTGCTGGTCCCCCTCGCCGCCATCGTCAGACAGCACGGACTCAGCATATTATCCTACGATGACGATACCCAGCTTATCCTCTCCCTCACCAAGAACCCCTTCACCACCAGGCTGAACTTCCAGGAAGGAATGAAGGATGTCGCATCCTGGATGGGCAGCAGCTGCCTGAAGCTCAACTCGGAGAAGACAGAGGTCCTCGTGCTCTGACCCTCCCCTTCTGCATGGGACAACACCTTGTGGCCCACTGCCCTCGGCAGCTCTCCCACCCCCACAGGCCACACCCGTAACCCCGGCATCGTACTTGACTCCTCCCTCTCTATGACCCGACAGGTCAATGCCGTCACCAGCAGCTGTTTCAATACCCTCTGCATCCTCTAAAAGACCTTCAAATGGATCCCCCCGAATCAAGGAAGACCGTCACCCACGCACTCATAACCAGCAGACTGGACTACGAAAACACCCTCTACACCGGGATCAACAAGTCCCTGCTCCGCAAACTCCAGACAATAAAGAACACCGCAGCCAGACTCGTCCTCGGCATCCCTCGACACGAGCACATCATCCAACACATGCAGAACCTCCACTTGCTCCTCATAGAAAAGAGAATCACCTTCAAGATACTCAACCACACCTACAAATGCCTTCACAACACCGGACCCAAATATCTAAATGAGAGAATCTCCTTCCACGCACCCAAGCGAAACCTCAGATCAGTCGACCTCGCCCTTGCCGTAATCCCACGATTCGCAGAGCCGGAACAGGGGGAAGAGCCTTCTCCTACATTGCGGCCAAGACTTGGAAGAAACTCCCAATCGACATCAGACACGCCCACTCCCTGAACACCTTCAGGAAGACACTCAAGACCTGACTCTTCGACTGAACAGATCTGCTAAACGCCCTCCCCCCCCTCACCCTCCCAGCGCCTTGAGACCCTCACAGGTGAGTAGTGCGCTTACAATTCTCCTGATTGATTGACTGACCAAATTGTGTGATCCTAGGGAATTTTTCTGAATTTTACTTTTACCTTCATTTGACATAAGGGCACCTTGACATACATGTGGTCAAGATATACGCTGTATAAAACTCTCTATTGTGTTTGAATTATTAAACTATAATGTTGTCAATCTATCATAACAACCACCAACCCAGAGGGTTCCTTGTGTTAACTGACTCTCCAGGGAGGAATTCTTGTTAATGAAGCACACTTTTTAATGAAGAAGAGACTGTATATTCGGACGTTTGTTGAGAGATTGTTATGAATGCCAGCAATGCCCTTACCAGGAGTACTTCTGTATGTATGGCAGGGCAAGGGAGTGTTCGCCGCTGATTCCGTTTATAACCTAGGTTTTTGAATTACAACAAAACGTGTTTTACCTAGTGCATCAGACCATGCTCAGTCATCTCAGCGCTGGGATTGGCAGATGCAACTCTCTGTATGCATTGCTGTCCTTAACCGTAACGAGGAAAGGTGGCCAAGCAGGGAAGCTGGTGACACGCCAACAAGTATTGCAGATGGCTGTGCTAATCATAACGCGTGTTTGTGCGCACGGTCACCTGAAGGGTATCTTGGCGCTGAATACCAATGTTCCTTATTTTATCAACTTCAGAAGGAGGAAAGGCCTGCCATTATGTGAGCAGGCTGCATAGAATGTTCCTTCCAATCCTTGGTTCAAGCCAATATTGAAGCATAAACTTTTGAGGCATTTGGTGCCTTTATGAGAACTTGGGAAGAGCAGCAAATAGAGGACCATTGTGTGCTCTACTACGTCTCTAGGGACTTTTGCGATGTGAGTTTGTTGACCCTTATGTTATTTAAAATTAAGGAGGGTCTGAAAACAGTCCTTCCACCTCCTGATCACAAGTCATATCCCCAACTCACTGTGATAAAGATTTACCCCTTCTCGCCGGGCCCTCCTGGGCACAGCAGATACACATTTTGCTCCATTCGCACAGTGGCAGCATTCCTTCCATCAAGTAAATGAAGAGAAAGTGTGACCACCCATAGTGGCACAATAACTTAGTTGGTCAAGCAGCGATGTATCCGGTCAACAGAATTAAATAAACAACATTCCCCCTCTCACGGCGCTCTGCCCCCGTGGCATGCGGCATGAGTTTGTACCTGTACATTCGTATGCCCCATTATTAATTCAAGTCAAATGGATGCAGCTGCAGTTTGCCTGTGGACTAAATATACATTGTCTCTAAGACACACCTATATATGCCTAAGCCCACCCAGCTTGTGTCGTCGATCAGGGCCCACCATCCACGCAATGCCATGTCTAAATCACTCTCAGGTCACCTCCCCAGGTACCGTACCGCTCAAGTTACAGAAGCTGCTTGGACCCAAGTGAAACAAGCATTTGCAATGCAATAGGTCTCGCATTAGGAAAGTTTGAGCTATTGGTATTGTAAATGACATATTTTATGTTTTGTTTTTGAAAATAGCGAAATTAATAGCTTTGTCATTTAAAATGCCAATAGTTATAACTTTCACAAATGTGACACCTATAGCATTTGTAATACCATATGTGTTGTATTTACGTGACTTACATGTGATGTTATTACTTATAACAATGGCTTTTATTTTTTTTTCAATAATTAATACTTAAATAAAAGTTATTGTAATAAATAATGGCAATAGCTCAAAGCTTTGTAATTAACTTTTGTGAAGATTATGTTCAGTGCATTTTATTGTGACGAAAATCCAAGAACAGAAGTGAAATATTAACATATTTTTGTTACATTTGTAATAAAGCTTGAAACATTGTGAGAACATATTCGAACCAGGTGTTGTTGAATGGTTGCACAGATTGATGCCGTGGTGGCGCTGAGTGATGTTGTGATGGCGTTCAGTGATGCTGTGGTAGCGCATAGTGATGTTGTGGTGCCCCTGAGTGATGCTGCAGTGATGCGGAGTGATGCTGTATGCTATGCTATGTTTTTTTTTGCTATCCTATGTTTTGTTTTGTTATGCTATGCTATGTTTTGCTATCCTATGCTTTGAATTGTTATGCTATGCTATGCTGTGTTTTGTTATGCTATGCTATGTTTTGTTATGCTATGCTATGTTTTGCTATGCTATGCTTTGTTATGCTATGCTTTGTTTTGTTATGCTATGCTATGTTTTGTTGTGTTTTATTATGATATGCTTTGTTTTGCTGTGCTATGTTTTGTTATGCTATGCTATGTTTTGTTGTGTTTTGTATGCTATGTTTTGCTATCACCTTAGCTGCTTCGCAAATATCCCTCCCCAGTGCTGCGCTGTCCATTGGAACTAGTGCTGAATGGACGTCCAATGGTCATGCGCAGCACTGGGGAGGTAGCGCTCGTGACGACCGTTGGCCGTCAGCAGCGCTTAAGAGGCTATACTATTACATGTTTTGTTTTGCTATACTATGTTTTGTTAAGCTATGCTATGTTTTGTTGTGTTTTGCTATGTTTTGTTACGCTATGTGTTGTGTTTTGTTATGCTATGTTTTTTTATGTTATGCTTTGTTTTGTTATGCTATGCTATGTTTTGTTGTGTTTTGTTATGCTATGCTATGTTTTGTTGTGTTTTGTTATGCTATGTTGTCTTGTGTTTTGTTATGCTATGCTTTGCAATGCTGTTTTGTTATGTATGCTATGTTTTGTTGTGTTTTGTTATGCTATGCTATGTTTTGTTGTGTTTTGCTATGTTTTGTAATGCTATGTTTTGTTATGCTATGCCTTGTTTTATGTTATGTTATGCAATGTTTTGTTATGTTATGCTATGTTTTGTAGTGTTTTGTTATGCTATGCTATGTTTTGTTATACTATGCTATGTTTTGTTTTGCTATGCTTTGTTTTGTTATGCTATGTTTTGTTATGCTATGCTATGTTTTGTTGTGTTTTGTTATGCTATGCTATGCTTTTGTTTTGTTATGCTATGTTTTATTTAGCTATCCTATGCTTTGTTTTGTTATGCTATGCTGTGTTTTGCTATCCTATGCTTTTTTGTTATGTTATGTTATGCTATGCTGTGTTTTGTTTTGCTATGCTAGAATTTGTTATGCTATGCTGGTGAGGGTGTGTGAGTGTGTGTGAGGGGGAGTGAGGGTGAGTGAGGGTGAGGGTGAGTGAGGGTGAGGGGGTGTGAGGGTGAGGGTGTGTGAGGGTGAGGGTGTGTGAGGGTGAAATGGTGTGAGGGTGATGGTGTGTGAGTGAGGGTGTGAGAGGGTGAGGGAGTGTGAGGGTGAGGGGGGGGTGAGGGGGTGTGAGGGTGAGGGTGTGTGAGGGTGTGTGAGGGTGAGTGAGGGTGTGAGGGTGAGTGAGGGTGTGTGAGGGGATGAGGGTTTGTGAGGGTGCGTGAGGGTGAGGTGGTGTGAGGGTGAGGGGGTGTGAGGGTGAGTGAGGGTGAGGGTGTGTGAGGGTGAGAGGGTGAGGGTGTGTGAGGGTGAGTGAGGGTGTGTGAGGGTGAGTGAGGGTGTGTGAGGGTGTGTGAGGGTGTGTGAGGGTGAGGGGGTGTGAGGGTGAGGGTTTGTGAGGGTGTGAGGGTGAGGTGGTGTGAGGGTGAGGGGCGTGAGGGTGAGGAGGTGTGAGGGTGAGGGGGTGTGAGGGTGAGGGGGTAAGAGGGTGAGGGGGTGTGAGGGTGAGGGGTGTGTGGGGGTGAGGGGTGTGAGGGTGAGGGTGACGGGGGTGAGGGTGACAGGGGTGAGGGTGACGGGGGTGAGGGTGACGGGGTGTGAGGGTGAGGGGGTGTGAGGGTGAGGGGGTGTGAGGGTGAGGAGGTGTGAGGGTGAGAGGGTGTGTGAGGGAGAGAGGATGTGTGAGGGTGAGAGGGTGTGTGAGGGTGTGGGGGTGTGAGGGTGTCGGGTGTGAGGGTGAGGGTGTGTGAGGGTGAGGGTGTGTGAGGGTGAGAGGGTGATGGTGTGTGAGGGTGAGAGGGTGAGGGTGTGCGAGGGTGAGTGAGGGTGTGTGAGGGTGAGTGAGGGTGTGTGAGGGTGTGTGAGGGTGAGGGTGAGGGTGTGTGAGGGTGATGGTGTGTGAGGGTGTGAGGGTGAGGGGGTGTGAGGGTGAGGGGTTATAAGGGTGTGTGAGAGTGAGGGGGTGAGAGGGTGAGGGGGTGTGAGGGTGAGGGGGTGTGAGGGTGAGGGTGTGTGGGTGAGTGAGGGTGTGTGAGGGTGTGGGGGTGAGTAAGGGTGTGGGAGGGTGTGAGGATATGTGAGGGTGAGGGGGTGTGATGGTGAGGGGGTGTGAGGGTGAGGGGGTGTGAGTGGGTGTGAGGGTGAGGAGGTGTGATGGTGAGGGGGTGTGAAGGTATGTGAGGGTGTGAGGGTGAGGGTGTGTGAGGGTGAGGGTGTGTGAGGGTGAGAGGGTGTGAGGGTGAGGGGGTGTGAGGGTGTGTGAGGGTGTGAGGGTGAGGGGGTTTGAGGGTGAGGGTGTGTGTGAGGGTGATGGGGTGTGTGAGGGTGAGGGGGTGTGTGAGGCTGAGGGGTGCAAGGGTGTGGGGGTGGAGGGGTGTGAGGGGAGGGTGTGTGAGGGTGAGGGGGTGTGAGGGTGAGGGGGTGAGGGTGAGGGGGTGATGGTGAGAGGGGGTGAGGGGGTGTGAGGGTGAGGGAGGGTGAGGGTGATGGGGGTGAGGTTGACAGGGGTGAGGGTGAGGGGGTGTGAGGGTGAAGGGGTGTGAGAGTGAGGGGGTGTGAGGGTGTGAGGGTGGGAGAGTGTGTGATGGGTTGTGTGAGGGTGAGGGTGTGAGGGGCTGTGAGGGTGAGGGGGGTGAGATTGAGGGGGTGTGAGGGTGAGGGGTGTGAGGGTGAGAGGGTGTGTGAGGGAGAGAGGATGTGTGAGGGTGAGAGGGTGTGTGAGGGTGAGGGTGTGAGGGTGTGGGGGTGTGAGGGTGAGGGGGTGTGAGGGTGAGAGGGTGATGGTGTGTGAGGGTGAGAGGGTGAGGGTGTGTGAGGGTGAGTGAGGGTGGGTGAGGGTGTGTGAGGGTGAGGGGTTGTGAGGGTGAGGGTGTGTGAGGGTGAGGGTGAGGGGGTGTGAGGGTGAGGTGGTGTGAGGGGTGTGAGGGTGAGGGGTTATGAGGGTGTGTGAGGGTGTGGGGGTGAGAGGGTGAGGGGGGTGAGGGTGAGGGGGTGTGAGGGTGAGGGTGTATGTGAGGGGTGTGATGTTGTGGGGGTGTGAGGGTGAGGGGGTGTGAGGGGGTGTGAGGGGTAGGGTGTGGGGTTGTGAGGGTGAGGGTGAGGGTGTGGTGTTGTGAGGGTGAGGGGGTGTGAGTGGGTGTAAGGGTGAGGGGGTGTGGGTGTGAGGGTGTGTGAGGGTGTGTTGGTGAGGGTGAGGGTGTGTGAGGTTGAGGGGGTGTGAGGGTGAGGGGTGTGAGGGTGAGGGTGTGTGTGAGGGTGAGGGGGTGTGTGAGGGTGAGGGTGAGGGGTGCGAGGGTGTGGGGGTGAGGGGTGTGAGGGGAGGATGTGTGAGGGGGAGAGTGTGGGGTTGTGATGGTGAGGGGGTGTGAGTGTGAGAGGGTGAGGGGGTGTGAGGGTGAGGGAGGGTGAGGGTGACAGGTGTGATGGTGACAAGGGTGAGGGTGGTGGGGGTGAGGGTGACGGGATGTGAGGGTGAGGGGGTGTGAGGGCGAGGGGGTGTGAGAGTGAGGGGGTGTGAGGGTGGGAGAGGGTGTGTGAGAATGAGGGTGTGAGGGGGTGTGAGGGTGAGGGGGTATGAGGGTGAGGGTGTGAGGGTGAGGGGTGTGAGGGTGAAGGTGTGTGAGAGTGAGGGTGTGTGAGGATGAGAGGGTGTGGGAGGGAGAGAGGATGTGTGAGGGTGAGAGGGTGTGTGAGGGTGAGGGTGTGGGGATGTGAGGGTGTGGGGTGTGAGGGTAAGGGGGTGTGAGGGTGAGTGTGTGTGAGGGTGAGAGGGTGTGTGAGGGTGAGAGGGTGAGTGAGGGTGAGGGTGTGTGAGGGTGAGGGTGTGTGAGGGGGTGTGAGGGTAAGGGTCAGGGTGTGTGAGGGTGAGGGGGTGTGAGAGTGAGAGTGTGTGTGAGGGTGAGGGGGTATGAGGGTGTGAGGAGTGTGGGGGTGTGAGGGGATGTGAGGGTGAGTCAAGTCAAGTCAAGTCAAAGGATTTATATAGCGCACTACATACCCATAGGGTTTCAAGGCGCTTAGGAAGGGGAGGAGAATTATTTGTCAAAAATCCACGTTTTAAGTAGCTTTCTGAATGCTAGGTGGTTCTGGGTAAGGCGAAGGTAAGCGGGGAGAGAGTTCCAAGTTTTAGCAGCCAGGTATGAAAAGGATCTACCTCCCATGGTGGTCTTGTTGATGCGAGGTACAGTGGCGAGGGCTTGGCTGGAGGAACGTAGATGGCGGGAGGGGGTGTAGAAGGACAGTCGTGAGTTGAGGCATTCTGGACCGATGTCGTAGAGTGATTTGTGTGCGTGGGTAAGCAGTCGGAAAGTGATCCTCTTATTGACGGGTAGCCAGTGGAGGTCTTTAAGGTGACCAGAGATGTGATCGTTGCGTGGGATGTCTAATATGAGTCTGGCTGAGGCGTTTTGGATTCGTTGGAGTTTCTTCTGGAGTTTTGCGGTAGTACCTGCGTAGAGGGTGTTACCGTAGTCCAGTCGGCTCGTGACCAGAGCGTGGGTGACTGTTTTCCTTGTATCGGAGGGGATCCAGCGAAATGTTTTTCTGAGCATGCGAAGAATGTTGAAGCAGGAAGAGGATACGGCGTTGACTTGTCTGTTCATTGAGAGTGAAGAATCCAGGATGATGCCTAGGTTCCGTGCGTGGTCTGTCGGGATGGGTGCTTTTCCGAGGGCTTCCGGCCACCAGGAGTCGTCCCATGCAGAGGGGGATGTACCTAAGATGAGGACTTCTGTTTTATCTGAGTTTAGTTTCAGACGGCTTTGTTTCATCCATTCGGCAACTTCTTTCATTCCTTCGTGTAGGTTGGTTTTGGCGGTGCTGGGGTCATTGGTGAGGGAGAGGATCAGTTGAGTGTCATCCGCGTACGAGATGATGTTGAGGTTGTGATGGCGTGCGATGGCCGCGAGGGGGCTCATGTATACGTTGAAGAGGGTGGGACTGAGTGATGATCCTTGTGGTACGCCGCAGATGACTTCAGAGGCCTTGGATTTGAATGGTGGAAGGCGGACTCTCTGGGTTCTTCCGGTGAGGAATGAGGTGATCCATTCAAGTGCTTTTCCTTGGATTCCGATGTTTCTGAGGCGCTGTAGAAGGGTGCTGTGGCAGACTGTGTCGAAGGCTGCGGAGAGGTCGAGGAGGATGAGGGCGACTGTGTCTCCATTGTCCAGTAGAGTTCGAATGTCGTCTGTTGCTGCGATGAGGGCGGTCTCAGTGCTGTGTTTTGCTCGGAAGCCAGATTGTGAGGGGTCGAGGGATTTGTTGGTTGTGTGATTTGTTGGTGTGTGATTTGTTGGTGTGTGATTTGTTGGTGTGTGAGGGTGAGAGGGTGTGTGAGGGTGAAAGGGTGTGTGAGGGTGAGAGGGTGGGTGAGGGTAGGTGAGAGGGTGAGTGTTGGAAAGAGGACCTTAGGGCTGGCCGAGCAAGGGTGAGAGGCCTCCTGGCGAGGTTCCTCTCCTAGGATCGTACAGACGAGCAATCACCCCCCTACAGATGGACGCCACACAAAGATAGGTTCTTAACATTTTTATCAGTACTTTTAGGCAGGTTATCGTAACGATACAGGGATACTGGATTCAGGGATCCTCTCAACTTAGTCTCTGAGGGAAGGGGATAGCGGGACAGTCTTGGTACCAGCCTAGTACAGGGATACCCTGCGCTCAGCTCTCAATCCTCGAGCTGGGGGGTTCTTTGGCATGGGCCGCAGCAGTGCCAGCAGGGCTCCAGAGATGGTTTCACGAAGGTGGGCCGCGGCAGCGCCAGCAGGGCTCCAGAGATGGTTTCATGAAGATGGGCCGCGGCAGCGCCAGCAGGACTCCAGAGATGATTTCACGAAGATGGGCCGCGGCAGCGCCAGCAGGGCTCCAGAGATGGTTTCACGAAGATGGGCCGCGGCAGCGCCAGTAGGGCTCCAGAGATGGTTTCACGAAGATGGGCCGCGGCAGCGCCAGCAGGGCTCCAGAGATGGTTTCACTAAGATGGGCCGCGGCAGCGCCAGCAGGGCTCCAGAGATGGTTTCACGAAGATGGGCCGCGGCAGCGCCAGCAGGGCTCCAAGGATAGTTCGGCGAAAATGAGCCGCAGCAGCGCCAGCAGGGCTCCAAGGTGGTTACAGGTTCCACGCGGATGAATTCGTCTCGGTGTCTCTCGACTCCAGGATACAACTGCCTACCTGTTCCGGAGCTGCCCCAGTTATAGGTCTGGCGTCCTTTGATGTCCGGACCCTCGCACTTGGAGGTCGGAGGGGCCGGGATGTGCGGGTCCAGACACCCAGCAGGGGGGTGGAGCCAGCGCCCAGGGAGGCTGGGGGTGATCGAAACCAGGCGTCGGGGGACGGTTGGAGGACCATCGAAACTCTTTCCCCCATTGATCAGTCAAGTGGTCTCTTTACCCCCTGGTCGGATCGTGGTGCCTCGCTGTCGGGGCTTCGCTGGGTCTGCGGCTGTGGTCGGGTCGAGGCCACGAGGCCTGGTCGTGGAGGGCCCAAGATAGAGTGTGGGCCTGAGATGGCGGTCCGGGATAGGGCTCGGACCAGCCGAGGGTGTTGAGGAGAGGTTGTCGAGTTTCAATGGGGGAGAGCTGGGGGCTGCCCGGAGGGGCGGTTCTCGTGGAGGGTGGATGGTGCTGCTCTCGGCCGGGGAACAGGGGTCGAGGTAGTCCGGGACCTCGCCATGCGGGAGGAGTGGGACCACGCCACGAGGCCGGGTCCAACACACGTCCCCCCCAGCTGAAGGCAGGGAGAGTCACCCATCTTTTTGGGTATTCTCCTCGCCGAGGCGGAAGAAGCGGGACAGGCCGTCTGCGTTGGCGTGGCCGTTGCCTGGGCGATGCTCCACAGTGAAGTCCATCCCTTGCAGGGAGATGGACCAACGCAACAGCTTCGGATTCTCCCCTCGCATCTGCATCAGCCACCGCAGAGGTCGGTGGTCAGTTTGTACCCGGAAGTGGGTGCCAAAGAGATAGGGCCGGAGTTTCTTGAGGGCCCACACCACGGCGAAGGGCTCCCCCTCAATGGTGCTCCAGCGCTGTTCTCGGGCCAGCAGGTGTCGGCTAATGAAGGCCACCGGCTGATCAATTCCCTCGGTGTTGATTTGTGAGAGAACTGCCCCGACGCCAGGATCGGAGGCATCTGTTTGCACTATGAATTCCCGGCTGTAATCGGGGGCTTGGAGCACGGGGGCGGTGCACATCGCTGTCTTGAGGGTCTCAAATGCGGTCTGACACTCGGGTGTCCAGTGTACTTTCGGTGGTTGTCTTTTGGAAGTGAGTTCCGTGAGGGGCCCCACAATAGTGCCATAGTCTTTTATGAAGCGCCGGTAATACCCAGTGAGCCCCAGGAAGGCTCGGACCTCTGTCTGGGTGATCGGGGGCTCCCAGGCCATGATGGCGTCGATCTTGGGTTGTAGGCGGCCACCTGGCCACTTCCCACTTGGTGCCCCAGGTAGGTCACGGAACTTTGGCCGATCTGGCACTTGCTGGCTTTTATTGTTAGTCCGGCCCGTCGGAGGGTGGCCAAGACCTCCCGGAGGTGTTGGAGGTGTTCAGCCCAGTGGAGGCTGTACACCGCGATATCGTCCAGGTAGGCGGCGCTGAACTCCTGGAGCCCTGCCAGCACCTTATTTACCAGTCTCTGGAACGTGGCGGGGGCGTTCTTCATTCCGAAGGGCATTACCCTGAAGTGGTAGTGGCCATCGGGGGTGGAGAAAGCGGATCGCTCCTGGGCGCCCGGAGTGAGTCCGATCTGCCAGTAGCCCGCGGTTAGAGCGTCTGTTCAGGTGACGGCGTTCAGACCCCGGTAGTCCACACAAAACCTGAGTTCGGGGGCGACGCCACGGACGGCGGCCTTGGGGACCAGGACAACAGGACTGGCCCATGGACTGTCGGAGGGCTCGACCACCCCCAGAGCCAGCATTTTGGACACTTCAGACTGGATGCAGGCTCGCACTCGATGGGGAACTCGGTAGGCCCGGTGCCGCACAGGCGGGCTATCCCCGGTGTCGACATCGTGGAGGCACCATGGGGTGACCCCGGGGGTGAGAGAGAATTGATCAGCAAATTGTCTCAATAGTTCTTGGCAATCTTGGCGTTGTTCTGGGGTCAGGGTGGAAGAGAGGTTGACTCCTTCCACAGAGCCGTCTTTTTCGAGGGCATTCAGGAGGTCTGGTAGGGGCTCGAAGTCCTCTTCAGCCCCACTGTCGGTAGCCATCAGGAGGCTAAGTTCTGAGCGGACAAAGTGAGGCTTGAGTCGGTTGGCGTGGAGGACCCGGAGGGGCTTCCTGGGCGACTCCATGTCCACCAGGTAGGTGACGGGGCTCTTGCACTCCACCACCTTGAAGGGCCCGGTCCATTTATCCTGGAGGGCACATGGTTCAACCGGGGACATGACCCAGACCTGTTGTCCTGGCTCGAACTCAATGGACGAGGCGTTTTGATCATACCAACTGTTGGCTTTGGCAAGTTCCCGGAACCGCCGAGTCTGGTTCCGGAGGGTCAGGAGGTACCGGTACACATGGGGGGAGCATCTTGGGCGGTCACCTCCCATCCTTCTTTGACCAAGCTCAGGGGACCCCGGACAGGGTGCCCGTACAATAGTTCGAAGGGGCTGAATCCCAGGGACTTCTGGGGGACCTCCCGATAGGCGAAGAGGAGGCAGGGCAGCAACACGTCCCATTGGCATCGTAAGGGCCCCTCTAGGCCCATGATCATCCCCTTGAGGGTGCGATAGAAGCGTTCCACCAGTCCGTTCCCTTGAGGGTGGTAGGGGGTCGTAAATTTGTATCTGACCCCGCATTGTTGCCATAGGGACTTCATATATCGGGTGATGAAGTTCGTGCCCAGATCACTGACGACTTCCCGGGGGAAGCCCATCCTGGAGAAGATCCCCATCAGGGCCCGGCCCACCGCGGGAGCTGTCACGGTCCGGAGAGGTATGGCTTCGGGATAGCGGGTGGCATGGTCCACCAGGACGAGGATGAACCGGTGACCTTGTGATGTCCGGGGCTCCAAGAGCCCCACAATGTCGATTCCCACCAGCTGGAAGGGAGTGTTGACGACTGGAAAAGGTTGCAGGGGGACTTTTAGTTTTCCGCCGCTCTTCCCGCTGGCTTGGCAGGTGGGGCAAGCTCAGCAGTGGTTGATCACATCGTTCCTCATCTTGGGCCAATAGAAGTGGGTCACCAGGCGGCTGTAAGTTTTGTCCTGCCCCAGGTGCCCGGCGAGGGGCACATCATGTGCCAGGTTCAGGAGGAAGTCTCTGAATCAGAGGGGGACTACCAGCACCCGGCTGGCCCCCCGCTCGGCAATCTTCTGCTCGCTGTAGAGGAACTCGTTGTCCCAATAGACCCAGTGGGCCCCCGAGGCACCTCCTGTGCTCTGGGCTGTGGCTTGCTGTCGGAGCCCCTCAAGGGAGGGACACGTTTTTTATTCTTGACGGAACTGTTCTCGAGTGGGGCCACCTTCTTGGCGCCACT
Source organism: Lissotriton vulgaris (assembly GCF_964263255.1). Lineage (NCBI taxonomy): Eukaryota > Metazoa > Chordata > Amphibia > Caudata > Salamandridae > Lissotriton > Lissotriton vulgaris. The sequence continues at coordinate 2,006,454,503 of NC_141691.1, read as the reverse complement.
GGGCCAGTTCCGGGAGGTCGCTAAGCGGGGCAACTTTTCACAGTTGGGCCCCGGTGGACCGGGTTCAGGGTCGGTGTCTTCGGCGACGACGGGCGGTGGGAGCTCGGGCCACTCTGGTTCTTCGGTTGAGGTGATGGCTCGGGCGGCCATGGAGCGGGTGGTCGCACAGACCCATTCAGGGAGGCCAAGCATCCCCAGGTGCTCCCTCCGCTCGATGTCAGCCCAAGGGGAGCTCTCGAGGTCGTTCCCGAGGAGGCAGTCTACGGGGGCATCGTCTCGGACAGTCACTCTCAGCATGCCTGACACTCCTCCCCACTCAAAGGGGACGCGGGCCATCTGGCACAGGCTCTCGGAATTATCCGCGGACTGTACTGGGCACAGTACATTGGGCAAAATTTGATCCGGGGTCACCAGGTGGCAATGGACGGCCGTCACGCTGGCTCCTGTGTCGCGGAGGGCTTCGACTCGTTGTCCATTAATGGTGACCCACTGGCTGTACTTCTGGGTGTGGCCGGGATCGGGCCCCGGGGACCATGCCTCTTTCGCCCAGACAAACCAGGGACATGGCTGCGGGCTCCCACTCGGTCTGGTTTTGTTCATAGTCCTCTGCTTCTTCTTCGCCCTGCTCCTCCCCCAGGGAGGCGGCGGCGATCTGGCGGTTTTACGGACCTGTGGGGTTGGATGGTTGGTTTCTGGACAGTTGGGGTCATTGGCGTAATGACCAGATCGCTGGCATTTGTGGCAGGTAACGTTCGAGCAGGGCCCCGGCCGTGCAGGGGGGGCTCCTCTTCCGGCCAGGGGAGGGGAAGTGTTGGTGGGGGGCACCGTGGCGGTGTCCCTGCCCCGGCCCTGGCCTCCTCCTCCTCCGCCTCGCTGATGGTGGGATCGCTGGTGAGCTCTGCCTTGGTCTCCCATCCAGTTCCGGGGGACCCGGGTGCTCTCCCATCGATCAGCTTCGATGGCGAGTTTACGTGGCTCGGTCAGTTTACTTTCGAGGAGATGCTGCCTGAGTTCGATGAAACAGTTGTTGGAGAGGTGTTCCCATACAATGAGGTTGAACAACTGTTCGTAGGTGGTGACTTGGCTGCCCTTGATCCACCCCTCTAAGGCTCTACTATAGAAGTTCACATATTCCACCCAGGTGGTGCCGGGGATCCTCTTGCAGTCTCGGAATCGTTGCCGGTACATCTCGGGGGTGAGCCCATAGCGAGTGAGGAGGGCGGCTTTCATGTCATCTCAGCGTCGGGGAGCTGTAGCAGGGCATCTCTCCCCTCATTGACGAACCTCCCCCACAACCCGGCACCCCAGTCTTTTTGTGGTACCCGGTGTGAGGTCATGGCTACCTCGTAGGCTTTAAACCATTGCTGGATGTCGTCGTTTTTATTGTACTCTCGGACGACATCTTTGGGGATGTGGACCTTGGTGTCGGTAGAGGGAGGGGGGCTCCGGCTCCCGGAGACGCCAGTGTCCCCGTTTTTCGCCTTAATCTCCAGTTCTTTTAAACCGCGCTCGTGCTCCTATGCGAGCTTCTTCTCCTCCAACTCCCTCTGTCTTCTTTTCTCTTCCAGGTCTCCCTGTAGCCGTAGTTGCTCAAGGGCTATCTTCTTTTCAGCCAGTTGCAGTTCCCCATCTAAGCGGAGTCTAGCTAGGTCTAATTTGTGGAGCCGGTTCCTTTCTCGTTCTTGGGCATCCTCGTGGGAGAGGCCTGTGTTTCTCTCCTCCGCTGGGGTCGTGGTGTTCTCGGGGTGCAGATCGGTGACTGCGATGCCTTCATTTTGGGGTGGCGACGCTCCTGTCTCCACCCAGGTCTGCAGAGCCTGTTTGAGATCGTCTTTGGTGCTGAGTCCTGTGGTAGCGATACCCAAGTCTTTGCAGAATTGCTTCAATTCTTTGTGGCTATAATCTTCTAGTCGTTCCATCTGGAACTCTGCGGTTGGTCCGGTTTCTTTAGTCGTCATGGTTGCCGTGTACTTCTGTTCGTAGTGGGGCGAGTTACTCTCTGTACGATCTGCGTCGGCTCGGATCGCACCGCCTGCCACCAATGTTGGAAAGAGGATCTTAAGGCTGGCCGAGCAAGGGTGAGAGGCCTCCTGGCGAGGTTCCTCTCCTAGGATCGTACAGACAAGCAATCACCCCCCTACAGATGGACACCACACAAAGATAGGTTCTTAACGTTTTTATCAGTACTTTTAGGCAGGTTATCGTAACGATACAGGGATACTGGATCCAGGGATCCTCTCAACTTAGTCTCTGAGGGAAGGGGGTTGCGGGACAGTCTTGGTACCAGCCTGGTACAGGGATACCCTGCGCTCAGCTCTCAATCCTCGAGCTGGGGGGTCCTTCGGTATGGGCCGCGGCAGTGCCAGTAGGGCTCCAGAGATGGTTTCACGAAGGTGGGCCGCGGCAGCGCCAGCAGGGCTCCAGAGATGGTTTCACGAAGATGGGCCGCGGCAGCGCCAGCAGGACTCGAGATGGTTTCATGAAGATGGGCCGCGGCAGCGCCAGCAGGGCTCCAGAGATGATTTCACGAAGATGGGCCGCGGCAGCGCCAGCAGGGCTCCAGAGATGGTTTCACGAAGATGGGCCGCGGCAGCGCCAGCAGGGCTCCAAGGATAGTTCGGCGAAGATGAGCCGCGGCAGCGCCAGCAGGGCTCCAAGGTGGTTACAGGTTCCATGCGGATGAGTTTGTCTCGGTGTCTCTCGACTCCAGGATACAACTGCCTACCTGTTCCAGAGCTGCCCCAGTTATAGGTCTGGCGTCCTTTGATGTCCGGACCCTCGCACTTGGAGGTCGGAGGGGCTGGGATGTGCAGGTCCAGACACCCAGCAGGGGGGTGGAGCCAGCACCCAGGGAGGCTGGGGGCGATCTAAACCAGGGGTCGGGGGACGGTTGGAGGACCATCGAAACTCTTTCCCCCATTGATCCGTCAAGTGGTCTCTTTACCCCCTGGTCGGATCGTGGTGCCTCGCTGTCGGGGCTTCGCTGGGTCTGCGGCTGTGGTCGGGCCGAGGCCACGAGGCCTGGTCGTGGAGGGCCCAAGATGGAGTCTGGGCCTGAGATGGCGGTCCGGGATAGGGCTCAGACCAGCCGAGGGTGTTAAGGAGAGGTTGTCGAGTTTCAACGGGGGAGAGCTGGGGGCTGCCCGGAGGGGCGGTTCTCGTGGAGGGTGGATGGTGCTGCTCTCGGCCGGGGAACAGGGGACGAGGTAGTCCGGGACCTCGCCATGCGGGAGGAGTGGGACCACGCCACGAGGCCGGGTCCAACAGAGTGAGGATGAGGGGTGTGTGGGGATGAGGGGGGTGTGAGGGTGAGGGGGTGTGAGGTGTGGGGGTGTGAAGGGGTGAAGGTGAGTGAGGGTGAGAGGGTTGTAAGGGTGAGGGGGGTAAGGGTGTGAGGGTGAGGGTGAGTGAGGGTGTGTGAGGGTGGGTGAGGGTGTGTGAGGGTGAGAGGGTGTGAGGGTGAGGAGGTGTGAGGGTCCGAAGTAAATGGTGGCAGGGCAGACATCATAAGACTAAGAGAAGAGACTGCGTCGTGACTGCGTTGGTCAGTTTCAGAATCAGGAGGGGCAGAGTCAGCACAGTCTGCGAGGGATCAACGTGTCTAGAGGCAAAGCATAGCGGATGTAGCATTGCAGCTAGCAAGTCGAGCCTTTTCAAGCTGAGTGTCCCTAGAGAGATGGCAACACAGCAACAGCATTTGAGGAGCAAGGCTACTGTAAACAAGCACGATAGGCTTTCACTTTCATCCAGAAAAAAAACCAAGAAAGGCGCAGAGAACGCCGAACAAAACACGGCTTCCCTGCGAAATGGATGCTAAAAAAAACAAGCTCTCGGCATTGCTGTGGCGGGGGACGGGGGAGCGGGAGCGCATTCCTTTGAAGTCTGATGGGGGTAGCGGCTTGGGAGCGGATTCCTTTGAAGTCTGATGCCAAGGCTCAGACAAATGGTGGTGTGCGAGCGGCTTCCTTTGAAGTCTGATGCCGAGGCCGATGGTGTTTGATGTGCACGCGCCTGCCTCACACGCCTGCCTCACATGAACTGAGCGCGATCCGCAGGCTGGGTAGACTTTTCTGACTGCTTACTATAATCTCGCCTATTCAATCCCTACGTGGATAGAATAGTCGAGACCTAAAAAATGTGACAAACATCCCAATGAAGGTTTGCCCATAACAGCAGCACCATTACCCCAAAACTCGAGCTTTTATCGGCAAACCGCCGTTCTCCAGATGGCACAATATTCAGTCCAATTTTAAGCATGTGGCAAACTTATTACAATAAAGGGGCCATAAAAGCATGCCAGTCTACTCTCATGTGCCAGAGACAAAACATCACTTCAAAGGATAACCTACTGGGAATTCAGCCACTCGTCCCACCTAACTGTAACAAGCTGGGCATGGCCGAGTATCAACTCAAAAGCGGTACTAAATCAGATACTAGGCAACTTGTCCTTTCTATCTTAAACTAGATAGTCATTAACAGAACACAAACCCAAGAGACGTAAAAGAGCAGTATCAACTGTAAAAGTGCAAAAGATTTATAAGACCTTTCCACAGCATGTATTAGGCCCTCAAGTCTCCGGAGAGGTTAGGGCTGATGGCCCCATCTTGGAAGCCATCCCTAAGATCTCTGATGATGAGCTAGGTAAGCTATGTAGGAAGGTGAAATCTGGCTCCCCAGCGGACCCTATGAGGCCGGCTCAATTTATGGAGTCCCTGGCGCACTTCCAACAGCCGCTTGTCGACATAATTAACCTATCCTTCTCCTCTGCTAAAGTACCAAGAGCTTAGAAACAGGCTTGGGTCTCCCCCATTATTAAAAAGCCCTCTCTAGATCCTTCTAAGCCAGAAAATTTTAGGCCTGTTAGACGGGGACCCGGAGGGTCGGCCGAGTAGAGGGGGAGAGGCCTCCTGGTGAGGGCCCTCGCCGGTAATCGTACAGACAAGTAACTTTCCCCCCCACAGATGGACACCACACCAAGATAGGTTACGTAGACTTTTATAGGTATTCTGAAGCAGGTTACTTTGACGATACAGTGGGGACCCGGATTCGAGGGTCTCGACTATTCTAGTCTCTTTGGGAAAAGGGGTAGCGGGACAGTCTGAGTACCGGTCCGGTACGGGAGCAGCAGAGGTGGAGCTCACAATCCTCGAGCTGGAGGGTTCGCAAGGAGGGGCCGCGGCAGCGCCAGCAGGCCTTCGTGATGGTTTACGACGAGGAGGGCCGCGGCAGCGCCAGCAGGCCTTGAAGATGGTTCACGACGAGGAGGGCCGCGGCAGCGCCTGCAGGCCTTGAAGACGGTTCACGACGAGGAGGGCCGCGGCAGCGCCAGCAGGCCTTGAAGATGGTTCACGACGAGGAGGGCCGCGGCAGCGCCAGCAGGCCTTGAAGATGGTTCACGACGAGGATGAGCCGCGGCAGCGCCAGCAGGCCTTCAAAGGTGGTTCACGAAGAGGAGCCGCGGCAGCGCCAGCAGGCCTCCAAGGATGAGTTTGTCTCGGTGTCTCTCGACTCCAGGATACAACTGCCTTCCTGCTCTGGAGCTGCCCCAGTTATAGGTCTGGCGCCCTTTGATGTCCGGACCCTCGCACTTGGAGGTCGGGAGGTCCGGGATGAGGGAGTCCAGACACCCAGCAGGGGGGTGGAGTCAGCACCCAGGGAGGCTGGGGGCGATCGAAACCTGGCGGAGGGGAGCCATCGACATTCCTTCTCCCATTGACCTGCCAAGTGGTCTCTTCACCCCCTGGGTGGATGGTGGTGCCTCGATGTCGGGGCCTGGCTGGGCCCGCGGCCGAGGTCGACCCGAGGCCACGAGGCCTGGTCATGTAGTGTTCAAAATGGCGGCTGGGCCGGAGACAGTGGTTCTGGAAGGGGCCCGGGCCAGCCGATACTGTGGTGTTCAGGAGCCGGGGTTCCGTCGGGGAAGGGCCGTGGGTTGCCCCGGCGGGTTGCAGGGGTGGTTCTTGTCCGGGGAACAGGAGGAGCAGGGGTCTGCGACCCGCCATGCGGGGAGGGGTCGGGCCTGCCACGAGGCCTGTCCAACATGGCCCATTTCTCTTCTTCCATGGGCGGCCAAGATTGCGGAGGCCCATGTGAATGACGTGCTATCCCGTTATCTGAGCCACATGACATCCTGGATCCGTCTCAGAACGGGTTCAGGCCGGGTCACAGTACGGAGTCTGCCTTACTTGCTACAGCGGAACATTTTAGGATGATTCTTGATGCCGGTCGGAGTGCAGCACTGATTCTATTAGATCTCAGTGCTGCCTTTGTCACGGTATCTCATGACATCCTCCTGTCCCGGCTGGAAGCAATAGGGATCACGGGATCCGCCCTAGAGTGGTTTCGATCATTCCTTGAGGAGAGATCCTTCCGGGTCTCTGCTCCACTGTACATCTCTAAGCCTTATCCTATCGGTCAGGGGGTCCCACAAGGCTCTGCACGTAGCCCATCTTTGTTCAATCTTTATGTGCAACCCCTGGCCGATGTAGCAAAAAAGTGGGGCCTCACGCTGGTATCGTATGCAGACGATACCCAGCTGGTCATCACTTTATCTGAAGGGCCTTCTGCTTCGGCCACCAGGTTTAGAGATGGTATGACAGCTGTCGCCCAGTGGATGACAGACAATTGTCTGCAGCTCAATACCAGAAAAACAGAGGTTTTGCTGGCAGGGAAGAACACCGCCCTCTGGACTGAGCATTGGTGGCCGGCATCTCTGGGTGAAATGCCAACACCAAAGGACCTTGTTAAGAACCTGGGAGTCTGGATGGACTCCTCGTTAAACTTCTAGACCCACACCAAGAAAGTGGCAGCTACGTGTGTGGGTCTGTTGAGAGGCCTTAAACCCATCCTGAAATACTTTGCACCAACGATACGTCAGCTCATGATACAAGCCATGGTCACCTCTCGTTTGGACTACGGTAGCGTGCTGCTCCTGGGCGCTAATACAGCTGAGATCCTGCGACTCCAAAGGGTTCAAAACATGGCCGTGAGAACCCTGATCGGTCTCCCTCGCTGGTGCCTGGTCAGAGCAACAATGGAAAAACTACATTGGCTCCCGATTTCATCTCGGATTCAGTTTAAAGCTCTGGTCATGGCATTTAAGATTCTTAAAACCGAGAGCCTGGCCTTACTACGCCCTCTATTGACCTGGTATGTCCCGCGGCACAGTTTGCGCTCCCTGGGCCAATATCTGGTGAACGTGCCATGCATCAAACTATGCCGCATGGGTGGCCACTCTTTCCGGGTTCTGGCAACCAAACTGTGGAATTCTCTGCCGATCCATATTCGTGGCATGGAGAACATGTTAGTCTTTCGGAAGGCCATAATAACCTTTCTGTTTCCATCACTATAGTTTTCTCCTGTGAATTTCTGGCTAGCCTCTGCTTTTGTCTCTTGATCTGGTAGCGCCGGGACGCCCCTTTGCTGGAGCAGCTGTTGCGCTTAAAAAATCTCTTAACATAACATAACATAACGCTTCAACACGGTGCAAAGGCTTTTGCTTTAAGACGGAACATCAATTAAGGCACATTCTTTACATGGCCAGGCATCCTGCAGTCATGGAACCTTTAGAGGAAGATGAGCTGGCTGCCACTGCCAGGACTTGAAGTCTCGCTTTATTAACTTCCCAAGTAATGTCTGCAGTAATACTGAAGCTCCTTGCTATCACAGGACCACTTAAAGACACCGGTGCCCCAGGTACTATATCGAAAGTGGGGGGCTACAATATCCCAGTGCCCCCTTGGGCATGCAGCCACCTGCGCCCCCTACAAGTCTCATCCACTTTGTTTCCGTAACAAACTTTGGGCCCTTGCACCCACTGCCCTGAATCTGGTTCAAATCCACAATCATTTAAAAACATTGAGAAAATGAGCTACACAAAGATGGTAGAGAGCTAAACCTGAGCACCAGTTAAAGTGAATATTCAACGCGACGAGATTAAGTACTTGCCCAGAAACACGGTCCTGATAAACAAATAAAAGTTCCGGTAATCCGCCACTCCCTGCCCCTCTGTGGCCAAGGCTGGGAAACAAAGGAAACGATGAACATAAAAAGGAAATAAAACCCCTGAAACTGTAGCCGTGCAGGCTAATAAAGTGAAAGACCACTCAACCGCGACACTTCTCAAAAGCTTATCGCTCTTAAAGACTGCAGTCATGGAGGCAATCTACACCTTTAAGGGGTACCAGAGCATGTTGAATAATTGCTACTAAGTACCCTTCCTGAATGCCTTTATGCCTCTGATGCATAAGGATGCTTTGACCACCCTTGGAATTGTGAATGGTCCCCTATCGCCTGCTGCGCTGCCCGCCCTAGACACTTTATTATTTTTTTATATTAGCCACCAACAGGCTAGACAAATCATTGTGTTCGCAAACATGGCCCCTTATCAGTTAGGCGACACCCAAGTACAAGTTTAGTTTTATTCTTCTCAACCTGTGAGAGTAAAACTAACACCAATCATGGCATCTTCCAGTTGGCCTATTCTATAGCACATGCAAGTAGATACAGTGATAGTGTGTGAATCAAGGTCTAACCTGGCACTGAGCAAGCCCATTCCCTAGCTAGGCTCAACGGGGGAAACCAAGTATTCTTCAGCCGACACTAACACTAAAAGGAAAGGTTCCTTGGCACTCTGTCCAAAGTTTGGACTGACAGCTTGGGCAACAATGAATCTTACAGCTACACGCTAGAATACGATGGACGATCTATATGGTGCACAGATGAATACTGTGCCACCCTGTTGACAGCAATAAACCCTGGGGCAAAACCCCTCAAGGCAGACCCACATGGGGACTGAAACGTGCATCAGTGAGGCATCCACACATGCATACGGAACCGTTCTGCAGCCATGCACGTTCTCTGCCCAGGGCAGGCCCCAGACCCCGGAATGGCTCGGTGTCTGTTCGCAATCTACTACCGACATAGTAGGAGACGCTGCAACAAGCCCCAGCAGGAGGCGCCCCGACATACAAAATCCAACCGACAATTCAACTTTCAAGGCCAGCCCGCTGCTGGGCCCCGAAGAACGCTCTTGCTGCACTGGGCTCAATCACTCCATCTCCTTCTGTTTGCTTTGTTCGCTCTACGTTGGCAGGGTATGCCCAGACATGGGTCCCTTACTCACTTTACCACTGGATTTAAGCTAGCCTGGCTGATGAGGGCTGTTAGTCCAAAACCGGTCCCAGGATGCTTGTTTCCGGTCCAGGGAAGGCATGGCTTGGCAGTTCGGGCTGGACTGTTCCCATGAGGCACAGGGTCAGACTGATTTGCATATGGCCATGTCTGAACTGGGGTGGCAGAGTGGGCTAAAGAACGATGATGGATTCAACCCAGATCTGTGACTGAGAATGAGTGTTTGAAAAATGTCAGCGTTCCGTCCATCATCTCCTTGTGTTTGGTCAATCACTCAGCCCAAACTCTCTGGAAAACAGGCAACCAGCAATGCCTGTTCCCACACCCGCAATCATTGCTGCTGCACAGAGAGCGCAGCTCAACTGTTCCCCCCCAAAATCAAACCACACCATCGGCTCACGAGGGGAAGCATCCTTTAAACCGCGGTGAGCACACCGCGATGCAGTTGTAACGCTGCCGTTACAGCGCAAGTCGTTACATCGACTTGCACTGGATGGAGCTATAACCTAAGGAATAGTAAAATTTGCTATTCCAACACCTTCCCTACTATATGTAGACTGGTGTTGGACTAGTAAATCTTACTATTCCTAAGTCCAGCGCCCTCTAGCACAAGTAGTTGTAATGACTTGCGTTGTAAAAACTGCAATGTAACATACCGCGATCATTTGGATTGCGTTGTTACATCACATATTCGCTCACAAGACCTCAAGCACCTCTTGAGCCCAGCCGGGAGCTCTGTACAAAGCGCCACTCTCCCAGCCGTGAACAAGCTCAGGAGGCCTTGGCTATCGCCAGAGTCTTGTCACCCACCAAACACCTCCAAGGGGCTGTGTCCCTCGCTGCGCACCGAAACACAACCTGAAAATAAACAAGAAACCCAACAATTCATTTTGCATTTCTGGAAGTGTGTCCTGAGCTAGGCATTGAAACTCTGCCCTCAGCCACATTCGCACTGTCCTACCCAAACGCTTAGGACAGGACGAGACACAATGGGGCTCACAAACTAGCCTTAGATCGCACATCGCGCATCACGCCACTAAGCCTCAGCAAGACACGCGATTGGTGGGGGGGAATCACCTACATGCACAACCAGGTCTCGGGCCTCAAACATAAATTACTCATCTGAACCCCCCTCCCCACCGGAAACCTGAAAAACAGACAATAACGTGGATAGCTGCAGCCACCAGATTGGCCCCAACTCAATGGGATGATCAGCCAACACTGGACAAATGTTGCATACACACTCCCTTCAAAACACAAGTTGGGACCCGGGACGGCCGAGCCACCTGACCTGGCCACAACCAGGAGGGGCCAGCAATAGCCCTACACTCACCGCAGCACAAGCAACCCACGAGGCATCGGCCGACCAAGGGACGCGACACACCAGACGGCGTGACCAGGAGGATGGACAGTTGGGCGGGGGCAGGTATAAGTACCTTGCCCCAACCCTCCGATGCGCCAGAAGTGACGTGGAATCTGCACCTGACTTTAGGGACTCCCCGGAGGTCCCCACAACTAGACGTGGGGATGTGCCTAATGTGGCTCTAAGGTGGCAGCTGGGGAGCCTCGTTTGTTCCACTGAAATGCATTCAACGGCTGGACCTTAGGGTGAAAAACAGGGAGAACATAGGGCGATAGCAGGATTTAGTCATGATATAAATCATTTGATTGGGGTATCATATTAATCTTAGGAACTGCTGTGCATTCTAAAGTTAATTAGATTTTTTTTTAAATGCAGATCTGTTAGGATTTGAGAAACTATGTCTGAGCAAAGATCGTGTTTTGTAATAATTTTCTCAAGGAAATTAGAGAAGCTGATGTAGAAGCTAAAATGAGGACACATTTTATATGACTATCTCCTCATCCATGTGAGATAAATGTCTGACATGATGAGTAAAACGTACTTGTAACAGCAGCCTGTCAGTTGATCCCAGGCTGTTCTACTGCAGCTTCACCTCAGAAATCAAATGAACAACTAGAACGCAAACCTTCTGTATCATGATCAATTTTAAGTACATCTAAATGTCATGTTGTGGGGATAGGAACAATAGAACTGAATTCATTTCCTATGGATTGTAGTAAATGAACAAAATGAGGGGTTTTATTTTGTTCTAGAATTTATCAATTATCGATAATGGCCTAGAAAGCTAAAATAAGGAGACATTTAAAAAAAATTTTTTTTGCATATTTCTGCCGAATATGTGTTGAAATCCCGCAGCCTTTTTCCCCACAGGGAATTACAATGCGGTCGTTACAACGGTGCTTTGTGATTCCGCATACCATTACTCCGCAAGTCGGAACAACGACTTGCGGAGGGGGGGGGCGCTGGATGTTGGAATGGTATAATTTACTATTCCAACTCCAGTCTGTGTTGACACTAGGGAAAGTGTTGGATTTTAAATCCAACACCAAGTTGTTGTTTCGACTTGCGGAGTAATGGTATGCGGATTCACAACGCGGCCGTTGTAACGACCACGTTGTGAACCCCTGCGGGGAAAAAGTTTTGGGGTAAACGTTGTTTACCATTTCTGCCTCGTCCATGCCAAAAAAAGTTTGGCATGCAGAGTGAGACGTACGTCCAACTCCAGCAGCAGTCATCAGTCGGAAGTTACAGCTGATCACCCTCATGCTCTACTGCCCCTTCAATACAGAGCTCTAATAAACAACTGAAGCGCTAACATTCTGAGTTACTGCAAACGTGAGGCATTCCTTAACGCCATTTTGGTGGAGTAGAAGCTGATAGACTTTCTTATGGAACAAGCATAAGGGAATCAGCGGTTATGAAATCAGCTGGTCACAACATTTGAAGGGAACTATGGGTTTTTAGGTATTTATTGCATAATATATTTTTAGAGTCTAACATAGTAAACGAGAGAGAGCCCTCCCTAAGACCAGCATGCACTTTCCACATCTGTTTACACAGACTACCCGTCCCTTCTGTTACTTAATAACTCCTCAGTTTTAAAATAGTAACAATCTGGTAGACATAGAGGGATTTTTAACTCTTCTATTTAAATGTATGGGAATAGATTTGTCAGAGTTACAGGAAGCTATTTAAAACATACTGATGAGTGCTCCAATGGGTAGTGAGACCCCTCCTTATGAGTTTTTGTTTGGACATTTAATTGTTTCTTTTTAGTTTTTTGCACTTTTTCTTATCAGTACTTGCATCTATCTGCATGAATGTGCACTGGCTTCAAAATAATTTTTATTTTGTGTTAAATAAAAGCAAATGATAAACCATATTTTAACGGTATTTCAGACGCGTTTTCACAGTGTGCAAACATTTGATTTATCATCTAGATTTCTGAACATTGCACCGGGTGATGATGTCTGATTGGGGTTTGAGGCCTACTGTGACATCATTCACTGAACGGCCCCTTTAAGATCCCAGGAGGTGGTAGCAGGAAAGTGGATCTAGACAATGAGAGCTGGACACACTGGGATAAACCACTAGTAACAATTTCATAGTTAAGTTCTGGTGTTATTAATTTAGGACAGCTGAATGCAGGAAAACAGTTGAGGTGACCACGTCTTATAGAAAGAGTGGCATTTAGAATTTTTATGATTCGCAGGTGGTTCTTTGTGCCAGTAGCAGAAGTGACTGTTTATGTAGTTGTCACCACTCCAGTTCACCTCTTGCTGCCTAATTTATTTTTTTTATTGCAAAGCTCAATGGAACTTAATCTGTCAACTTTGGAAGGATGAAAGACTGAGCTGGCCCTGCCAGGATTTGAGCTTCCGTGTTGCTGCCACTACTGGTAGTCCGCTACCAACAATCTTGCCACTGGCTGTATAACAGGCAAATCCTTTTAGTAGGGTTATCATTTGGTATGGAAGGGTACAGAATGAGACTGAATTTTGAGGACAGGTGAGAACGCATATTATGGGATGAGCACCTTGTGTTGTGCCTGGAAGGCAGCTGTGCCAGGAGTGTTGTCAGTGCCAGGCAGCGGTGCAAGTGTGGGACATGGTGTGGTGCAGTCAGAGACCCTTAAGGAAAATAATGTTCCTAGAACTGTGTTGACAGTGTTGCAATGCGCACTCATAGGTGGACTGACACCTATTCACTAGGAGTGTAAGGAAGTGCTGAGATAGATCAGAAAGAGCACTCCTCCCCTCTCACAATGACCAAATAGAGATCTGGTGGCAGGTTTATGGGGCTGGGGTTAGTGCGGTCTCATACTTTATTTAAAAAAAGTTATAGCTAGGACCTAGTTTCCATAGGAAAAGCGTTTTTTGACTTGCCTATAGCTTTGATGAATCTTCACAAAATGTTCCAAAACAAGTATGCTGCTGGGTCTTATTGTGCATGGAAAGTTTCAATGTGACCCATAAGGTAAGTACCGAGAAAAAGTAGGGGATGGATCAAAAGAAGGATTTTTAACAAAACTACAGCCCGAACGGCTGGACGGAATTACAGCAGATTTGGTAGAAAGTTAGCTCTTAGTCCAGAAAGAGCCCTATTTGTGATTTGTGGTAAATCTATTCAGTAGTTTGTGTGATATTAATGGGGAAAAGATTTGTATATTTAGAGGCATGAAGCCTTCGCAAATACTTTGTGACATGCTGTGAATACGCGCACCAATAGGAATGCTATGATTGGCTGGCCGCAACCTGTGTAGAATGTTGCGGTCCCCATTTTAGGTAATGGGACACTGTCCCTCGAGGGCTGAAAATAAACATTGAGAGTGATAGAAGGGGTCAGGGTAGAGGTACCCTGACCCCAGGAGTGGAATATAAGGGTATTTGTGGGACCCTTTATGTGTACAACATGCAATATTTGTGAATTTGTCATTATGCTCAAAGCGGTCCACCCTTGTAACTTTGCGATGTATTCGCGAATATCAGCAAAAATGTTTTAAAACATACATTCAGATACTCACTCACACTCTTGCAACCACTCAGACGCCCAGTCAGACTCATGCAATTACTTACAGACCCACTCAGAGACTCACACACCCACTCGCAGACACACTCAGACACTCTTTGACACACTCACTGTCCTACTCAGAAACTATTGCACCCACTCACAGACCTACTCCGGGACCCATGCACCCAGTTACAGACACCCTCAGAGATTCACACAACCACTTACAGACCCATCCAGACAGTCACACACCCACTATCAGACCCACTGAGAGACTCCCACTCACACACCCACTCAGACAGTCATGTACCCACTGAGCCAGGCATGCACCGCATCAGAGGGTGTGCAGACAGAATATCGAGTTGGAAATGTCAACTTACACAAGTATGTTGGAAATATCATGACAGAAATATCGACAGCAAAAATATCGTGGTCAAGAATATCGAATTTAAGGTAAGAAATATCGTTGTAAAAATATTGAAGTCATTAATATTGTTTCCAAAAATATAGTTGTTTAAAATATCGATTTTTTAATTAGTGTTATGTATTTTAGTTTATATTTTAAATGTATGTGATGTATTTTTTTGTATAAGTATTGTTTATTTTTTTTATACATGTGTTACATTTTTAGAAGTTTTCAATTTTAATTTAAATACATTTTGCGTTGTTTTAAGTTCCGTAGTGGGTTGTGGGTTTATAGGGAAATAGTTGGGAAGTAATTTAATTATAATAAATTAATGATTATTTTTTATTTAATATTTATTTAAATGAGCTTTTATAGTATTAATTGTGGGAAGTAATTTATTCGTAATTAATTATTAATTGGTCGTTAAGTAATATTTATTAAGTAATTGGTAATTAATTATGGTAATTGTGTAAAAAACCCTTAGGTGCAGGGATAAAGAGTGGGAAGTAATTGATGTTTAAGTAATTAATAACTAGTTGTTAATGTATGTTAATTAATTGATTGTAGATTAAATATGGAAATTGTGTAATTAATATTAGGTGTGGATTTTGGGAATTATAGGGGTAAAGGGTGGGAATTAATTTATGTTTAATTAATTAATAATGAGTTGATCATTAATAATAATAATTAATTGATATTTAATTAGGGTATTTGATTTCTTTTTTGTGTATGTGTTTTACTGTTATATGGGTAAAGGGTTGGGCCTAAATTTATTTGACTTACTTTAGAATTAGTTGTTAAATACTATCAGTTTCTTAAATGCAAATATGTTTTAATTGTGTAATTAATTTGTTCACAGTTCAATTTTAGCTGCAGGTTGTGAGGATTATGGGGTCAAGTGTGGGAAGTTAATGAATTTTTATGAGTTTTAATAAATAATATTTCTTTATTTGGTAAATAATTATGGAAGTACATTTCTCTTAAAATGTGGATGTGGGTTGTGAATTGTGTGGTGTTGTAGGGTAGGAAGTAAAAAAAAGTGAATTTTTGCTTCTAAATAATTTCTAATTAATACTATTTATATGTTTGAAAATTATTTTTTATTTTATTTAATATAACATTCGTATGCATTTGTCATATGTATTTAACATTATATGTTTTTTAATTTTAATATTTAATATATTTGCTTTTTATTTTTAACATATGTATATATTTTGTAATTAATTTTGTTTTTAAAACAATTTTTGTTGTTAATATTTTGTTTGTTTTTAATTTGAACTGAGTGAAGTGGGAATATTAATTGTTACCCCTCCGCAATCCAACACTTTACCTACTGTTGTACTCATTGGATGGGAAATGTACATTTTATCTCACAACTATCAAACACTTTTCTTACTGTTGCATTCACTGGTTTGGGAATAGTAATTCCTACCCCTCGCTATCCAACACTTTCCCTACTTTTGCACTCACTGGAGTGGGAATGGTAATTTTTACTGCTCCGGTATCCAACACGTTCCCTACTGTTACAATTGTTGGAGTTGGAATAGTCATTTTTACCCCTCAGCAATCCAAAAATGTCCTTACTGTTTCACTGACTGGTGTGGGAATAGTAATTTTTAACCCTCCGCTATCCAACACTTTCCTTACTGTTGCAGTGATTGGAGTGGGAATAGTAAATTTTATCCCGGACTATCCAACACTTTCCCTACTGTTGCACTCACTGTAGTGGGAATAGTAATTTTTACCCCACCCCCCCCCCCCCGCTATCCAACACTTTCCCTACTGTTAAACTCACTGGAGTGGAAATAGTCATTTTTACCTCTCCGCTATCCAACACTTTCCCTACTGTTACACTCACTGGAGTGAGAGCAGTAATTTTTACACATCCGCTATCCAACACTTTCCCTACTGTTGCATTGACTGGAGTGCGAAATTTAAGTTTAAAGATTTTTAAATAGTTTAATTTATAATAGAATGTTTTTTTAAATTACATTTTATGTTATTGGTGTGTGTATATATATATATATATATATATATATATATATATATATAT
This sequence comes from Lissotriton vulgaris, assembly GCF_964263255.1. NCBI lineage: Eukaryota > Metazoa > Chordata > Amphibia > Caudata > Salamandridae > Lissotriton > Lissotriton vulgaris. Next base: position 2,006,438,042 of record NC_141691.1, on the reverse strand, counting down.
ATATTTAAATCTTTATATAATTTTGAAATTATAAAATAAATTCAAATTAATAGTTTATTAAATGTTTTAAACTAAATATATATATATATATTATTTATTATGTATGTGTATGACTATTTTATAATTAAGTTTATTTGTTATCTTTCTTAAATGTATGTTAAATCTACTTTTTTATATTCATTTTATTATTTACATTTTTAATATTTATTATTTTATGTAATATATAAAACTCAATATTTTGTACAACTATATTTTTTACATTGTAATTCTTTTTCTCGATATTTTTGTACTTACCTGATTAAGTATAGGGAGTCGATATTTTTGCATTCAATATTTTTTACATCAATATTCTGTCAGTGAACAGAATCAGAGACCCACTCAGACATTCAGGCACCCACTCACAGACCCACTAAGACACTCATGTCCCTACTCACAGACCCACTCAGACACTCATGCACCCTCTACCAGACTGAGTCAGACACTTACATACTCACTCACAGATCCACACAGATACTGACACACCCACTCAAAGATCCACACAGACACTCATGCACCCACTCACAGACCCACATAGACACTGATACACTCACTTAGTCTTATGCACCCACTCAAAGACCCACTCAGAAACTCACACAAACATACCCATTCAGACACTCACACACCCATTCAGAGACTCACATGCCCACTTAAAGACCTACAAAACCACTCAAACACCCAGTCACAAACTTACACAGCCACTCACAGACCCATACAACCACTCACAGACCCACACATCCACTTACACACCCACTCATAGACCCATATAGCCACTCACACACCCACACTTAGACCCGAACAGCCACTTACACCCACTCACCAACTTACAAATCGCCCGTCGACGATCAAACAGGGCTCAGGGCCACCCCCTCTGATTGTGAGACCTCAGCAACCATGATATACACAAAACAGGAGCTCCTGGTGTTAAGGCAAGGAAGGGGATCAAAAGATACCCAAGGCTTGCCTGGGAGTCAGTATGCAAACGCCCACCAGGGGTATGTTCTAACTGTGGCTCTCAGCTACCTATTTTACTTGATCAACCTGCTTGTGGCCCTTATAAAAAACCCTACAAAGAAATCCTCAAAGATAACAGACCCACAACTAAGGGGCCGATTCCGATCTGGGTCCGAAAGTACTCTGACCGAGCCGGATCCAGGGTGTTTTCCGACTGATCCGGACTCCTGCAGTACGACCGAGCAAATACTATGCTGCCGTATGCTGTCGGACTCTGATCGGTCGGACTCCCATAGACGTCAATGGGAGCCGGTCGCACGACCCCGTACATGGGCTCTTATTAACTGAATGAGTACGTCATAGACAAGTGCGCCCCCCTACAGTGGGTACGCATTGGTGCCATCCGCACCGTACATGCCTGTGTTGGGGAGACCCATGGGTCTCCCCTGTGTCCGAGTCGTAAGGCTGCGGGTAACGGGGGGTCCGACGCGAATCCCCAAAGTCCAACTCCGGGAGCTATTGTGAGCCGGACGCTCCGACTCGATCCGGCTGTCCGAATCTAGCCTCGTACTAGCTCGGTCATGAAACGTCTCCATTGCGCGCCGCGGTTAGCTTATGACCGAGTCGTACGGAGCGGTTCGGACCCGGAAACGATTCGGACAACAGAGTATTTGCGCATGTTCGCATCATACTTCGACGTCCGGACCCGTGTACAACTCGGACGGAAATACAGCCCCCGGATCGGATCCGCTAATGCTGAACCCGATTCGGTGCCCTGCTGACCGAGATCGGAATCGGCCCCTAAGTGTGCACTCATTAATGTCAGGTCCTTGATCAAACATAGTACAGAATGTGCGCTATTCCTAGAAGAACATAACATTAAAACAGCCTTCATTTCGAAATCCTGGGCAGATCAAGTCTCAGGTCCTGATTTAGCGAAGGCTACTCCAACAGGTTTTTTATTCCGTACTCTGGACAGACCTTTGAGGTGAGGAGGGAGTTTAGCGATCATTTATCACGGCTCACTGAATCCCATTTTTCACTCTGCCTCCAAAACTTTCTGTGAGGCACTCTTCTTTAACCTCAACATTGAGCATTATAAAATCTTCAAAGGGTTACTACTCTACCACCCTCCAGGTTGGGTTTCTAGAGACAAAAGGTACCTTACTCGAAGATGGAATGTGCTCAGAGTCATTCACGGTACTAGGGGATTTCAACTTTTATCTTGAGGACACCACTGACCCAGATACCACTAACCTGGATAGAATAATGGAGGCTGGTGAACTCAAGCATTTGGTGGCAGGTCCAACGCATTTGAAAGGGCACACATTATACGGGATATACACTAACAACCCTGATTTGTCTTGTTCAGATGTACTCCCTCTGGCTTGGTCAGATCATAGTGCCATAATATTTGAGTTGAAGGAGTCAACAGCCCCTAAATCTAAATCTGTGCCTATAAAGATGCTGGAAAAAAGAAGGACTTAGATGGGTTACAACTAGAGGAGAAACTGAAGAGAACTCTATACTCACCTCCTTTTGAGGAGGGCAAAACCGTTATGGCCTACACAGGCTGGCTAAATAAAGCTTGTATAAAATTGGTTCTAATAATAAAATGGACCCCCAAGCGGGCTAAACCCTCGGCCCCTTGGTATCCAGACTAGCTAAAAACTCAGAAACTGGCCTGCAAAAGACTAGAACGGGCATGAAGGAAAGGGTATAAAAATAACGACAAAGAAATCTATTAGCACAGTCTTAAATTTTATAAAGAACTACTGCTGGAAACTAAAAAGAATTTCTTTTCAAATGAAATCCTCCAAGCTAAGTCCAACCCTAAAGAACTTTTTTAAACCGTGAAAAAAGTTGCCTCACCTAATACCCCTAAGAGTGCACGTAGCCTAGAATTGTGTGAAAATCTGGCTACTTTTTTCCAACAAAAAGTGGAATGTATTTTCTCCACATTTACCCCAGCTCAGAAGGGAGAAGGAATACACCCACTGGAAATAGTCTAGTTAGAATCCAATTCTGGGCTAGTCTTTGATCATTTCTCACCGCTAGGAATAGCAGAAACCATTAAACTCTTGAACTCCATACGATCAGGATCTCCAACAGACCCTGCCCAGTTTCGATTTTGAAATCCATTCCAGAAGTCATAGGATCTGCTTTAAACCCCCTGATTAATAATATATTTGCATCCAGGATCTTTCCAACGGATTGGAAGAAGGCCTCTATTCTTCCTTTACTAAAAAAAGCAACTTTGGACCCCACAGACCCTAGCAGCTATAGGCCAATTTTGCAGCTTCCACTGCATGCAAAAATCACAGAAAAGGCTATGAACACCCAGCTTAGCACTTTTCTCCAAACCAACAATTTAATTGACCCAACTCAATATTGTTTCAGAGCAGAACACAGCACGGAATTGCCCCTAATCAAATCTCTAGAAGAGGTAAGGGAGACATTGGAATGTGGAGGGAAGGCTATACGGATCATGTTAGATCTGTCAGCAGCCTTTGACACGGTCCATCACAAGGTTTTGATGGACTGTTTGTCTTACGTATGGATACAAGGTGTTGCCTGGAAACTTCTGCAATCCTTTCTATCTGAAAGAACACAAACAATCGACTTGGATAAGAATAAATCCCAGCCGTTCTACCTTCCTTGTGGGGTCCCCCATGGGTCCTCACTGCGCCTAATGCTTTTAAATATTTACGTGATATCTTTGGTGGCCTGATAAGATCTTTCGATTTCCAATTGACCTCGTATGCGGATGACACTCAAATAGTGTTATCCTTCAATGATGGAGAGGAAAAAGAAACAGAAGTATGCTTTCACGACTGCATGAAGGCCATAACAGGATGGATGTCGACAAATTGTTTAAAATTAAACTCCAGCAAAACCGAGGTTATTGTATTCGGAAATAATCCTCAGGTATGGACACCTGACTGGTGGCCAGCAGACTTGGGCAACTGCCCTACCCCTACTCTGAAAGCAAAGAACTTAGGGGTAACAGTAGATAACAGACTGACGTTTAGTGATCATAAGTTCCGTGGTATCTGCATGTTTCCTGATACTGCCAATCCTAAGGAAAATAAAATCCTATCTCTCAGAAGGAAATCTCAGGACAGTGTTCATGATACCTGTAATGGCACGACTGGATTACTGCAACAGCATCTATCTGAATGCCCAAAAACAGCACATCAACAGGCATCAACATGCAGCAGCCCGGCTGTTGTCAGGTACACCCAAATTTGTCTTGGTGAAAAAAGAATTAACTCAGCTACACTGGCTGCCTGTGAAACAAAGGGTACGCTTTAAGGCCCTCTGCACAGCCTTCAAGGCCCTTAACGGAATAGGCCCTGACCATTTGAGGCAAAGGTTCAAAAGGTATGTTCCCGTTAGGACCCTTCGGTCCACAGGAGCAAAAAATGTCCATATGCCTACTTTAAAAAAAAACAGTTGGGGAGGTAGGATTTTTATTACATGCACATCCAAGGCTTGGAATGACCTGCCGTTCCAACTGAGGAATGCTGAAAATCTCCTCTCCTTTAGAAAGGAACTGAAGACCTGGTTGTTTACTCATTGACCTTCACCCCGCTAATGTACAGGCAGTGCATACCGCCAGGACAAGTCAGGGTAACCGTTGTGCTCTATAAATCCAATTAACATAACATAACAAATCCGACTTTGGGGCTGGAAACCAGGGTTCAAGCCTCGGGGTTGCGTCCACATCCTGTGATTCTGGGCAAATCCCTTAATCTCCCTGTGCCTGAATTTTTAACGTAACCAGTGCTCATATAAAGCGCTCCAATACCTTGGGGTTGAGTTTACACTATATAAAAGCTGCACAAAAAAAAAATAGTGAGCCCAGATGTGGGTCCCGGGATCACTGTGCCACTGGATTCAAGCTATCCTGGCTGATGAGGGATGAAACCCCGAAACCGGGCCTAGGGAGCTTGTTTCCGGTCCAGGGAGGACCTGGCTTGGCATTTCGGGCGGGGCTGTTTCCATGAGGCACGGACCTGGGTCAAGACCGATTTGCATATGACCAGGTCTAAACTGGGGTGGCATGGTGAGCAAAAGGATGACATATTTAGCCCAGATCTCTTGAGTGGGGGTGAATGTTTTGATTTGGTCTGCATTCTGTCCATCAATTGTGTGTCTTTTGCTTTCACGCCTTAAGTGCGCCGGGTATGCCGAGACGTGGGTCCCGGGCTCACTGCGCCACTGGATTCCAGCTATCCTGGCTGATGAGGGGAGCAACCCTAAAACCGTTTCTAGGATGTTTCTTTCCGGTCCAGGAGGACCTGGCTTGGCAGTTCGGGCTGGACTGTTCCCATGAGGCACAGGGTGAAGACTGATTTGCATATGGCCAGGTCTGAACTGGGGTGGCATGGTGAGCAAAAGAAGGATGGATTTAACCCAAATCTCTTGACTGGGGGTGAATGTTTAGATTTGTTCTGCATTCCATCCATAAATTTGTGTGTCTTTTGCTTTCCCTCCCTAAGTGCGCCGGGTATGCCCAGACGTGGGTCCCGGGCTAACCTTGCCACCGGATTCAAGTTATTCTGGCTGATGAGGGGTGAAACCCCGAAACCGGTCCTAGGATGCTGGTTTCCGGTTCAGGGATGACCTGGCTTGGCAGTTCGGGCTGGACTGTTCCCCTGAGGCACAGGGTCAAGACTGATTTGCATATGGCCAGGTTTGAACTGGGGTGGCATGGTGAGCAAAAGAATGATGGATTTAACCCAGATCTCTTGGCTGGGGGTTAGGGTTTAGATTTGTTCTGCATGCCGTACATCAATTGTGTGTCTTTTGCTTTCTCACCCTAAGTGCGCCGGGTATGCCCAGTCATGGGTCCCGGGCTCACCATGCCACTGGATTGAAGTTATCCTGGCTGATGAGGAGTGAAACCCCGAAACTGGTCCTAGGATGCTTGTTTCCGGTTCAAGGAGGACCTGGCTTGGCAGTTCGGGCTGGACTGTTCCCATGAGGCACAGGGTCAAGACTGATTTGCATATGGCCAGGTCTGAAGTGGGGTGGCATGGTGAGCAAAAGAATGATGGATTTAACGCAGATCTCTTGACTGGGGGCCAATGTTTAAATTTGTTCTGCATTCTGTCCATCAGCTGTGTGTCTTTTGCTTTCTCGCCCTAAGTGTGCAGTGTATGCTCAGATGTGGGTCCTGGGCACACTGTGGCACTGGATTCAAGCTTTCCTGGCTGATGAAGGGTGAAGCCCAGAAATTGGTCCTAGGATCCTAGGATTCACCTGGCATGGTCAGACCATTTTGCCGTCCCTATCGAGCTCAACATTCATCCCAATGCCCCTTCCCGTCCGAACTCCAAGAAATTGGAACTTAGGCGCAACCTAAGGGATAATAATAACGAAGCTTTGGCCCCTTTTATGAACAGTCTCAGCTCCCTCTCCAGTAAGACCACTAATTTAGCTGCAGCAGAGCTTCTGAATACCATTACTGAGGCAGTAGATACCATAGCCCCCGCCAAACGTCACTACTCTGCCAGAAAGAGCCCCTCTGCTCCCTGGTTTTCTGACAAACTCAGATTACTGGGACAGGGTTGCAGAAGACAGGAGAGGCTCTGGCGCGCCCATTTGGATTCAACGGAAAATAAGCAACAACATAAACTCCTTTTAAGGGAATACAAACTAGCAATCATTGAAGAGAAAAGGGCACACTTCCTTAACTTGACCACCTCACTGAATTCATCTAGGGATCTTTTTAGGATTATTGATTCCCTCTCTGCTCTGCAGATGGTGGATACTATTGCCGAGTCTCAGGAGCTGTGTAATAAAATATCTTCCTTTTTCCATAATAAAATTATAGACATCCACAGCTCACTGGAGCTCCTAATTCAGGAACTGTATCTTTCCTCTCCCCCTCCGTTGGTTACTGCAGCTCAGGAGCCGACAGATCCAGGAGCTTGCCTTCTCTCATTCCCTCTCCTTTCCCTCGAAGAGACAAGCTGCCTCCTCGATAAAATTAAATCTGGCTCCCCATTGGACCCTTGTCCGCTGAAAGTCCTGAAATCCTGTAGGGAGACGATTTTGCCTCCTCTGCTAGAGGTTCTTAATCTTGCCATCTCTGAGGGGGTTTTTCCCCTTCCCTGGAAACAGGCGGTGGTTAAACCCCTCTTAAAGAAAGCCTCCCTGCCAAAATTTTAGAGTCTCATCTTACTACCATCTCACCACCTTTCTTAATGACTCAAACCTGTTGGATAGGTCCCAGCATGGTTTTCGACGAGCCCACAGTACCAAATCCGCCCTTACTGTGGTGATTAACAACATTCGCTCGAAGGTTCACAGGGGCCAGGTTACTCTGCTGGTCTTACTCGATCTGACAGCTGCCTTCGATACCCTATCTACCTCTGTCCTGGTATCTAGACTTAGGGATATAGGCGTGGGTGGCCTCGCTCTCAGCCTTTTAGCCTCTTTTCTCCATCAAAGGGAGCAGAGAGTGAAACTGGGAGATTTTCTGTCCCCTGCCACACCTGTGCAATGTGGGGTCCCCCAGGGATCCTCTTTAAGTCCCATTTTGTTCAACATCTACGTGGCCCCACTTGCCAGGGTTGTGAGATCCTTCGGGTTTGAAGTGTTATCATATGCTGATGACACACAAATTATGGTCTCTCTAACACAGCCAGCGAATGAAGTTGCCTGCACCTTTAGATCTTGTAGGGAGGCAGTCTCTTGTTGGATGGTCCAAAATCTTCTCAAACTCAATGGAGAAAAAACCAAGGTCTTGATCTTCGGGGGTGGCCAGGACACCTGGTGCAAGGACTGGTGGCCGGACTCTATTGGGGATTGCCCTCTTCCTTCCAACTCTGCCAGGAATCTGGGGGTCCTGATTGATACCAATCTCTCCTTCAACCATCAGATCAGTAGGACTACGTCCACCTGCTGCGGTATCATTAGGACCCTCTGAAAGATTGGATCTTATCTCTCTCCCGAGGCGAGGAAGCAGGCCACTGTGGCTCTGGTCCTGTCAAGGCTCGATTATTGCAACGCATTGTATGCAGGCATGAATAAGAGTCTAGTCCATCGCCTAGAGATGATCCAGAATGCCGCAGCCCGGCTGGTCTTAAACCTTCCCAGGCGGTCATCAGCATCCATGGCCAGGAAAGACCTTCATTGGCTTCCTGTCCAGTCTAGTATCGCCTTTAAACTTCTCTGTTTCGCCCATGGAGCCATCTATGGTTCCGGATCAGAAGGTATCAGATCTCTTCTTGTTCCCTATCTTCCAGGCAGAGCCCTTCGATCCTCCGCCAAAAATCTTCTCTCAGTCCCTAGATTTTCCAAGACAAAATGGGGAGGTAGAGCTTTTTTCATCTTGGCTCCCAAACTCTGGAACTCCCTTCCGTCCGCCCTTGCAGGGAAATTATCCTTCCCACACTTCCGAAAGCAGCTGAAAACTCTGCTTTTCCGAGAAGCCTATCTAAAGCCATGGACCCGGGGACCCAAGACTGCCTTCCTGATATTTGTTTTGCCTGGCGCCTTGATGCCCTTGGGCTAAGTTGCGCCCTATAAATTGTTTTCATTCATTCATTCAGTTTCCAGTCCAGGGAGGACCTGGCCTGGGAGTTCTGGCTGGACTGTTCCCATGAGGCACAGGGTCAAGACTGATTTGTACATGGCCAGGTCTGAACTGCGGTGGCATGGTGAGCAAAAGAATGATGGATTTAACCCGACTCTTGACTTTTGACTCTTAACTGGGGTGAATGTTTAGATTTGTTTTGCATTCTGTCTATCAACTGTGTGTCGATTTATTTTACTATTTGGGCATATCTGGTCTCCACTGTTGTGAGGGCTCTTCCTGCATACTCTATGGGAACCCATTCTCCTCTCTTCTTCTTTGGCAGTAGCCCTGCTCCTGGCCCCACCGTACTAGCGCTAACATCAGTTCCGTCGGCTGCGTTGGGCTGAAGTTCGCCATGGTTGCATCATGGAGTAGAGCAGGCTTGATCTCTTGGAAGCCCTGCGCTGGTTTGGCATCCCATTCCCAATGAACATCTTTCCGGGTCAGTTCTTGAAGAGGGTCAGACAGAGCGTCCAGACTTGGTATAAACTGGCCACAGTAGTTGGCCATCCACAGGAAATTGCGGACTTCCAATTGATTTCAGGTTACCACTGCAGACCAGATTGCTTCAACCTTTTGGGGGTCGACTTACAGCCCCTCTTTCGAGGACTTGTATCTAAAGAATTCCACTTTGTTATTGTACAATGCACACTTCTGCCGATGAAGGCTCAATCCTCACTCAACCAGCAGTTTCAAAGTCGCTCTATATCGAGCATGATGTTTCTCAAGAGTACTGGAGAATATTAATATGTCATCAATCAAGTTGATGATTCCCACCAGTCCTGGCAGGGCAACCCGTATTGCAAACTGGAAGATCTCCGCCATTGAAAAGATACCAAACCTGATTCACTTGAACCATCGTAGACCTACATGAGTGGAAAAGGTCATTATGTAGTGGCAGCAATCTTCCAGCATCATCTGATAGTAACCAGAATTAAGATCGATTTTAGAAAACCATTGGGCTCCATTCAGGTCAGTCACAATTTCAACAGTGGTGGGGGTGATATGTCTCTCCCATCAAATGGCCTGGTTGAGCAGCCTCATATCCATGCACAGTCTTGGCGCCCTAGGCTGTTTGGGTTTGGGGATAATGACCGACACCCAGGTGGTGGGCCCCGTCACTTTTTCTATCACCTGTCCTGTTCCAACTGATTCAGTTCTTTCTCGATCAATGATCTAAGATGAAAAGGCACCTTTCTGTGACGCAACACCACGGATCAGGCAGTCTCTTTGCTATGGAGCTTGACTTGGGCACCCTACAAGCACCCTAGTTCATTGAACAGCTCTGGAAAGTCTGCCAGAATGTCTTCCGCATGGGACTGGTCTATCTGTTTCACAAAGAACACCAGGCCAAGGTCCTCTGCCGTGTCGCCCCTAGTCACATGGAATTTGGCCCACGTCTTGGTATCTCCATAGGCCACCTCTACTTCAATGACTTCTTGTAGGGGGTGGGGTCGGTGTCCCAAATTTGTATATCTTGACCTTTGTGGGGAATATTTCTGGTTGGGGTCTAGTTTCAGGAATTGCTCTGCATCAATTACATTCACAGAGGCCCCAGTATCAATGAGAGCAGTGATTTTGATGCCACCAATGTCCACCTGGCACGTGGGAGGTGGCCATTGTACAAAACAATCCCAAGGCAACTACAATTCTATTTAACAATATCAATGATAATTGCAAAGTGATACTCAAAAAAAGGCTAAGTGTACAACTAAACATAACACATAAAATGTTGGTATTATTTCAAAATATTAAAAAATCTATGATATACTGTCTCTGTGTGATTTATAAGACAAGTTAAAAACAACATCATATTCAAATTGTCTCTTATAGGGATAATGGCAACATAGTCAGAAATAAATAATGTAATGTTAACAATTCATTTATATTATTTGATACTTTGAATACAATAGTATTGCCTCGGGACATCCTGTGGGTGGTATTGGCGGATATGGGGATCCCCACCTAACTCCTTGATATTATCAAGAGACTCCACTCTGAAAATTTTGCCCAAGTTAGAAGTGGTAAAAGGGGTGTCTTGACACCTAGGTTCTTGGTCAATAGAGGAGTGAGACAGGGGTGTGTCCTGGCCCCCACCCTTTTCTGTCTCTTTGTCAATGCCTTAATTGCCCACCTTATGGGGGTCAAAGATATCGATGCCCCGAAAATAAGAAATGAACAGGTAGTGGCATTACTGTTTGCTGACGACACCCTTCTATTGTCGAAATCCCTGATGGGAATAAAGCGTGCCCTAGACAGCTTTGCCAGCAGTTGCAAGAAAAGGGGGTTGGAGATCAATACACAAAAGACAAAGTATATGATCTGTAATCCACCAAAGTCCACCCGAACCAACTCTTCTTTAAATGGTATCACTTTGGAAAGGGTAACTGTATTCGAATACTTGGGTGTCACCCTTACTGATATTATGGAGTGGGGCCCCCAGATTGCCACAGCCAAACCTAGGTTGGTACAGACCACAGGAGGTGTCCTAAAATTGCATAGGGAATCCACTTCTAAACCAGTTGCCTCCTTTTTGGAAATTTACAAAGCGCAAGCCAGAGGAGCTATAATGTATGGGGCGGAGCTGTGGGGACACTGTTCGACTGAATATATTCTCAAGGCAGAAAACTGCTTCTTGAGATCTTTATTGGCTCTCCCGGCTAGTACTCCCCTTATTCCCCTGAGAATGGTTCTAGGAGTTAGACCAATAGACGAAGAAATCGATGTACGCCCTCTAATATACTGGCGCAGACTATGGGTAACTACAGAACTGAAGCATTTTAGATCTGAAGCTAAAGAACTAATGGGACTTCCTGGGACAGAAAAACTCCAGTGGTTTGCTTACATAAAAAGTGAGAGCAAGAGGCTGGGTAATCCGGATCTCTGGAGCAACCCTGAAGTTGCCTGTACAGAGATGTCTCGTGCTGATCTGGTGAAATTCTATCGCGACCACCTGAGGGCGGATATCCTCAGTAACTCTATGTTGGGTTCTTTAACAACAGAGTTTCTTAGTATTAAAGAGAATTACAAACTTGGGCCATTTTTGGACGTGATTCTACCCAGTGGAGCGAGGAAACGCTATGTACAATTTAGACACGGTACACTACCACTTAGGGTTTTCTCTCATAAATGGTCCCATACCAAGATGTTGGAATGTCCAGCGTGTGGTGCACAGGAGGAGACTGAGCCCCATGTTTTTTTCTTCTGCCCATGTTATAAGTCTCTTAGGCAGCGTTGGCTTATCCAACTGCGTAGAAATTTGGGGTTCAAACAGTATCACCAGACATTTAGAATTCTAAAATGTGACACCTCCCTTCCTGTTGTATTTTCATTTTCCCGTTTCTTGCACGCCATGTGGCGTAGGCGCTGGTCATTTATTAATAATATCCCCCGCTGATAATGTTCTGATTAATCCATCTTGAGCTGTGAAACATGCGTCCTGTTTGCTTATTACTTGTATCTCTTGTATATATTTTTTAACTTTTTACTACTATTTTAACTATGTCCTTAGCTTTTATGATATTTAACTGAGTATTTTTATTCTAATGCTGATGTACATAGTCATAAAGGTGTTTTTATGGATTGTATGTTTGTATCTTTTAAGGTCTGTTATCGAAATAAAGATTATTTGAATGAATACAATAGTTGCAATTATGAACACGAAGATAAAGTCACAACTGCATCAAAATGAATAACCACATGATTCACAAAATTAGTTATTTCATTCTATTAGTCAGCAAAGAAAGAAAAACTAGTTTCTCCAAATAATGTATCCAAGCTGAGAGACAAAAAGAGGGGTGGCTTCGATCATGGATAGATCTTCATGGAATTGAGTCTACGCACGTTATGGCGACTCAAGCTCCTTCATCAGGAAAGCCACAAATACGTATTACCCTAAAAATAGGTGAAAAATACAATTAACCTTTAGCATGAATAATAATAAAATATATAAGAGAACAAAAATGAAGACAGGTGAGTAATGCCAAGAAGAAGATCTGACACCAAAATAAGTGCATAATGATCATTGTGAAAAGAGCTTAGAACTTTTTAAGGAAAAATAAAATAAGAAATAATTAAAATGTGCTCTCATGGATGGACAATGGATATACATTTTAATAATCAGAGGGTCAGAATTTTAAAATAATAGCTCTTACCAACTTTATGGTACCTAAAGCTAGAAATGTCAACTGGAAACAAGGGTCCAAGTGGATAGCAGGACCTGGGATACCAAACAA